>NC_139556.1:47678576-48278576 GCF_965112155.1 Podarcis liolepis | reverse complement strand
GGTAGATGGATAGAGCTTCTCTTGGGCACCCAAGAGAGGATTCAAACATCCCAAAAAGCATGTGGCTTTGGAATAAATGGAACAGTACCACCTCAGGCAGTAGCCTGGCAAGAACTATAGGTTTAAATATGGCTCCAAATTTAAAAGTTGCCAAACATGGCCACCCAGTTAATGGAAATGTTGTGCTAAAACCTCCCTTCCTTCCACATGAAGGGCATTTTGACACTTCCACCATATAAATGTTTGAATCCTGTGCCAAAGCAAAATAGCTCACCACAGTGACTCACTAAGGAAGACATGGCAAATGTCTATGATGGCTAAAATTGCATATCAAACAACACCCAACAACACAACAATTCACCGAGAGGTGGGCTTTGTTCATCAACCATTGGAATTGGAAAATCAGGGACAATATCCTCCTCCATTTTCCTCGAACCAAAATAACAAATCTTAGAGGCCTCCCTTTCATTCACCTAAGATAAATTATTTTACATACTTAAGTTAAATCACTTGGCAGAGGGATCTAGAAAATGTATAATTCTAAATCATGTTTACAATTCCTATCAAACATCAAATAAATACCAAAGAGGAGGGAAATGCAAAGATGAAACAACAGAAACTATCTGATACAGTCTCCTTACTGAATAATGAAGGTTGTTTCTGAGCTTGCAATAAATACAATAAAGCGTTTACATCAGTGTAGGAGGACACCTCTGGCTGAAATGAAGAATGGCATACGTGCAGAAGCAACTCACTGGGCTGGGAAAAGCAGATACACTTGCTTTCTAGCAGGTGGGCTTGCAGCTGCTTACTATGGGGGATGGAATAGGGAGGAGTGCAGTGGTGGGGAGATCAGTGTGCTGCAAAAGCACCAACGGAACCAACCCAGTCCTCCTGCCATTGCAGTTTGTGCACCATGCCAACCTCCCTGCCACATTTTCCTTCTTCCTTCCAGTAGGCAACAGTGACCCACCTGCCAACGAGCTAGCAGAGTGGCTCCTCACTTGCAACTTGTAAGGCAGCCCTGCATACGTGATGTGTCTCAAATAGAAATTCATTATTAGTATATGCTCTGAAGATTAGTGGTATGTCTGCAAACCTTGAGGATCCCCCAAGCCAGCTGATATCTCACTCTTGTGTTTAGGTGGTGCTGTTTTGGCTACATAAGTAATGACATTCATTGGAGATGAAGGGAATGATGGTGAGATGGTGGTGGTGAGGGTCATCTTCATGCCAAACCTAAGGAGACAAGCTGTGAGATTCAGTGTGGAATCCTCCCCTTTAACTAGTATGGAAAACCCTGTCAAGACATTAACTCACAGCAAGATGTGAATTCTGGGAGACAGCTGGCTTTCCTGCTGGACTTGGAGTTATTTTGTATCACATTAAATAATAATAATAATAATAATAATAATAATAATAATAATAATAATATAATAAATAATAAATAATTTATTATTTATACCCCGCCCATCTGGCTGGGTTTCCCCAGCCACTCTGGGCGGCTTCCAACAAAGCACTAAAATACAATAACCTATTAAACATTTAAAAGCTTCCCTAAACAGGGCTGCCTTTAGATGTCTTCTAAAAGTTTGGTAGTTATTTTTCTCTTTGACATGTGGTGGGAGGGCGTTCCACAGGGTGGGTGCCACTACTGAGAAGGCCCTCTGCCTGGTTCCCTGTAACTTGGCTTCTCGCAGCGAGGGAACCGCCAGAAGGCCCTCGGCGCTGGACCTCAGTGTCTGGGCAGAACGATGGAGGTGGAGATGCTCCTTCAGGTATACTGGACCGAGGTCGTGATACAATGATGGCAAGGGAAGTCTTGTTTTTGGACAAGTTCTTAAGGAATTAGTACAGTTTACAGTTACTGAAATCAAAGAGAATTTTACAACATATTGTTTTCTCTCTCATTTGACTGCTGTTCTTGAAACCAGCATCTGGACCACCATAGCCCTCTGTGATGCATATCTGCAATAATGGAGAATGGAAATTTAGAGTTGGCTGAGTGGGATGCTCAGAGGTTTCCTTCTTCTATGCTTCTATAGCTTTTCACATGAGTTACCACTTTAGGGCAGCAGTTCTGTACCCACTTACTACGGACTAGTATGGGACTTACTTTGGAGGCCACATGTGCCATAAAAAGCCTTTGCTATGTAAAATAAAATCTCATGTTTGTAGCATCAGTTACAATTTTGGTGGCCAGATGGAAATGATGACAGGGCTCTTTCACCTTTATTAGCCGAATAGAGGAGGGAGATCTAGCAAATGTAGCTTGCATGGCAAACCTTCTACACAGCTAGGGGCTGGAGTCCTGTCTGGCCATTCTAGTTTCAATTGAAAATCCAAGCAATAATTCTGGCCTAAATTTTGCATTGGATGAAACAGAGATGGGATGCATGCTTATAAACAAAATATACCCATTTTTTCTCTCCCTTCAGTGAACTTTGATCTCTGCATGAAAGGTCAGCCATCTGCATTTTATTCTAATCTTTCCCATATCCCCATTTACTTAATTAATGCATCATTTCCCAGCCAGTCACTTTATAAAAGGCTCATACGAAAGCATGGTGGCATAAGAGGGCTGTCAGTCTTTGGTTATGGTCCTGTAGGTCTAATTCAAGAATTAAATAACTGTCTTTTCTAAAAGTCATTACATGATTTATTGGAAAATTGGTGGAAACAGCCCTTGGGGGGTTGTGCTCCAATTCTGGTTTTAAAAGAGTGGCTGCTAGCTATGACTATTTGATTTCCTCATAACCTACTGAATAGTATTGCCTGTTTCTGTGCTAATTAAATGTTTGAAATTCATTTTCTTATGGATTACATGCATTCAGTTAAGTCCTTTCCTCATGCCCTAAGATAATGCCTATTTTGATGTTTTGCTTGTATGTGCTAAATTAAATGCTTCTCCTAAGCTATCAAAGCTCCTGCTTCAGCAAAATTGTAGGGCTGGTTTTCAGTTGTCCAGCGTTTCTTTAGAAAACTGGGGGCCAAGAATTACAACTGTGGTAAATCATGTTGCATGAATGAGAAGTAATCTGTGATTTCTCTAGGGTGTTTTGGCCTGCCTTTAAACATGAGACGAATATTCAGAAGACTATAAAGGACCCTTAAGATATTTAGACATAAATACATGTCACTGCCAATGAAGTCATTATTTCTGAAAAGTATATTTCTCTAAATATTGTCTGTTATTGGCATCTTCTGATTTTTAAGAAATCACATTCTTCTAAGGCACAAACGATTGAATGATGTATAAAAGAGTGTTTTAGATGACATGTTAGTCTAATAAGTACTTATGGCAATGGTCCTTAAACACATTTTACTAGGGAGTAAGCCCTACTGAATGCCATGGTGCTTACTTCTGAATCCCATGTACATGACTGAACTGCATATATGTTCAGTGGTGATATATTATTGTTGTACTGAGTCCCGTATATTCCACTCCATAACAAAGCTAGCTAATGCAGAATGTATGGAAATATTTTCTTATTATATAAAAAATGTGTGTCACCACAAATTCCAAAAGGGACAGAAATAAAATTCCAAATGGCTATTGGGGCTGATGGGAGTTGGGGTACAGAACATCTGTAGGGTCCAAGGTTCCTCATCTCGGAAACTGATGATGACAACAATGAACTGTATGTCAGATGGTGGCTGGACAGAGACCAGAGCAGATCAGCCTGAGTGAGCCAGCAGGATTTGGGGGAAGAGGAGATGACTTTTCCAAGTACCCTGTTCCCAAGCTATTTAAGGTATCTGGTTCTTTCCTATCAACCAAAATCATCTGTAAAGATTTCAACATAGAAAGGACTAAGAATGGAAGGATACCCAGAGAGATGGCAAAGGGCCTGCGTGATAAAGGAATATTGTAGGATGTGGGTGATTGATTTTGTATACATGTTGAAACAGTCTACTTTATAAAAACTATACTAGGTACACTGGCAACTGCTAATGTAGGAGGAATTAAAAATGAACAAGACAAATCAGGGAAGAAGATGAACCTTTCTGGCTGTTAGTAATAATGGTTGGGACATGCTCGGAATATGCATAATCATACATTTCTGCAACCTTGAAATGAATGACTCCATTATTGCCCAGAGCTGTACGCATACATTTTCAGGACAAATACTGTTGAAGATATGGTAGTTTAGAATAACTACTGGCTACATTTTTATATTCTAGTTTCTGACCAGGAAGAGTAGAATTTGTTTGGCAGGGGATCAAGGTGGGGATCAAATCATAATATTTTGTGTCCAGTAAGTTAATTGAGAACGTAGGGCAGGATTCAACTAAAAAATTGGGCAAGCAAAATGACTTCTGCTTGTGCAAAGGAACTTCCCCCTGTTTCCTCCCCTGTACCCCCTAAATCCCCTGTACCCCCTAAAGTTTCCCACAACCCTCCATAGCAGATTTGTGGATTGTTTGGGGGAAGGTGGGGTGAAAAGTTACACACGTATAAGTTATTCCGCTGACACCATTATTTAGTTGAAAACCACCCAAAATAATGATTTGATCTATTAAATGGCCTCAGTTAAGAGATGCAGATTCTACAGATGGAAAACTTGTTTGTTTGTGTGTGTGTGTATTATTATTATTATTATTATTATTATTATTATAGAACTAAACCATCCCATGATGGATTAAATAGTTCAATACTTGGTTCAGTCTCTGAGAACTTGGCTATCTCTGAAGTCGAAGGTGATACTTTATGCAGGTCAGTGTTATTCCTGTGCATCTGTTACAAAAATGGAAATGAAGAATTAAGGTGAATGTTTTATTGTAAATTGATCTTTTTTTATTTATGCCCAGCTCTCCTAAGTCTGGTTATACTGAGGTAACACACCATGAGGCCTTGCCTTCCAATTTCCTGGCTTTTGTGGTTTTCTGTTTGTTTGTGGGGTTTTTTTAAAAAAGCTCAATGTTATTGAAATCTGTGGTTTTGTATTTAATATTATTAAACCCCTCATCAATGGAAAGCTTGTAATTGGTTACAGTGAATGGGTGATTAAAGATAAAGTGCAACCATGATTGCAAAACTATTGCTAGCTTTGCAGATGACAATAATTATGTTGCTTGCAGTGTTTGAAAATATTGCCTAAATCTCTTTCCCACATGTTGTTTGTGATGGAAAACAATTAGATAAAGGATTCTTTTTTTCCAGGATGCCTCGGATTCAGATTGGCTTGATGAATAGTCTTTATGCTGGCCCCAAAGCATTTGTTCCAAGCAAATTATATGTCATTGTGAATCCAAAAGGTCTGCTTCACAATGTTTATTGGGATAAATTAAATATTCTAAAGATGGTAAACAGGAGGCCTCAATAATGATTCGGTGCTGTATAATTTAAACTGAAAAGGATGTCACAGTTAGAAAGATGGGGATGAAGCAAACAACACTCCTTGCATTGTGTTTCCAACACAAGAGCTACAATAGGGAAATTTAATTTGATACTGATCTACATGAGGCAAACATGGTAGCAGTTTCAAATGCTTCTTTGCAAGTGACAGATTTAGAATTGCAAATTTCAACCAATAACCCACCTGATTTGTTATTTGACTATTAAGGCCCAAGCCCACTTCCCAGGAATTCCCTTAGAAAGTGAGGTTTATTTCCACCAACATCAATGAAAACACAGATGGATCATATTGTTTTAAACTCTGTGGGTTGTTAATAATCACATGCCCAATGGCCATGGCTGTTATCCAGAAACCTGAAAATAGACAGGGCTTGAATTGTTGGCTGCAAAAGAGGGAGTTACATACATACAGGTAACTCTTTCCCCAGCCAATTTCAATCGTCATCCTAGTACATTACATGCTACTCTGTGTGTCTATATCTGCCTGCCTGTCTATCCAGCCATGATTTGCATCCTGAGTTGATTTCTACGTATGGGTTGATCCCACTTGTGGAACGGAACAGGTATAAGTGTCTGCTTTGGGGCTGAGTGAGAATCTTTTCTTGTAAACTTTATTGGTGCAGGAAACAAGTCTTGTTGTTGTTCCCTATTCTGCAGCTTGGGGAAGGAGGATTGTTGGCTAGGGCGGCATGTGATTTAAACAGACTGGTCATAACTGGCAGGATAGTGTGGGAAAGAGCAAGAATAATAGAGCATTGGTGGGTGCTCTGAAGCATTTTTATGTTATGGTGACTTGAACCCATGGGATGAGGCAAACACAGAGAGCCGGTGTGGTGTAGTGGTTAAGAGCGGTAGTCTCGTAATCTGGTGAACCGGGTTCGTGTCTCCACTCCTCCACATGCAGCTGCTGGGTGACCTTGGGATAGTCACACTTCTCTAAAGTCTCTCAGCCCCACTCACCTCACAGAGTGTGTGTTGTGGGGGAGGAAGGGAAAGGAGAATGTTAGCCTCTTTGAGACTCCTTAGGATAGTGATAAAGCGGGATATCAAATCCAAACTCAGTTAATGGCGGGAGGGCGGGGAGAGATAGTGAGTCAGAAGAGCCTCGCTTGACACCTAAAGGTGTGGCCGGCTTGGTTGGGGGCAGGTAGTAAATTTGTCTCCAATCCAGAGGTCAGTTTTGTCACTTTTACATGGGGATGTCTAACCACCAACTGCCACTCAAATTTAGAAATGTCAAAGAGGAGGTGCTGTTGCTGTATAGCCATTTCTCAGCCTCAGAGATTACCTGAATGGTGAATTATATTATGTGATTTAAAATGTCATTGATTACTGTATCAATTACACCAGGGGTGGCCAACTCCCAAGAGACTGCAATCTACTCACAGAGTTAAAAACTGGCAGTGATCTACCACAGACATCCAGTGATCTACCAGTAGATCATGATCAACCTTTTGGACGTACCTGAATTACACTGATTAAAGTGTTCATGCCTGCCTCAGATCTTAGAAGAAATCTCTATGAAACGCAAAGCACTTATATTTCTAGAAACTTTTCCTCAGTGCCAACATTAACACTGATAACTGAAAGCCTGATCCTCTGAACAAGGTTTTGATGCCATGGCATAAACGAGGCATTAAGGGTGCCAGTCGACCTTTTTATGTATTTTATGGACCCAATAATAAGTTTCCAATTGGTGCATTTAGCATTTGTGGGTACTGCTTTGTAAAACAAAGAAAGTATTCCTTGATGGTAGGTTTTCTTAAACAGCAGATGGTCAAAGCAAAGGCGGCTTGCACTGTGTTTGAACAATTAACCATCCTTTTACCCAAATAAACCATTAAAATCCTTTCTACATGAACAACTCTTTATTAATTCCTGTATTTAATTTTACTACCAAGGATCGACAAGCTGCAGATGTATAGCTCAAAATGGAAATGTTAAAAGCTGTAAAGGAAATTACAGGCAAATCTATGTTTATTTGTGAAGAAGGCCATTCTTTTCTAATGACACAGTTTGCATGTGTCTGCTGTTCATAAGGCGAGGGGAGGGTCAGGGCAGATAAAACATAACAGGCTCATTGAATGAAAAACAAATATTTATTTTCCTCTTTTATCTCTTAGGGGCTTCATTTGCATTAAAACTGCAGTGTTTCTAAAGGCTATTAGGGGAGCTAAGGCTTAGTGCAGTCGGCAGCTGATTCAGATTATATCTTATAGATGTTATTGTTTTGTACAAATTCTTTGACAAATGAAAACAAAAACAGTGAAATGTAACTGGCCTGACATTTTGTGTGGAACACTGTGCTTTTTCATTTATGGGAAACTTTTTTTAAAAAAAACACTGACAAGCAGCACAATCCTATGTCCCTTTTGGTTTAATAAAACTTATTCCCAAGTACTGGTAAGTGTGACTGTGTACAGTTAAAGTATAGCATTCCCTCTACTGAACTTCATCCCAAGTGTAAGTTCTATCAATAATCAGATTGCACCTGAATTTCTACACACCTCTCTATACTTTTAGCTTTCTGTCAGCACAGCTATTACAGGAATTGACCTCAAATTCCTCAGTGCATACACATGCTGCCACGTGCTCAGGGGTGGCCGTGGCACTGTGGTCTAAACCACTGAGCCTCTTGGGCTTGCTGATTGGAAGGTCAGTGGTTCAAATCCATGTGAAGGTGGTGAGCTCCCATTGCTGTCTCCCAGCTTCGGCCAACCTAGCAGTTCAGAAACATATCAGTGCAAGTAGATAAATAGGTACCACTGTGGCGGGAAGGTAAACAGCATTTCCATGCGCTCTGGCACTTGTCATGGTCCTCCATGCGCCAGTAGCGGTTTAGTCATGCTGGCCCCATGATCCAGAATAAGTATTTTTATTTTAGATTTTGTAGTGATTTATGTTGGAAATTGTTTCGTTTTGCATTTTTATAATGCATTTTAAAATGTTTTATTTATTGTTTATGGCTACTTCTGTTATATTGTATCTATGTATTTGTTTCATGTTGTAAGCCACCTCGAGCATGGATTGAGCTGTGGAATGGCGGCATACAAATAAAATTATGTATGTATGTATGTAACATTTATAATTTTGAACCTGAAGATAAATTTTATTTCATTTTACGTGACCTGATCCAAACAGTGCCCATGTGGGCAGTGGCGTAGCGTGGGTTGTCAGCACCCGGGGCAAGGCAAGTAATTTGCGCCCCCTAACCCGTGGATTTGCGCCCCCTAACCCTAACCCCCAGATGTTGCGCCCGGTGCGGCCGGCCCCCCCTGCACCCCCCACGCTACGCCACTGCATGTGGGTAGTGTGCAATCAATAGCTTTCCAAATAGCGACCAACAAAAATGTTTATGATAACATTTGATATCTGTCACGTTGTGGCAAGTTCTGTTTTGTTTCTGTTATATCATTGCTATTTCCCTACCTTGCCACTTTGAGGCTGCAAAGTGCTTTCCAGCACAATGTATCCTATTCATTCATTCAATAGATCTTTAAATCAGCAATCAGGCAGTTGATGCAAAGAGACAGTAACTAGCCCAAGGCCACCTTTGGTTGGACTTCATATCAATAGATTAGGTATAGACACCTGGCAGTCTAAAAATTCATTCCCAACTGGACTCCAGCATGTTGCCCCCATTCTATGTACTTTAGTGGCCTTTTGGGGCAGCCTTTCTGAGAGCGACTACAGGAATGATAATTTATTGGTGATCATTAATTCATTAACAACCCTTTTCATATTGCTGGCTTAGTGAAAGTCAATACAGAGGCACTGGGTGCCGTAATCAAGAATGTGTTCGGGGCTTGATCAGTTATTTCTCAATCCATGAATTTACTACCTGGCTACTTGGCTGTAACAATTAAGGTACAAACACAGCTTTAATGAATTGGGTGAATGTTGCACCAGCACTGTAGCCCCTAGTCTGGTTAGTTTTTACAACTGAGAGTTCTGAATTTCATTTTCAAATATATAGCATCTTTGAATCAAATGTTTCCACCAGCTTCACCATGCGTATACTGTGCATCAATAGTATCAATATTATAGCTTAAAAACTGCTATTTCAATTTCTACTGACATAAGGGATGGGCTTTTCATAGCTTATTAGCTTTTGCTCCTGAAATTATATATTGAAAATTCTTAACACCTTTTTTTACACCTGTCTTTTTGAACTTGTATCTGTTTTTCCGTGAGATAGCTCTATTTATAACCTTGGAGACGTGGCTAATTATGTTATTTGAATTTCAACTGGTTGTTTCTCTTCCTGCCACCCTCTCTGTGTTTAATCTGCATGTCAATTAACTAATTATTCAAAGGACACAATCAAACAGATGGCTGGTGATTGTTTTTGCCCTGTGTGGAATGTGACATCACATTACATCAAAGAACTTCCTTAACAAAGTAGTAGGTTGCCTAGTTGTGAGGTCATTTCATTTGTCTGCAGATTCACTGTCCCCCACCCTCACCCCTCCCAAGTCTGTGATGATTCATAGACTTCCCTACCAGCTAAGGGATTGAAGAAACATTTATTTCTAACATGGTTAGTCTAGATAAACTGCATGTTTCAGTATTCATGTCAAAAACAAATAAGTGCATTTAATAAACAATGTAAATTATTTTTTAAAGATTTTAAAATTTTGTAGAGGCATGAATGGAAAAAAGCTTTTCTAAATAAATATTGTGTTTAATAGTGGCTTTTCTTTTCTTTTCGTTGCCTTAGTTGTTCAGAAGTTCTGACCTAAAGCCTTATAACTTTCAAACTATTTGGTTACAAGAGGTGTTTAGTTTAGTGTTAATGCAAAATACAGCTAGCCTCTCTAACCTGTGCTAAAAGTTACAAGAGAATAGTTCTGATGCATACAATATAGTTTATGGTATGGTAGCAAAATGTATATAATGAGATTGATTAATTGATTGATTGTATTTAGAAACAATGCAATCATTAAAACGACTTGCTACTCAAGGGACATTTTAGGCAACTACATAAGCCTGTTAGCATAAAAAAAGTCTTCAGGACATGCCTGAAGGTCAAAAGAAAGGGTGCTTGCTGAATCTCTGCAGAGATTTGAAATGGGTACACATGCATTTTTGCCCAAAGAAATAGGCTACTGAACATGCTCTATTACTGCACAGAGAAGGACCAGAAGGCTTGGTTTATATGCTCTCTGTTGGTTTTGCAAGGTATTTTTCTGCACTTAATAATGAGGATAATAGCATGGATTACACCCCTCCCTTGTTCTCTGGCCAAAGCCAGAAGCCAGAATATGTTTTCAACCAGTTCTTTAGGCTCAGCTAAATAAAAAGTCAAAGCTGGGTGTTTTGCTTTGTTTTGTGGCGATGAGGGGGAAGCAGTTTCCTTCTCTTGCTAACAGAGGAGGACAGACTGGTCTTAGCATTCTCATAATGCTGCTCTTGGAAGCCACTTTGGTCTCCTGACCCATGGCAAAGGCCAGAATGAGCTATCTTTCCACTCTGAAAAAGAAAGAAATGATATAGAAAGATTTCTGGGCATCTTATGCTTACACATCATGCCCAAGTGCAAAAGGAATGGGGGTGTAAAGTAATATTGAATACAAAAATATTGTTATGATGTGGCTTTCAGAGACACGGATGTGGACCACACAGAACAGACTCTAAAAATGTAACTTTCCCCCATCAGTCTTTTTTTTTTTTTAAAAAAAAAAGTTAGTTTAAAATCAAGACCACCATTCACTATTATTTTCAATAGAAAAATGCTACAGAGTTTGCTTTTTCATTCATAAAGTAAACTATGTGATTGAACCATCCTAATATTACATATACTGGAATAATGAATAAAAGTAACCTTTACAAAAACGGGTTCTTGGCAGCCAGATAAATTCCATACCCTGGTGGAGCCAAGGAACAAGATATGAGCCCACCTGTACAAAGAACGCCTAGCTGGCATTTTGTTTAATCCCCAGGGCGTTCTCTTTTGTGTTTTAGCCGTCGGAAGTGCACACCTGCTTTTTTTGTTCCTTAAAACTAGTCAGTTTTGACTTTGCTGATTAAAAAGACAGCATCAAAATAACAATTTAATGGTGAGATGTTTGAATAATTCGTACAACTTTTCCACTGTATCTGAAAGAGACAAAGTATAAAAAAGGAAGGGGACCTGAGTAGTGAAACTTAACCAGTGTTTATTATCTAATGACCCTGGAAAGACCGGGACTCTGGCCATATGTGTTCTATACTGTGAAAGCACTTTAACGGTTATGGCTTTCCCCAAAGAATCATAGGAACTGTAATTTCCAAAGTAGTTTAACAATCAATCCCTCTTTTGAGGGAGCCCTGGGAATTGTAGCTCTGTGAGGGGAATAGAGGTCTCCTAAGAACTCTCAGCATCTGTAACCACCATGGTTCCCAGGATGTCTTTTTTGGTGGGGGGAGAGTAGCAATGGCTGTTTAGTGGTAAAAGAGTGTTTGGTGCAAATGTGGCCATAACCTTGCTGGCATCTGTCTGCCTTGAGAGACAACTGCGTGCGCCTCTAGGGGCAAAATGAAGCCACTGAGTCATCCCAGGGGCACAAGCCCAGATGACAAGACGCCAGTCTTGGCCTCACTGATGTGGAACAAAGTAAAGCAAAACAATATGTTTGGCACCAGTTTGGGTGCAGGAGTTGCTGGAAGGAGGCATACAAGGCACCAGCCAACCATCTTAGAGACTCCACTCCAGATTTGTGCTGGGTTTATTCCTTAGCCTTTTCTTCTCCTGAAGGTGTCCCACAAGGCAGCAGAGGTTTAAAACCAGAGTTTACCTTCTCCTAGATGGGCTATCTTCCCAGGTTGACACGCCCCATCTGTCTATCCTTTCCCTCTATAGCACATGCAGAAACAGCATTCTTGACCATGAGGCCCACTATTGGTCTCTCCTGCTCAATCTGCCAAAGCCCCTTTTTGCGTGCAGGGGAAGCCTCTAACTCACTGAGGGTTTGAGACCCACCCGCTACCCTCACCTGGTTTAGCCAGGAGTGCTGCAGATTTCAGACAAGTGCTGAGGTGATTTGTAGAATGAAAGAAAGGTTATTCATAAAGGGAACACACCCCAACCACCTCAAAAGTAAGGTAGGTTTATTAAGAATCCTGGACTCCAGGATTTCACCAATGTTTTCTTCCCTTGAGCGAACGGTCAAATCTGATAGGGTCATGGCACCATCACAATCCAAGAAATGATTTCTCGTTTGTTATTTCACTCAAAAATAAATGAAATAGAGGGGGAAATGCTGCTGACGAACAGCAAGGGAGACGTAGAAGAGTCTGTGAACAGTACTGAACTGAGTGGGATGGGAGACTCGGCTCCCCCCAAATCAGTTATAAGTGTAGCATTACAGTTATGCACCCTTTCCTGTCTTATCAAGATGTGATTTCCTCCCAACCACAGAAAAGTGAAGTTTGTTTGATGTTCATTCGTTATGCTCTGCTTAATTGCACTCCTCTAAACTGACTAGCAAATCTATATTCTACTGTAATTACCTGAATGTAAAAAATTTAGGCAATATCTATCTTGCTCAGAGAAGTCATTGCAAAAGAGGCAGTGGAAACACAAACAGCATTAAAGGGATTGTCATTCAGCTTTCTCTTTTTGCCCCTGTTGGTTCTTAGCATCTCCAGGGCATGACCGCATAGTGGGTATATGTCACAGACACATTTATCATGTGATTACAGCTTTTTAGATCAATTTCTGTGCAATGATTACATAGTATTTTGTGCTCTTCAAGTTCCCAGATGGGATCTAGAGATTTAGGGACAGAAGATATTATCAAAGGTATTATGGATAGATGAGTTTAATTTAGTCACAAAAGCCTTTTCTGTCAACAAATAAGAACTTGAAGTAGGAAAGAGAATTCAAAGTTTTAAATATGTGGAGCTAGCATAGAAGAATAGATGTTTTGTTGCCTATTTTGCTGTGCAGCAGTTGAAAACAAGATGAACTGTTGGCGTGGAATACCTTTTTGATGTAGCAGGAGGCTAAAATGTCTAAGATTAGAGTAAGGAGCCTATTTAAATGAAACTACACCTGTTCTCAAACCTATGTCTTTACATTTGATAGTCAGCTACAGTACTTAAAGGTTTCAATGTATGAATAAGTAACCCTGGGGGCAGTGACCTAGAAACTTCCCTTCAATTAAAATTAACAGAGGGCTTTTCTTTACCATACTTGAGTACTGCCCATCCATAACCTGGTACATCCATAATCTTTATTAATTAGTTGCATTATATGGCCACTTCTTTCCAGTCACTGTCCAGGACATGCAAGGGCATTTATGCCTAGGTTGTTCTCATTTACCAGGTCTCTTCTTGATCTGCAAATATCCTGATTAGAGTAGCTTTTCCTTATCAAACAAGATCATACCAGAGACTTTTAAGTTGAGGCAGCAATTGTTCACCATATGTAAAGCAAATTAATAGCAGCCCTAATCCACAGAAAATAAGTTGTATTTTAAGTCCCATTAATTTCAAAATTACTCAGTATTTATTACTTCTGTAAGACATAAGCAGCACTAAATTTCCATGGACTGGCACCACTGTCTTCTTGGCTTGGAAACAGGACAATCAATAGAAGAAGAATTGGGGTTACAATTTGAAAAAACCAATATTATTTGTAGGTTCTGAAAACAGCCTACTGGCATTGTCACACTCCTGGAACTATTCTCTATATGGTTAGAATTGCCACACAGAACATTTTAAAGTGGAGACTGTAAGAGTAGTTATCTTTCTCCACGCTAGGAAGGTGGTGGTGATAGAAATTTCCCTCTGTCCTGTTATTGGATTCTGACTCCTTGGGAAAGTCAACATTGAACTTCAAGAACTTCTTGGCTCACAAAGCATTCTCCTTTGGCTACTAAACGAAAACTGGGATAAATGAGCCGTATATCCAAGCCAGCAAGACAGTTCCTAAGTTCTGATATTGTAGGCAAGTTTCCGGATACATTGCTATCACCAGACGTTTTTTGTTTTGTTTTTAATATACTCAGAGTTAGGATTCTTCCTAGTATGTTGTGTACATTATGTGCCTTTTTATCTTCCTGACTCTATTAAGGGGTTCAATTTATAAACTTCATTGATTCTACCAAGGTTCTGATTTACAGCAGTGTAACCTGAGAGGAGAATAAGGTCTACAACAGTTTATGCAAAAGCAAATAGCCCAGGTGGGTTGCAGAGAAGATGCGAAATGAAAAATGAGTGGCATTATTTTCATTGCACCATGCAGTCTGTTTCCCAACCAGCCAATACTTAAATCAATAAGTGGTACTCTTATTATTTATTAAAAGGGTTATCTGAATGGTCCAAAAGTGAACCCTAGACTGTAATTACTACAAGCCAGTGAGTGGAAGTAAATAAAGGACAGAATGATAAAGGGAAGCATCCTCCAACTTCTGTACTTCCCACAACTACAAGAGAAATAATAAGTGCAACCAAAGCTCATGTATTCCCCCCCCCCCAAGTGTGTCCATACTGACCAAAGTAAGGCCCACTGCTAAGTACTGATGCCCATACTAAAAGGACTTCATATTTTGCCATTCCTGTCTACCATCGCAACCTTTAAAATTGTTATATTCATGGAATTAATAAATCCATATGCACAGATGCCAACCTGTATATTAACAAATATGGGGCTGCCGTTATTTTGAGAGCACTATGGCCTGGGTAGAAGAGAGATGCTTCGTTCCCCCACTTCCAGGAGATAAGAAAAAAAGTACTGGAGTTATAAGGTTATGGGCGTTCATTTGAGTCCCCAGTTTTGATAAGTTCACGATCGATGCTTCAAAGCATGTACTGGTAGTAACTATCCCAAGATAAGCAATAAATTGCTTATTAGCAAAAAAGAAATTCTTGCTTCATCAAATACACCTTCAAAGTGCACACAGAATCAGAAAGTGGCTAACTTTGACAGATTTTGTGATATTTAAAATCACATTAGGGAGAACTGTTTCTGATAGAAGGAAGTACCAGTAAAATATGCATGATTGGGAGGGGTGAAACTGTGAAGCTCCTTTGTTTTTGCTATTGGATGTTGCTTAAGTAATCTTGTTATATTTATAGTATATGTGGTTGTTGTATGTCCTTATATCTTTGTTTTGCTATGTTATTATGAAATTGTTTTTGTAGTAGCTGTTTGCAGTGCATCCGTTTCTTTGTAAGCTGCTTTGAGCATGGTTTTTGGGTGGAAAAGTGGCATACAAATAAAATGATGGAATGACTGAATTTTTGGTGTAATGTGCAAACCAAAAACACAAGCATCTTCCCCTTAGAGATTCATGAGCTCCACATGAAAGTGTTTAGGCCACAACATTGCCCATTACTGGAAGTGTGTCTCTATTGGAGCACTTTTCAGTTAAGCTCATTATTAGAATTCTAATTATCTGCGTCTTCAACAGTGTGTTCCTATGCATCTCTATTAGGAAGTAAGCCTCATTTTGTTCAGTGAGGTTTACTTCCAAGTATGTATGTATAGGATTGCAGTCATCAAAAATAATTTTGTTTCCCCGGTACTAAAATATATTAATTCTATGTGTATATAATTCTCAGACATATTCAGATTTCTTATTATCCAAATATATTGGATGACATTGCAAATAGTTGTGTAAGACTGGTTTCACATGTGACAGGTACAGAATCTGAAGTTAAATTCTTGGAGTGCTTATAGCAAGGCATTTCTACTTTCTTTAGTGGTGTCCCTTAGCTTTAAATGGCCAGGCAATTTATTTTTCAAAGAACACCAGTTGAAGTTTCCTTAAAAAGAACTGGTGTTCTGTACTTAATAACCTATTAACTCCCTGGATTATGCAGCGTGATCCAATGATGGATAAGGTAAGTATAGTTTAACAGCCATTCTTAAACAACCTGGAGTGCCATTAATTTTGTTATAGGACAGATTCATTTGAAATGTCAGGACTTGCTGTACCAGACCTAAAATTGTATTTTCAAACCAATTTTAACAAATTGTATTTCACTCCTGACACAAAATTCATTTACTTGGCTTTGATTGCAATTTTTATTGTAATTGTATCAAATTGAATAAGAACATTATATCCATTCAATGCAAGCTAAAGCAGCCCATAAGGGTGTTATGTCAGTTCTTTCTCTGTTTTAGAGACAGCTTGAGTTCCACCTTGGACTCTATATCCAAGTACCGCACAGTTGTGATTTCTAGTCAAATGAATAAAATATGACTGTTCAGAATAATGATTCTTTAAAAACACCAACATAATTGTCAAGAAAAGCAAATGTAACATTATAAGGTGGCAATTAAACCCACAATTGTAGTTGAAAGACTTTTTTCCCCCTCAGAGGTTGAAGGTGTCAAGTTCCTTACACGAGGAGAATCTGTATCAAGCTGAACTTCATCCGCATCTTATTATTAGAGTTCTCATGGCTTCCGCAACTGCACAAGGATTGCACAAGCATCGCAGAAATGTCCATGAGCTAACAGCTCTTTTTTGGTCCCTATAGCTGTAACTAGGTATATTCCATATCACCAAAATGGCAGGCTGACAGGTGAGAAGCATACAAATAGGAAGCTAGCCTATTAAGAAACCGTACCTTAAGAACTAACGTTCTAGGTAGCACAATGATTCTTTACCCATTTGGGGCCTACAGTGATTCAGAGATATAGATATATAGATATATAGATATATAGATATATAGATATATAGATATATAGATAGATACATATACTTTGTCTGAACACACCCAGAATTCCTGGACTTACCATAAATGTCCTATCTTGTGTTGAGAACAGTGGGAAAATGCTTTAACCTAAGGTATTCTGCCCTTAGGAGGCAACACCTGGGGCCCTGCAGTTTGGAGTGCTCCTTTTAAGAGTTCCAGCCTGCCATACCCTCTTCCAGAAAATACTATTCCATTTCCTCCTGCCCACCTGATGCTACTTTTGTTCTTCTGCAAATCTTGTGGTACATCCCAGCTTGCTGATACCAAGCCATGTATGATATCCTACATGGGGCTGCTCTGGCTGAAGGTGGGATATATATAAGCTTTATAAACAATGACATAATAAGTATTCTCATGCAGAGAATGATATTGAGATTAGCATATAGGCCCCTGCTTTGTCGAGAGCAGAGATGGGCAACACTGCTGAAAGCATTGTGCAGGTCCGATAATATTAAGGCAGCCGTGTGCCCTAATCTATAGAGGGCAGCCCTTTGTTTGGGCTGGCCCCAGCCTGATTTAAAGGTGAAAAACCATAGGAAGAGAGAACAGGGGCCTTGAAGTTGCTCATTAACAAAGGTGGATTGAGCAGTCATACAGGTCACCTGGTCACAGATTTCCCAACTA
This sequence comes from Podarcis liolepis, assembly GCF_965112155.1. NCBI lineage: Eukaryota > Metazoa > Chordata > Lepidosauria > Squamata > Lacertidae > Podarcis > Podarcis liolepis. The sequence continues at coordinate 48,260,902 of NC_139556.1, read as the reverse complement.
TAGTGAGATGTACAGGCAGCAACCGATTTGCACAGGAGTTACGTTCTGGGCTCCCACATGCACCAGCGGGACCCGCTTAAGCCTGCCCCGACCCATCCTACCCTGTTCTCTCTCACCCCCCTGTTCTCCCCCTTTTGTGATGTTTTTGGGTCACTTCTGGGTTCGGTACGGTGCATGTGGTCATGGCCATGCACATATGAGACATACCTAAAACAGTCACTGCCTGTATTGCATTTCCATTTAAATGAGCATGCATATTTCTAAATTTTTATTTATATGCATTTATATGCATATGCAAATTTGATGGAAATCTGTGTCCTACTTTGTCCACTTTTTTGGTGCCACATTAGAAGCCCTCCTAGACAACATTTCTTTGGTCAAAACTTGAATGGGCATTCAAACCTCAAATGTAAATATCCAAACTAGCTTGAATTTCCATCTCAAAAACTGCATCTATCCCAGCAGTCCATAAAAACATATTTGTTGTGCTTTGAGATGACCCTGAAGTTTTAAAAGGCAGTTATCTTATATCTAGCTTAAGAATTTTTTTTGGTACAGAAGTTGGAAATGAATTGGGCTTTAAACTCCCGTGCCCCCCTCCCCTCCACAAACCCCCATGTTGGTAGATACTAGTATTAATTTGGCTTTTCCTGCTTCATCAGACACAAAATAAATTTGTCAGGTCAAACATTGTAGATCTAATCTCATTGTGAACTGAAACACAGAGTAGCTCGCATTGCCACCAGGGTATAGCCTAGCTTACGGTGACCCCACCATGAACTGGAGGGGAAAGAGGGATCGCCAGCAGGTGCAGTCTGACAGAACTCAATGTCGCATTCAAGTTTACTCTTTGTACCATTCTGAGAACTGCAGGATTGTGTTTTGAACCCAATACCCCAGGGCTTTCTCTTGCATTCTCACAATTACATGTGCATTGGGGAGGAGGGGAGGAGGGTGGGGGAGAAGAAAAAGGAAGGAATTCTTCCATGGCATGGTAGGTTCGGTCAAGGGCAGTTCAGATTAAAGCCTGTGATTGGCGCAGGTTAAAGAGTGGGAAAGCCAACAAAATAAAAGCTAGACCCATCCTGTTTAATAGAAACAAATTGCTCTCCACTTCCCAGTGACACAGATAGGAGACCATTTGTACCTGCTGCCCTTTGTTGAGAACAACAGAAAGGAAATGTACTCGTCCTAAGCAGGATAAAATTCTTTTTTGTTATAGTTGGCTACCTCAGTCCACCGAACAAGCACAGCGGTTAAGTAGTTGAGCTTCCTTGTACATTTGTTTGATTAAAGGTCTGCAACACTGGCTCAGGTAGAAACAGCTCAGCTGCACAAAACCACAATGAATGGAGGGCTTGTTAGAGAGCAGTCAGTGAGACACGGCAGAGCTGCTTTCTGAATTAGCCCTGAATAGGAGCTTGTTGTTTTGCTTGTTCTCTTTAGTACAGAAGCACAAAACTGTACATTTTAAATTACATGAGATCTTAGGATTTGTTCGCCTTTTTCTATTGGAATAAAACAACAACAACAACAACAACAACAACAACAACAACAACAACAACAACAACAACAACAACAACAACAACAACAACGTTAAGCTCAGTCATACTATGGAAGCAAATATCCTTTGGGTGCCCTGATTACCAGTTAACACCAACATCTGTAAAGGTCAGCTTGGAGTATGTTAGAGCGTAGTTGTGAATGAACTAAACTGAAGATTTTTAACATTGCTCTTTAATGAGAAGAACAACAAACAAAAAAGGATGAATTTGTGAAGGCAGCATTTAGTATTTCCGTTTATATCTAAATGATGGTACTGAGTGACATTCACACTGTGATACCACTATAAATAGTTATGGCTTCCCCTGGAGAATTCTGGGACCTTTAGGGTGCTGAGAGTTGTTTGGAGTCTCCTGTTATTTATTTATTGCATTTGGTTGCTTTTTTTTACCACAGCAAGTCAAAGTGACTCACATCCTCCACCCATGCATGAGCATCCTTGCTGGATTGTGGGGGACTCTAGACACATACTTCAAAAGTTGTGAAAATGCATATATAATTTGCCATAGCTCACCATCACCATCTAGTGTCACGTTTGTAAAATGCACGTCACAACACACTTAAAACGTTTTATTTGCAACTGTATAGCTGAGACAAATAGGTGTACCTCCAGAGAGCAGCATATTTTGAAGAAATGTTAGAATTCCCAACTTTAGATCCATTAAGCCTCAATACTGCAAGGAAGTTACAAAGCCATCTAATACGTTTTCACAGGACTTTGGAATCCAGTGTAAGTTTTATTATTGGTGGAGTAGAACTGTAAAGATTATTTCCAACAAAATTGCCCTGTTCGTACAATGACTTCTGTTTGTGCAACAGAATTTCTTATCACTCTCTTTTTCCAGTTCTGACCCCCAATTTGCTCCAGAGGGTCGGGCAACTCCCTAGAAGAGATTTAAGGGATGTGGGGGCTGGGGGCTGGGAGGAGAATGAGGGGAAGTTGCAGGAATGGGATGACTTCACTGGAAGCACTCCTATATATGGAACATTCATTTTGGGTTTAAATATATTTAACTAATTTGTTGCACTAGCAGAATTCTGTTCAAGGAGTCCCACTAGTGCAGGGGTCTGCAACCCGCGGCTCCGGAGCCGCATGTGGCTCTTTTACATCTTTGCTGCGGCTCCGGGGCGGAGACTAGCGAGGGGAGGAGGCGCATTGTGCGCCCCGACACTCCTCACTGTGGCGGGCGCTGTACTGGCTGTGACATTGCATGGGGGCGGGGCGTGTGTTAGTCACACACCGTCCCGACGTCACCTTCCCGCCCGCTGTCAGATTGTGGCTCCGGAGATATATTTGTTTTAAATGTCGCAATGGTTTTGCGGCTCCCAGTTGTTGTTTTTTCTTCGGAAACGGGTCCAAGTGGCTCTTTTTGTCTTAAAGGTTGCAGACCCCTGCACTAGTGCAATGAGACTTTCCCCTCTCTCCTTTCCCACAGATGTCCTGCACATTCTACAAAATTGCTCTGGAGCGTTGGGGGGAAATCCCAGAGCAAATTTAGAGGAGGAGAAACTTCCATTGCACAAGCTAAATATTTGCACAGACTTAAGCTTAACCTTAGCACCACGATGACTACAACATAATATAGTGGTGGTGTAGAAACTCTGCTTTTGTCCATAAATGGCAAATGTACTCTAATGTTAGACTGCCAAAACACAGATGTGTAGAAATTAAATGCATTTTCCCAGCATAAACTTATTGCAATTTATTTCTTACTTTGAAAATATCATTAATTTCTTTCAGTTTACATTCAGATTGATTACCTTTCAAGTGGTATTCATCTGACTTTTTTTTACTGCACTTTTTTTGCACAGTGAAATGGCCATCAGCAGTGTTTTGTTTTTTTCTTCAGGGGGCACTCAAGGTTACGCAGTACTGGCACCAATTTTGGGGTTTTTAAAATAAAAAGTGTGGCACTTACTGTAACAACTTCATGGTGAGTACCGGCACCTATTTTTCTAGGGGGGGAAAGCACTGGTCATCTGAATATAATGCAACATGGTAGTGCACATTTTATGCAAGCAAGAAAACACCTTTTTTGCTATACACAGGATGCCGTTTTAGCTGTAACGGCACAAGCCATCATTTGCACTGCATAAAGCAGCTACATTGAATGAGGTGGTTATAGCACATAGATGGTGCAAGACAAAACAACCTTGTGTGATGAGCCGCTCCCATTATACAAATTTTATTCTTTTATCTGTATGTGAGTGAAATTTATACAAGGAGGTGCTTATCCTTTGATAGATTTGAGATTCTGAACAATGGGCATTTAATTTATTTTTTATTTCTTTCACCTCTATTGCTGAAGTATTATTATTATTATTATTAATGAACCATTTAAAAAATGTTCCAAATGCAAAGAGCAAAATGACATACTCTGGGGGTAAAACAAGTAGGAGAAGTTTGTGGGTCTTGTTTTTTCCTCAGGTTTTGGCCATTTCTTTGTAAGTGTGTCATCAAGCACATTTATGAAAGTGAGAAAAAAATCCATCAATTACAAACCAGTTTTGTGAAAGGACGAGGTGGTGGGAGGGAACACTCTCTTTCTCCACTTGTAATCAATGTACATTCTGGGCTCTCTTCACATTTGCTCAAATTGATCTGTACTACAATATCTTCACAGCAGCCTATTTTTAATTGGAATACAATGTTTCCTTAATTAAGCGGGGCACATAAATGATGTCATTTGGTTTAACTCAGCAATGGATAATTTGTTATTAAATCCCTTAATGGCTAATGTTGACGTCTCTGTCGTTACTTGTTTCTTTTCTCAATCTTGATTATCATAGGTCCATTAAAAATGTCTAAAAAACCTTTTCCTCGTTAATCCTTTCAGGGAAAGGCCGCTGGTACCAGATTAAGTAGAGCTTGCATCTGAAACTATTCTCTTCTGTATGACACATAGTAAGTGGTCGGTAATCCACATTTTAATCTCCTTGTTGCATGGCTTGGTTTATCGTAATTGATATCCCTGTGACTCTTGCAAACTCCTATTGTATTACCTTGAAAGTCCAGCTCCTCTTCCTGTTCCCCGGCCCTCCCCACTGGAATGTTTGAAAAAAGCAGCCTTGAAGTTGACCAGAGTCTTTTAAGAAGCTATTCTTAAGGGGTGGGTGGGTGGGTGCTTTATAAAAGTGCAATCATATATTTTTTAAAAAAATAAATAAATCATGATTTATTTTTTTCTCTCTTGAACATACTGCCCAAAAATGAACTCAGTGTTTTGGGTTTTATTGAGCCACCAAAGAATGCAATCACTTCTTTTAAAAACTTCCTTGTACTTCATAATTGTCTCAGACAATAGTCTCATATTTGTAGGTAAGCCTGTTGTTCAAGGTAAGCTTATGTGTACTGTTTATTATAGTTTGTTTACATGCCTCTTTTCTGAACAGTTCAAGAGACTTACTTTATGATAGAACTACAATTAGCAGCAGCTTAAGAGCCAACTCCTGGGGGCCACGGGAGCTTGGGCCCCCAGAATAAAATATTTGAGGGGGCCAGGCCCCCACAAAGTTGATGGGCATTCCCATTCAAATGGTGTGTGCGCACTGCATCATGTGATCAAATATGTGGGGCGGGGCTTACCCGGGGCCCCACAATATTTTATTCAAGTTGGCAGCCCTGGGCAGCAGCATAAAAACAGCTGCAGATGACAATGTTGAGAACAATATTGCCACCCAAAAAAGCCTGCTGGAAGAGGCCTTGCATCCCTTCTGAAAAACCACCAAAGAAGTACAGTGGTACCTCGGGTTAAGTACTTAATTCGTTCCAGAGGTCCGTTCTTAATCTGAAACTGTTCTTAACCTGAAGCACCACTTTAGCTAATGGGGCCTCCTGCTGCCGCTACGCCACCAGAGCCCAATTTCTGTTCTTAATCTGAAGCAAAGCTCTTAACCTGAAGCACTGTTTCTGGGTTAGCGGAGTCTGTAACCTGAAGCGTATGTAACCCGAGGTACCACTGTAACTTTGCTTGTTTGTACAAAACAAAACCCTCAACATCCTCAAAGCGGTTTACAAAAAGATAAAACAATAAAATAAAGAAAAATGGACAAAACTTTAAAACATGCAAAAATTTAAAATACCAAAACAGACAGAAATTCACACCAGCAATTCTAAGTATCTGGGTAGGCTTTTACCTAAACAATAATGTTTTTAGCAGGTGCCAAAAAGAATACAGTGAAGGTGCCTGGTTAATATCAATAGGCAGGGGAAATTACTATAATTGACAAATATGGGGAAATTGCTATCTATTTCTGCCAGCCACCATCTGAACTTGCTGCAAAGATGGCTGGCAGCAAGGTCTGGTTCTTCAGTTTGTAAGTGGGCTCATATGGGGGAAACCAGTCCTGAAGTAATGAGAATCCCATGCTCTGCAAAACTTTAAAAGTTTGAAGAAGCATCTTACATTAGTCATAGGGTTGAATCTAGAGGAACTGCCTTGGATGAAGTAGTTTGCTGAATTGGAAGAAGTACTTTCCTCAGATGAAGCAATCTCCTCTGAATTTTAGTTTTTGGTTCAATTCACCATAAATTTATTTATTTAAGATGTCCAGATCCTATGGATATCAACTTAGAAGTAAGGACCAATGATTCTTACTCCCAGATATGCTCTCTCTACATCTCTGCTCTCCCTCACCAGAGACTCTGTAAGGGGGGACTTTACAATGGGACATGTTCAGGTAATTGTTACTGCTCTCAGTTCTGGCTAGAGCCTAATAGCCCAATCCTATTCACAGGTATACCAGAAAAGTAGCCTTCAAAGCTCTAATCCCAGAACTGGCAATAATGTAGGTGCAGATATTCCTGCTCATTACCTTAGTTACAGTGCAGTAATACACATGGATTGAGAGCTACTCACCTTGCTAGCTCAAACCTATACTTAAAGGCTTTGCCAAGCTGAAGGAATAAGGCCATTTTGAGCCTCAGCTTTTTGAGTTTCTGAAGGTTTTTATAATAACTGACCACCTTGATTTGTGTTCCAGCACTTTAAAGTTCACATATTTCTTATTTGAACTTTGCTAGGTGCAGTAATTTTATTCTCACTCAGGCTGGATTGGATCTGCTTATTCAGAGCTCATTAATTACAGGAAACCGGGCTGCAGCTCACATATCCTCTTCCACATCTTCCCCTTAGGCTAGTCAATTTATCTGACATTTAATGAGGAGTTTTAGATTTTTGCAAGTTATCAGAAGTGGGGCTTGAGTGTGTTAGCTTGAGAATTCTAAATAAATGGTCTACTCTCAGACTTGTTTGAGGGCAAAGCATCTTGTCAAATTAAGGATATCTCTATTATTTTTACCCCTCCTAATAGTACTGTGAAAGGACAATAAGACTTGATTCCCCCCTTATGCCTATATCAATAGCTTATTTGTGTTTACTATTGTCTGAAATGAAAAGTGACTTTCAGTTATGGGTTTCAGTGTGCTTATCTTTCTCTCTTAAGTAAGTATTGATGATAATTGGGGATGGTTTCAGAGTAGTGTAGCCATTTTGATTTCCCAAAAGCACAGCCATCATGCTTTTTCTAATGAGAAGAGCAGTATAATTGGTAGTGCTCATCATTTGATCTATCTAGGTTACCACAGATCAATTATAAACTGCTTTTAATGGTCTTACTCCCAGAAGCTGCCTAACAATGAGTTAGGACTTCTTTTGTGCAATGAGCTATCAATTTCAGTGGCAAATGTATTTTTTCAGCAGAGATGACAGTCAGTGACAAATCATATTAAGGGCCTTTCTCATTGGTTATTGAGCATAATGGCTGCTGATACTTTAAATAGAGTCAAATATGTTGTACATAATCACTTTAAGCCAGCAGTTTCTCATATGTGCCTGCAGCATTTTTGTGCCTTGCATGGACTGGGATTGTATTCAGCATTTGCTGACAAAATATAGGTATTTCCGAATAACAACAGCAACAATATAACCCCACTTTACCCATCTCCTCTGGTAGAAAGTGTGATTCACATAAATATATAGTGAGGCTGCAGTTCTGTATCCAGTTACTTAGGAGCAAATCCTGTTTAAACCAATGGTACTTACAGGTACTTATGCATAGATATATAGAATTGTGTTGCTAATCACATCTGAATCCATCTGAAGGCAAATTAAAACACAGTCTTGGTTGGCAGAGTAGGCTGGCATCACTTACCTGATCACCCATCTCCCATGCTGTTTCTGGGGCATATCTGTGGCAAGGTCAGTGTGGTGCAAACCAGTGGGTGAAGGCAATCCAGTGTACCTCCCAGTACGTTCATGTCACACCATCCTCACCCCCATGTCACAAAACCATATGCAAAGTCCTGAACTTTCCATTTTATTCAATTATACTATATCCTGATGGTAATAATAGCCAAAACAGAGTAAATATCAAATAACACATTTTTGTCCCTGGTACAGAGTACCAAAGTACTTGTGAGATATGGTAAAGATTAGGATTGTATTCAACTGAATAGTTGCACAACCAGAAGGAAGCAGAACGATGTCTGCTTGTACAATTGGACTTTCTAACATTCCTCCCCAGGTGTCCTCCTCTACTCTGATCCAGAGGCCTGGAAGAAGCCCCAGAACAGTATACAGAAGGAGGAGACAGGAGATAATTCCCTGAATTATCTCCGAATGCTTGTGTTAATAGAACAATCTCCATAGTGCTACCTTGAATATAACCCTAGCTTTCCATGCATTGACTCATCTATACCTCTAGATTGTGGCTAATGTGAAGTGAATAGAGAAGAGAATTTGTATAAACACCAGCAATTGTGCACATTCACCAAACAGCCTGTGGAGAATGAGCAAAACTGAACAGTATAAAGAGTGGATTTTGCATATTGCTCAATCAAAATGCATAGTCTCCAACTGGGGAATGTGCACAGCTTGGTTGCTTAAACACATACATTGCGGATTAAATATATTGCCTGCTCACTATGCAAATTCATCAGTTGGACTCTAAAGTGCACCCACTGACCTATACATGAAATCTCTCCTACACCACCTGAAAGTTGCACATTTTCCAAGGTGTTCAGTTTATGTGCACAGCCACTACTATTTAATAATATTCTATGGTTAACACTACTCCACAGAAAAATGGGTATTCTAGAATACCACACACACACCCCAAGTCGAGAATCATTAAGACTATAAAGAACACAGTTTTGCTTCAAAAACTTACAGTGCCATCCTATGCATGTCTGTCCAGAAGTAAATTTCTTTTGATTTAATGGAACTTACCCAGGAAGTATGCATAGCAAGAATCACCAAACTAGCATCCTCTAGATGTTGTTGGACTCCAACTCCCATCAGCCTCAGGTCAGGATTAATGTGAGTTGTTGTCTACAGCATGGCGAGCATCACACTGGAAATTCCTGATAAACCGGTATATAGGTCTATATCATTTGACTTGTATATTCAGCTCCATTGAATTCAATGCTCTCTCTCTTCTTCTGGAGGTTGCTAGGCGGAAGTGGCGGAAGAGGGTGACTGCTAACAAAGAAAAAGAAAATAATATGGAGATACTGTCTTGATGAAATGCAAGAACCTGTAATGCTATTTGTTCATTAGACACACTTTGACTTTTCAGTGAGCTTGTCTTGTAGATGTTGTAAATGGACCATCCAGCATTTGCCCAGTTAAAAGGTGACAACTCTAGAATGCCATACGATCTTTGGTTGTGTGGAGTGCAGAATGATATACAGTGGTACCTCGGGTTACAGACACTTCAGGTTACAGACACTTCAGGTTACAGACTTCGCTAACCCAGAAATAGTACCTCGGGTTAAGAACTTTGCTTCAGGATGAGAACAGAAATCGTGCAGCGGCAGCACAGCAGCAGCAGGAGGCCCCATTAGCTAAAGTGGTACCTCAGGTTAAGAACAGTTTCAGGTTAAGAACGGACTTCCGGAACAAATTAAGTTCGTAACCAGAGGTACCACTGTAGATACATGAATTCAAGGTGTGCTATTCTAATTTGGGGGGGGGCAATGAATGAGAATTTCACTGTTGCCTTCAATTTAATAGTATAGAATTAAGAACCTAAGAAGCCAGAAATTTTACCTTAAATGCAATGAATATATCTAAGGTTGCAATCTTTTGCACACTTAAATGAGAGTAAGTTCCGCAACAGTAGTGTAAACATACATAGGATTATTTTATAAAATGGTGCTTGTTGTAAGATAGTCTACAAGACAGCATGTCTTCTTAGCTCTCTTGTTTTCTGAGACAAAATAGCAGATGAAACTCTGAAAGAGCCCAGAACAATTTAATTTGCAAGAACTGTTATTTTATCTCTTCTATCAAATGTTTCTTTCAGTGATCGTGGCTGTACATATTCTTTATACCACACATAAGATTTTAATGTGCAGCACATAAGATTGTTGCACAGATTTTTCACAGCATTAATTTTATGGTTAGGCCTGCTCAAAAGAATGTTCCTGCTTGTCTACATTTTATTGAAGCTTGCTCACTTAACAAGGGGGGGAAAGCTGCATAAAACCTAATTACACATAGATAATTCATACAAATTCCTGACAAACTAGATTGACTTAAGCTAGCACAGAAACCCATCTTGATCAGGGGGGATGCGAATTTCCCCCCATGGATATTCATTATAGCACAGGTTTTGCCACCATGGAGTATCAGAATGGTCAAAAATGGACTGTAAGTGTGTGAGTCAAATGCACCACTATTAAAACAGTGAAGAATCTTATGGTACTCTAAATAAGGGTGATTTCCAATGTTACTCAGAGGAAGCACATTGGAATCCTACTTTGAGTACGACTTAGTTTGATACCACCCTAGGAAATTTACTAAGGCATAAGCTAATTTTGTTAGTTTTTAAGGTGCCAGAAGACTTTTTTGTTTTGCTATAATAAGCTTTCATGACCATGCCATTGAAGTTTGAAACCCTGTCACTTTTGCCCAACAGTGGGATTCAATATGCAGGCTATATTGTGTGTAGGCTTGCTTCAAAAATATGTGTGTGGAATTCCTCAATATTATACTTTTCCACAGATGAGTTCACTTTAAACATATGTTTATTTTACTTAAGACCATAGTGGAAACCAGCATCCCAAAAACCATGGGTGGTATTCAGGTAAGTTTTACTTAGACTGGATCCACTGAAATTAATCAATTAGTAATGCTCATTAATTTTCATTAGTCTTCTCTCAGTAAAGCTTAGTTGACTAACACCCCATATATTTCAAAAAGCTTAACCAAACAGCTGTATTTTTGTTTGGGTGTATTTTTTAGCATTTTGACACATTTTTACAATTGACTCAATTTTCACCTTCTTTAATTAGGTTTTTTTGGGGGGGGAGGTGTGTTGAATCACATGACTTGAACTATAGAGGTATAATCTTGATCGGTTCAATTTGCTATTTCCTGGTATTTCAGTTGGCTTGTTTGTTCCACACATCTAAAAAGGGCAAAACTTCAGAGAGGATTTTATGTTCAGATTTTGCCATTTTGGACCAGTGACATTTATTGGCTATTAATAATGCTGTGAATCTTGAGTACAGCTGTCATAAATCACAACTTTCTCATGTTATAACCAGCACTTTGTTCCAAATATGTGTAACCTTCACAGTGCTGGATCTTATAAAAATGCACACATGTACTTGAAGACAGTGAACTAAATGGATATTCAGCTTGTGTCACCAGGTGTAACTACAAAGAGGATACTTATTTAACTCAGGTCAGGTCCTGTAATTCTTTTTAGCTGACAAATCATGCCTTTGAGCAGGCAGGGATATAGGTAATCTTACCTGCACGTTCATATTGATCAGGTTTCTCCATTTCAAGCAACAGAAGGATGTCCAACATTACAGCTTAGTTTGGCTAGTTTTTATTTACACCCTAATGGTGGCTCAGCTAAACTTTTTTCTCTTTTGCTGAGCAATGGAGCCTTGCCAAGTATTGTAATAAACAGGGAATTATTGAAAGTTATCCACTGCGGTGCTAGGTCATTTCAGATGAAGGGATCAGTCAGAATTTCATAAAGTATTTATTTAACTGCCAAAAGAATTCCCAACCTCCCTTTCATGTATGTCCGAATTGATGCTAAGTTTCCGAGACAAGGCTGCGATTGTGGCTGTCACCAAACAATGACATATTTCTTTTCTTCTCTTAAATTCTCTGTATCATTCTCTATAAGAGGGCAATTTGTCTGTCATGCAGCTAAAACAGGGCCCAATCACTGCCCTCATTAAACTGACAGCACAGTTATTAGCAGTAAACGAAGCCAACGGGCAATGAATTTAGCCACTGTTTTATGGCGAGCGCCAGTGAGATTTTTTCAGTAATTAATTTGATAAATATATTAATTATGAATTGAGTTGACAGTACAATCAGATTGTCAGCCTTCCAGACAGGCTCTTGTGATAAGTAGCTTTGTGATGAAGTGGTCGAATTTCAGTACCTGTCATCCTCCAGTGTCAGTTTCTTATCTCTGTCCTAGCCATTCACTCTGTAATTTCCTGTGTGTTGTAATTAAATGGTGGCTTTCTGATTGGAAGTGACTCCTCAGTCTTAATCTCTCGTTCTCTCAGAATATATTGTTTTCTCTTTTTCCCCCCTCAGCCCTTTGTTTCAGCAGCTTTTAATGTCAGAAGAGGATCTTTCTTCATATTTATATATTTGTTGTGATGCCAGCATTTTTTTCTCCATTTTTCTTTGTAAATTACCTTCCAAAGTTTTGCTGAGGTTTGGCAAAAGCAACTGCAAATCCCTTCTGCTTGTGTTTATGGTACAACCACTTCTTCAAAGCCCAAGTTAAAAACAAAAACAAAAATCCATTGAAACATACCCTTTTAGATCTGAGCTCCATTTCTGGTATGCTTTAAAAGAGTTGAAGAAGGCATAGGGGCGCTATATTTTAGACAGCCAAGGGTCATTGTGGGTACTTCTTGCCAGATTTTTTTTTTTTTTTACACAAAATGGAATTAATTAGGAACAGAGCCTGAGGTTATCTAGCTTCGGAGATACATGTCAAGATAAAATATATCAGAAACACTTCTTTAATAATTTAATAAGGCAGTTGAGATGTGGTAGCAACCTAAGGATTTCTTTTCTTCTTGATTTGTTTCTCTTTTTTGGCTGTTGTTCAGTCATTGCAAATTTAAACATGAGACGAATAAGGAAAAATATTATCAACAGCACTATTAGTTGCATGCTAAAACTCAGGGAGGTGGAAGCAGCATCCAATGATATTCACTACCTGTCATTATAGACCAATGTTTCCCAACCTTGAGTCTCCAGCTGTTTTTGGACTACAGCTCCTATCATCCCTAGCTAGCAAGACCAGTGGTCAGGAATGACTGGAAATGTAGTCTAAAAACAGCTGGAGACCCAAGTTTGAGAAACAGTGTCCGTCGTTGAACTAGATGGAACCATGGCTTGACTCAGGGTAAGGTAAGTTTCCTTTGCCTCTGTTTTCTAACTTCCATACCTGTAGGCAGAATTGGTTATGGCAGCTACACCATGCGATCCTGTTGATTATGTAGCACAGTTCACATAGCACGACAAGTTGCTTGCAGCATAAGTTTCAAAAGCAAGTTGCATTGTGGCATGGAGGCTATTTTATTCATTTATTTGATTTTGACCCCGAATTTCTGCTGGGCATTGCATTGGCTATGCTCTAATAGCATATAAACCCCATGTGGAATCTAAATTGCTACTTTTAGTCATACTATAAGACATTGAGAGACCCAGTGGGATATTGGGGGTGTTGTTATTGTCTTTGAACAACACAAGCTTCCTTTGAAAGCCCCGGAGATTTCTTTGCTACGTGGTGTGTACAGGAGTTCTAAGTACACAAGTCCGAATCTCCTTTGGATATGCAGAACTATGTGTCCAGTTGTTTAGATGCTGTTCATAACAAACAAACAATTGAACAAGCAAATACCTGTCCACCAGCTTTCCCAACTCCTATCCAAGTACCAAAGAGAAAAACTTCTTAGCATGTTAACACCTGCCTGTCCACTCCACTCTGCTATATTTGTGCCAATCAGATACTTCCAAAAAGGAGGAGGAGGAAGAGAAGGAGAAAGAGAGATAATCTCATCCCTCAAACGACAACAAAGGTAAGACGGGGGAGGGGAGATCAAAGAATAATCTTGTTGTGCAAATACTTTGGATGCCCCCCAAAGCAATTGAACAAAAGAAGTAACAATTATTTGGTTTCCTTTCTACATTCCTGTGTTTCCATTAAGATCCTTAGCAACAGCAAACATTAAACAGAAGCATACTCAGGCTTTGCCTTTTCACTTCGGCCTGGATCTCACCTGGCATCCTGTAACATTAATACTGAAGACAGTACTGAGAGTTTTATAGAGATTCGAGCAAGGAAAATGCTTCTGTTTGAAATTGTTGCTGCCTTGCAAGCTCCAAGGGAACACTATGGAGCTTTTGTGCATCTGTCAAACATCGCCGCTTATTACAGAAGAAGGAATGAAAAATATGCAGAATGCTTTGATGTTAATATCAACTTGAACTCCTGCGGTATCTGACTAGTTGATGCTCTTGTTTTCATTCTCAGTAAAGCTTTAATGGAGGGTTGAAGAAGAGTTTTGTTAACTGTATAATAGGCTCTGGATTCAAATATACAGTATTTGTTATTTCTTACATTTACTTTTTCTTTTTTCTGCTGTCATGAAATGCATAGGATGACATATACTGTAATGTATATTATTACATCTAATATAACTGAACCCCAGACTTGGAGCTGTAAAACTAGGTTACATAAGAACATAACCAGAGCTGGTTGCATGAGGCCAGTGGTCCAACTTCCTTTTCTCAGTGCCCATCCAGATGTCCATCGGACCTCAGTGCAACAGCACTTTCCCCTTTAGTGGTTTCCAGCAAGCGGTAACCAGAAGCATCCAGCCTCCGACAGGGGAGGGAAAGCGTAGCCATCATGGTTAGTAGCCACTCATAGCCTTAACTTTCATGAATTTGTCTAATCCTCTTTTAAGTTAGTGGCCATCACTGCTGCCACTGGGAGCAAATTTCATAGTTTAGCTATACATTGTGTGAAGAAGTACTTTAGTTGGTCTGTCCTGAATCCTCTAACACTCAGCTTCATCGGATGTCCCCCAATTCTAGTGCTATGAGAGAGGAAGAAAAATATTTCTCTCTCCTTTTTCTCCACACCATGTGCAATTGGGTGCTCTTCTATCATGTCCCTTCTTACTCACCCTTTCTCTTTGGTTTTTCCTTTGGTGAGTCAGTGTGGCCAGGTAGGAATTTTTAGTGCTGGTTGTTTTGTATGTTTTAATTGATGCGCACGCACACACGGAGTTATTTTTTTTCTGGTGGAATGCTTCAGAATGAAGTACCGTATTTTTTGCCCTATAAGACGCAATTTTTCCCCTCCAAAAATGAAGGGGAAATGTGTGTGCGTCTTATGGGGCGAATGCAGGCTTTTGCTGAAGCCTGGAGAGCGAGGGGGGTCGGTACGCACCGACCCCTCTCGCTCTCCAGGCTTCAGGAAGCTATCCGCTAGCTGTGGGAGACCCAGCTCTCCCAGGGCTAGTGGAGAGCTTGCCTGCACCCAGAAGCTTGGGGCGCGCTGAGCTCCGCACGCCCCAAGCTTCTGGTGTAGCGCAGCGATCCGCTAGCCCTGGGAGAGCCGCGCGGCTCTCCCAGGGCTAGCGGACTGCTTGCCGGCACCCAGAAGCTTGGGGCGTGCTGAGCTCCGCACGCCCCAAGCTTCGGGATTAGCGCAGCGCACCTGGGGGGGAAATAATTTTTTCCCCCTTTATTTCCCCCCCCCAAAAAACTAGGTACGTCTTATGGGCCGGTGCGTCTTATGGGGCGAAAAATACGGTACTCAAGCCTTTACTCTGGTGAAAATGGTGCCCCATTGTGGGACTTGCTTTAAATAGTTGGGAAGGAAGTTATGGCCCTAACTGGCTTCAGTGGGGCTATAAGGAGTGGGATCGTGGCATTATAACTATAGCAGACTAGAAAATTATGTAACAATTAAATTGCTATTGAAATATGAAGAAGAGGAAGAGGTGGATGTTGCTGTGGGAAAAATTCAGTTTAGGTACGTGGTGCTGCATTTTCTCAGAAGGAAGAGCAAATCTCTTGATTGAGAGACATCATTCAGTTTCCCAAAATGGTCCAGAGCAACATCATGTCAGGGAGTCTGTTGCTAGGCATGGAGGCGCAGGGCAGGTGTCAGTGTTGGTGTCGGAGCACTGATCATAGTTCAATGCTTCCAGCAGTTGCCCAGATATGACAGTTGCTAACTGCAAGGCATCCCAACCTCTGAATAGTTGGAGGTACAGTTAAATGGCAGCTGAATCTCAGTCTTAAACCTTGGAATATTCAGTTGGCAAACTTTCCACTCTGCAACACCCAGATAAAATATCCCATTAACATAATGCTGCAGCCCTGGTAAGGCTATAGAATATAGAGTAACCTCAAAGTACTAGCATGTGAGAATAAACACCAGCTTTTGTACTTCCAAATGGGCCTGAAACTCCTTCTCTGTTCAAGTCCCAGAGCTGGAGAGGAACAAATCTGTCACAGTGCTATAACAAGCACTTCACTCCACATAACTGATGCTTGCACTAAGGCTGAAAACTAGGGTAGGCTTTCTTCCTTCACTTGCATGCCAGGAAGAAAAAAAATATCTGTAAACCAGAAGGTCAATTTCTTGAAATGAATCCCTGCTTCCTGAATACTGAGTTCCCAGGTATTTAGCTACAAACCTGTTTAATGGATCATTTCCAATTTTTCAGTAACTGGTCTGTAGAACGACCTCCCCACTGAAGTGTGTCTCACACACCCTTATATTAGATGCCATGTAAAAACCTAGCTTTTTGTTGGACTTTCAGAGATAGGTTAAGTCTTTTTTTTAAAAAAAAAAAACAACACACCCTCCACCTATGTATTATCTTTTATATTACCCTTATTTTTGAAGAGTGGTAAAGGAATCTTTTGAATAAATAAATGGGCATTTTTCATTTGAGCTGGCTTGGTCCATGTAGCAATTAAAGGAACAGAGAGAGAGAAAATTCAACGTGGTTCTGTGTTTGCTGTTTTACGGGAACTTTGTTTGTCTCCATTGACAGACTTTTTCTCCTGTTCTGGCCAAATAGTGATAATCTTTGTTACTGGTATATTGTTCTGCAGACAAGCATAGCATTAATCAAACCAAACACAACTAAACATTGTTTCTTTACAATAGAAAGGCTTTAACTTGAAGTCTAGAGCATTCCAAATATAGTTTACTTAACAGTGTTTGTTCAAAAAGAAAATAAGACAAACAGAAAGGCTTTAATTTGCATACAAAACTAGTCAGGGAAACAGTTGTTAAAAAAAAGAATACTGGCATTGCATGATCTTATTGAGCTCTTATTGATGACAGTTAACAGTAAAAGTTTTCTCTGTAAGTAATAATTTGCTAATAAGCTACCAATTCCAACCAAGCCACCTTTTCATTTTGTGTCACATAGAAGATGTTGCAAATTATTTTTCCAAAAAACACCACTCGAATGTTAAATCAAAAATTTGCAGGCCCTTGCATGAACTAAGCCCGAAGTTCATATTTGTAGCAAAACATAACTGCAGGCCAGTTTGCTGATTGTTTTCAAACAAAGGTAAGAAATGTTCCTGCAGTTGGCAGTAACACATAACTACATCTGCCAACATAGCTAGGTGCAAATATTGAATGTTAAAACTTTAATAAGAATTTGCTCAGACAAGCTTTGTGCTGTTGCTGGTAAAGGTAAAGGTAAAGGGACCCCTGACCTTAGAGGTCCAGTCGCGGATGACTCTGGGGTTGCGCGCTCATCTCGCTCTATAGGCCAAGGGAGCTGGCGTTTGTCCGCAGACAGCTTCTGGGTCATGTGGCCAGCATGACTAAGCTGCTTTTTGGCAAAACCAGAGCAGCGCACGGAAATGCTGTTTACCTTCCCGCCGGAGTGGTACCTATTTATCTACTTGCACTTTGACGTGCTTTCGAACTGCTAGGTGGGAAGGAGCGGGGACCGAGTAACGGGAGCTCACCCCATTCCGGGGATTCAAACCGCCAACCTTCTGATTGGCAAGCCCTAGGCTCTGTGGTTTAGACCACAGCGCTACCTGCGTCCCATCACTGTTGCTGGTAAAGAAGGACAAATAATAAAGTCTTTCATAGTAAACAGGAAGAGGCATCATTCAGAAAAAAATTCTAGCTATATTTTTGAACTTCATGTCTTTCCATGAACTTTAATATGTCTTTCTATCATCTATCATCTTTCTATCTAATATTTGTTGATTTTGTTACCCTGAAGAAAAAAATCATTACATATATACATGTTGTTATCTGTCTGTCTCAAGAGACAATGGGGTGCACCTCCAGGGGTGAAGTTAAACCACTGGAGAATCAAAGTGCTTGCTGTGGCTGCAGAGGCAAGTAATTCGTAACTTCTGCCTCTCTTGAGTGAAGTTCATTCATTGATCTGGTAGGGCGGCAGTGAAGTTCAGGCACTGCAGACACATCTATTGTTGCGTCCAGGGTGCCCTGATTTTGCCACCCACAGGGCCTCCATCTTGACAAGAATTAGTCTTAGTTTAGTGGCCCTCATCTAGCCTACCACTGTGTCCAAACATTGGCCTAGAACTTGTGCAACAGCATCTGATTCAGATGTTAGAGAAATAGACTTGGAGGTCATCTGCGTATTGATGATATTATGCTCCAAATCCCCTCTGATTGTCCCCAAGCAGCTTCATATAGATGTTAAGTAGCACTGAGGACAAAATTGTACCTTGCAGCACTGTACAACACAACTGGGGGGCTAAAAAAAAGATCACCCAATGCTGATAAAAAGCCAATGGTATGAAGCATGAAAACCAAGGCATTCTGGGAAACCTGACAGAGGATTGTGCAAGATGGGATTTTAAAGGCAAGGAACATGAGTTATGAGAAGGCACACAATAAGCATCCTATGTGAAGTAAACCTCACAATACCTAAGGAGCAATAACTCATGAGACCCTAAAGAGGATGGTGTTGTTGTTTAGTCGTTCAGTCGTGTCCGACTCTTCGTGACCCCATGGACCAGAGCACGCCAGGCACTCCTGTCTTCCACTGCCTCACACAGTTTGGTCAGGCTCATGTTTGTAGCTTCAAGAACACTGTCCAACCATCTGGTCCTCTGTCGTCCCCTTCTCCTTGTGCCCTCAATCTTTCCCAACATCAGGGTCTTTTTCAGGGAGTCTTCTCTTCTCATGAGGTGGCCAAAGTACTGAAGCCTCAGCTTCACGATCTGTCCTTCCAGTGAGCACTCAGGGCTGATTTCCTTAAGAATGGAGAGGTTTGATCTTCTTGCAGTCCATGGGACTCTCAAGAGTCTCCTCCAGCACCAGAATTCAAAAGCATCAATTCTTCGGTGATCAGCCTTCTTTATGGTCCAGCTCTCACTTCCATACATCACTACTGGGAAAACAATGGCTTTAACTATACGGACCTTTGTTGGCAAGGTAAGAGGGTGGTATTAAGGCTAAAATGGTTACTTCGCCCTCCCTTAGTGTACATTGATAATTACAATATTAAATAGACTTGTGGCTCCAGAAGAGTGTAAAATTTGTGGTTGGTCAGAGCTCAGGTTGATGATCAGTATGAGACTGGCACCAATAAATGCACGTCATAATTTGTTACCCACCCTTCTAAATCTTATTTGGCTCTGGGTTATCAAAATCTAGCACATGGAAACATCTTGCCAGAATCTGTGTTGCTATTTGCACCAGTCTCACTTAAAGAAGTTGTAGAAATCTGGCAAGGGAAGGTGTCTTGCTTTGATCGTTCACTCTCCCTAGTTCAGTGATAATAAAAGTAATTTGCTGCCTTACATTACGTGTCTCATCAAATCCAGGGACAGCAAATCTAGTTATGAAAGAAACACCACAGGGGTACAGAAGTGAGACACTGTTTAGGGCAGGCATGACCAAACTTGGCCCTCCAGCTGTTTTGGGACTACAACTCCCATGATCCCTAGCTAACAGGATCAGTGGTCAGGGATGATGGGAATTGTAGTCCCAAAACCGCTGGAGGGCAAAGTTTGGCCATGCCTGTTTTAGGGGGATCTGGTAAATTTAGAGGATGAGCCTCAACACTTCTTGTTGTAATTTTGAGAAATGCTACATGAAGACATCTTGATTGACAGACTTTCCCTCACATAGGTGGATAGATAGAACTTTATTGTGCACAACTTTAAAAACAAGCAATAAGCTGCTCAACATGCAGACAGGTTCCTTGAGGCCCTTGGCTGCAAGCAGCCTGAAAATGTTGTAATTCAAGGTTACGGTTGTTCTTGAAGCCAAACATTGCCTTTTAATAGTTCCCAGTTGAAAGGCCTTCTGTCACTAACTTGTTACATTCCCTCTGCACGTGTGTCCACACGGGCATTCGTAATTGTCCGGTTTCTCAAATGTACTCTACCTTTTAAACTCACCAGGCCTCGTTGCTTGTCTTACCTGCTGTAGAGCACAAAGAATGGAGCCAGAGTGGGTGGAGGTGATGACAGTGGTGTTTTATCTGAGAATCTCTGTGGGGATAAGGTTGCATGGTTTGCAATTAGACAACCAGGTACTGTGGCATGGTACATCATTTCCTTCAGCAGGTTATCATTTTGAAAAAATCAGAAACCTTTTAATATACAGTATAGGTAGCTGAATCTATTGTGCCTTCCCCCACCCCCACCCCCTTTAGCCAGCTTAAAAGATTGGACATGATAGCATTTAACTCTTTAGACAGAAACAAGGACTTAAATTAAGCTTCTTTTAGGCCCTGCTGCATATATACCTTGTAGCACTGATGTATGCAATCTGCTCAGCAAGGCAAGTGCTTTAGGTATTACTTAACCTGCTTGATTTGGAGAAAGTCATCTGGATTCATGACACAGTGCTTGAGTAAGATGCTTTGATTAGGGTCACTGAGTATATTAGTACACACAGCCTCTCAGATTGGTATTTTTGTCCTTCAGCATGTTTTCAGCCAAGGAGTTCAGGACTGCATGCACTGTCTCCCCTCCATACACAAACACACAAATGCTATCATTTGAATAACCCTGTGAGATAGGCTAGGCTGAGAGATAGAAACTGGCCCAAGGTCACCCAGTGAACATGGAGTTTATCATCTATTGCCACCAGCATGTCCCTGTGAAGATAAAACACCACCACTAATATCTTTGTTAAACAAATGCATCAGCATTTAAGTGTGAATGCACACATCTTTTGTAGGCAATTTTGCTAACTGCACACATTTCTACAATCAGCTACTCCTAGTATAATGCATCTGCATATGTTATTTTCACTAATGTATGCATTTCTATTCACACTTTATCTAGTTTTTTGTCACCTGGTTGAAGTACTGCACTGCAAAATTCAGAAAAGTGTGAATTTTAAAGGATGATTGCAATTCACTTTGCCTATTGTTTCAGGAAGTGTGAATTGAGTAGATTTGCCTTTATGTGAAAACTGAACTGCATTTCTGCCCTATCGCTTTCCCTGACTACTGGCTGGGACTGGTGGGAGGTATAGTCCAAAACATATGGAGGGCACCAGGTTAGGAAGACTGGCTTAGAGGGAAACAGAAATAAGACAGACGTCTGTGTCTGTGCAAGAGCAGAATCTCAGTGCAAGTGCAGAATCCTAAAAGGAGGACCAGGGTAGTAATCTCATTTAATTTTATGGTGGCGTTTGGACTGCAATCAGTTCACACAGTAGAAAGTTTGTTAAGACAGAGACTTTGTACTCTTCACCCCCACTGACATCAAAATGTCAATTTTGTGTCCAGTGGAGGTGAGGGACCAGAGGAGTAACCCAGGAGAGGGGACCAATGATATGTGGGGTTTGGCACCACCCACAAGGCAGTAACCTGGACGGAGTTTGGGGGGAGGAAGAGTCAGGGTAGTCCAAGAAGGAGGAAGGCACATAGTGTGGCAGAAGAGGCTGTTCTGGTGACAATTGAGTCAGTAGACTCCCCTTCTTTCCCCACCCTGCTGTCCTCTAGAACCAGGAAGGGCTTGAAGTGGGAAGAGTAGTGGTGACTTCCATGCAGGAGAAGTCTCAGGTTACAAGTATGCAACCCATCAGATGAAGGCATATAAGCTGATGGAGCGGTGGGGTCTCTCTGTTGCTGCAACCACAGGGCATAGATCTGAGGGACAGCTTCCTTTATGGCTAGAAGCATCCTTGAGTGCATGTGAATCCACAGCACCACGGGTGTTGCTGTAAGTGCTTCTTTTGTCAGTAAAGTCTTAGCTATCAGACATGTTTATTCCTTAGCTGGGGTGGGCCAGGACAAGGCTGTTACCCAGGGTTGCTGCTTCCTTTTGTAAGGAGGCACAGCCGAGACTGTGCTGTCTTTATGACATTTGATTTGTTTACACATATATACAACCTGAGCCTATGATGACCTGGTTCACAACATTAACACCCCCACACGGTCTTGTTTCTCCCATAGCCACAGGCTTAGATTCAAACAGAAATTGAACATTACTCTCAAACTGTACTCTGACACTCTCCCTGGTTTGCTGCTCTACTTCTAGATCACATTACTCCCACTTTCAATTCTCTGGCTCTCTGGCTTTTTCTGTTGAGGGCCCCTCCCACCTATTTGCCATTTCACACTGAGCCCCTTAATGTCTCATCACCCAGGCTATCAACCCACCAGGAGGCTAGCCTGGCTCTCCCAAGAATTAGAAGCCTTTATTAAATTCTAACGTTTACTGGCTCAAGGTATTAGAGGGGTCTCTGCCTAAAGCCTGCTTCCTGCCATCCCAAACTCAAAATAGTACATTGTCACCCAGACCTACTATGCTACTTCAGAATAAAACAAACATGAACCAGTGTCATCTATTCACATGCCACTTTGAATTCATTGCCCTTAATGACTTCGGCCCCATTTAAATAAACCAAATTCCCATTTGAAATCAAGCAGAAACATCTTTAAATCAAGTGCAGCCCAACATAAATCATGCAAATAAGCAATTGCAAGTTACGTAACCAAAATATGTATGTAAATACAACTTGCCTTCTACAGGCATATATTGCTGCTATTGCAGTGTATGTTTTCACTTAGTCTTGCCCCAGACATTTACCAGTAAAATAACATTGCATTTTAGCGGGATTTCAGAAATTTATCTGGTAGGAACATTGGGTAGATCTAGTGGAGACATCTGCTAATGCAGGGTAGGGGACCTTTTTTGGTCTGGCAGGCCCAATGTTTATCTCCCCCACACCGGTGAGCCCACTTTGACAGCTGGGTGGGATCACCTCCCTTTCAATCATCTGACACACTATTGACAGCCGGTGCTTGAGAGGTGGGTTGCCCTGCTCACCTGACAAAATTGGCCCTCTGAATAAAGCAGGATTGAATTCCCTCATGTCAGCTGATGTGTGGCGATTTCAGGCAAGCTTTCTGAAGGAGTGGCCTTCTGTACCCCACACTTGACTTCACATATGATGTCAGATGTGGGGCAGGTGGGTGTGGTTTCATAAAAAAAAGTCCCATGGGCCAAATAGGGAGGCCCACAAGCCAGACGTTTGCCACATCTACATGAATGGAATTTTCTCCGATTCCCTCTTCCTGCTGTAGCTCCTTTATGTCTCAGAATTCCCCCCCCGGGGGGGGGCTATTTCCTTCCAGAACAGTGTGGAAGGTGGCATGGGGGCAGCTTCAGTAGTAACACAGGATTAGAGAAATTCCTCTTCCATCAGTTGATGCTTCTGCTGGTTCAAAAGCTGTTCCGTGAATAGGATAGTAGCATTATATTTCACCCATTACAGTCATCCATTGGTTATCTATTTTCACATTTCCTGTATGGTATCATACAGAATAACATACCATCCACGTTATTCCATATTTGTTTTACATGATCCAGGCCATGGGGACATGATGACAAAAATATCCTGATACATTTGTGCTTCCACAGACTGCCTCAGGATTCAAAGCCAGACTCTTGGGCAAAAATAAAAATAAATAAGAACCACTGTCTGAATTCTGCCTCTCTGGATATCTTTGATCTTAGTGCAATTTTTGTCTCGAGTGCTGGATGTGTCTTATCTCCTGTTTATCTGACTTCCTGTCAATTATGTCTGCTGTACCTGTCTATTGTAGGCTTTGTTTTTGAGATGCTATTCTTTGGTTGGTGCTTGAGTTACACTACTGCTGCATAAAGCATGATGGATTGATGACATTGCTTCCAACACTCATCATGGATGTCAGAGTCGTATCTTGTCTTGCGTGCATGCTTATTGAATAAAATGGAATCTCACTCATTTAACCGTAGAAAGAATACAAAGCTAAGTGAAGCACTCTGTCTCCTTTTAAAACCCATTTAACAGAATTACACCTTAGCAAACAATGGCTTTTAAAAGAAAACATTTTCATCTATATCAAAAGTGCCCTACTGATTCTTAACGAAAGCTATGCTATTTCTACATAGCAAAGTCAGAACCTCTAAATCACATTGATGGGATTTAACTCAAATTTCAGGGGTTATTTTTTTATTTTTGGTGGTAATCTAACTCGTTTTCAGTCTTTAATAGGATAAAAGGGCTTTCCCCCTTTTTTTAAAAAAGGAAATATATAGCATATACTTGTGTCAGTGAGTGTGCAACAATGAAGAAGCTATTTCTTTCAGGTTTTTTAATCTCTTCAGAGAGTGAAAGTAGTATTTGCTGAAATAAAAGCACATTTTGCCAGAAATGTGATGCTAATCCTCTTAGTTTTAATGGTTTTGAAATGGTTTGTATAAGAAGGTAAACAGTGTAGTTGATTAATAGGAAGGAAGTCAATTGGCCATGTAGCAAATGTTATATGCTGCACCATACAATAGCTCTTTATTTATACAAAGCGAGAAAACAGACGGGTCTCCTTTTTATGTTCTTATTTGAAAACCGATACATTGCCTTATACTGTACGGTTCATAAGCGTTTGATTCTACTATCCACAAAAAAGGCAAATGGTGCACATTTCAAATAGAAGTCAAAGTCAAACAAATACCACTGATAACTGGTGTCATATCAATGTCTTATCTTCTCTTTCTATTGAAAATATTCAGATAATAATGAGGTGCTTCACATTTAAAAGTCTTAAATCTTCAAAAGCTCTAGGCCTAGATGGTCTTGATATGGGCTTATTAAACTTGCCGAGAGAAAGAGGGAGAGAACAAACACCATGGTTATCAGTGTCATTTAACCTTTTAATAGCCAGAAAGAATTTTCTTATGTGATTTGTTAACCCGTGTTGTCCTTGTAAAACTCTGGGGACATTACAGCATCTCTCTCTTTTTCTCATTCTGCTGCACAATGTATAGTTAAACCAAACATAATTTTCTTAATCATTTACATGTGCTGTAAGAACGCAGGCCAGAGATCGCGCACCATTTGCATGTGTTGACAGCAAAAACACAGTTATCTTAACTTGGCTGCATGAAACAATGGAGCCATCTATAATAAGAATAAATGTTAACAGATGCATTCTGCCAGTTGAATTCTATCACCCAATGACGAGCTTTATTTATTAGCACAATTAAAATATTTATATACTACCTATTATGAAAACATATCAGGGAGGTTTACAGTAAAAATCGTTAAAAATACAATAACAGTGATAAAATAAATCCGGTAGCATTAACAGTCAGCGCAAGGTGTAACTTAAACAATATGTTATATTGCTGGCACCAGTAGCCAACCATGGCCTGAATAAACAGGTAAGTTTTCATCATGCAAGTTTAATAAACAATAATAATGATGATGAGCCAAAACTGCTGGCAGTGCAATGGAAGTACTGAAGATGTAATGGAAGTGTGAAGAATTTGAAGGTCTGAGAAATAACACAGTGGGTAACCTTAAAGAGAAGTGGTCTTTTCGGAGAGAAAAACAGAAGGGTCCCTACTCCCAGTACAGGCATCATTACAATCTGTCAAGAGTGCGTGCAGGAGCCAGGCCCTGTGACCAGTAGGACTTCGCAGGACAGGGGCCTTCCTAAGTTTGTTCAGAGGAGACAAGGCGCAGCCGCACGGGTGAGGCTGATTGGTAACTCACAGCACCTGGTGGCAAGAGCCAGGAAGGGATATAAGGTCAGCATTTCCCTTCAGCTCTTTGCCACAGCAACACGTTCCCTGCCTTGGGCTCCTTGACTCCTTGCTTCTTGATCCTTGGACCCTTGATTTCATGACTCCTTGCTTCTTGATCCTCAGACCCTTGATTTCATGACTCCTTGCTTCCTGACCCTTGGAGTCTTGGCTTCCTGACTTCTGGACTCTTGTTCCTGCTCCCACCCTGCCACCCCGATGTTCTCAGCCGGGACTTTGACTTGGACCGTGACACTATCTGGGTGAAACTGGAATGGGGCAGGACACTGGCAAGATCAGGGCCCCATGGAAACACCAGCAGGAGCCCCAGATTGGCTTCACCACTGCATCTGAGCAGCCACATCACTGCCACCGCATTGCTGCCACTCTGATCTGCCAGCACCATGAGATGCAGTGATGCCAGTGTTGGGAGGGCAGTTCTACGGCTTTGCCTCACCTCACCTCACTGGCCATTACTGGAATCAAAGCAAGGGGCATGAAATCCTCTGAGTAGAATGTTTACCCCAACTCAATGAGGAGTTGACTACAAAGATAGTGACTAAGGCCACCTCATGCGGGACGCGGGTGACGCTGTGGGTAAAACCTCAGTGCCTAGGACTTGCCAATCGTATGGTCAGCGGTTCGGATCCCCGCGGCAGGGTGAGCTCCCGTCTTTCGGTCCCAGCTCCTGCCCACCTAGCAGTTCGAAAGCACGGCAAAGTGAAAGTAGATAAATAGGTACCGCTTTATAGCGGGAAGGTAAATGGCGTTTCCGTGTGCTGCGCTGGTGCTGGCTTGCCAGAGCAGCTTCGTCACGCTGGCCACGTGACCCGGAAGTGTCTCCGGACAGCGCTGGCCCCCGGCCTCTTAAGTGAGATGGGCGCACAACTCTAGAGTCGGACACGACTGGCCCATAGGGCAGGGGCTACCTTAAGGCCACCTCATGGGTTCATGTCAGCAGCTAGCTCTGAAAATGTAATTCCATGATTCACAGTACATTTGCTTAACTGCTATGATGCATTAGCACAATGCTGCTGTGATTCCCATAGTACTGCTAGGCTTTGGGATTGAGAAACAATCGCTTGCCTAGAACCAGTCAGTAAATTTCAGGGATAAGGTGAGATTTAGGCCAAGGCATGAGTGGCAACTTGAATAAAATATTGGGAGGGGGGTAGGTAAGCTCTGCCCCGCGTAATAGATCCCAAGACACACCATACACACCCCGTTTGAATGGCAATGCCTATCAATTGGGGGGGGGTGCCTCAAATATTTTTTATTGGGGGGCAAGGGGCCTCAGCCCCTAGAGTTGGCTCCTATGGGTTGAGGACTGTGTGACTTCTCTTCAACATGTTGTGATAGCTTCACTGTAAGTATAGTCTGCTGGGTTATGCAAATCAATTCCATTCAAATATATATTTCTGCTTTTAGCATAGGCACAAGAATCCTTGATCCTCAGCATAACTGATGTTAAGGCTGCAATCCTGGCGTCCTTTGAGTAGGGAGTAAGTCCCGTCAATTTTAGAGATACATTTCTGTGTAAACATACTTAGTCCTGCATGAGAAAGTGTTAAATATATTTGTGCAGATGTTACAACAGCTGTCATTTTGTTTCATGGGAGTTTCGTTGCACCGCTTTACTCTGAGCATTATTTTATTTTTTATGTGCCATTCCTACAGACCTGAACTATGCAGGTGTTTGCCCTACACTTGACATTTTTGAGCCAAAGAGCATCTCGAATGACTAAGCAGTGATCCATTTAAACTCTGTGTCATGTGGGGTTTGGAGTGGTCTTTGAATTCAAGGAGAGCAAAAGCTAATCCTTCCATTTCTTTTTTTTTTATAAAATTTTTATTGGTTTTACAAAATTTTAAAAAGACAAACAAACACTAAAAGTGACAGACAAACACGTATAGTTTCAAACATATTTTCATATAAACCTCTTTTCTTGGACTTCCCCATACCCCCCCTCTCTGCATCCCAATGTCCCTACTTCAACTAGCAACTCCCAATTGTTGCTTTCAAATCTCTGTCATCTTAGTCCTTTTTTGTATTCTAACCTTATATCCCTGTACCCCTTTGTTTCTGAAAACCACAACATTTTAGCATTCATAAAGTTTATAGTGGTCCTTAAGGTAACTTTTAAATTTTCTCCAGTCTTCTTCCACCGTCTCTTTTCGTTGGTCACGGATTCTGCCTGTCATCTCGGCCAATGTCATATAGTCCATCACTTTCATCTGCCATTCTTCCAGAGTGGGTAAATCTTGTGTCTTCCAATACTTTGCGATGAGTGTTCTTGCCGCTGTTGTAGCGTACATAAAAAAAGTTCTATCCTTCTTTGTCACCAATTGGCCGACAATGCCCAAAAGGAAGGCCTCTGGCTTTTTAAGGAAGGTACATTTAAGTACCTTTTTCATTTCATTATAGATCATTTCCCAGAAGGCCTTAATCTTCGGGCATGTCCACCAAAGGTGATAAAAGGTACCTTCAGTCTCTTTACACTTCCAACATTTATTATCAGGCAAATGATAGATTTTTGCTAGCTTGACTGGGGTCATGTACCACCTGTATACCATTTTCATAATGTTTTCCTTTAAGGCATTGCATGCCGTAAATTTAATACCGGTGTTCCATAACCATTCCCAGTCAGCTGACATAATGTTATGTCCAACATCCTGAGCCCACTTAACCATAGCCGATTTAACTGTTTCATCCTGTGTGTTCCATTTCAACAGCAAGTTGTACATTCTAGATAAATTCTTAGTATTGGGTTCTAACAGTTCGGTTTCTAATTTTGATTTTTCCACCTGGAAGCCAATTTTCCTGTCCTGTTTAAAAAATTCCATTATTTGGCGATATTGGAACCAATTTTCTACTTTATGCTTCAATTTCTCCTGACTTTGTAGTTTGAACTTATCTCCATCCTGTTCTAAGATTTCCCAATACTTCGGCCATCCGACCTCCATATTGAGTTTCTTCACTGCTTTAGCCTCCACTGGTGACACCCATCTAGGGGTTTTATTTTCCAATAGGTCTTTGTATCTTATCCAAACATTAATCAATGCTTTTCTGACAATGTGGTTTTTAAAGGCACTGTTGACTTTATCATACCAAAGATATGCATGCCAACCAAAGGCATTATTGAAACCTTCCAGATCCAAGATGTCCGTGTTCTCGAGGAGCATCCATTCTTTCAGCCAGCAAAAAGCTGCTGCCTCATAGTACAATTTTAGGTCCGGCAGGGCAAAACCCCCTCTTTCTTTAGCATCTGTCAATATCTTAAATTTAATTCGGGGCTTTTTGCCCTGCCAGACAAATTTCGAAATGTCTTTGTGCCACCTCTTAAAACATTCCATCTTGTCAAGAATCTGCAAGGTCTGAAACAAAAATAGCTAATCCTTCCATTTCTTCACCAACTGTTCTAAGACATAAGTTCAGTCCATTCTTTCTAGAGAACAATAATGTTTAACTTAGGCATACATTCTTTTAAATATCCAGAGACCCCTGGTCACTCTAATAAAGAGGGCTAAAGATCTCTAGCAGTGACCATTACCAAATTGTGAATTCCAGCATTTGGGAGGGAGGGAGGGAGGGAGGGAGGGAGGTGTAGAACCATGAAATGGTATAACATTGATACAAATTTATAGAGTGGCTGTTCCAGACTAAACCTGCATACACACTAGACATTTAAGGCACATTTGAAACAACCCACCTCCACTAAGAATCCTAGACTGTGTGGTTTCCTCCTCACAGAGCTACAGTTACCAGAACCCTTAACAAACGACACTACCCAGGATTCTTAGTTACCTGGTGCATATGAAAACGAGAATGAAAATAAGAATTTGCCATCACAGTTGTGAGATGTCTCGTACCTCAGATGTCCTTCATCACCCAATAATGCGAGGGCAGCTGTGTGCCATCAGGCAATCAGTGGGCCTCATGTGTTGCATTTTCTCATCGGGGGGGGGGGGGGTTCTCACATCCCTTCAACTCAGGTATTTATTTGGGGATGGATGGGAATAGTGCCCCTTTTGAGCATTAAGATGCTTGCGAAAGCAGTGGTGGAACATCCAGGCATTTGAGCTGTGACTGTATTAAGTTGACAAGTGATTAGTGCCAAATACACACATCACCACGACGATGGGGTTCTCACGGCTGGGAATGAGAAACAAAGGAGGGGTTTCTAACCCTCTAAAGTGACTTTTGGGGGGACACAGGGGGTTGCACCTGGAAGTTAGTGATAGGAAAGTATCTATGAGCTTCCTTTCACTCCTGCACCTCAGGATTGAAAAACCCATGGTGACTTTCCTGCTTCATGAAAGTTGAAAACCTCACAAATACCTCCATATTATATAAGAGAACACTAGTAGTCTTAGCATATTTGCACACCAATGATATTAGGGACTATAGTTTAGAGACCCTGGAAACTACATTTAGCTTACTCGATAGGAATCTGCTTCAGAGCCTTCATAGCAGAGATGTTTCAGATATGTTACCCATTCCATGTATAGGACTAGCTAAGTAATCCACTGGGTATAGCTATGGCATCACTATGACCTCCTTCCTGCAAAATCCTTAGTGGCTGTTGGAGAAAATAGTGGATGGTCTGATTCAGGAATGGGTTTATGGACCACATTCTGTATGAGAATTATTAACTCATGACCTGTTAATCATAGAGGATACCATGGAAAACCACTTGGGGAAGAGGGTGGGATGTGCTGCAGATAACATTTGCTTCTGAGTTGCTGTGCTGCACCTCAACTCACTTTTAGAACAAAGGCCCCAACCATGATCTGGGCCCATAACAGAGCTCTCAATATCTGTTTACTATGAGCAATGGGTAATTCAGCCAGGAAGTAAAAGTGGCCCACCATGCCCTCAACAGGCAGTGTACTGTTGGATTGGTTTGCAGTGCAATCAACTAATTAAAAATATGAAGGACAAATCCCTACAAGCTTACTGAAGCTTGGCTGCAAGTCAAGTATCCTCATTCTGTAATTTCAACCAAACAGTGAAGTAACTGAAGGGTTTTCTAGCACTCAAGTTTCCTGTCATCTCTCCCCTGTTTCCTGAAATGCAATGAACTTTCTGCTGGATAGTAAGTCACTTGTCTTATTTCCTTAGGTGAAAATCATTCTGCTCGTCTTCAATGTATATTTGAATAGCCTCTTCCTGTGTGAAAGGCTTCTGGGTCCTCCTTTAGGCATGAACAGCATCAAGTGGCATTCAGGGCTACTTATCTTGCTCACCTGCCAATTAGCTATAAATTGTAAGAAGCATTGTACACACACAAAAAGCTGGATTGGTTTCAGCTTTAATTACTAAAAAAAATAGAAAAAAATCAGTATAGTATTGCCTCCTCCAACAAAAAATATAGGATCCAAATCCTTAATCCTCTTTGAAGTTGCTCTTAAAGATATATCCCATTGATAATTTTAATGCAGGTGATGATCCTCAGAGAAAGAGAAATCAGCATCTTATCTCTAAGCTCAGATAAGGTGGGAAATATGTTTGATGATTCTGTTCTAGCTTGTTAAAATGGCCTACTAAGAACGTCACCCCCAACTTATAACGTGCACTTTTATGGTTCTGTCTTAAATGGTAGGCAATAAAGTATAATCATTTTGAAATTACATTAATGAATTGTCAGCTTAATATACACTCACTGATTAGATGCCATTCATTATGAATCTCTTAGAAAATATTTGACTGCAGAGAGCTGGGGAGCTGGAAAATATACACCACAATTTATGTGACAGGTTTTGGCCTTGTGGTAGGCAGAGTTGTGTACGTCCTCAAATTATGCATGAAACAAATACTGTTTGCTGGGGTTTGGCTGGATTAACTGATTTTGCAATAGGAGGCTGGCAGCTGCAAAAAATGGAGGCTTACTTGTTTGCAGAGATTGTCACTAGCATTGCAAGTAGTATTGCAATAAACACATCAAAAGGGAGAACAGAGTGATCAGAAGAAGGCCAAAAAGTCAGCACAGCAATGCTTGCCATCAGAACAAGTTTGACTTTGTAATAATGGGCTGGCTGGTGGCTGGCTGACAAATTAATGAGAATATCCAAACAAGTCAGAACTACTGAGGCTCACCTGCCCTTTGTTTTTAGTAGCATATTCAGTGTCCTAAACCTGAGCCAAAATGGAGTATGAATTGCCCTGGTCATTTCTGCACTCCTGAACCCTTGAAAATGAGCCAAGATTTGGACTAGTTCTACTGTGCTGTGTATCACTAGTTCTTTGTGACATGGTAATTTGGATGAGATGGGGCAATCTGTTTGGAGCGTTTTGGGCAAACCGTCTTAGGGTTGCCCTGAAAATAATTTGGGCTTTTGCAGCATTCCAGTAGAATGCTTGACAATTAAATAAAATTAATACTGTGCCATATGAACACTTGAAAAGTGGTCACTTGCCAAACCCTCCTAGTCCTTCTCTTTCCCAAGCTAATAAACAAATAAATAAAATTAAGCTTTAACTTTGGGGAAAGGGAGTGGGTAGCAGATGGTAGAGGGTCCCCATCAACTTAGGAGAAATCCCACAGGACCCCTCCTGTAAATTATGTGTGGAGTATCATTTATTGCCAGGAATCATGGGGCTTGTAGGAAATACACCTGCAAGGCCACTTCTGTGTCCATGAGAGTTTTCCATTGCCTGTTACCCACTCTTCCCCAAAGAATCTCTCCCTCTCTATCTCTTTAGCTGGGAGAACATGGTGGCAGGGGAGGCCATCCCATCCCTAAACTTGAGCTGGAAGATCGAGCCTTTTGAAGTGCAAGATCCATGGAAACTATAAAATGCTTGATACCTGCCCAATTCAGACCTCCAGACATCAGTACAGACATTGAGGAGAAGCACACACTGGACCCTTCTCCTCCGCTTCCAAACTTTCTGTGTTAAGTGGGAAGGTCCAAAGGGGGATTGTAAACATATTTGATTACAGTCCTCCCTGTGGTTGGGTACCCTGCAGGCGTTCAATGCTGTCCTGTTGTAACTTTTTGACAGTAAGGTTTAGATGCAGTGGGCTGAGCATGGAGAGCCCTCCATGGATACAATTAGTGAACAGTTGGAAAGGGCTTGGATAAGCAGTTGTTAAGACTAGCCACAGTTTAAGGTTCAAACGTGGGTCACCATGCCTTTTCTTTGAAGCATTGGAATAGCCAACTGGATTCTTTTTGCATTTCAATACCACATACTGACTTTTTACTTGTGATGTTATGACTGCAATTTGTCCGAGCCACTTAAATATTTTGCTCTATTAAGCCGTATATAAAATGAATGAATGAAATTAGACGTCTTGCTATTCTCTTTCTGTATTTTTGCATGTTGTTGTCAATGTGCTCTGTACTTTGTGTTAGTGCGCCACACCTATGCATACACACATCAATATACATGATTGCTGCAGTAAAATAACAATAGTCAAGTCGTTGTTGCTTTGCAGCACTTGATCTTGCATCATTGCCATCTGTTTTACTCGTGTGGGGAGGTTAAATATTTTGCTATTCAAACTTACAAACCCAGAGTGCTCATTGGCTTGAGACTAAAAGCAAAATGTCAGAAAGACTTACCATTGACCTTCACTCATGCATTGTTGGCTCACTTGTATAACATCCTTGGTGAAAGATTACAGCATAGAAAATAATCTCCTTCTAAAGGACACCGCTCCTGGCTCCTTACAATCACTAATTCATACGGCAATAGCTGCTCATTGATGGCGATGCATGCATACATACATAGGGGACCTGTGGTAAGAGGAACTCCCTGAAAGAAGGGGATTAAAATGTTAGCCTTGCCTAGTACACTCTTGAGTGGTTGGAGGTTGCCCTCTACAGACTGATTACAGTGATGCATGCATGACTGAGAAGGAAGTTAGCAGAATTCCCATCTCATTTTACTCCTACATAGTTTGCTGTGACTTATGAGAACATAAGGTCCAGAAGCAACACATGGGAGTCTTTCCTAGGTGCATGGATGTTTTTGGCATCCGATATGGGAGAGACATGTTTTCTTGCATTTGGAGCAGATGAAGGTGTCCTGTTGTTGTGCTGCTGCAGATGCACCATGGCGTTTCTTCTTTCTGCACTCCTTCTAGTGGTCACTGCTGTGGATGCACAACCTGTCAGTCCCCAGGTCCTGTAGACAAGGGATTCCCACACAGCAGGGTGGATGTTGCTAGCCTTCATGTCTCTTTTGCAGACATCTTTGTAACACAGAGTTGGTCTACCGACAGGCCTGGTGCCTGAAGCCAGCTCCCCACGGCTCCTTGGAGATCCTGCCATCTTCTGTTCTGTGGACTATGACCAAGATAATATAGACATCTCTGAGACAGGAGTGTGAACACGCTGGGATTGTGCACTTGGCAGAGAGCACCTTTTTGTTTGAGACTGTTCTGCCATGTGATGCTCAAAATTGCCCTTGTTAGGACTGCCCGGCAGGTCAAATACTTTGCGTTGAATGTTGATTTGAGTGTGACTAAGCACAAGCTTTGGGAATGAGCATCAAGCATGGCAGGATGTAAATAACCATCCAAAAATCAAAAAGAGTTACTCAGAATAAGATGGGGCTTGTTTTTACACTCAGGAGAGGGGCTGTCTTGCACCTTGAGCTAGAGAACAGTACAATAAATCAAACAAAAAGAATGTTATTCCGTATGTTCTTCCATATAAGGAAGAAAGAGTAACAGTTGCTTTTCTCTACCAATATCCCGTGTGGTGAAGCTTGAGATCTTTTGCACTGGGAATACACCAAGCAAAGAGCTTCTTGCATCATGTTCAGACATATTACAGACAGCGCCCTTCCCACAGTTCTCTTATTGTAAATGTCCCAAATGACTCAGGCCCCAAATATCTGAAAGGCCACCTCCTTCCCTAGAGATGCTCTCCGGTGCTAAGATCAATGGAGAGGTCTGTCTTGGTGGTTCTGCTTGGTAGGGTGAGGGTTGGAAGAGGGCATTCTCTGTAGAACTCCATCCCCATTTGCCCAATGCTAAATGCCCAGTGCTCAAAGGTTTTTCCATCCACTTAGCACTGGGACATATATGTGATTTTATTTTAAACTTGAAAGTTTTTTTTTAAATGTTTAAACTATATTTTAAATTGCTGCAACCCAGCATGAGGCCTTAGGGTGAAGGGAAGGTAATAAATAAAAATAAAAACTAACAAAAATAACAATAATCAAACATTAAGCCTTGGGAATATTTCTGTGAAGTTTAAATGACAGCCTATTTTTCTGTGGGTTTTTTTTTAAAAAAATGGTCCCAGTAAGGGTATTATGGTAACGCAATAATACAGGTAGGGTTGCCATATTTCAAAAAATGAAAATCTGGACACAAAGTTTGTGCGCTTGGTTTTTTTGTTTTTGCTGAGCTTTGGTTTTTTGTTTTTGTTTTTGTTTTGCTGTTTTGAAAATGAAATTTGGCAAAATCTACGCTTCATACGTCCAAATTAATCTGAACATTTTAAGCAATTTTCACCTGGACGCTGCTTACGAGGGGCAGATGCCAGCTGTGCCTGGAAAATTCTGGACATAGGGCAACCCTATAATAAAGGTAAAAGGTAAAGGTAAAGGGACCCCTGACCATTAGGTCCAGTCGTGGATGACTCTGGAGTTGTGCGCTCATCTCACTCTATAGGCCGAGGGAGCCGGTGTTTGTCCGCAGGCAGCTTCCGGGTCATGTGGCCAGCATGACTAAGCCGCTTCTGGCGAAGCCAGAGCAGTGCATGGAAACACCGTTTACCTTCCTGTTGGAGCGGTAACTATTTATCTACTTGCACTTGGACGTGCTTTCGAACTGCTAGGTTGGCAGGAGCAGGGACCGAGCAACGGGAGCTCACCCCCTCACGGGGATTCGAACTGCTGACTTTCTAATCAGCTAGTCCTATATCCTCTTACCTAGTAAAGGCAGTGCAGGGACGCATGGGTACGCATACCCCCAAACATTTTGTGAATCTAAGTTTGGCCTCATTGAGGGGCAGTATTTCAATATGAGTAGGAAAATGAGAGTACCCTGAAACATTTATAAAGAAAAAAAGCACTGGGTAAAGGTAAAAGTAAAGGACCCATAGACAGTTAAGTCCAGTCAAATTTGACTATAAGGTACAGCACTCATCTTGCTTTCAGGCTGGGGGGGGGGGGCTGGTGTTTGTCTGCAGACAGCTTTCTGGGTCATATGGCCAGCATGACTAAACCGCTTCTGGCACATGAAACACTGTGTCGAGTGCCAGAGCTCATGGAAACAACGTTTACCTCCCCACCACAGCAGTGCCTATTTATCTACTCACACTGGTGTGCTTTCGAATTGCTAAGTTGTCAGGAGCTGGGAAAAAGCAACAGGAGCTTACACCATCATGCAGATTTGAACTGCCAACCTTATGATCGGCAAGCCCAAGAGGCTCAGTGGTTTAGACCACAGTGCCAACCGCTCATTGAACTTCTGAGTAGACAGTACAAGATTGTGCTGCGTTCCCTAATGGGAGCATTTAGGATTGACTAAACCATGAGCAGACAGGATGATGGCCTCTAGATATTTTGGACCATAACTTCCATCAACCCAACCAGCATGGTCAGGGGTGATGGAAGCTGCAGTCCACAACTTCTGGAAGGTTCCCACCATGTTGTGCATCCCTGATCTAAAACAACACGGGGCATATTTAATTAGGGTATTAACCTCATTTCATTTAGTTGGAAGTAGCTTTTAGGAATACATTGCATTGAAGCTTTTTGTTTCTCTCTTTTTAAAAATCTCATAATACCTGCCATCTTTCTCTGAGGTCTTGAACAATTGCACACTAAATGCTGGGACTCCCCTGGAATGTATGTTGCAACTTCGTGGAATGTTAGTAATAAGACCATTCAGTATTTGAGATAGTTCTATAATTGCAGCTTCATTCTGAACAGAGCTTCGATAGTAGTAAAGAATTCATTTAATCCCAATCACCAATAAGATGAAATCCAGAAATGAAGGTACTAATGCGCTTATAATTATTACAGTATGCACTGTGATGATAAATATGAGGGTGACACTTTAGCTCAATGGTATGCTTTTATTTAATGGGCTAATAGGAAACATAGTTGTAGGATTCCACTGTCCACATACATTGCGTATTAGCCCATCCTCATATTCACTCATGCTCAGAGTTCCTGCCAAAGTGTTTAATCACAAATAACAACAGTGCAGTTAATTTGTCTTGCAGACACAATTTATTTCCACTTCTGATGTTGTAGTCCTTCCATTCAATCTGCCTCTTTATGCCAGGGATAGGGAAACTGTGGCCCTCCAGATGTTGTTGGACTAGAACTCCCATCGGTTCAAGTCAGCATGGCCAATGGGCTGGATGATGGAAGTTGTAGCCCAACAACATCTGAAAGTTTACAACATATACCATACTCCAGTGCTTTTTTTCTTTTTTCTTTTAAAAAAAGTTTAGGGGTACTCTCATTTTGACTTAAGAAAATCACCGGGAAAGGAAATGAACCCGCCATTGGAGCTGGTAACAACGAAACTGACCAATCACCGTGCTAGATTCCAACTCCTACTTCACACATTAAACGCTCACTTCCGCCTGAGACTCAGGAAATACTGGGATAGGAAATAAGGCCACCATTGGAGGTAGCAATGGAACTGACGGTTCACCGTGCTATTCAACGGAATTGACGATCATCATCAATTGGCTTTTTTTTTTTTAGTTTCTTCTCCCGTTAGAGTCACAAAATGTTTAGGGGTATGCATACCCCTGCACGCCCCCCCCACCCCGACAAAAGCCTGTCATACTCTATTATTATTATTATTATTAGTAGTAGTAGTAGTAAATTTATATTCTATCTTTCTCCCAAACTAGGATTTGTGTGTTTTCCATATTAGGAATTGCAAGTGTGTGTGTGTGTGTGTGTGTGTGTGTGTGTGTGAGTGAGAGAGAGAGAGAGAGAGAGACTAGAGGGGAGCAGAGCATTATGTCTGCTAAAATAACAATATCATGTAAATTGGATGTGCCGTCTGCAGGCTTTGGCAGCTGTCTCTCACTCTGACCCTTTACTAGCCTGACCATTTTCTCCCTTGTCCTATATTTTGTCCATATGCTGGAATTTGAGACAACATTCACCATTTACTAAGTATAAGAAATGGTTTTAATGCCTCACACTGACACCTGAATCCTATCAATTTTTCTCTGTTTCATTCCTACCAGTAAGCCAGCCAATTGGCTTGTGCAAGCAATTCAGGGGAAGAAATGTAATCGAGGTTCCTCTTTTCAGAAAGGTACTTCTGTCCAATTGTTTTTA
Organism: Podarcis liolepis; assembly: GCF_965112155.1. NCBI lineage: Eukaryota > Metazoa > Chordata > Lepidosauria > Squamata > Lacertidae > Podarcis > Podarcis liolepis. Next base: position 48,222,994 of record NC_139556.1, on the reverse strand, counting down.
TCTCGAGAATACAGCTCTGAGGTCTGTTTCAAAAGATGTCCTTCAGCAGGCGGCATGAATTGCAAAATCAGTCACACAAATGGCCCACCATATATAAAATAACCAATATATCAAGTGAGCTGGAGCCAAGCAGCAGTTAAAATAACTACTAGATCACAAACACTAAGCTCACAATGCAGCTCAACAGACAGATACATTCTGGAAATGAAAAAGCGAAAGCTCTTTGCGTGTGTGTTTTAAAAGTTTGATTTATAATAACGCTTCATTTTTTATTCAAGATATGAAACATTCTGAAAAGCACATGCTAAAAATTGAAAAAAGATTGCCATAAATGTATAAAATCCAAAGTAACTATAAAATGGATGGGGAGATATTTTTGTCTCTAATGGCATACATGCTGCAGCTAAATAGAGTTTGTATTATGCAACACACCCAGCAAATGCCTTTCTATATAAGCACATGTTACCCCCAGTTATATCACATGAGCACCCTCATTTTACAGTGGACAGAGTATCATAATGTTTATTCAGTAAACATTCATTATGTTGACTTTATACTGCTCTCTGATCAGTGCAGCTGAATGTTGGAAGATTCAAGGCAGATTTTTAAAGAAGTACTTCTTCATGCAGCACATAGTTAAACTAGGGAACTCTCCCACAGGAGGCAGTGATGGACACCAAGGTAACAATTATCAAATCTACCGATGATGCTTCATTTTGAGGGAACGTTGGTGGTTCGAATCCCCGCAATGGGGTGAGCTCCCGTTGCTCGCTCCCAGCTCCTGCCAACCTAGCAGTTCGAAAGCATGTCAAAGTGCAAGTAGATAAATAGGTACCGCTCCGGTGGGAAGGTAAACGGCATTTCCGTGCACTACTCTGGTTCACCAGAAGCAACTTAGTCATGCTGGCCACATGACCTGGAAGCTGTACGCCGGCTCCCTCGGCCAATAAAGCAAGATGAGCGCCCCAACCCCAGAGTCGGTCACGACTGGACCTAATAGTCAGGGGTCCCTTTACCTTTACCAATGATGCAAAGTTGGGGAGGGATAGCCAACACCAAAGAAGACAATATCAAGATTCAAATTATCTTCTTCCGAGTAGCCACAAGAAGATCAATTATGTAAGTTTTTTTTTTTGTGTCTTTAAGAATTGGTCCTTAAATTTGACTGCTTTCTTTTTTCTTCCTTTGACAGTCACAGGGTCCCCTACAAGGCCTTTGCCTCTAGAGGGCGCTGGGGTCCAGACTTCCAAAAAGTTCATTTAAAATAAACTGATGCCATTACCCACTGAGCCACATTGAGGACTCTCCTTTACAAATTTAACAGTTTAAACTAGCTCTTCCCAACCCAGGCATTTTGGACTGCAACTCCCATCAAACCTGACCACTAACCAAAACAAGCGGTTATTTGATATCTCCTCTTTGCAGCTATCCTGACCCCAGTCTTCTTTTTCTCTCACTCCTTCAACCCCTTTTTTTCAGTTGTCGTTTTCAACCATGCTTCCCACCTCCCACTCTCTCCGATTCTGCTCTGACTTTAGTTGTTTATTAAAGGGCATTTTATTCCAGTAGGATTTCATTGTCAGTGGCAAATAATGCTTTTACGCTTGGTTTTGACGGCTGTTTCTGGTTCTTTCATGGTGTTGTTTCTATGTTATTTTAAATTTATGCTGCCCGGAGTGGTGCTTTTGCATCAGAAGAATGGGCTACAGGTGTTTTAACAAAAATAAATTCAAAGTGCTTCCACTCGTTCTTTGAAATTGAGGGAGTCATTGGTCCATTGAGCTCGGTTTTGACTGGCAACAGCTCCCCAGTGGTCTTCCCTAGCCCTCCCTGGGCATGCCGGGGTCTGAGTTTGTGCATACAAGGGGTGTGCTATGCTACTTTGCTATGGTACTATTGTCATATCTTTTGTATCCTGTTAGATTGTGAGCCTGCATACAGCTGACTACGTGTATTATTTTTCCATCTCCATACAGTACCTTAGGAAATGTCAAGCATTCTGTAAATGCTTGGCAGGGCTGGCCCAGGACATTTTTGCCACTAGAGGAAAACGGAGAAGACCACACTCCCCCACAGCTTCCACCTGTTCCATGCCCCCTCCTCCCTGCCCACCTTCTGCCCTTGGCTGGTGCTGTGTGGTGCATGCATGGTGGCAGCACCCAGAGAGTGGCAGCTGGCAAGCACAGGAGGTGATGAGCAGGGCCACTGTTCCTTGTTGCCCAGTGCCTGCTGCCCCGAGGTCACTGCCTCGCCTTGCCTCATGGGTGGCCCAGCCCTGTAAACGAAGGTCAGAGGTTCTTTGAGGGGGGAATTTGGGGAGCCTTCAAAGCCTCGCTTCACAGACGGCATAGTAGGTCCTTTCCTCTTTTACACCAGAGTTCAGGCACCCTCCTCCCCTTTATCAATGGATCCTGCAACAGCAGTATCAACTCCTTCCTGGTTCTCCACGTCCTCAGAACTGCAGGTGGTTTCTTATACTCAGAGCACCCCCTGGTGGGGAACTTACTCAAAGAATTCTATTTCACCTTTTCATCAAAGGATTCCTGGTTGGTTTGTTTTGTTCCATACAGTGCTTTTTTCTGAGTGGATACAGGGGTACACATACCCCTAAACATTTTGTGAATCTTTGTACTTTTGTCTATTTACTGTATTTATTCCCCCCAGTTTGAACTATAAAATGGTGATTTTCTTGAGTCAAAATGAGAGTACCCCTAAACATTTTTTTAATAGAAAAAAGCACTGGTTCTATATAGTTCTTCTCCTGACTCCCCTGAAGCACTACCCAAACCAAAATACAGCACTTCTCTGAACTTTGAAATGTAGTTCTTCATCTAAATAATATTTACAAAAATGCTTACTGGGGCAAAATGTACATAAAAATGCATACTGTTACAAAGGTTGCACGTCACCCCCAATCTCTGCAGAGTGGTGCGAAAGACTCCAGGGGGTTCTAGTCATTCATCCAGGGTTGTGTTTCCTTTGAGAATGAAGAAGCGGTGAAGACTGTCATATCTTTTAAAGAATATTGTTCAATTGCACATACTGACACCTGCAGTTTACATGGATGAGGGTGCAGATCTTACAGCATTGTTATCTCAAGAGGGGCTTGTTCCTCACAGCAGCAGAGCATTGGAGTCCAAGGCATCTTTCATGCTATCCTAAGGTTAACAGAGATCCCCATTTCCCGGGGTCAGTTCCTGGATTTACAGATCAGTCCCCATACAAAATCCATTGAAGTTGAAAAGTGTCCCCGGATTCATTGAAAAAAAATCTGGTAACCTTATGCTATCCCCATGACTCTTTTCTAGCCTGCCAGTATGGTTCTAGCCTGGTCAAAAGCTCATGGAGGTGTCCCTTTGATCTCCTTCCTCCTCCCCCCAGCATACCTTGCGAAACACAACACCTCCCCTTCCATCTGCTTGCCCCCCCTCAAAACTCTAATTTCAACCCAACACAATTTTTACTGTGGCATCACACCACACCCTGTCACCTTGGCAACCCTTGTTTTGCATGAACCCAAATACCTTATTAGACCTTATAATTCTTGAATTTCGGCAGAGGGGAAGGGGCAGTTTTGAGTGGACACACAAGTGATCCTGTTGAAGCCCTTGTCTCACTGTGCAACTGTTATATATGCCGAGCTCTTGAAACAAATGCCCCCCCAAGCACCCCCTCTAGTACTGCGGAGTCCATTCTGTACCTTGGTATATCAAGGAACTAAGGGTGACAGAGCAGGCAAGAGGTTCATGGTGGAACGGTTGCAAGCACTCTTGAAGAAACTGATTAACTTCATCCATTTCAGTCTGTGTTGTACCTGGTTATGCAACTGAATCAGTCTTGGCTGCCCTGATGTATGACCTTTATCAGAAGAAAGTAGGGGGAGCACAGTTGTTCTTGATCTCTCAGTGGCTTTCAATACCTATTGGCCATGCTATCCTCCTGAGCTGACTTGGCTTGTTGGGTATTGGAGGCACAGCTTTTCAGTGATTTCAATATTATCTCCAGAGTTGGTTTCAGAGAACAGCGTTGGGTGATTTGTCTTTCAGCCACTGGTAGCTGTGCTGTGGAGTGCTGCAGGGTACCATCTTGCCATCAATGCTATTTAACATCTAAAGGAAGCCATTAAGAGATTTGGAGTGAGGTGTTATCAGTATGCCGATATGGTCCATCTTCATTTCTCTGTAGCGTCAGAATCAGGAGAGGTTATGCAAGACCCTGACCAGCGTCTAGATTTGGCAGTGGGCTAGATGAAGGCCATCAAACTGAATTAGAATCTGGCAAGAAAGAGGTGCTGTGAGTGATTAGGTTCTGACTCATATACTTGGTCAGTTGCCTGCTTTGTTTGGAGTTGTAGTCCCATTGGAAGAGCAGGCTCATAGCCTGACCACTTTGGTAATCTCCATTATAGATTACTAAAATGCACTCTATGTGGGGCTGCCCTTGAGTTTGCCTGGGAAGCTACAGCTAGTGCCTAATCTGCTCACTGAGGCAGATTATCACTATCACATTATGATGCAACTGAGTGAATTGCACTAGCTGCCAATTAGCTATTGGGCTAAATTCAAGTTATTGGTGCTTTAACCCAACTAGTATCTCTACTGGACTTGCCATCATCTTTAACACATTAAATTGTTTAAAATTGTTTGCATATACAGTGGTGCCCCGCAAGACGAATGCCTCGCAAGACGGAAAACCCGCTAGACGAAAGGGTTTTCCGTTTTGGAGGTGCTTCACAAAATGAATTTCCTATGGGCTTGCTTCGCAAGACGAAAATATCTTGCGAGTTCCTGTGGGGTCCCCCCCCTTTCCCCAAGCCGCTAAGCCGCTTAACAGCTGATCCGCTAAGCCGCTTAACAGCTGATCCGCTAAGCCGCTTAACAGCTGATCCGCTAAGCCGCTAAGCCGCTAAGCCGCTAAGCCGCTAAGCCGCTTATCAGCTGATCCGCTAAGCCGCTAAACCGCTTATCAGCTGATCCGCTAAGCCCCCTAAGCCGCTAATAGTGCTAATCCGCTAAGCCGCTAATGGGCTTGCTTCGCAAGACGAAAAAGCCGTAAGACGAAGAGACTCGCGGAACGGATTCTTTTCGTCTTGCGAGGCACCACTGTATGGCATTGCTTTTTAATTGTTTTTACATGTAGACTTGTTTTTTATTGCTGCTGTTTCTTCTGTGAAATTACTTTCAGGTATCAATCCATAAATGGAATCAAGTAAATATATAGATGTATTATGGTATCAGGGTTCATGGACTATGAAAGTTTATGCCGCGTTCAAATGTGTTCATCTTCAGGGTACTACAAAACTTTTGTTTCTTCACTATGACAGAGCATGTCCCCTCTGGACATTGTATTTCTAATGTAAAGCATCTACAGGCAACAATAATTCCTTTTAAAAAAGATTACATTAAATGAATAAATAAGAGAGACTGGACTTTGCCAAACTTAAACTACACCTTCAAAACAAGGAAAAGAGATAATAGCTCTTTCAGCTGCTTCTTTTGGCTAAACTGAGTCACAGGATCTCCTGTGGTACAGTGTGGTACGTGAAATTGAAATTTGTTTCAATACAAACACCAAACAAATAAGTAGGTTTATTTTTAAAAGCTTATTTTATCCCTTCCACCAAGTCACCAACTCTTACGATAAAAAGTATTGAAATGATGCAATGCATACACCCACCAGGTGGTGCTTTTGGTCCATGAATGAAGCACTGCCTTCCTTTTATGATCAAACCGCAACTGTGGAAGCTGTATCAGTAGCATTACTAAATGGAAGTCTCTCTTATTTTAAAAGAAGCCAAACATCCCAATGGTGGTCTGCAACCAAGTTAATATTTGTCTTGGTCTGAAAACAATAACAAATCAATGCCATGCACTGTTAAAAACAAACCAAAGTTAATGAAATTAGCAGTTCATGTTGGTATCAACAGATTAAAGTAAAGGTAAAGGGACCCCTGACCATTAGGTCCAGTTGTGACCGACTCTGGGTTTGCAGCGCTCATCTCGCTTTACTGGCCAAGGGAGCCGGCGTACAGCTTCCGGGTCATGTGGCCAGCATAACTAAGCTGCTTCTGGCGAACCGTTGCGGGAATTCGAACCGCCAAACTTCTGATTGGCAAGCCCTAGGCTCTGTGGTTTAACCCACAGCGCCACCTGCGTTCAACAATCAACAGATTGGGGAATTATAATTTCTGGTCTCTGCAGGTAAGGCAGCAATTCTGTGCTCCTTCATCTGGACAGTATACCTCTGTTGATGCAGCCTAGAATAGCATTAGCCTTTTCTGCTACTGCACCATACTGCTGATTCATGTTAAACTTGCAGTCCGCTAAGACCCCTAGATCCTTTTCACATGTACCATGGGCAAGTCAGGTGTCCCCCAGCTTCTTCATACCTACTGAAATTCATTTTGTTAGTTTTGGCCCAGCTCTCCAATTTGTCATGGTCACCTTGAATCTTGATTCTGTCTTCCACGGCATTGACTAAGCTTTCCAGAGGATATGATCTGATGAGCATACCCTCAATTCCTTCTTGCATGGCACTTATAAAGTCATTGAACAACAATGGGCCCAGAACAGAACCCTGCAGTCCCCTTCTTGTCACTTTTCTCCAGGGTGATGAGGAACCATTGGGTTTGGTCAGTCAACTAGCTACAAATCCACCTAACAGTTACCTTGTCCAGCCCACATTTTACTAGCTTTTCCACAAAAATACCAGGGGAGACTTTGTCAAAAGCCTTACTGAAATCAAAATATATTACATCTATAGCATTCTTCTGATCCACCAAACTTGTAACTCTGTCACAAAAAGAAATGAGATTCGACTTGCATGACTTGTTTTTGAGAAATGCATGCTGGGTCTTATTAATCAGCATCCTTTTCTAAGTGCTCCCAGACTGACTGTTTAGGACCTTTTTTAGATTTGTCTTCCTTGTTTCCCATACTCTGAACATTAGCATAGTGACAACTGAAACCATGAGTCATTCCCTCCAGGTGCTTCCTTCTTGTAGTTTTCTGCCCTTTAGCAGCTTTTAATGCCACCACCTCAGTTTCCTGTGTATCAATGAAGCTATTATCCCCAGTACCAGGTGTTCTCCTGTCGTTTGTAATATTGTCTCCCTCCTCCTCAGGATTTAGTTTAAAGCTCTCCTGATCAAGTTCACAGACTCTTAGCAAACACATTCTTGCCAACTGCTGTGAGGTACAACCCATCTCTCGCCAGAAGTCCTTCCTCAAGGAAGCAGAGACCGTGGTCCAAGAAGCCAAACCTTTCCTGGCAACAACACCTGTACAGCCAATGGTTTACTTCCAGTATTTTCCGCTCTCTCTCTGGGCTACATCCTTCAACAGATTTTTTAAAAATCCAGATAAATTTGGAAATGGAACAGAACAGATCTGTGAATGGAACACGGATTCACATAAGAAGAAATATTTCTTTTTCTTTACATTTGTGTGAAAAATTCATTGTTAACTATTTTTATTTATTCACCCAGAAAACACTGTGTTCACACATGGAGGGTGTCATTTGAGCCAGATATAAATAGATAAGAACAATAGAACTGATTAGCATCATTGTCCAATAAACTATTGTCACAATCCACAAATATCTATCATATCTATCTAATCTATCTATCTATCTATCTATCTATCTATCTATCTATCTATCTATCTATCTATCATCTATCTAGCTATCGTCACTAAAATAAAAATAAAGTGCCAAGTATTTAGCTGACATTTCACTAGGTGGTGCTCTTTCTTCACTCTGAGTCATTGTTTCAGTCATGGAGATTGTCTGCTGGAAAAGGTTCTTCGGATTATAATATGAAGCTGCTCAGTACTTTTGCCTTGATTTGTTGAAAGCAATCTACATGGAGAAACAAGCCTGAGATTTAGAGCCCTTCCCTTTTACACCCATTTGGATGCTCCCAGGCAAATTTTGCAAACTTTATCGAACGACATAAGGAACATGAATACAGTGAAATGAAGCGGAGGGGTAATTCCATGAAGATGTCAGCCTACAGACTCACTTTTCATTCTCATATAGAGTTAGCATGTGCTATATTAGGCATAGGCAAACTCGGCCCTCCAGGTGTTTTGGGACTGCAATTCCCATCATCCCTGACTACTGGTCCTGTTAGCTAGGGATGATGGGAGTTGTAGTCCCAAAACTTCTGGAGGGCCGAGTTTGCCTATGCCTGTACTAGCTGATGTGAAGGGGAATGATTCTGCTTAGTGCTGGGTCCCCACATTGTGCTTCAAAGGCTCCTGACAACCAGCTCTTTGGGAGTTGCACTAAACAGCTTTGGCCGAGTCCCACCCTTTCGATAAAGCCCTGCCTTTACCTATGACTTGCCCAAAATGGCCTCATGGGCCAAATGGGGAAGTTTGGCTCCCAGCCAGAGGTTCCCCACTCCTGATCTTAGAGACACAAAAATTCACAACAAGAGCTGTCAATGGCAGACTTTGGGCTCTCAGATTTCAGCAGCACGCTGTGTAACATGAAAATTTTGTGCCCCTTGCCTCTCTCACTCTGTTCTACATCATTGCTGTGATGCCCCCTGCAGTGCTGGCACTGAGTGTGGCCAAACTGGTTGCACTACCCTAAAGCTGCCTCTGACCCCATAAAAGTTTGAAGGAAGTTTTGAAAGCAACTTGTAAATGTGTTTTAACATAAATGAATACCACAACCCTGGCTGAGCTTGAAAATTTGGAATATATAACCACAAGCAGTAGCCTGGTAGCAAATATGACCCCCAATTAACAAGTGTTTGCCTTTTATTTAAGCTGCTTACCATCTCTTACTTGGCTTATCCCTGTTGTGTCCCACCACCAACACACATATAGCATTTTGCACAATCCTTGTTTAATATTACTTGATTTTTATTCCTAAAATCAATGCATAGTTTGTACATTTGAATGTAGCTCTAACATAGTAAATAGCTACCTAGTCCCAGCCAACCAGTCCTGCTGCTCTGGGGATAACAGACCACACCCATCAATGCAGCACTGAACTCAGTGTGCAAGTTGAAGTGACACTTGACCTCATAGTGCCTGCTATCAGCGTGCCTGCAGCCTTTCCTTCTTCACACAATTTCTTGGACTGGGAGAACTATCTATAAACGTCCATTACATTTTCCTTTCTTCTGTTCCTGTCAAGATCTTACACCCATTCCATCCCTTAATGTTCTTGCATTTTAAATTTGATATGCAGCCATTAAAACTTCAGTCAAATAACTGATTCTCCTTTACATTTAGCAGCAATTTGAATTAGCTTTCTGTTCTTTACCTCTTTGGTAACATTATGTTCTTTCCTGCCAGAAACTGTACCTGAGTGAGCTATAATACAGCGAGTCTTTCAAAGGATCAGGTTTTTACATTGCAAATGCATGTTCACTTGCCCAGGATTCAATTGTGTGAATATCCAACTGCAGCCTGAAATGGTACAGGGAGCCTACACACAGGTTTATCTCAACCCAGACCCAGATTCAAAACTGTTCCCCCACGAGCCTTGCTAAGTCTTTTGTTCTTGCCTTGTGTTTCTGATATTGGACATTTCCCTGCAATTGTTTCCAAAGACCATGTTGATGTCTGCCAAGCAGACACTCCAGGGAACTTTACTCAGCTGCTTTCAATGGCCCAATAGAGTACAACAGGCAATGCCAGCTGCAAAAACGATGTTTGCCACTAGCCAGCTGTAAGCTTAGAATTGGGGTCCTTAGCTTATTACCATTGCAGAGCCAGACACCGCCAGCTCTGCCCACCTTCATACACCTATGCTTTATAGAAAATGGACTTTGTTTTTCAAAGGCTCCATGTTTTGTGCAGTAGACATTCCTAGCTCAATAACTGTCAATCTTACAAATTCTGGGGTCTTCTAAGGATCCCCAGCCATGCATGAAGATGTATGGCTGCCTATATCTCTGGGCTAGCTCAGTTGGTAGAGCATGCAACTTTTAATCTCAGGGCTGTGGGTCCGAGTCACACACTTCTGTCCTTCTCTGTATATGGCTATCTCTGAAAATAGATAGGTCTGCTACTAGGAGAGAGAAAAGTAAACACCCATCAGTTTTTTAATCTAAAAAGCTTTAGTTCCCCCTCAGACCATTTCCCTCACAAACAGAAGATCACATTTATTCTTACTGCATTTGCCACACACACAAAGATGAAGTAGAAGAAGCAGGCCGGCTAGCTAGCTAGCTAGCTGCCATTGTGTATTAATCGTGCGTGCCTTTCCCCATCCGTAACAACAATAGGTATTTGTTAAACCAGCTTAGAAGTGCAGCATTTGACATGCTGGAAGGAAAGGTTTGCCAGTCACTTTGGCTTACAGATTTTATTGCTGGTGGCAAGAGTTCTTTTGTTTGCACAGATACGTCCATCTTAATTCTCTGCTTTCACATCGAAAAGTCATCAGAGTGAAGAGCTAGTTCTTCAAATGGATGACAATTTCCCCAGCTGCTTGGTTTTGTTTTGTTTTTAAACCCCTTTATAGCTATATCATTAATTTATTATTAAATTGCCCTCCCTCCCTAAGGAAGCCAGAGCAGCTAACGGATCAGCGTTAAAATAATACATTGGGTGGGGGGAGAATAAAAACAAAGCTTATTAAAAATATCTAAACATTGAATGACTGAAAACAACCACATAATATCATAGCTAAGAATTTCAAGGTTGCCAGGAATAATATATTTCAACCACCAATGTTTTAAAATTCATCCTGAAATAATAATGAAGGAGAAAAATGCTCCTCACCGGGGAGAGCATTCCAGAAATGGGAAACCACCACCGAAAAGGCCCTGTCACAGGTCAACACCAATTGGGCAGCACTGGTTGATTTGGGGGAACAAACACAACAACACCCCACAGAGTATGGTTAACCACTGCAATCTAACAGCGCAGACAAGAAAAGTCAAGCTATGATAGCTTGACTCCCAGTGCTCTCTCATACCCCAATCAATGTAAGCTCTGGACAGGTCAACAACTTGCCTTTCTGATTTCTCTACTGGTAAAGAATTACATGGGTGGGATGTGAGGAACCCTTTCCAGATTTCCTCATGGTGAAAGTTCCAAGGATCACATACCATTAGTGAGCAGGACCAAAGACAAAAGTGAGCGAAGTTGTCTTGCATTCCAGTCACAAAAAGCTGGCATTTTCTACACATGTACAAACATACTGAGGTCTCCATTCAGGCAAGCAGTAAGCATTATAACAGTTCAAGGATGCAGTCCATCCAGGGAAAAACACCTTAGGAGGGCACAGAGCACAGACACTGAGGGTGTGGCCTGCAGAGAAGAGTGTGACCCTGGGAAAGGAGCATGGCCTAGAGAGAACCCCAAGCACCAAACAGAAAGCCTTTGTAGACTGCATTCAGATCCTGGACCTGAGGTTCCTTACCTTGATGTGGAGTTTCCCCTAACCTGCAGTCCTATAATTGACTAGGGATGGGCGTATCTAATTATCTCCAGTTCATGTCTCTTTGGCATGTGTTCGTTCATAATTCTGCCCCATCTCATTTCTGCATTTTACAAAACTAGTCAACGTGAAAATCTACTTTTTAAAGATGGCTTTAAAATGTATTGATATGCATAGATATTTTGATTCCTTTTTGAGTTGAGATCTGCTTTGGAACATTCAGGAAGTGCAAAATGTATTCATTTAAAAAAAGTATATCCCACCTTTTCCTCCAAAGAACTTAAGTGTACATGGTTGTCCCCTTCCTCATTTAATCCCCACAATAACCCTGTGAAGTAGGTTAGGCTGAGATGCAGTGTCTGGTCCAAGGTCACCCAGTGAGCTTCGTGGAAGATTAGGTATTTGAACCCTGGTCTCCCAGGTCCTAGTTGGACACTCTAACTACTGCATCACACTGGCTCTGAGAGGAGAACCAAGTTCAGATGCGCACAGTAATCTAAAAGGTGCAGATTGGTGAAATTCATATGGGAATTCTCAGATATTAAATTCCTCAAGTATCCTAGCTATTGACATCTTGTGATCCAGAATTACATTTTAAAATAATTTCTAGCAAAAGAATCCAGACAAGCCATCTAGTCAGCATGGCTTCATTTGCAAACACCCTTTCTCTGCTAGGAAATGCATGACAGTCGTCCGTCCCCCCAATTAATTGTCAGTACGCAGAAATGCTTCAATCCTGGAGCCATACATCACATTTTCAACGCAGATTCTGCAGAGTCAAAATGTGTGCCTCGACAGCTTTCACATCACTCATTTTTTTCCGTCTTAAGTTCATTAGAAGATTCTTAAAGGATTTTGTGAATGAACAAATACAGAAATTATATGATGACTGGACATCCAGTGAAGAATCTGGGTGACACATCACGGCCCTGTCTGTGGAGGATAAAATACAAAATGTACAATTGTCCTGCACTTATTGATAGCACACTGGGCTGAGTGCTGACAGCAATGACAAATAGCGTTTCCAGAAGCAGTGAGAGCTGTTTCTTTGTGTATTAATAAGCTGCAAGGCTTAAGAAAGGGATGAGGTTGGAGAACTGTAATGGGGGGAAAATACACTTCTTCAGATAGAGATGAATGGTGGTTAAATCTTGACAAAACAGTGCAAATTTAATATTTTTTACATTTAATATAATTTGTAATATAAGATTGAATTTATATTTTTAATCAGGTTGCTTATATGACACTGGAAGGGGGCTAGGGTTGCATATATGCCCTTCCAGAAAATTGGTTTGCCCATCAGAGTAAGCTACCCTGGATGTTGCTAGACTACATCTCTCATCATCCCTGATGAGCAGAAATCCAGTGAGTGAATGCTTTCAGCACTGCTTTTCCTTCAGGGATGCATTAGAAGCAATAGATTTCCAAATCCACAGAACATACCCAAGAAGCCTCTGTAGCCCCAGTCTCCTCCTCCTCCTGATTTAAGGCAGAGCAACTTTCCTTTGGACAGCTGAGCTAAAGGTAGTGAGGGTCTATTATTTCTGCAAGAAGTTATCACTTCCCTTGCATACTGGAATGTGTGGAATAGCCAATGTGGTTTCTCCAGAGGTTGTTGGACTGCAACTCCCAATCCTCCTTGAACATGGGCAATGCTATCTGGTGCTGGTGGGAGTTGTAGTCCCACAACATTTGAAGGGCACCACGTTGGCTACAACTGAATGTTTAGAATGGATATGTGTTTTGAATGGTGTGTGTGTGTTGTACTGAAATTACATTCCCAAACCATTTATCTTGGAAGTAAGTCAATTAATTTCCAATTGAGTATGCACAGGGCTGTAGGAATCACGGTAAAGGTAAAGGGACCCCTGACCATTAGGTCCAGTCGTGGCCGACTCTGGGGTTGCGGCGCTCATCTCGCTTTATTGGCCGAGGGAGCCGGTGTACAGCTACCAGGTCATGTGGCCAGCATGACTAAGCCGCTTCTGGTGAACCAGAGCAGCGCATGGAAACGCCATTTACCTTCCCACCAGAGCAGTTCCTATTTATCTACTTGCACTTTGACGTGCTTTCGAACTGCTAGGTTGGCAGGAGCAGGGACCGAGCAACGGGAGCTCACCCCGTTGCGGGGATTTGAACCCCCTGATCAGCAAGTCCTAGGCTCTGTGGTTTAACCCACAGCGCCACCCGTGTCCCTGGAGGAATCACTGTTAAGTTCCTTCAAATACATAGTACTGATATATATTTCCCTTGGCACATTCTCATTGAGCAGTTACTTTCCAATATTGAGACAGACAGAGAGGAGGCATGCATTCCTTTGCCATTCCACATACTCCAAGATGATATAAAATATTTTGCTTTTCTTACACTTCCTCAGCCACCTGCTGCAGAATTTTAATTTTTACTTGTCAGGCACCGCTCATGAAGCAGCATGAGTTCCAGGTGAGCTTTCTGATAGGCATTGTAAAGTCATGAATGCAAACAAGGGAAGGAGCCAGCAGAGTGTCTATAATAGCAAGCTAGGAACATGCAAGGAAAGGAAGCTGCCTGTGATTTAACAGAAGGTGTAAGAAAGGTCTTGCTTTACTTGTGTACCTTTGCTCCATTCTTGTCTTCTTTAGTGCACCTCTTTAGTTTAAGCTTTGGCTGGTCACTGCCAGTCACTGTTACCTGATCCACATATTCTGAGTACCTGTGGAAAACAATTTTGGCCTCACACTGCTGAAATTTGAAAGTCCAAAAGAGAAGATAGACAGGGACTGGAAGGTGTTTAAAGGATACTTGCAAAACCATATCGAAAAATCAGAACTTCTATTAGAATAAACAAGTTCCATTTTAAATACTGAAATACTAAATAAGATGAATAACAATGTGTAATAGAAAAAGAAGCATGAAATTAGGTTAAAGGTGTGTGAAAGAAAGTAATACAAATGGAAAGAAATTGCAATTGAGTAGATTGGAAGTCTAACACAAAGGTGGGGTGAGAGGTGGTGGATGGTGATGGGAAAAGGAATTATCTGTGGGATTGAGTGTAGGTATGTTTAAACATTTTAAAGGATTGTATGAAATGTATGTTTGCATGCTTGTATATTCGCAATATGTGTGTATTAATGCTGAATTATTTTAACAATAAAAAACTTTTCAAAAAAACAAGTCCCAAGCCTGCTCCTGGTGTGTGGCGAGGAGGAACACGGAACTTGAATGCAATGAGAAAACTCAGCATGCTTTCCAGTAAGCGTATGTTATTAAAAAAAACACCCTAGACCTTCCACAGTTTTTCCATTGCCAAATAATGCCTGGGCTTGAGTGTGTTATGTATGGGGATCCAAAGAGAAGGAAATGAATGTTGTGGGATCATCTCTCTTAATGTTTCCGATTAGTAGGTAAACAAATGAGTACCTGTTAGCTGCTGGAGAGCAGTTGACTGCCCTCAACTGCGTAAGAGCACCCACTTCTACAAGCTTGCACTGGAATTAGTTCCTTTGGGGAATCCATTCGCCAGCTGCTAGGGATGAACAGAGGCATTGTGCTTCATTCTCCTCTGTGTTTGCTGTGTGCAGCCCTGTTTCCATTCTGCTGCAGTTCATCTTCCACCAAAAACTATGTTATTCACCTTGCTGTCTACCATGATGAAATTGGGGGTGGGGGTGGGGAGACACAAATTGTCAATTATATTTTATTTGCAGGCAGAAAGCAGCAGCAACGCTGCCCAGGGCTGATGGGGTTATAGCCCAAAACTTCAGAAGGGCACCAGGGTGTCAGAGGCTGTGGAAAAAACAATCCACTAATTCAGAAGTGGAAGCATTTTTTCTTGCTATTTATGTGACAATCTGTACAAAGGAATATCAAAGAGACTGACATGCTTTAGTGTCATGAGGCTGTTATGAATAATCGCCACTTCGCTAATCATCAGAGAAAAAGCAGAGGAAACTGAAAAGATCTCATTGTGGATGTGAAAGTAGTAACTCGTCCAATACCCATTAAAATAAAAAAAGACCATTAGGAGCATAGCCATTTTAACCATCTCAGAATCCAACTTCTAAAACAGCCCAAATTTGAGCCCTAAAATTTGGAGTCTCAAATGTCATTCTTTTGGAGGATACAATACATTATTCCCTCTCAGAAGAATCTTGTTAAATTTATGCAAGTTGTCTGGCACTGCTGTCTCTTTTCATTTATCCATAAAATATGTAATTTTCCTCTTTCAGTTTGCTTTACTCAGTCTTACTCCTTTGTTAATTACAAAGCCAAGAAAGGGACAGAGAGAGAGAGAGTACCTGGCATATTAGCTGCAGAATATTTTCAAAGAGTTATTTGGGGGTTTGGGTCCTGCTCATCTTGCCATGGTGAGGAAAAGTAACATAGAAGATTGACACTAACAATGCAACCTGTCATGAATAGAACTTGGGATTGGAGGAGACACCAACTGCAATGATACCAATTTGTGGGAAGGGACACAAGCACACCTCTATTTGTTGCAATAATCAAGAGCTTCCAATTGTAACATTCATAGATAGTTTCTAACTAGATGGCCAGGCTAGTAGCACCAAGGGATGGATGTACAGTAGTTCAGTGGTAGTGGAAGCTTCACTTTGTTCCCTGGGCTGCTGCAGAGTCTCATCCCAAAATGGCTCAATCCTCACGTTTCTTATACTGTCCCTGTCTCTTGTTGTTCAGCCCCCTGAGCCTCTTCCCTCTTTGATGGCATCAGGACAAAACAGTTTCATTTCAGGATGCCTTCACACCACAAATGCTTCTCCAATTTTATTTTCTGATGTTTTAATCTGTTTTAAATCTGTACCACTGTATGTTTTGTTTGTTCTTTGCATGCTGCTTTGAGACACATGTGAAAAGCAGAATATAAATTATTTTTACAGGGATCTTATGAGGATGCTGTTGTCCTTTCTGAAAGCCCACTGTCCTGATCATGCAGTTTCAGCTAAGCCAATCACGCCTTATCTATTTGAAACTTACAAGGAAGTTTGCTCGCCTCTACATCATTTTGGAATATGGTCAACTCCATTGCTTTCTCAGAGACAAAATCCTGTTTATCTGAGGTAGCCATCATTCTCTCTCACCTTATTGTTTTCTCTCAGTAGTTTAAGCAGAGCCAGCATCCACATATTCATTAGTAATTGATCATTGATTACAATACATTGGGGAATGAGACTATCAATAAATTGTTTATAATTGATTACAGTACATTTGAGAATTAAAAATGGAAACAATAATAATATATGACCATGCAATCCCAAGGGTGGAAAATCCTATTGAAATATGATTTTATCTGGTAGTGTTTGTAAATATGCAATTGATTGTTGTATTTCAATACCCCATTTAGAATCTTATAATTGCACCCAGTTCATTTGATCCTGATTTTTTATTTTTCACTTGACTATGTTATCAAAAGCTCCTTGTGTTGAACTTATATTATTTTCTTGTTTGTTAATGTTTTTTTTTTTCTTGGTGTAGTTTTGGGGTGGGTGTGTGGGTGTTTGTGTGAATGAAGCTTTATCATAAAGCACTTGAGGTATATTAAAAGGTTCAAAGCTAAACACCCATTAAAGATATACATGAGCAGATTGTATTCACAAAATTTCATGAAGACTCGCATGAGAGATTGATAGCTGAGTTCCCTGGGCTTACTCCTTGGTAAATGGGCACCAGACTGCAGCCTGACATTACTGGTTGTGTGTGTGTGTGTGTGTGTGTGTGTGTGTGTGTGTGTGATGTTCTTCACACTGTGGGAAAGATAAAATCTTTCTCACACATGATGAATAATGGCAAAAAATCACACTGAATAATGAAAATGAATAATTTGGCAAGAACCAACATCCAGCAAACCAACTTCTAAATACTTTTGAATATCAAATCATGAATATCAATCTAGGGGTAGTAGAATAAATACCATTAAAAGGAAGTTTTGCAGCTCATGAAGTTGTAATGTTTTTTTGTTTGTTTTTAAGGGACAGTGCATTGACCGCAGCATGAAAGAGTAAGCATTGGGGGCCCAGTTAAACTAGAAAGAAATGCTGAAACTTCACATCAGCGCCTGAGAGTGATGACTCATGTTTGGTCTTTCAGGTCTTTGTAGTTCGCAATTACAACCAGCAATGTGTTAAGCTTCTGCTCTTGGATTTGAGATACCATCGCAATGGAAAGACGCCATGCTTTCATTAACAATGAGTTAAGCTGGGATGGGGAGCTCATCTAGCAAGCGTGCCACATCCTTCCTTCCCCCTAGCCCCCACCGGCCAAGTCTGACAGGTAGGCAAGGCTGCCCTCTGGACAATCACCTGCCATCATCAGGTGGCCTCACCTTTGTTCTGCTTGCAAGAGGTTTCATTGATGGCAGCCACACCTTTACGTGCCTCACATCTGATATCACATACGATTTTACCTTTCCATAGTAGACTAATTTCTAGATACACTCACAGACCTCCCCGTTCTCCACTCAGGCAGGCAAGAGTCAATATCAGAGTGTGAGGGCACAGTCCAGTCAGCAGAAACACTATGGGAGGGGGCAAGCAAGGCTAGTGAAGGGTGTGACCTGGGAATAAAGAAGGGGAGCTGTACAGCCAAGGGAGAGTCTCAAGGGTAAATAAGAGGGGTCTGGAAAGCCACATTTGGCCTCTGGGATTAAGGTTCCCAACCCTTGTCTTAAGTGTGTTCTCCTTCATGGAGAGCACGTGTTGTGGTGAGGGCTATCAAGACACCCACTGTTGCTGGGCGGGAAAGAGGTTGGCCACCATTATCACTGAGCTCTTCTTGTTGCTGGGGAGATTTATATGTTGCCATTTTGTGATTGACAGCCATAGCCTTTAAATACCCCGCACGCAGCATTGAGCTTCCTCTTTTTTGCTGCGCACATCCGATCACCCGCCCTCCCTCCCTGACTTCAGGGTTGTTCACTTGACCTTGCTATGCCTGTCATGGGGTCGTCTGCTTATGGGGCAGGGGCCCGGTAGGAATGTTGTCCATTTGGCTGATCGGCTGGTGCCATTTGGTTTTTGCCTACTGCTTAGCAAATCGTCACAACTTGTAAGGTTGAGGTTAGGCATTGGTTTTATGAATTGGTTGGTGGAGGGGTATGGATTGGCTGTGCCTGCCCCTCCAAATGCTGCTGCTGCAAGGGTATTCTGTTAAAGGAATCCAGGGGCTCGCCATTCTTTTGTCTGAACCCCTGCCAAGGGGCTAGGGCCACGCAAGAGCCCCTGGGGGCATTTGGGGAGACGTGAGGCATGGTACCCAGCTCCATCTCTCTCCCCAAAATGTTTTCCCTTTCTGACTTTGCAGGCGTGTGAATGTCAGTCTGTCCCCGTACGGGGTCAGATAGTCGCAACCAGTGCCTAAGCAACCACTCACATTCTTGTAATTTTAATAAAGTTGTGGCCAAAATTATGCCAAAAACCTTAAACTAAAATTATGTGTCAATTGTGTTTATTTGGGAGGTGTCTTGGGGACCTCGACACACAAATGCATTTTACAGCCAAGTGTAAGTGGCAACTTTCTTTTTCAGCTGGCAGTCTGATACATGTAATTCATAGGAGGAAGGGGGAAATTATTGGTAGCATTTATCATTATCACCACTACCACCACCGTCTATTAGCTGCTTAACTTGTAAAAATGACTCAAAGCAACTTACAAAAGATGCCCCCTTTCACTCTGCTGAATACTTACATCTTAAGAAGAAAGAAAATCTCACCACGATATGTAAGAGTTCTTTGCAAAGTGGGCTCTCCAAACAGCTTCTGTTTCCATTTTAATAATTAACTATCTATTTATCATCTATCTATCTATCTATCTATCTATCTATCTATCTATCTAAATATATACATGCATACTGATAGAAAGAAAGAATTAAAAATTGCAGGTAACTTGAAACATTCCAGATAGACCTGCAACCTGAGATGGTCTTGTTTGAGGGAATTAAAATCACTGTTTTCTTGATGTTAGCAGACAGCGAGTATGCAGTCTGTGGCTATTTATAACTCACAAACAAGCAGACAGCTAATATAGCCAAGAGCAAGTGGTAACAGAGTAATATAATTCTATTAGCCAACATAGGCAGGCATGTTGTCTGATCTAGCCATGTGTAGATGTGTTTTTATCATCCATATGTTAAAAACAACCCAGAATCCTTTTAATGTGAACATTAAATTATACCATTCCAAAGACAGTGAGTCCCTGCAAGGGCTACAGGATGGCAGTGGCCTGAGCAATAGTTAGGGGAAGCCCTGAGATTATTATATATGATCTTGATTTGGTTATTTGTTTTTAAAAGCCACACACCACCTATGGTGCATTTACTCACTAGGATTATTGTGTTAGTTAATGCCAATGCTAGCACTTCTGTCCCCGTTGCTAACAATCCTTTTGCTTGTTGTGTTATGGAACTGTGGCATTTTGTATCAATACTACTCTCTCTCTGACAAACATACACCTATGTTCTGTACTGACCCAAAATAATTCTTGGTGTTTCTAAAAGGATGAATAATTAACTGAACATATCCCCTTGGTCGCACTGGTCGATGATCTCCAGCAGGCTAGGGACAAAGATGAGAGCTGTTTCCTAGTTCTGCTGGATCTCTCAGCGGCTTTTGACACCATCGACCATAACATCCTTCTGGACCGTCTAGAGGGGCTGGGAGCTGGGGGCACTGTTATACAGTGGTTCTGCTCCCTTCTCCTGAGCCGTGTCCAGAAAGTGGGGGGGGGGATGAGTGTTCAGACCCCTGGGCTCTCACTTGTGGGGTGTCTCAGGGTTCCATCTCTCCCCCATGCTTTTTAACATCTACACGAAGCTGCTAGGAGAGATCATCGGGGGGTTGGGTTGGGTGTCCATCAATATGCGGATGATACCCAGCTGTACCTCTCTTTTAAATCAGAACCAGTTAAGGCAGTGAAGGTCCTGTGTGAGTGTCTGGGGGCGGTTGGAAGATGGATGGCAGCTAATGGATTAAGGTTGAATCCTGACAAGACAGAGGTACTGTTCTTGGGGGACAGGGTGCGGGCTGGTGTGGAGGACTCCCTGATCCTGACTGGGGTAACTGTGCCCTTGAAGGACCAGGTGCACAGCCTGGGAGTCGTTTTGGACTCACAGCTGTCCATGGAGGTGCAGGTTAATTCTGTGTCCAGGGCAGCTGTCTACCCTACCTGCCCACAGACTGTCTTGCCAGAATGGTGCATGCTCTAGTTATCTCAAGCTTGGACTACTGCAATGCACTTTACGTGGGGCTACCTTTGAAGGTGACTCAGAAACTGCAATTAATCCAAAATGCAGAAGCTAGACTGGTGACTGGGAGTGGCCACTGAGACCATATAACACCGGTCCTGAAAGATCTTCATTGGCTCCCAGTACATTTCTGAGCACAATTCAAAATGTTGGTGCTGACCTTTGATGCCCTAAACGGCCTCGGTCCAGTATACCTGAAGAAGCGTCTCCACCCCCACTGTCCAGCCTGGACACTGAGGTCTAGCACCAAGGGCCTTCTCGGTAGTGGCGCCTGCCCTGTGGAACACCCTCCCAGCAGATGTCAAGGCAATAAGCAACTATTTTACTTTTAAAAGACAACTGAAGGTGGCCCTCTTTAGGGAAGTTTTTAATGTTTGATGCTGTATTGTTTTTAATATTCAGTTGGAAGCCACCCAGAGTAGCTGGGGAAACCCAGCCAGATGGGCGGGGTATAAATAATGAATTATTATTATATTATTATATTATTACTCCCCATGATTGTGGAGCAAAAGTGTCATTCAATATATCCTGGCCTTTATCCTCAGATTTTAACAGTTCTGTCTGAATCTCTGTCTCCGAGGCGAGCATCGTCAAGCAATTTCAATTTCATTGATGAGGAAGGTGAACATCAATATGTAATATATTTACAGCAAAAAATAAAATAAAAAGGGTTAAAATTGTACCAACCCAAATACCACTTCCAGGTGGTGAAGAGAATTTGCTTGTTTTCCCAGAACAAATCATTTCTGGCTCTGTGGAGGAAAATAGCTGCTTGTCAATGCTATACGCCCACGCAGCAAGGAGATGAAATTGGCACCTGAATTCTGCAGCACGGCAGATATTTCCATTCATTACAAACAAAACAGCTGTTTAAATGTAGGGTGTTAATAAGATCAGCAATGCAATTATTAGCTGCTGATCATGGCCTGATCCATTGCCTCTCAATGCCTCTAGAACTTCAGGAGCATTGGCACAACTGTGTATGTGAATTGAGAACCAATCTAGTGTGTTCTATGATGTGTTTGCAGCTTCCACCATGTCTTGGAATGGTTGGTTTTGCTTCTAGGCTATTGAACTTGGGCAGCTAGCAAGCATAGCACTTGTAGGACTCTATGCCAAAGGCAGTGATCCTGCACGGTGCAGCTTGCTATCGCTCAGAAACATACCCTCCAAGTGTCCCTGTTTTCCAGGGACAGTCCCAGAATTATGAAAGCCATCCTGCTTTCTGATTTGATCCCAGAATGTTCCTAGTTTCCCCTCCAGCACTGCTGCCGTCCAGTGGCGAAGCTGCATGCTCTGGCACCAGGGGCCAAGAGCAGGCATGGGCGTGGCTGGCGTGTGTCCCAGGGTGTGTGACGTCTGCCTGGCGGCGTGGTGACCAGGGCGGTGGGGGTGCGTGGCACATGTCGGGGGGCAGCTGCAATGGTACCCCACTCCCCAATGGTCTGTGGGCAGTGCACCCCCTCTGCCCCCTCCCCGTTCCTCCACCAGTGCTGCCGTCGAGCTCAGGGAGGAGGATGAGCGACAATGACAGTGGCTGCTGCAGTGGCGAGGAAGCATCTCATTGTGTCTCCATGGCCACCGTTGCCAGCATCCTCCTTTGGGCAGCTTGTAGCAGCTGCTGGAGAGCGGATGAGGAGGAGAGGGTGCTGCTGATGCCCAGCCCTGTGTGATGTGCTGGCTCTGAGGGGCAGGCAGAGGGCAGGGTCACCCTGGGTGGGAAGAAAGGGTGAGCAGAATGGAATGCAATGAGTCTTGCTTTTAAACAAAAAACGCTTTGTGCATTCGTGTTTAATCTTGCCCCTTTCTAAAATTTATTTATTGGTGTGTGTTTTTCTTTTTGTAAATCTACCAAAGAATAAAATGAAATAAAATAAAATTGGGATTAAGGGGTTTTCTCAGCACAGTGAAGGATGCTGTGTGCTGTATATCTCCTTCCAGTGATTAATCCTTGACTTGATTGTTCACTTTTCATATTGGGGGAAAAACATGTATTCAAGGTGATTCACAGTCATAACTATGTGCAAATAATGCAATACAATGAAAACACAGGGAGACTATTGGAAACATTAATAAAAAATTAAGGCCATTAGCAGCCAGATGCAGGACTTATGCTAATATAATGGGATCACGAATGAATGGATTTATCAGATCTGCTTGTCAATAGGGCTACTATACAATGCAAGTGGGTAAATTTAATGCTTTTTCAGTCTGAGCAAGCATTTGCATTCCTAGAAATAAAAGTTTCACCCAGAACAATGGCCCAATTCACTGGTAATAGCTAAACCCCATTTGCAAAGAAATGGAAAGTAAAAAAGGGATCTAAACAAACTTCAGATGGAACAATTTAAAATTGGCAAGCGAGCAAATTGGCATAAAAGCCCCTAGAGAAGCCATGCTGCCTTCTTTAATTAAAAGATAATTAAGAATTATGATTAATTATTTGAAAAGATCGCTTGCATTTTCTGTCTCTTTGGATGAACGTCAACTGAAATATACAAAAGGTGATGAGGAGGTTTGCCTTTTCTGTATTCAGCAAGATTTCATCTGGCAAATGATATATTATGGCTGGAGAAAAGAATGCAGAAGAGAAGCTAACCCTTCACGTCTGTCAATTGTCAGCTGTATTTTCATAGTCAGGACTCTTGCATGTGTCCAAACTGACATGCTTTCACCATCATATGATGCATTCACCATATGATCTATTCTTCAAACACAGTACACTTTTGTTTTAATATAATGGGTGTTTTGAATTCAACTACTTTAACAATGGTACATTCTGAAACCTTCATTCCAATCAGTTTCCATGAGTTGGAATTATTTATTGAAACCAATGATACTGCTCCCAAGTACACCTGTCATTCAGGATTGTGGGAAGAACCATAAAGACAAACCTAATTGCAGACAAATATCCAAGTGTGAGCGGTTAAAATCTTTACATTGAAAATAAAGCACTTAAGGGAATGAAGTATATGCTTGGTCTTTGTGAGAAAGGGATGTTGGACTAGACAGTCCTTTGGATCTTCTTATGTTCTTGACACCCACATTCACTTTTAATACTACTTGTGCATTGCTTGAGAAACTCTGATTCAAAATGTGCTTATCTAAGCTGGCTATTTTATACAGATATGAAAACAGTCTGTTTTAGGTAATGCTGCTTGTGTAGAAGCAACCCATTCAATTAACTGTTGTTTCCCCAGTCTGGGGAAAAGGTGGGATATAAACAACAACAACAACACGACAATCACAACACCTGGCTAGCTTATAATTATAATGCGGGCATGGGCAAACGATGGACAGCAGCCCAGATGTATACCCTGAAGATGACTGAGATTGCAGCTCTGAGATCCCCTTTACATGGGATTAAGCCCCATTGAGCTCCATGGGACTTGCTTAACTGGAGCACCACCTCGCCTGGCATCGCCCCATAAACTCTTTTTCAAAACATTTGTTTTGAACAGACACAATTCACTGTCTGCAGACTAACTGGCATTTCCCTGTTCAGTCAAGCATTCAGGCAAGCTGCTGCTGCAGCATGACTCATTTCCCCCTCTCTCGTTTGGATCCCGTGTACTCTCTGGCCAGCGCAAGCACAGAACATCACGGCAGTGCAATAGTTTATATTAAGCAATACAGCTATCACTGAGTTGCTTTGAGTGCCTCAACTGATGGCACAGACGAGAAGAAACCTATTAAGATGATGCCAGCTTGAAAGAACTGCAGTCATTTAAAAGCAACAATCAATGCAAATATGTCATATAGGATGGTACAATAATTGTTTCTGGAAAGCAATCTGAGAGAGGAGAAATGTGGCCAGACTTGGAAAAGGGGGGAATTTTAGATGCCTTTTCACTTCCACAGGGCCTCTTATCTTCATATTTTTGTTTCTAGTCCCACCCAGCATGGCCTGTTTGTAAGGCTGCCTTCTTCCTGGGCTGGCACCAGGCAATTAAGCAGCATGGGCTTCCCAGTGCATCTTTGAATATATGCTCATTATAGCCAAAAATAGGAGGAGGATTGGGTAAGGTTGCTAGATGCCAATATTCAGAAGCCAGTGTGTGCATTTCAAAGAAAGCAAAACAAAACTGCACCTTGGCAGAGACGCAGCATGCCCAAAACTGCTGATGGCCAAAAAGGAGCCTAATTTGAAATATTTGAGTGGCCTTTCAGTTTGTTCAATTGCTGACTTCTTCCCTCCTGCAAATAATAATAATAGTAGTATTTTTTTGGCAAGCTCTTAGATGTAAACTTGCTGAGCTAATCCACATCTAATTAGAGACTTTAAGTAAAATGCTCCTATAAAGTGGTGTTGGAACCAAAACTGCTACCTCATCGTATATTCCTCTCCCCTTCTTCTCCCCCCCCCCATTTTTAGTCCAGAAAGAGTTTCATTTATTTACTGTATTGCCAAACGTTGCACAATTTGGCATTTTCCTCAATTTGTCCATATGCAAGACAAGGTCAGACCACCACTCTGTGGACATTACTTGGTTTTGAAAATAATTGGGATAATGTGAGATACATACATAGGATGATCACTGATGCATTACCATCAAAAAGTATTTGCCTTCTACCACAGCCTCTTCCTGCTCACTAAACCCTGCTACCTGAATTTGCAGAAATGCCAGTTGAAAACCCTGTTAGGCTGAATTTGCAGGAATACCAGATGAAAAATCTGTTTAGTGGACACAGAGCTTGGGATCAAAGGGAATAACTACCTGCAAAACCAAAATATGAGTTTGCCCTTTAAAATGTAGTTTAAGAAATCAAATTACAATGGTGGTTGTTGAATTCTTAGTTACTTTTTTGCTGTAAAGAAATGCAGAAAATAAAAAGCTGCATTTATTCAATTTCTGCCTGTCAGGCAGTTATGAAAGGCACCTCAGTTCTGCTGGAGTGCAAAGAAGGAGGAGAGTGATTGTTCTGAGGAATACTATGGCATTGCTGGGTTCCTGTTTGTTTGTCTTCTATACCATGCATAGACAAAAATGAATGCAGCAGTGACAGCCTGTGATGCTAAGTCTTACCAGTTCAGCCCTGTTATCTCTTTCTGGGTGATAAGTGAAGGTTCTGGTATATCATTATATGTGTTTCTTGACAAGTATGGAAGATAAACTACATATATATCAACATTAATCTCCCCCACACCTTAACAGAGCCATCTGCTTGCATGCTGGAAATGCGTATTTACTATAATTATCGCTTTGCATGTTGCACTAGTTAAATCAGGAATGGGTATAAAATCAGATTTCATTTACATGAGAGGCGGTGTGAGTGCTTTAATCTTCACCCAACAGCCAGAATTCAACCTGAGCAAGAACATAAATATGAAATTACTTCAGAAGTACATTTCTCTACACATTGTAACTTAGCTTCCAATGGACATGGATCATATTCTGATGATTTCCCTTTTGAGTAATCCGGTAACAAATGGTATACATGTTACTGACCAATCTAAGAGCTTTAAACTCAAGAAGAGCTGTAATTGACAGTGGGTCCAAGAACATAAGCAAACACTTGAGGAATCACACCAGTGGTTAATCTTGTCCAACATCTTGTCCAACATCCAGATGCCTATGGCAAGCCAAAAAGCAGGATTTGAGAGCAGCACACTCTGCCCACCCTGCCTCCAAAAAGAGGTAGAACACAGACATTGTGACTGGTAGCAACTGATAACCTTATCCTCCAAGTATTTGTCTAATATTCTTTTAAAGCCATCCAAGTTAGTGACCCTTGCAACTTCTGGGAGCAAATAATATACAGTGGTACCTCGGGTTACATACGCTTCAGGTTACATACGCTTCAGATTACACACTCCGCTAACCCAGAAATATTACCTCAGGTTAAGAACTTTGCTTCAGGATAAGAACAGAAATCAGGCTCCGGCGGAGCGGCGGCAGCAGGAGGCCCCATTAGCTAAAGTGGTGCTTCAGGTTAAGAACAGTTTCAGGTTAAGAACGGACCTCCGGAACGAATTAAGTACTTAACCTGAGGTACCACTGTACAGTAGTTTAACTAGGCACTGTATGAAGCCTCCTTTCCTTCCTTCCAACATTCAGCTTCATTGGACGTCCACAGGTTCTTGTGCTAATGAGGGAGAAAAATACTTCTCACTCCACTTTCTCCACACTATGTATAATTTTATATAGCTCCATCATGTCTGTTCTTGCTCACCTTGTTCACAATTCTGCAACCTTTCCTCATGGGGAATCACTCCACCCCTTGATCCTTTTGGCTGCCTCTTTCTGAGCCTTTCCAGCTCATCAATATCCTTTTTGAGGTGAGGCAACCAGAAATGTACACAGTATTCCAAGTGCAGCCACACTATAGACTTGTATAATGGCATTATGATATTGGCAGTTTTATTTTTCAGTTCCTTTTCAGGATGGGTTTTGCCATTTTTCACGTTGGCCACACAATGGGTCAACACTGTCATCAAGCTATACACTACAACCTCAAAGTCTTGTTCCTTGTCAGTCACTACCAGTTCAGACCCAAAGAGTGTATATGTGAAATTTAGATTTATTTTTGCCCCGGCATGCATCGCTTTTCACTTGTTTGTATTGAATTGCATTTTAAATTTTACTGCCCGTTCATCGAGTTTGAGGAGATACTTTGGGAGCTGTTCATAGTCTTTTTGTTTTGTTTTAATAACCCTGAATGATTTGGTATCATCAGCAAACTTGGTTACCTCACTGCATACCCTTAACTCTAAATCATTGATGGACAAGTTAAAAAGCACAGGTCCCTATACCAATCCTTGGGAGACTTCAATTTATACATACTGTACTACCTTGGGATAACTGTCCATTCATTCCTATTAATTGCTTCCTGTTCCTTAACCAATTACTGATCCAAAAGAGGATCTCTCCTCTTATCCTGTGACTGCTAAGCTTACTCTGGAGTTTTTGGTGAGATACTTCATCAAAAGCATTTTCTAAGTCTAAATACACAGTGTTAGCTGGCTCACATCTAGCTTTATGTTTGTTGATACTCTCAACTCAAAGTTCCTGTGACAGGTCTTACTCTAGCAGATGCCATGCTGCTTCCACTTCTGCAAGCCTTGTTGTTCTGTGTGCATGGTAATTTTGCCCTTGACAATGCTTCCCACCAGTTTTCTAGGGCTGTTTTGCTGCAACAGAAAATTAGGAAACTGCTCTAATTTTATTGGAAAGCTGAAATCCACTGTTTTGTCTTCTGTGATACAAAACTGACCAGGCTTGCTTGAGGGGCTGTGAGAGCTGCCCTAAAGGTGCAGGTTAAATCGAGGTTCCAAAACACACAGGGAACTTCCATGGGTACAACTGACCTCTTTATTGACTTCCAACTTGTGCAAATGGGCTACAGATGGGCAGAGCTAGCAAGCTCATCCCTGCTGCTCATGTGGCAATGTACCCATGTACGGTACATAATGCCTGAATAGGGCAACTGTCTCTTAGCACACACACACCCCTTGACCTGTGGGGTTGTATGTGAGTAGGAAAGATTTGCCCCAAGTAGGGCTTGTCCTATGTAGCATGGTAATATCTTTGAAAGAAAATTGAAAGCAGGTGGCCTATGTGTTAGCTCTTTGAGTAAAGCACTTTCCCATTCTGTGGCAACTATTTCAACCATGAAAGCCTTCTTTTGTATGGGGTTACCGAAACCATGGTTGAAATCACCCCAGCTATACAGGGAGCCATTTCACACTGTTCTTGTGGATTTCAATAGGCCTTGCATGGAAGAACTTCTGTGTGGATTGTGGCAGTGGCTGATGCCCTTTGAGACTGGTAGGGCAGAAGCTAGAGAGAGACTAACAGCTGGTGGAGCCAGAGCCAACTCACTCTAATCTTGTCCCAGTCCTACCTTTGGCTTAATTCTACAAGGGCAACACTGAGACTGTGGAGGAGGAAGCTGACAAGCAATGCCATCCCCTGGACTGTTTGTAAGCAAGAAGGCAGGTAGTTGGGAGCTTGCTGGTGGCAGACTGAGGTTGGTGAGGCAGTACCCCATTCACCCAAATGGCTTGTCCCCCACTGGTAGATTGTGTCCTAATTGTATCCCCCTCCCCAGCTGAAATTCTCATTGCACCTTGAAAATACCTGGTAAACAATCATGAGGGATGTAAGCCCTTGATCTGCCTACTTTCACATTTGTGGTTATTCTTCTGCTAGCACCCCGGGTATCTGAGAAAATGTGAATGACCAGCATGGAAGAGCAGAACACCCACTGTGTGGAAATGAGACAGATTTAATGAGCAAGTGACACATTCCAATTCGTCTCCTCCGGTAGTCAGCAATCAAACATTTTTTTATATTTTTTTATGTGTAGCTTCAGTGAAATCCAGCAGATCGAATGCTTAGTAAGATCTCAGCAGCTCCTAATTAAGATCTTTCCGTCACAGCATGTAAAATGTCAAGTACCAGAAGACATAGGATTAATAAATTATTTTTAGTGGCAATTTGGCTCATGCCTTCAGAATTTCTAACTGGGCCTTAATAAGCTGAATGCTATCGTGTTGCAGGGAGGCTGCTCTGAACTGAGTGCAAGTTCTGAGTAGTCTCAAAACTTGCGGAATAGTTTATTCCTTCATTTCCTTTCAGTACTGCCGGCACATTGTGAAAATGTGTAGGGCACTTTTAATCATTTAGGAAATGGAAATGTAGGAAGTTTAATTAAGCCACTGGTCCATCTAGCTCAAAATTGCCTACCTTGACTAGTAGCAGTTCTCCATGATTTCAGATCTCTCCCAGCCCTACCTGGAGATGCCGGGGATTGAACCTGGCACCTTCTCCATGCAAAACAGATGCTTTGCCACTGAGCTACGGCCCTTCAATGCCCATTCTTCATTCAACAGTAGATTTTAAAACCTTGATGGAAGACTTTTTGCAGAGGGTGGGGCAGGTGGGATGTGACCTTGTCTCTGCTTCTTGATCTCGTGATAGCTTCTGACCGTGGTATCCTCCTGGACCAGCTCCAGGGAATGGGGAGTTCCAGCCCTACCTTTGGGACTCAGTCCAGAAAGTAGCATTGGATGAGTGAGTTTTGGTCCATTGATGGCTATGTTATGGGGTGCAGCAGGGCAAGATCTCAACCCCAATTCTATTAACAAGCTATATTAAGCTGCTGGGAGCAGTCGCTGGAAGGCATTGAAGCCACCTACTTGGATGGCTTTACAGAGGCTTAGACAAACTCAAGTAGGATAAGTCTGCTAACCCCTTTAGGTGTGGTGGCATTGCAGGATGACAGAGGCTCCACTGGGGCCCTGACAAGGGAGCCATGGCTTCAGTGCCCTTCCAGATAGGCAGTGGGGGCATAAGCCCCCGTTGCCTATCAGGAGCTGGATCCTAGCCTGCACCCTGCTTTGGCCAATGGGGATGCAGGGTGGGACTTGGGCTGTGCTGGCGGCGGGTCTGCCCCTTGGCCATTTCAGCAGCCTGCACCTGGGGCACTACCAGTTTGTAGCCACAATGGCTACGTTCTGCCTCCATGGTCACTGCAGGAGGGGGAAAGTGCTCTGTACTGAGGCACAGCTTGCAGGTTTCCCACAGATATCTGAGTAGCCACTGTGAGAACAGGTTGCTGGACTAGATGGGCCTCTGGACTGAACCAACAGGCTTCTTCTTATGTTCCAATCTGTATTTCTGAATCCAGAAATATGAACTTCTAACATTGATTTGAAGTAACTATTTTATAAATATTTGTGGCATGGCAAATTGTGGTGCAGTATACAGGAGTGAGGGACGCTGGTGGCACTCTGGTCTAAACCACAGAGGCTAGGACTTGCCGATCAGAAGGTCGGCGGTTTGAATCCCCACGACAAGGTGCGCTCCTGTTGTTTGGTCCCAGCTCCTGCCAACCTAGCAGTTCGAAAGCACGTCAAAGTGCAAGTAGATAAATAGGTACTGCTTTGGTGGGAAGGTAAACAGCATTTCCGTGCACTGCTCTGGTTCACCAGAAGCAGCTTAGTCATGCTGGCCACATGACCTGGAAGCTGTCTGTGGACAAATGCCAGCTCCCTCGGCCTATAAAGCGAGATGAGCGCGCAACCCCAGAGTCGTCCGCAACTGGACCTAACG
This sequence comes from Podarcis liolepis, assembly GCF_965112155.1. Lineage (NCBI taxonomy): Eukaryota > Metazoa > Chordata > Lepidosauria > Squamata > Lacertidae > Podarcis > Podarcis liolepis. Next base: position 48,192,295 of record NC_139556.1, on the reverse strand, counting down.
GTCAGGGGTACCTTTACCTTTATACAGGAGTGCACATGAAAATGTTATTGTTGATAACCAAACCCACATGGATTTTGCAGATAATAATTGCAAAAAAAGAAATGATCAGTAATCTAATGTCCTGGTTACAGATCTTTTCCTCAAAATGCCATATGGCTTTTGCATCCCAAAGTAGTAATCTTCAAATGTATTTTTGAGTGGAAGAAAAAGAAACTTTCATTAAGGTTACAATGTTACTAAATCTCAATGAGCTCAGTAGGGATTATTTATGAGAGCAGACATATATAGGATTTCACCGCATGAATAAATTCCAAGATTTAAGAAAAACGCTGGATTTTTCTTCCTACAATTGCAGGAATCTGATATATAAATGTAAAGTCTGAAATTGGGGTTATATAGAAAAGGACATGATCTCAATTGGAATACATGCTCGGTCAACTGCTGTACATCACCCCAATTCAATATAAGAATAATCTTGTTCTTTCTGTGGGCTGTGTGAAATCCCCATCTTGTTTCTCCCAAAATTTAACCACTGCCTCACCACATCATTTGTTTGGTCAGATAGAAACTGTTCTGTCATGAGGTGCTCTTGCCTTTTAGTAGAGAAAATGGGGATCTTTCAAGTAATTGCAATCTGTGGCCAGACGAGCAGTCGTTAACTTGTGAATAACAAGTTCCAGGAAAGGTAAGTCTCTTCCACTTACTTGTTGTCTGTCTCGGCAAAGATTATCACATCTAAAATCACCTTCCTTTTTATTATTTAAGAAAGAATGTGGCCTGCCCAATTAAAACAGTGTTCTAACCAGAAAAGAGTTGGCCTATTTAACCTTACTCATATCAACCATTTCCTAAGAAGTCGTGGAGAAAAATATTCCACTGCTTCTAGTCTGAAGATGCATAACTGGTCTTGTAATTCAATACTTCAAAATCAATTTGCAGTAACCTCAGAATGAAAGGTTCAAAATGTGAGAAAGAAAATGAATAGCTTTTCTTGAGCGCTGTCATACTCATTAATGGAAAGTGGGGACAGAACATCAGATGAACTGTCTCGTTGACTAAGCTAGGCCTTGGAAGGGAAGTTGCGTAAGTGAGAACAGCGATACACATATGGCTGGCCACATGTCCTAATTTCAGAACACCGTCCTCTGTTGAGGGGCTGTCTATTCCAAGCCTAGGTTTAAAATAAGGACCTATAGGAAGGGAGAAAACAAGGGCCTTAGAGTTGCTCATCAACAATTACTACCTGGACAGCAGACTAAGCAGGTGTGCAGGTCACCTGCTCACTATGGTAACATGTATTGGGTGATATATAAGTTAATCATACTCAGAGTAGACCCACTGCAATCAATGGACTAAAATCCATTTGTTTCCATGGGTCTGCGCCAAGTATGACTTGCGTGGTGGACATAACCCATTGTGTTTCTAGTTACGTTATAGAAATTTACATATAATTTACATATAAATTTATATGTGGTCACACTAGTTGACATTCAGGCCCAGAGTTTGCTGAAGAGCAGGGAACTAGGAAAAGAGATGGGTTAGCAATGGCAGGTGGCTCGCAGGTACATTCAAGTTGCATGGATAATTGGGCTTCAGGTTTTGCCTTGCCATTGCCTTCACCAAATAGATCACCTGCACAGTGAAGCTATATCTACAAGCACTCCCAGTTCAATATGGCCAATCAATTGCAGAGAAATGGGATCATATCCCATATGCTAGTATTCAAATAGGAAGGAGTTGTACCATTTGTCTATCTCTAAAAGACAAAACAAACCCACGCATAAACACCCAAATCTGCCACTCCCTTATATTTACTGCTTAAAGCAGCACACTTAATTTCTTTTATTTATTTATTTTTGCATTTTTAATACAGAAACAGAAAGGAAAAACAACACAGCCCACAATCCCCTTCCCTCCACTCCCCGGTTGTAGAACTTTCATGTCAATCTCAACATGCAACTTAAAGGTCTGGTGACTTCCCTTCCGCCATTTTCCTGGTTCCTTTCTTTTTGTATTACATTGTGTATTCCAGTTTTTTTTTAGTCTTCAAAGTTCTTTCTCTGTTAATTTCTGTTAACTTCCATTCTGCTGGATTTACTCAAGACCTGCTAGGTTATTTACTTGTTTATACTGGTTCTTAAAATATTCAATAAACATTTTCCAATCCTCCTGATATTCTTTGTCATCTATTTCTCTTACCCTTTTTGTTATACCTGCCAATTCAGCATATTGAAGCATTTTAAACTGCCACTCTTCCTTTGTGGGTACTGTACTTATTCTCCTCCTTTGTGCCAGTAAGACTTTAGCCGCAGTGGTGGCATATAATAATAATTTTCTTTTGTTTCTTAGGGACTTCTGTTGTTAACATTCCCAAGAGGAATGCCTCAGGCTTTTTTTGGGGGGGGGGTTAAAAAAAAATTAAAAAATTCATTATAAATTATTTCCCAGAATTCCCTGATTACTTTGCAGGACCACCACATATGGAAAAAGGATCCCTCTACTTCCTTGCATTTCCAACATTTACCTTTTCTTTTTAAAACATTTTCACTAGTTTGGCAGGTGTTAAATACCATCTGTGGCTCATTTTCATCGTATTTTCCTGCAGTGCACAACCTGCCACAAATTTCACATTTGCTATCCATAAATTCTCCCACAGCTAAGCAGAACACTTTATCTTATCTCATGCGAGGTTCAAAAAAGCTACACTAAACACAAACTTTTCAAAGGGAGGAATCAGTAGTACCTCCAGGATCCAGCTGAGGATGGATGGAAATGCATTTGTTGAAGACTTCTCATGTAGAGGATTCAATCAAACATCACTGCAAATTGCTTGTGTGGAAAATTCCACATCTCAGGTATGACTGGTTATGCCCTGAAATGTCTCTTGTTATCATTCCTTTCCCCCCCCCCCAAAAAAATAAAATAAAATGTAAATAGTCGCAAGGGTAGATGCTTACATTTCACTCAGGAGATGCACTGTTACAAACAGAGTGCACTATCTAAATTGATTAGTTAATTTCCACCCAGATCCCTAGGCATTTAGGTATTGTCTTCATTGCAGAATGAAGTATTTAAGTGCCATCTGCTAAGAAGCTGAGCTTGTATAATCTGCATAACATGAATTGTTGTAATAATGAAAGGCAGTTCATTAAAATTACCTTTTAATTAAGAGACTGGTAGCCGGTGTTCTTTATGTTACAGTGGTTTAGAAGAAAGAATTCTCTTGATCTTGCTATAATCTAAAATTAATAACAGGTTTTTGAAAAAAGACACACACAAAATATGACAGGATGTGCAGTATCACTGAGTAAAGGAAGCTGCCGCTGTTATTCTGTGGAGAGCTGATTTACTTCAAGTGAACCGATGCATTAAAAGTGCCATTTAATGAACAGCTTCTCATTGTTAATAAACAGACACTTATGCAGATTGTATTTGCTTTGTTTCTTTGGGCCCACCTTTCGGAGATGCTGGCCTACTGACTACAAGTGGTGTTCTGAAAATGATAGCTCCAGTTCAGAATTGCATTAATTAATTCTCACATTCATTGTGCTCCTGGAACAGCAATGCCAAAGGGAATCCCTCAAACCTTTCCTTCCACTAACAGCTGCTCTGCAATTTCTGCCACTGTGTTTTGCAGACTAGCATCCTGCAATAGCGAGTAATTCTGACACCTTGGGCACCAGTTGTATCATCAGATGATTCAGAGGATTTCAAGAGTGCTATGGCCTCTCTGCGACCCTCTGAAGGCTCTGGCCAAGAATTGGAAGAAGCCTTGTTCACCATAGGCCACTTTTCTCCTAAGAAAGAGGTGGAGAGCGCTGAAGACTTACGTCTAATTTGCAGGTCTGAAAGAATATACATCCTCTCTCTGTGACACAGAGAACCAACTGGGACAAAGAAACAGGAAACCAGTAACATCAACATCCATATCCCATCTCCCATGAGACTTCCAACAGTCTGGAATGTAAACAGAGTCTTGTGACTCCAAGCACTGCACAGTAGCACAACAGAAACCTAACACTTGTATGGTTTTCCCCTTTCTTTTTGAAGCACAATTAGAAATATTAATTTCAGCCCTATTATTTAGAGGTGCTCCAGCCCATGAAACCAGAAGATCAGGCTTCCCAGCCTAGCTGATGACCTTGTTGGGTGGTTGGAAAAAGAGATCTGGGATTGCAGCCAATAACAACTTTCTCCTCCTCTTGCCAACTAAAACAATTCTCACATGTGATATGCAGAAGCAACTAGAGATGGGTAAATCTGTCAATCTAAGTTTTTCATTTTTCCATTCTTAAGATCAGTATTCCATATCAGTTTGCAATTTTTAAAAAGTCCTCATGAAAATCGATCAGCATTTTAGTGTGAAATTATCCTAATATACACAGATTTGTATCCAATTGTGTCCAACATGCACATTTTTTGCAAGGCAATTTCACTAAATATAATGCAGTTTTGTTTCCTAGTTTCACTAATATATGCATTTTTGTGAACACTTTACTTTTTTTGTATATGCATTTTTATACCCATATCCTGGCTGGAAAACTGCATTGCAAAATTCAGGGTGAATTTTGAAAGACGGTTGTGTCTTAGTTTTTGTATTGTTTTGGGAAGTGCAAAAGCGGGAAGCTCATCTTTAAATGTGAAGTGAATCAAATTTCTCTCCCATACAGAAACTGATTGTATAGCATCTTTTTCTCCTGGATTTTCCACCGCGGTCTACTATAGCACTACTTACTCTGGAGCAGAATAGGCCTTTCTTCTTACCAGACTCTTTGCAAGAGGACATAGATGGCAAAGATCGTAAGAGTTGGAGTGTGCAGTAAATTCAGATGAATCCTAAATCGAAACAGGCTGCATTCGACAGTTTGGGGGCTAGTTTGAGCTGAAGAAGAATCTCTCTAAAGTGCCCCAGACTGAAGCTGAGACCTCCAAAGTGATTTGGGGCAGTTTGCAGATTTGGATGTTAGAAACTGTACACAGTTTTTCTGCATATCCCCCCAAACACACCATATAATGAAAATGCCAGGGTGGGAAGTGGGGGCAGAGACAGCTCTTTTTGTGACCCGGCAGGTCTACCTTTCCCTTTCCAGGGCTCTCCAATCACAATGCTTTGGGGAAAGGGATGTCTAAGTAATGTATCACCTGGTTCTTATCTTTTCTGTGCCCTTGGTTGTTCTGCTGGTAGTGCTTGCTTGGAAATGCTGGACATTCAAGTCCTCCTGCTTCTGTGTCACATGCCCGCACACCCATTCCTGTCAAATTAGCTTGGCATTTTGTTTATGTGACTTTTGGTGCCAACTGAGGAGAACATCAGCCTGAAGCTGCTTTCTTCCCCTTCCCATTCATTGCAACTGCCTAGCCCTTGCACCTATTGTTCTAAAAATAAAATAAAAAATAAATTACCTTCCCAGTAGCACTTCTACAATACATGCCGTTTTCATAATAAAATTGTTGGTCACAAAGATACCAGAAGAGACTCAAATCCCTTTTAGAAATTCCCCCTAAAAGCAACTTTAAAGGCCAAAGACACACACACAGCGATCTAATTGACTGTAATTTGGAAGGTTTCTTACTCTGAATTTATGGTATTTTTATACAAATTGCCCATAAAATACAGTTTTAACATCTCCCAAACTTTAAAGGCTGCCAAGGCTGCAACTATCCTGTGAAAATTGGTGGGATTCATCCCACAGAAAAGGCTAGTATTCCTGAAAATTTCATCAAATTCTGCTAAAAAAAAGTTGGACAATTTCATATTTAAAAATAATTACTTTAAAGGTGTGAAGCACAAACAATGTGGGTATTTTGTCTGTAATTTGGCAGCCTTTACCACTCAGAATGGGCTAATGTGCCAACAAATGTCACCTATTACTGTGAAACAGAAAAAGAAAGTTATAGTTGTTCACCCCAACAGTGAATGAGGAAGGCATGAAGCTTTATTTATTTTTTGGATTTGGAACAAATCATGTCTCATTGACACTTTTTAAAGTTTGTTACACCTGTACTCTAAGAAGACGAAAACATTTAATGTGGCATAAGGTTTCATGGCAAGAAAGGAGCAGGGTTCTCTAGTTGCTTGAAATGCAATTTATTCCAGGCAGATTCCTTACAGATTTTGGAACAAATCCTTTTCTCATGGACACATTTTTAGCTCATAAGCAAGACAAGGATACCTGCCACACCTGATTGTTTAAAGGGGTAAAAAATAGGATGACCAGTGGTCAGGGATGCTGGGAATTGTAGTCTCAAAACACCTGGAGGGCTGAGGTTGAGGAAGTCTGGTTTTTATGATTGCAAGGAGGTATGCATAATTATCTTAGAAGTATTCTCCCTCATATTTCTGCCAAAATTGGGTGGCTCTCAATCCATGCAGAAAGAGTCAGCCCATTTCACTTTCCAACTAACCCTGCAAAGTTGGCTCCCAGTCCTCTTCCCTCCCCTCTTCCCCTGTCTTCAGTAGTTTCCGGTATAAGAGGAGGTGGGAGCTTTTAAAGCTCCAGGTTTGATCTCTGAACTGACGGCTTGCAGTCCAATTCAAAGGGAAAGGAGAATTCAAAGCTGTGATGTCTGGAATGAAAGGACTCGTTATATTCTGTTTCATACTGTGAAGTAAAGGACACTTCTCAAATAAAGGTCATTTGGCAACTTTATGGTAGAGCAAGGGCACAGAAAAATATCCCCCATTTTAGACATACAAACATGGTTGCAATGGTCGTACTATGAATCTCTTTTTTTGTTTTAAAATTGAGTTGAGGTTTTTTAAATCACCCCAGTCACCCAAGAAGTGGAATACCACACACAGTCCCTTCCAACAACCCTGTTAAGTAGATTAGGCTGAGAAGCCCAAGGTGACCCAGTGAGAATTATAGCCAAATTAACATTTGAACCCAGGTCTTGTCTAGTATCAATGCACCATGCTATTGAGAAAGATCGTGAAGCTGAGGTTCCAATACTTTGGCCACCTCATGAGAAGAGGACTCCCTGGAAAAGACCCTGATGTTGGGAAAGATTGAAGGCACAAGGAGAAGGGGACGACAGAGGATGAGATGGTTGGACTGTGTTCTCGAAGCTACCAACATGAGTTTGACCAAGCTGTGGGAGGCAGTGGAAGACAGGAGTGCCTGGCGTGCTCTGGTCCATGGGATCACGAAGAGTTGGACACGACCAAATGACTAAACAACAAGAAATAGAGAACTATAGCAATCTGGATACCAAGTCTTTTGAGGAACAGTTGAAAATCCTGGGGGAAGATAACAGGGAAAGCAGCCTCAACATAATGTCAGAAGAGCTGCCATGTGGAAGATGGTGCAGGGTTGTTTCTGTAGAAGGGAGATGTAAAGAGTAGACATTTCAAGGAAGCAGATTGCAGCTGAACATTAGCAGAACTTTCCTGGACAGCCATCTGCCAGAACTGCTTTACCTGCAATATTATTGCGTTGAGAAGCTAGCTGGTCTAGGGTGACCTTCAAGATTCTTCCCAGCTCTAAGATTCTATGATTTTACCTATATGTAAAATATAATATCCAATGCAAAGACATAAAGCATGCCAGAAGTACCGGTATGATGTGTGTGTTCAGGGGGAGGGCGTTGTCCTTTAAAAGGTGGTTCCTATTACAAAATACAAGCAACCTCAGACATTGCCTTGCTAAGGAATTCTAAGAAACCCAAAAAGTCAGAGCAGTTTTGAAAGCTTTGGTCTGTCATCTTGATTCAAAATGGTGTCCAGCTGAATCCAAACATAGATGAAAATCTGCTCTTTGATTTCAGGACCCATCATGCAAAATTTGTTTATGATATCTGAAGCATAGGGGACAGACAGTCCAAATACATAGAGAACAGGCAAACAAACAACTTTCCAAAAAATATAGTGGAATATATCCTCACTTAACATTCTCTTTGGAATAGAGTTCCTATGAAAGATTAATAAACAGCATACACCTACACAACACACATACACACATGGTACCTTGAGTCCATCACATCCTAACACTGGCAGAAACAAAATAATCTGGATAATAAAATGTTAATGTATTATTATTAGGTTATTTAGCTCTGAACTCAGAACTTGCTGTAGATAGTAAGCAAGCCTTTTTATTCAATTAGTAAGTATAAAGCACACAAAACAGATGTGATAATTCAGATAAATAAAACACTTTTGATTAACCCACCCACATACATAATTACACTTTAGGAAGTTAGTTCATGTTAATGAATAGCAAAGCCCTTTGTTTCTTCAATGACTGCAGTTCAGACGCTTTGTTTTTGATTTATATTATTGTATCCTGCCCTGGGAATACTCTGCAGCGAAGGTTGAGTTAAAAATATATCAAAGAAATGAAGTGAACAAATAAAATAAATTCTTTACAAAAGGATATACACAAAGAACAACGCAAATGCTAACCATAATCTCAAATAGAACCAGTCATTGACATGGAAAATGCATAAAAAGTGACCTTTACAATTAGATTATGTGAAGGTGTGAAATACATTCCAGAGATATGTTGATTATGAATATGCTAATAGTATTCAGAAGTAAATGCTCGCACATCTGACTAGTTTTTTCCCGCCCTGAGTAATGACTTAAGCATAGGACAGCAAAAGACAAGCATGCACAAGTCGTACCCAAAAATTGCTGCATTGAGGATTGCTGGTGTTTATTGTTTCAGCAGCTGTTTCGCGTGGTGGGACATGAGATGAAGAACCTCCCTCCCAGCACTGACATCACTGCTGTTTACCCGGACAGGGCTGGAATGGGGAAACAGCAGGGTCAGATGGACTGGTTGGACTGCCATCACTAATAAAGCACCTCCACCAGTGCACTCATGCAGTCCTAACCTCTTATCCTGTTTGGGTAAGCAGCACCACTGCTGGTGTCAGGTGTAGGGGTTCCATAGCTCCACACCACTATTGACCACTGAGAACATACAAGGTCCTTCCTTCCTTCCTTCCTTCCTTCCTTCCTGGTTTCCAGAACCACATGTATCTCAGCGCCTGGCACCACCAGTGTAGAAGAGCGAGCCATAGGTGGGAGGCAGGGAACAGAACTCTAGCTGCCCTGTCCAATATATCTGTGGTTTTTCTGCTTGTGGTCTATTACTGTGCAGACACTAAGAAATTACTGAGGGGCCCAGGGTGTTTGTGCTCAGCTTCTAGTGTTCAGTATGGGTAAAGGAGAAAGGTACCCTTTATTGGGAGATGGGGAAAGCGCACATTCCACCCAAAGGAATATGTCATTCTACAAGGCATTCTACAGGAGCTCAGAGATGTTCGGTCCAGTGTGACAGAAGCTTCAAAACAAAAACATGTCCTCTAAATACAGCATCCCATTGAAATGGAAGCATGGCAGTGAACCATGCCATCCGAGCATTGCAGCAAAAATGAAGAAATGGCATTTATGTGACAGAATAAATGGATGATTTCCCAAATGCCAGCTGCACAATGGGGACAGAGACAGCTCTTCTGTATGACACACAATTCGAAAGCACAAGTGGTAATACTCAGTTTGTCTCCGATTCCTTCCTAAGCTCCTAGAGCAATATTTTCTTAAGGATTAACTGTTCCTGAAAGAGTTGCTCTGGTACACTCTTAATCAGCATCAAGCTGTCATGCTTATTTTTCACCTCTGTGCTTTCTCCTGAAATGGGCATTGTTGCAGGCCCCTCCCCCAATAAATAGCATATACCATGTTCACCATTTCTTCCCATGATGAAGATACACAGATAAGGAGGGATGAAAAGCTAGTGCAAATTAACATTGGAAAAAGGACCCTGCTTTGCTCAGCTCAGTGGAGTGCCATGCAGACACAGTGTGATACAGCACACTATAGGTGGAAATTGTTTTCAGAGTGGGAAGAAAATGAATTTGGAGCCTAAAATTCTGCATACCAAATGACAGGAGAAACACCATCTGCGAGGGAGGCTGGTACTAGTGCCTTTCAAATGAGAAGTGATATCCCTGAACCCTGAGTCTATAAACAGAGAAGATCAGACACTTCTTTTTTAAGTGTGTGTGTGTGTGTGTGTGTGTGTGTGTGTACCCACGCACATCCTTCTGGCTCTCTTCCTTTTGAATCAATGCAAATCTTAAGCAAACAACTTTACAGTTTAACTTCTAACACACCTCCTCACAACTGTGAGAAAGGAGGAATATAAAATAAGGCATGTATTTCAGAGTACGGGGGAATGGGGATAAGGAAAGGGATTGCAGGGAAACTGTGCTGTTAATGATGGTAATTAGTCTTAATCACTTTCTAGGTAAAAAAATTAAGTGGGCTTATCACCATCAGACTCAAGCCAAGGTGTCTGCCCATATATCTGAGTAAGCATCCTCTTGCCTCTCCGTGCATATATTATGTCCTGAATAAGATGTAATAGCAAGCCATTGTTTGTTGTTAAATGCATGAACTGGCCCAAGTCTTAGGCTTGCACCTAGCTGAGAAGGCGTGGTTAATAATCATAATCATAATCATAATCATAATCATAATCATAATCACAATCACAATCACAATCATAATCATTTGTGGTTTGTAGGTGGGTCCAAGTATGGAAAATTGTGGTTTGGACAAGTCATTAGCCAGGCTTAGACACAGCAACAAACCATGGTATGTTAACAAGCCAGATTATCAATCAGGATCTGATATCCTAGTATGTTAAGAAACTTTTGTTGCAAAGCAAGGGTGAGGAACCTTGTTGCCAGGGGCCAATGTGGACCTCCAGACCTGTCTGTCTGGTCCTTGGGACTTTGCCCAGCTTGCAGTCCATTGCCAGGCCCTTTACCAGTCTTGCTACTGTATATGACTTCCTTGAGTGCTTTTGTCTGGCTGAAGTGCGTCTTTGTGCTGTGTTGATGCCTCTTGCTGGTCTGGAAGCAGAGTTGGGGATTGCGTGTCAAGGCCCCGCACACCCACCCCCCATTTGATGAATAAGACATGTGGACATCAGTATTTTAGGTTAATGGGCTAATAAAGGCCACAACTTTATTGGTTACAGACCATGAGTGGTATTGGCTTAGGCATTGGACCCAAACTGACTATATTTGACTCCTGCCTGCCATGCAGGGAGTCTCACAAGGGTTAACCACCAGTAGGGGGAGCCCTGTTGATGCACATCAACTTGAATCTCCCCTCAGGGTCACAGGTGAGGTCGTGCCATGGCCCTAGCTTCTACCTGGGCTTCGGACAGGAACCATGACCCCTGGATTCCTTTAATGGAACACCCTTAAAGGGGAGGGGCAGGTGATGGCCACAACCTCCCCTCCCATCAACCAAGCTTTTCCAATGCCTAACCGCCACATGAGCCAAATGGCTCACCACCAAATACCCTCACAACTGCAACCAACACCTAATGCCCTCAATAGCATCAGCCAGCCAAACATCATTTCCACGATTGGAAAGATGAAACCATAATCAGTACTGTGGGAGAGTGCAAGGCCGGCCCGGAATCCTTCCCTCCTGTGAAGGAGACCAGCTTTGCAGAAACTTCTGGCTCCAACCTGTCTTCCCCTACTGTGACCCACATTGGGGAAATTTTGTTTCTTTATGCAACTCACATTTTGCTGGTTAAGTTCCAAACATATTTCAAGAATTCATTCATTACAGAAGGGCAAAAGTCATTGGATCCTTTACAGAAATTTCAAACCATGTTGGCTGTAGCAACTGTTTGCAGAGCAGTTCTGTTGGCCTTCAAAGCACCTCCTGTGGCAGCTGGTCTCTTTCTGTCCCTTGAGTGATTGTTTAGGATAGTAAATGCCAATGGTATTAAAAGCTGAAGTTGTGATATATCACTTTTCTTCACTTCATGTTTTCATTTGCCTTCAGTATTTCTGTCAATTAATACAATACCATCCAGGGGGAAAGTTATTTTCTAGAGTTTCTGTTCCTTATCTCTGTTTTCAAAGCACAATTCTGTCAGGAGAAGAAGAAAATAACAATGAGTGAATTAAAAAAAAACAGAGAGCACTGACATTTGTCAAGATAGCTGGGGAAAGTTTTCTTAGACCATTGTAAAGTTTGGGCATGCTAAAGGAACAGGCTGTCTGCTGTGAATAATGGTACTAGCAGACAATAGTTAATCATTCTTTGCAGAGAAGTAGATGTTTTAGAATATGTGCAGAAACCAATGTCTCTCTTTTTGAAACTGTGAAATACAGATTCCTAGTCCCAGTTCTAAGCAAACTGACTGAAATTCAGACCTAAAACAAGCCCTTAAGGTGGGAGCTTGGTTCTTTGAATTGAAACTTGATGGACTGAAAGTGTCTTCACACTCTGAAAGTCAAGTAATGTTTCCCATGTACAGCCCATCTTTATAGCTACATTTCCATACATTCCCAACATTTGGTATCCATCTTGCTACTCCAGCATAAATTTTGTCATGCATAATTTTTGCCAATTGTCAATTTTGTCACCTAACTAGAGAAACAATATGGTGTGTGTCATATGGCTAATAATTTTTGTGGTAAGAGTCAATGAACTAGTTCAGATGTAATAAACCATGGTTTGCTCGACCAGAAATAAGATATTTTCCTGCATGCTTCTTCCTTCCCCATCTTTGGAATGATTCTCCCCCCCCCCCTTTTCTAATTCATTTTCTCGTATGCCTTAACACAATACTTCCAGGTTTGTTAAACCACCATGTTCTGGCACATCCAATCAGGCAGCTGTGATTTGAACAATTCCTACAAATCAAGATATCAAACCATGGTTTGATCCTGGTTTAATATCCTAGTTAGTAGGGTACTCTCTAAACACAGGGTGGGATTCAACTCATCAGCCCCATCAGCAAAAACTCTGCACAAGGATTTCTGCTTGTGCAATGGGACCTTCCCCTCTCTTATCCCCCTTCCCTCGAAAATTGACTGGGAGAGGTGTCAGGATAACCCCTAGAACAGTGCACAGGGGAAGGAGAGGAGAGATCTTCCATTTGGCAAGCTGAACTGAACTAGGCTGCTATTTGGTGAATTGTTCTCACAATATTCAAGTGGCCAAATGTTATCCTTGTAAAAGAAATCCAGAAAAAGTTACAGACAAATTACCACAGTCTAAAAAATCCTTCCAATTTATTTCCAGTCTCCTTCTACCAATGTCTTCAGGACCGTAGCTCAGTGGGAGAAGAATGGGTATTGAAGGGCTGTTGTGCAGTGACAGAGCATCTGTTTTGCCTGCAGAAGGCTCCAAGTTCAACATTTCCAGGTAGGGCTGGAAGAGACCCTGGAGATTTGTTGCCGGTGCCAATAATACTAGCTAGGTGCACCTTTGGTATAAGGCAGCTACTCATGTTCCTGTGCAGTATACCACTGTGATTCTCTAATCTAACCCCACTCCAGTCCAACTCCTGACTCTTCCTAATTGTGCATGTGTAAGAGGAGAATCTTCTTGAAGGAGCATCTCCACCCCCATCATTCAGCCCTACACTGAGGTCCAGCTCTGAGGGCCTTCTGGCAGTTCCCTCACTGCGAGAAGTGAGGTTACAGGGAACCAGGCAGAGGGCCTTCTCAGTAGTGGCGCTCGCCCTGTGGAACACCCTCCCATCAGATGTCAAGGAAATAAACAACTATCTGACTTTTCGAAGACATCTGAAGGCAGCCCTGTTTAGGGAAGTTTTTAATGTTTGATGTTTTATTGTGTTCTTAGTATCCTGTTGGAAGCTGCCAAGAGTGGCTGGGGAGACCCAGCCAGATGGGCGGGGTATAAGTAATAAATTATTATTATTATTATTATTATTAGTAGTAGTAGTAGTGGTAGTAGTAGTATTGTTCATTTCATTTTAACAACTCTCTGAGGACTCAGCTATACAGCTGCAAATAAAATGTTTTAAGTGTGTTTTACGTGCTATATACAATGTGACACTAGATGGCGATGGTGAGCCTTATGGAAAATTCAATATTTTTTTAAAAAACGTTTTAAAAGAAAGCAGTTTCAGAATGGTTTTTATATGGGTGTAGATTCCACCTGAGAAGACATGACAATGGTAGTAAATGTTCTTAAGAGGGTATTAAAAGCTCAATTTAGCTAATTTCAAGATATGCACTCTTCTGTTCATCTAAACAATATCCAATACAGCTTCCAGCAGTGAAAGCCATTGACACAACACTCAGGAAAGTCTCACAGCAAGTAATCTTATTCATTAATGGATAAAATGATAAAGATATGATCCATAGAATTGTCAAGTAGACAAAAGAGAGGGCTTTGCTGAGAAGGACTATATAAGGAAAGGAGACATCATTATGTTCCAGAGGCAGGTACATGTTTGTATCAAAATAAAAATGTGTGAGAAACATATAGGAGCTTCTGTTGTTCTGCTCATCCCTTCAGTTGATGGCTAGGCGATACCCATGTTTGTCTACAGAGAACCCACATCTGTAGGTCATTGGTACATAGTCTCTGCATTTGGTGATCTTTTCACAATCAAACAGTTCCATTATGATATTTATCACAATCCAGTCTTCCTAATGATTCCTGTCACATCTGCCCATCAAGTAAGGTAGAAGGTCAGAAAAAAGGTCACTGAAAGGCAGTTACCCCAGTGCAGTTATTTGGTTATGCCAGAACAATAGTAAGCCCAAGTGAAAGCGTCACCAAGAACATCATAGTAACTGGTGGTCCAGGTGGCCTTGGTGGCTAGCAGTGTCTATTTCCAACTTCAGCTGGTTTGCCAACTCTAGTCCCTTTTGGACAGAGGTGACTGGACCACTGTATTCCATGCTCTAGTAACCTCCAGACTGGATTATTGCAATGCACTTGGAAACTTCCAACAGATGCAAAATGCAGCAGCCAGATTTCTGGTTAGAGTTCCATTTAGAACCTACATAACTCTGATTGAAAACAGCTATCTTGGTTGCCAGTTTGTTTCAAGGTGCTCACATTAGCTTCTAAGTTTTTTTTTTTTTAAAAAAAAAAAATTATTAACCGACCAATCAAATCAAATCAAATCAAATCACATAAATTCCAAATTACAAAGCCAAATTTTAAATTTTTTGTTGGGGGACCCATATTTCAAGTTCCGAAGGGGATTCCAATCATCTTCTTGCTGCTGTGTTAATATCCACAAATCTGTCCAAATAATGTTCATAATTCTATCCAGTCCTATCTTGCTGTTCCCACATCTCATCTTATTCATATATTTTTCTTTTTTCTTTATGATCTCTTCTGATAATCTCCTTAAGCAGGTAAACACCAGTTATAATCCTGTGTGAATTTTTCCGTTCGTCCAATCACCATATCGAGATGGTTTCCATATATCATCACTTCCATAAATAAAAGCACTCTTTCCATCATTAATCTTCACAAATCTGTCGCCTTCTTTACTCCCTCTGAGGAGGCTCACCCACAATATGAAAACAGATCCATTCCTCCTCCCAGACATACCGTATTTTTCGCCCTATAGGACGCACCGGCCCATAGGACGCACCTATATTTTTTTTTGGGGGGGGGAATAAAGGAAAAATTTAATTCCCCCCCCCAGGTGCGGGGCTGGGGAAGCTCGGGCTTTGGCAGCTTTGGCATCGCTCTGGGAGCTTGTGGGGCTGGGGGCGGGGAAAGCGGAGCTTCCCCCTCCCCCAGCCCCCAGAACAGGACCCAGAGCGATGCCGAAGCTGCGTGCAGCTTTGGCATCGCTCTGGGAGCTTGCGGGGCTGGAGGAGGGGAAAGCAGAGCTTCCTCTCCCCCAGCCCCCAGAACGGGACCCAGAGCCATGTGGAAGCTGCGTGCAGCTTTGGCATCGCTCTGGGAGCTTGCGGGGCTGGAGGAGGGGAAAGCCCTCTGCCAGCCTTCTAGCCAAGTCAGGGGACAGCGGGAAAGGCGCGCTGCGCCTCCCGCTGTCCCCCGAGTTTGCGGGGCTGGCGACGGGGCTCTCCTGAAGCCTGGAGAGCAAGAGGGGTCGGTGCGCACCGACCCCTCTTGCTCTCCAGGCTTCAGCGAAAGCCTGCATTCGCCCCATAGGACGCACACACATTTCCCCTTCATTTTTGGAGGGGGAAAAGTGCGTCCTATAGGGCGAAAAATACGGTAAGTCTTTCGACAGAACTTGCCAAAATGGCGACGCTGTTTTTTACTGCGTCATCCCAAAGCTCTTATACTTTCCACGATCTCCTTAAAACATGCTTTTGGTTAGAAAATTATCTCCATACAGTTTAAATCATCACCTTAGGTCATTTAAGCGGCATTTCTGACTTGTGGGGGGGGGATTCTTGGTTAATCACATAGAGAAAAGAAAGGAAAGTTCCCCCCCCCCATCCAGTCCCGTTGCCGACATACCGAGCCTTGGTGTGTCTTCGCATGATATATTCCTGTTTATCCGACCCGTCTTCTTTCTCAGAGATCTCTTCAATTAGCAGTCTTTACTCCCCATTCTTCCTTGAAATATGTGCATTAGCTTCCTCCTAATTGTTTCTTTTGCAGTTGCTGCAGCTAGAGGCGCGAATCAGAGACAGCGTCCAGGAGATCCGAAGTCCACACAAGGGCTTTCTGCCTAGTGCCCCCACCCCCTCAAATTTGGGGGTGGTATAGGGCACAGCAGGCAAGGGCAGTCCCCCCCACTCGCTGGGGGGGGGCGGGAGGCTGCTTACTCCCATCACAGCCTCTTAATTACCTCGTGTGGGTCGGAGAGATGTTATTGTCGGCCATCTTCCAATGCGCCCCTAGTGGCCCCCCAAAGTCCTAAAAGACTTAGGTGTTGAAGATCTGAAAGACTGTATCCTTCCCCAGAGACACTCTGGGAAGTTAATATCAGCAGAGGGCAGACCTCTTCTTAGTTCTTAGTTCCATCACCCTCATACGTCTGGTGGGGGCGGGGAGGGGTGAAGCAGCTCTGGAGAGGGCATTTTCTGTGGCAGCCCCTAATTTGTGGAATTCCCTCTCCACAGAGGTGATTCTGCCACCTTCATTATATAGTTTCCATCCCTGGCATCCAACACCTGAGATAAATATATTTAGGACTCGCCCTGTTCTCTTGATTTTAATATATTTTAATTGATTTTAATACTGTGTTTTTAAACTGTTGTAATCTGTCCTGATGAATGGCAGATGAGAAATTTAAATCATCACCATCACTCTTGGGGGGGTGATTCCCCCTCCTTTTTAATAGGCTGACATTCAAGCCATGGTACAATGTGAAGGAATTCATCAAGTACCTAGTGGGATTTAAAATTTAGCATGGGACACTATATGTTCCCTCCTAGATTACAGGGGTCTGTATGTTATGCAGATCTGCTCTAAAGTAAATAAGGCAGAATCTGCTTTGTTTCAGTGATCTTCTCTCCTGTATTTTTCAATCAGACGGCGCTTACAGAATTATCGGGCTGTAAAACTGGATGGGCACCTCTTTTTGATGATGCATGCCTTGTTTAAAAACATTATTTTTTCAGGCTGAAACGTGGGACATTGCTTTTTTCAGTCCGTGGAGCGTTTGTGCTCTGTAAAATGTCATTCAAATCAAAACACGGGTTTCAGATGCCTCATAACTCAGTGGAAAAATGTGAACGCAGCCAGGATTCTGAGTTTCTGAAAAATGTTTGCCTTGGATCTGCTTACTGCTAATGGAAGGAGGCTACTTCTAGAATTACACGCTCTATAAGTCGCTGCAGACAGATTCTAGTTTAAATACGGGCAAACTACAGACTCATTTAATCACCACATTTAATCATAATAACATCCTGACAGGCTGATCTGTCCCTCCTCTTTGGATATGGCTTCTGTAACATTTGCAAGGCTAAGTAAACAGATTTCTAAATTCTGTTCTAATGTTCCACGGTCCAACGCCTAGCTACTGCACACACACACGCGCACACACACCAGTTCAAGAATTTAAACTTTGCTACTTGCCTAAAAAAGCAGGAAAACCACAAATATTTTTTTCCATCCTGGAACAAAGGGTTCTTGAGCTTCCACACAGGACTTTAAAATCATGTCAGTTGTAATTCTCAAGACCTCAGATACAATATAGGATTTTTAGCATTAACTGCTTGGACAGCCATAGACCAAGCCTGGCAGTAAAGGAATGGATAGATTGGAGGTAGTATCTTGAAGTAGCAATGCAACCCAAAGGCATGGCAAAAAAAAGGAAAATTGATTGGCAGGAAGGAGAAAAAAATCAATTACAGATAATAGTTCTTTGTTACAAACTTCTTAAAACGACCAACTAGAATGGAAAGCAATCATGGAGAGGAGAAGCCAAAAGTTGTTGGTCTTCCTGGTGGGCCAGTAATGAGCCTCCTTTCCTTCTGTTCCTGATGTATGGCTTTTGCTAGAGGACAGCTGATCAAGAGAGGTCCCTGATACAACCGGGGGGATAGTGGTCCTCCTTAGCTCCTCTCCCAGTGGAATGACTGATCCTTCAGGTTTAAGTTAAAAGTTGTGTACATCCCTTCCGAGGATTTTGGCAAATGCTCTAGAGTTCTGTAATGACTCTATAACAGGTGGGTCCTTTTCCATTTCCTTTAAAGTCCATGGAGCCACCCACTACAAAATGTGCACTCACAAAACCATGCAATTTACCTCTCCTGCCTACGTCAACTCTATCCCTGTGCCACACACAAACTGATAGGCTACTGATGGGAACTGTAGTCTGAAACCATCTGGAAAGCTCCAGGTTGGCTACAGTGGTACCTCGGGTTACATATGCTTCAGGTTACATACACTTCAGGTTACAGACTCCGCTAACCCAGAAATAGTACCTCAAGTTAAGAACTTTGCTTCAGGATGAGAACAGAAATCGTGCTCCGGCGGTGCGGCGGCAGCGGGAGGCCCCATTAGCTAAAGTGGTGCTTCAGGTTAAGAACAGTTTCAGGTTAAGAATGGACCTCCGGAACTAATTAAGTACTTAACCCGAGGTACCACTGTATCTCTATATTTCATCATACTAAAGGTCTGGAGTGAACTATAGAATCTGGAACAGATTCCTCAACGCTCTCTGGGAATG
This sequence comes from Podarcis liolepis, assembly GCF_965112155.1. Taxonomy (NCBI): domain Eukaryota; kingdom Metazoa; phylum Chordata; class Lepidosauria; order Squamata; family Lacertidae; genus Podarcis; species Podarcis liolepis. Next base: position 48,173,384 of record NC_139556.1, on the reverse strand, counting down.
CACAGGCCTCGTTTAGGACAGGTGAGCATATTAACTAATAGTGCCTCATCTCCCATGGACATTGTTGATGGAATGATAGAACAGAGCATGGCTTTTGCCAGCACACTCTTGTGTAACACTGATAGGAAACTACGAGAGAAAGACCTTCTCAGTGGTAGAACCCCAGCTATGGAATGTCCACTCCATTGAGGCTCACCTGACACCTTCCCTGTGGTCTGTTTGATGCTAAGGAATGAACAGGGTGTTTCTCCAGACCTTGGATAGTGCTAAAGGAGAATTAAACAAATTCATGGAGGACAAGGCTACCAATGGCTACTAACCAGGATCACTATGTTCTTCCTCCACTGTCTGAATACCAGTTGCTGGGGAATACAAGTAGGGAGACTGGAATGTCATAATGGAAGATATGACAAATTTGTCATGCAAAAGCAAAAGGCAAAATTAGTACATGCGACTGGTATGGCAGAAATGACACTTATGGGACCAAACGTAAAGGTGTATTAATTGATCTAAAACTCTGCTGGTCATTTCAGAGGTGAAGCTGAGTCAATGATCTCCCCTCCTGCAATGTTCAGACTGTGGGTTCCTATGTTTATATGGAGCTAGAAGAGGGAGGTTTATCAGCATCCCAAGAATTTCAGAAGTACAACAAATACTTACAAATATATAGAAAGGGGGAGACTCCACCCCCCAAAATAGGGCAGTGAGAATTTAGCGTGCTCAGTGGAAACTGAATGCTGACTAAGTGAGGAAGAGGAGAGAAACAGGTAATGGTTTGTAGGTGGAATGAAGTGGCTGGAACCCTGAGCAGACAGACTCTATGCAGCAACATTTTGTTGCAGGTGCCCCTTGTAGTGGTCTAAACTGAATCACTGCAAGATACATTTAATATTACACCTGTCTTATGCAATGTGTATGTGCTGTTTATTACTGCCACTGCTTTTATCCTCCTCCCTCTCTCTTTCCCTCTTAGTCACAAAGGAAGTCACCGTGTAATGCAAATGATAAATATAGCAACACATAGAAAAGAAGGAGCACAACACAGATTAGTCATTTCCCCCCATTGTGGCTATTTTAAGAATGACTGCGTGGATTGCCTCCCCCATTTTTGTTTTGTTTTGAAATGTATTGCTCTAATCCTGCCCACATTTGTGCCTGCATCAGCTCCATTTCTTTTTGTGGGCTTTATCCATCCATAGCTCTGGGGTGGGAACTGTAGCCTTGGCATGGTCATTTGTGGAGATTTTCAGGCACAATTAAAGTGTTTAGAAGAGCAAGGTTCTCCCTTAGGAGCCCAACAGTTCCACATTTCTACTGTGAACTGTGACTCTTTGAAGTGCTCTAAGGCTGACCTATTTGTCCAATTGGCATTTCCTCTTGATCTTTCTATTGCTTTGAAGTAACACACACACCCCACCTCAGTTGTCATTTGGTCTTAATAGAAAAGGACCTAGAGCCAAACCCATTTCTGTCTCACTGCATATTCTGTAATATATGTACAGGCACCAAGCGTTTTTACCATATTCATGTAGAGCATTCCTCTCCTCATTTCACTTGTTACTGTTTTTTAAAAAAAAGAAAATAATTATTTTAAATGATCTCTATCTCTATACTTTGGGAAAACAAAAAAATACAGAAAACAACGATGACACAGAATTCCAAAACAAATGTGATGGATAGAATATCTCTTCGGAGGCTTTCTGACATCTTGGCTCATAGCCAAGCTCACATGACAGTTTTCATTTCCCATCTAGGCATGTGAAATGGAAAAGATTTAAATTGTTTTCCAGGTGGTGGCTGCAGCTAAGAGTCCAGAATAAATAAAACATGGATGTTAAAATAGACTGTTTCCAATAGAACACTGGATTCACTATTTTACCTGAATTTAAACAAGGTATAATGGTGGCTGTGTCGCAGGTCAGAACAGCAAAAGGCTGTACATAACACTCAAATGCAGGGGTAGGGACATGTCAGCCCACAGGCCAAATTTGGCTTGAAATGGGTCCCAATCCAGCATATGAAGTCATTACCTCCAAACTATGGCTACCTGTCCCACAGCTGATGTCAGGTGCAGGGCAGAGAGATATGCCTGGATTGGCTGCTTGACAGAGTTTCCTGTGGGGAACCAATCCCATCCTTCCATCCCTGATGGGCATGACTTCAAGCCTGCTGGATTGGCTGTGTGACTGAGTGGGGAAACTTGATTGCGCAGCCGATGCCTGCAAAAAAGAACTTTGTCAGCCCTGTGCTTAGAGCTGGCAGGCTTTGGGCTGGCAAAGCTCTTCTGCTACAGTTCTCAAGCACCTGGCAACCAGCTGGCTTTGGGGCGTTTTGGAAGTGCTGCACAAGGGACTTTGACCTGTTTAGGTAGGGTTAAGGGTGGGTGGGGACATATAGGGACCTGGTCCACAGAGCCAAAACATTTCCCCACCCTTGCTTTAATTGTAGATATTCATTTCTGGAATAGTGGGAAGAGTAAAACGAAACACTGTAGCTTCTAGGAAGGAGAGCTAATATATCCTAGTGCAGGGTGGTGAGGAGGCAAAGATCAAGTATGTGGGGGCATATACAGTGGTACCTCAGGTTACATACGCTTCAGGTTACAGACTCCGCTGACCCAGAAATAGTGCTTCAGGTTAAGAACTTTGCTTCAGGATGAGAACAGAAATCGGGCTCCGGCGGCACGGTGGCAGCAGGAGGCCCCATTAGCTAAAGTGGTCTTCAGGTTAAGAACAGTTTCAGGTTAAGTACGGACCTCCAGAACGAATTAAGTACTTAACCCGAGGTACCACTGTAGTATTTTTCACTGACACCCCCAAGGCCTCATCTCAACTAAATACAGGTACAACATAATTCTCAGGCAGGTCACTGTGCATTAGGCATAAGGAACAGTGAGCTCATCCCAGACATTTGTTTTCAGTGCCAGAATGGACCTCGCAGCCAGCAGTGCCCCATAAGGTGTCGTGAATGGGGCACCACTGCTCACAGCTTCCCAACAACGTAGGTGGCTGGCACTTACTGAGAGGTAGAAGGGAGGGTCATGGCACATAGAGCTTGGTGTGATGCATGGAATGAAGCCAATCAGATGCTCCCTCTACCACACCAAGCTCACCATTTCTGGCCCCCGCTCCTTTCCCCTGGAATAAATCCAATTGAACACAGTGGGATTTACTTCTGAGTCAACCTACATAGGATTGCATTACATATGACTCTACGGGGATAATAATTCTGGCCTAACTCACAGAGCTGTTAGCTAAGGATTACTGTGATAATCTTTTGGAAGCTCCGTGAAGACTCAAGAAGGGCTAAATCTTATTATTGCTGTATCATCCTGTCCATTGCAAGCTCTTTTGTGGACTGCAGTGTGCTTAGAATGCTGCATTTTAAAAGTCATCCATGTCCTACCTGCTCGCATATCCACAGAGTGTGCCACCTTGAAGAGTTGGTTGGATCCTGCAGTGGTGTGTAAATGCACTTGAAGAAATGGTGCTGCTCATCCTTCCTATATCACTATCATGACCTCTTGGCTCTTGGATCATGCATTTGCATAGTGGCTGTTAAACTCCATTCTGTTCATTTGCACAGCTGCTTTATCTGCACTGCTTCTTTGTGACCTTCTTCACATGCAACATTAACCGAAGCTTAGTGCAACCATGCAGGCTTGCAGAAAGGAAACCACGACCCTTTGCTCTTCCTGTGGTTATTCTGTTGCTGTGTTATCCTGAGCCAAGCCATGGTTTGGCTTAACATGTCATCTGACCTCAGGCTGGTGGTTCAGCTCTCCCAGACATACCATGAGCTGTGAACCATAGGGCTAATTTTTGCTGATGACAGATTTTAAACCCTGGGCCTATGTTTTGGGTATTCCCATTTGGAGATGACCAAAATGTTGAGGAAATCCAACAACATTTGTGACTCACAAATTATTATTATTTATTTTGACCCCAGTGTTTGAAATGTGGACTTTGAAACTGGACTTCTCCTTTAAACTGTGAAGGCTATATGTTTGTCATTGCTGAGGGTGGGTGGGTTTCCTAATAAGCTGAATGAATAACTGAAATAAGTACATACACAAAAAGGATTTACTGAAAGTCATTGCAAGGCAGTTGGCAGGTACTCCGAAATACTGAGTCACGTTGCATGCCAACTCTGTCCACACAAATGCAAATATCTACAATATCTACAATCACTACAATATCTACAATCTACAATCAATATTGTCAGAAAATTCCCATCTTCTGCCCTACCCTTTCCACCTCCATTTTCTTCCCTAAGATCAGGGAGAGCCTGCCTTGTGGTTGCCTTTGTGTAGTGGGCACATGATTTGCTCCTACACCTGGGAAGAGGGGAACTGACATCCTGCTGTCTCTGTGACACTCTTGTCTCTTAGTTCCTGTCCCTTTCCTTATAAGGAGAGTTGGGTTTTACAAGTGCTATCTCCCTGTGGGCTCAAAATTCCTCTCTTGGGAACTGACTGTATCCAGACAATCATACTGACATTTATTTAGCACAAAAGCAAGAACTTTTTATCATAACCTTGTGCTGCAATTTAAATTCACTTATCTCTATAGTTATAAGGAATATACAGTGTCAGATAACAACTACCCCCATGATCGTCTGGAATGGGAGGGCGATGAGTAAAGGTTAGAAGAGGTAAAATTATAGCACTTTCCAGATACAATGTGTTCAAAAACTCAGATAATTTAGGTGTCAATTTTAAAGGCTCCTTGTCAAAAGCTTCTCTTGTACTTTTCTCTTATTAGAATCAGGATTGGTGAGTTTCCCTTGGTTCAGTCTGGAATATGAGCTTCATTTGGATCAGACCTAAATTGTTTCATTTTAAGCTCCCTCCCACTCCAATCCCCATGTCATGTAGACTTCCTGATCAACGCTATTTTTCTAGAAAAAGAGGTGCTGGAACCATGAATGCCTCCCTTGTTCTCTTATAATGGCAATGGTGCCCAGCTGAGAAGTGCTGGATATGAGTTCTGGCAGAAAACCCCCCTGCTCCTGATATTATCAGAATTAAGAGGAAAGACAGAGGCTTATCCTGCCTAATCCCCTCATTTGCCCTGGCTGAGTGGGAGCACTTAGGGTCTTTGCAAAAGTGCAGTTGATTAATTAGTAAGAGCAATCAATCAAAGAAACCATTTCATTGACTAAAATCTCAAGGTACGTTGACTAAAAACTTGTGGCATGTTACAAATTTGGTCATAGACTAAAATTTCAAGTTACAAGAAAGGAGATTCCAACTAAGCATCATGACAAACTTTCTGATGGTAAGAGGTGGAATGAACTCATTCGAAAAGTGGTGGACTGTCCTTCATTGGAGGTTTTTAAGCATCTGTCATGAACGCTTTAGTTAAGATTCCTGCATTGCAGGGGTTGGAATATATGACCCCCAGGGTCCTTTCCAACTCTACAATTCCATATCCATATATTTTTTTGGAGCAGGTGAGAGATAATCAATTATTTCTACTGTGTTGACATAAAGGGTAATTCCAGTTTTGTTGGCAGGCTGCTGACAGAGATAATTACATGGTGATTGATGATAGCTAGATGATAGCTAGTCTTGGTTCAAGTCACTCTGGAAAAAAGAGCGAACACAGGATTAACCTCGGATGCTCTGAAAAGACTGTCTTCTGTGTCAAGAGACCAAGAAACTGTCAGCTCCTAGGAATTCTGATGGGGTTAAGGGACTTGTGAATTGAGGAATTAACATCACTCCCAAATACCACATAAGAGCTCTGATGGGCATGGTATCTCCAAAAGCCCCCTTTTCTTAATTATTTCTGAGACAGTTATAATTTATAACTGGGAGAGATTTATCTGTCGGCTGGTGGAAATTTATATTAGTGCATGAGCTGATTTCTGGCTTCAAGAAGAAGGGAATGGAAGTTGATCATTAAAGGGTTGAAGGCAGAACAAGAAGCATCCTTTAATGGTTTCAGTCAAGAAAGTTTTACATCAACATGGGAGTTCTGTGTGCTAAGAAAAATTATTTTATTTTATTTTTGTTTTGTTTGCTTGATGAAAGTGTTGCTTAGAAATCCAACTCTGCCACTCACAATGAGAAAGGAATGTGTTAATGAGACTCACAATGAGAAAGGAATCTTTTAAAATTAAAGATATAATGCTGTGACGATCTAAAGGCAGTGATGGGAGATGTAATGAGACTGAACTGTTAATAAGAACGACAACATTCTACAGGGCAAGTATATCGTTGGACATTCCACTCTCTGTTGGTATCCTTCAGCAAATGTTTGATGAGCAAATAAAATGGATTGAATCAAAGTTAGATCTAATGGAGAATGAAAGTAAACCAGAGACAAATGAACTGAAAAATGGAATCAAAGATTATACAGAGGCTCTGGAGAATAATATGGATAAAGGACGGGCAGAACCAGAGAGCGAAAAGTGCAGAGTTGGAAGGAACAGATGGTGAAATGGAAAAGTCATTCACACAGATGTTTGGAAAAATGAAACAGCCAAATGGTGGGGTTGTGATTCTGGAGGAGTAGATTGAATTGGGGAGATGGCACTGATAGCACTGAGAGAGAAAGGGCGCTGTATACAACTTGGAGTGAATTCAGAGGAAAAAGCTATGAAATCTCTGGCTCTTTTCTTGGAAAAAGAATGGAAGAAGTGTAAATGGAAGAGATAATTTATTAGAGAAGGATGGAAAACCATGGCAAACACAACAGCAAATGGGAATGGAAGATACAGAACTGGGTGAGAAGTAATGGCTACATAATAAGCAAAGAACTATGGAATACTATCTCAATATAAGATCACAGTGGAGAGACACTTATATGGATGAAAATGGAAGAGTTGATTATTTTTTAATATGGAGGAATGGCTGCTGGAGTTATAGGAGGCAAAGTTGATTAGAAGTTTGATTAGAGGAGAAGTTTGATTAGAGGAAAACCCATTGCTGACATTTATTAATAACAATAATTAGAGAATTCCTTTTGGACTTTTTGTGTGAAGAAGGAAATGAACAAATTTGAGACTTCTGGATCTGAAGATTGGGAAAATGTTCTACGTTCTGTTAAGCAATATTTGGATGTCATCCTAGAGTGATTTTTTTTGAATAATTATTTAAATGTAACAGAGATGGAAAACCGGAAGGCCATTTTATTTTATTTTATTTTATTTTATTTTATTTTATTTTATTTTATTTTATTTTATTTTATTTTATTTTATTTTATTTTATTTTATTCTCTCTCTTCTCTTCTCTTCTCTTCTCTTCTCTTCTCTTCTCTTTCCTTCTTCTTTTTTCCTTCTTCTCTTTCTTTTTTCTTTGGTGTCCTCTGCGCTGGGCCTTTATTTGGGTCCAAGGATTACATGCACAAGAAGGTGGTGGGTGGAAGGACCCTGAGTGAGAGGCAGGGAAGGGAAGGGAAGATCTCCCAGGTGAGAGACTGGAAGGTCCACCACTTTCTGTGTGTGACAGGGGTTAAGCTTTAATAAAATCTTATGGGGGGAAACATACAGATGATTGGGATTTTGCGCATGCACACACACACACACACACAAACACACAACTAATGACAGTCTGCAGTTATGTAATTCACATTCAGAAAAAATATACTTACTTCAACGTTGTGGAAATCCCTATATTTCCATTACTAACTCTATAAATATTGGGCACTTAAGAGAAATCTTGATAGCTGCATCGTGTGGAGAAAAATTGTGTGTGTGTGTGTGTATACCATTGAAAGAATGTGCCTGAAGTGGCTGTGTATGCACAAAATGCAACTGAAAATGAACACAGTTCAACACCTAATTGGTCATATGGAATAAAGCTCAGAAAGTGTTCAGAAAAGCTGTCCAAAGGAAAGAGCAGTGCCTTCCGCCCCCACAGATCCACCCACAGTCAATTTCCTAGTCAAAGATTTGTGTGGGCTGCTGCTGCTGCTGGATGGATTTGATTTTCGAGTCTACTCTAAAAGCTATATAAAAAAAGAAAAAAAAAACCCAGAAAGGGCAGAGCATCTAGAGACAGCAAATGTATACACTGAAAAAGCTGGAGTTCCTATTCATGAAACAAAGCAAAACTTACTTAACTAAACCTGGGTGATAGTATATTTATTTGGGAGAATGAATAATAAGGTCAATACTAGCTATTGCCTTACTGTCCTTTCTGCTTTGGGGGCTTTGGGGGCAGGTGGGCTGAGGGTTTTTTGGCTCTTTGTGTGAGGAGAGCCATCACTGCTCCCATTCTTAAGACAAGGACAGAAGCTTCAAGAGAGTTGTGCATTTTATTATTTTTGAAACAATGGTTGCATCCAGCCTTCGGCTAAATGGCTTGCCCATGATCATCTAGAAATGTGTGTTTCATATAGCCCACTTTCCACCAGCTCCTTTTTTCTGCTACTCTGCTCAAACGTACAAAACCTTCACCCAATCCACAGATTTCACTATCCAGGCTTGCTACTTCTCTTTTTTTCACAAGTCTGTAATCGAATGCATGGAAGCTGGTTCGTGCATACTGTCGCTACCCACAACCTTGCCCCTCCGTCAGCTCCGTGTGCACAGAGGTTCTATATATGTGTATAGAAATGATGCTTACAAGCAGAGCATTTTCACTCATTTGTTGCATATGGTTTCAGAATGTGTGAAGGGGATTTCTCACACCTACATACAGCTCCCTTCCTGCTCCCTCACCACAGAAACCCTTCTCTCCCTCCTCTCACCTCTCTCACACAAAATACAACCTTTCACACAAGGGCTATTATACTCCCATTTACTCTGCATCCAGTGCATGCCCACCACTGGTTCGGAAAGCGGTGTGCACACAACATTAAGCAAAATCTGCATCCACCACACAGCATTGCTTCCTATTAAATACTGCATTATGATGCATTATCCACCCCCCAAAAAAAACGAGCTTTAATCTGAATTGAAAAAAGAATGACCTTGCTGCATTTTAACCCAGTGCACAGCCATATAATGACAACAAGCACTCCCATGGCACCACCATGGCTTTCTTTGTGGTAATTGAGGATGGTTCAGCTGATAGAGCATGAGGTGCTCAGGGTCATGGTTTGGAGTCCCACACTGGGCAAAAAGATTCCTGTATTGCAAGGGGTTGGACTAGATGAACCTTGTGGTCCCTTACAACTCTATAGTTTGTGGTTCTGTGAAGATTCCATTCTCTGTCAGCTTCTGCCCTTTCCCCCGTCTCACAGACACTTTTGCCTGGATGTGCTCTCACTAGCCTATCAACATATCAAAAGCAGAATTCCCTATTATTTCTCCTAAACCTTCCTGATATTGCTGGCCTATCTCTCCACACCTGTCTCTGCACAACCGTGGAAAACAGGGAGGATATTTAGATTCAGGTGGATCTGGAGAATTTACTGCTCTGCTTTGCTCAAAAACGAAGCTCTGCCACACAATGCGATATGAGACAAACCTGAATATGATTCAGGGATAGTTAATTGGCAGGCACCTGTTTCAAGTAGAGAGCTCCAACTTTCAATGTAGGCTGGTGATTTTGGGAGAAGAAACTAGACAATGTACACATAATTTACTCCTTTGAAATTCTGAATGTTTAAAACCATTATGAACTGGAGGAGGCATCCAGCATTTCCACCCCCAAACCAGTTCATTAATAGGAACTGAAGTCTTGTCCAATAGCACAGATACCTGAAGAAAGTTGCAAAATCTGGAATCTGCGAGTTTTTAAAAATCAAGATGCTAGTTCCTTGTGGCTGCAAAAAATGTTATGGACCACAAAGTATTTACTAGAGTGTGAGTCAACAGGGGACTTTCAACAGGACTTCCAGAAGTGTGGGTGGTGGAGGCTAGAAAGCAACCCTATATCCTCTTTCCTTCCCCAATGTTTTGATGTCCCCCTCACCTTATGCACTTGTATCTTCCTTTTCTTCTCTTCCCTCAAACATGACGTTCTTTTATCTCCTCCATAACCACAGTCCTTCACAAAAGATGCTGATTTCTGTGAAACCATTCATACGTGCACATAAAGCAAATACATATTAATCTGCATGTCTTTAAGAGGACTGTAAATGAATTCTCTTTATTTCAGACTTTGGACTGGGCTGGGGAGTTACAAAGAAAGTATATTATTCTCTGAATATTTATGTTTTCTTTCTTTCATTCTCTAAAGGAGTCTGAGAAAACTTTCAAATTCACATAATAGAAATCCTGTAAACATAAATGAATAAGATAAAATAACACCATCCTCCGGAGCCAAGCTAGTCAAGATAAATAAAAGAAGAATCATTTCTGTTAAGGATGCACTGAAATATATTTTTTAAAATATAAAAAAGGCTGAAACATGGGGCTTTAGCATCTGTTGTTTGAAAAGTAACTGCTAAAGATATCAAATGGATGGGTGGGATTTTTTTTTTCAGACTTCCAAGATCCCCAGATATCAGGGGGATATCATCTGAGGGATGCAAAGGGGGAAAGGGAAAGGAAGCTGGTATGTCAATCACACCAGCAAATCACCAGCAGTGTGCATGCTTTAATCCATTAATGGGGGATTTATCTGTGATCATAAAAGCAGGTTAGTCAGCCTGGAAGCGTGTAGGTGGGAGGGGGAGAGAGAGAGCGTGGAGAGAGCAAGAGAGAGACAGAGGAAAAGAGGTAAAGAGAATAAATACACTGGTTGAATTGCTGGGAAGCGTTAGGACCAATAATCAGGGATCTCGGACGAACTGCTCCTGTGAACATCCTGCTTTCTTTAGAAGGAGATTGTGACTTGGTGCTGCTGAGATACATATTTTTTAAAACCCTCCTCATAGTTTGATAGGCATTCCCAATGCTTTTTGTGCATGTCTCTAAAAAGCGTTGACGTGGAAAGAAGCAGCAGCAGTAGCAGCAGCAGCAGCAGAGAGGAAAAAACTGCAGCTCTTCTAAAAATACTGAGGGCATGCAGGAGTGTGAGCAGGCTGGGGAGGAGGAGGAGGGTGTGAGAGTGCCTCACACCATGTTTTCTGGATGCCAGCTGGGTGCAGTTTTGGAAATGTTCCTCCTGTGAATGGAGGCACCATGAACATTTGGGAAGTGATCCTGGCTTTCTTGATTGTGGTACTCATCCTTGTCTCACTGCTGTCCAACGTGCTGGTGCTGATCTGCTTTCTGTACAGCGCAGATATCCGCAAGCAAGTCCCAGGATTGTTTATCCTCAACCTGACCTTCTGCAACTTGTTGATGACTGTTTTGAACATGCCCCTGACCCTGGCTGGGATCATTTACAAGAAGCCGCCTGGAGGAGACCAGCTCTGCCACATCGTGGGCTTTTTAGAGACTTTCTTGACCACCAGCTCCATGCTGAGCATGGCAGCTCTAAGCATAGACAGGTGGATAGCGGTGGTGTTTCCTCTCAACTACCATTCCAAGATGCGTTACAAAGATGCTGCTCTCATACTGAGCTATACCTGGTTGCATTCAGTGTCTTTTCCTATAGTGGCAACTTCTCTTTCTTGGGTGGGTTTCCATCACCTTTATGCCTCCTGCACCCTCTCCAACAAGAAACTGGAGGACAGGACACAGTTTGTGGTTTTCACAGGGGTCTTTCATTCTCTCAGCTTCCTCCTCTCCCTCGTAGTCTTGTGTTTCACATATCTAAAAGTGCTGAAGGTGGCACGCTTTCACTGTAAAAGGATTGACGTGATCACTATGCAGACCCTCGTGCTGCTGGTGGACATCCATCCCAGGTAAGGAGATACCTGTGTCCTTGACTGCCAAGGGCACACTTCTGAGGATACCTGCGGAGAGGGAAGATTATTATCAGACTCAATTGCCATCCATCTGTAATTATTATTTTTTTAATGTAGCACTTGCCTAATTCTAATCTGCATGCTTATATTCTCAGGTCTCCTTGTAGCTACAAAATTAATTGCCAATTATATCCTGCAAAGAGCAAAATATGTCATCTAGGAATCCTTGGCTGTGTTTGAGGGCTATAGTGGAATCAAAAGGTTTGCATGTGCATACATGTCCTTTCAGGTAGTGTGCTTGAATCTTTGCTGTTTTCACTTACCATGAACAGATTCATCATGCCTGTTCATTAAAGTTAATCAGTAACGTCCATGGGTGTTTGATGAACTGGTTCAGGCTGAAATTCCTTGTGTTCCTTAAAACTGCAGTGGGGAGATAGCACACTGAATACCATTCTGCTTTCTGTGACTTTGTGAATGTCACTTTGGAGTCAATAACTTTATTTTCCTTGAAGGAAGGATGCCCAGAGAAATAATATTTCCAAAAGAAGCATGAGCAACCAACTAGGTACAAATACATCCAAAATAGCATTGAGATTCAAATTAGTACTGACAAGCAAAGGAGACTTGAGACTTGTTCGAGAGACCTTAAATCAACCCATATTTTCTAGGTATGGGAGTCTCAAGACAAGGGAGGGGAGAGGAAGCAAGCAATGACTAGGATGGGGAGGGATAACTAGGGGGAGGTACAAAAGGGAATGTCACAGAGAATGAAGAAGAAATATAACCAGGGGATCTTTGTAGTGGAGGTTTAGATATCAGATGTGAGAAGATTTGACAGGTGGAATGTCATCTGACTGACTTTGCTAGAGTAGATTTTGCTTGTGGGAGATGAAGGTACAATGAGTTTGTTGAGATTTTCAGTTGGGGGAGAAAAAAGAAGGGAGAAGTGACAGGGAGAAAAAAGGATTCTGGTGTGAGTGGGAATGCATGGATGTGGGGGGTGGGGGGGGAAACCTCACCGGAAGAATATAGGAAAGAGAGATGGGTTTAATGAAGGTCCCAGCTACGCAGCTACTCATAATTTTTCTCTCTGTCTCCCCCACCTCCCTCTCTGTATCTATACATTGATGAGGCAATAGTAATGCGGTGTGGTGGCTTCCTAAAAAGGCTGAGTTAAATTTCGATCATTTAGAACCTGTGGAAGACAGGAACAAAGTAATGTAGCTGCCTATCTTTTCCCTTCACTGTGAGTAATAGCAGCTGGTCAAGGGAGAGGAGGCGGGGAGGCAAGGACTTGATGGGAATATATATAATTTTGCATGCTATTTTCTTTTCTTTTTATTTCATAAAATTTACATACCACTTGATTGTACAAAAAAAAACCCCTCAAAGCAGTGCGCAATAAGTTGAAACAATAAAACTATCACTAAAAAAGAATACAGCCATAATTTGAAGCATACAGAAAGTTGAAACCAGAATACAGTAGTCTTTTTTAAAAAAATAAGCTCATACAAACTTTTGAAACATCTGAATAAGCTTGCCTAAATAAGAATTTCTTCAGCAGGCGTTGAAAAGTATACAGTGAAGGTATAGAGAAAGTGAATAGAGATAAGTATTTATCCTTATTTCATAATACTAGAACCCAGAGTCATCCACTGAACAAGAATTATGGGAGATTTGGCATGGACAGATGGAAGTACTTCTTCAACTAGCACATGGTTAAACTATCACATGAAGTAGGCAAGTCCACTAACTTAGATTTGCTTTAAAGGGGGATTTAGCAAATTGTTGGAGGATAAAGCTACCAAGGGCTACTAGTCGTAATGGCTATATTATCATGTCTCTGGATACCAGGAGCTGGTAATCAGGAGTGCGCAGAGAGCAACTGTGCTCATTTTCAACTTTGGGCTACTGGAGGGCATCTGGTTGGCATCTGTAAGAAACAGAATGCTGAACCAGAGAGGCTTTTGATCTGATCTAGCAGGATTCTTCATGTTCATATATAAAAATAATATTAATAATGGAATCAGTGTGGTCTCAAGAAAGGGAAAAAAAGGAAAAAAGTGCACAGTCAGATGAAAGAAATAGAAGGTAATAGTATTCACATAACACTTTAGAGCTCAAAAGTCTTCAAAACATTACTTCATAACCTTAATATCAGCCTAGTAAGGCAGACCAGCATAATCACCCCTATATCCCCTGGTTGCGTGGCGATGGTTTACCTAAGTCTGTGTACAGTGGTACCTCTGTTAAGAACTTAATTTGTTCTCGAGGTCTGTTCTTAACCTGAAACCATTCTTAACCTGAGGTACCACTTTAGCTAATGGGGCCTCCCACTGCCGTTGCGCCGCCGCCGCACGATTTCTATTCTCATCCTGAGGTAAAGTTCTCAACCCGAGGTACTACTTCCAGGTTAGCATAGTCTGTAACCTGAAGTGTCTGTAACCCGAGCTGTCTGTAACCCGAGGTACCACTGTAGTGAGTTTGTGACAGAGATGAGATGCAAACTGGGAGTTGCTTTATCCATATCCCAATATCTTATGGCCCATCTATGCATGGCATTGCAGACCAGTGAATGGATTCAAATTTACTTGGAAATAGCTGTGGGGGCTTAAAAGGGCAGAGGTGAGATAGAAACGCTGTAGCACAGCAGGGGGTAGTTGTATCCATCCCTTCAGGGTCATTTCTCCAGTTTAAATCACTATTAGCCTCACTGAGGGAGAGGGAATGAAAGCTACAAATTAATATGAGCACCTGTCTTCACTGTGGCTAAAAGCAGTTGCCAATTTAAATCAGGACAATAGCATGTTTCAACTAACCATAGGACAAACTGCAATTTGCCTGGATTCAGAAATAGCACATAGGTGCAGCTAGTCTAAAGTAGAAGTGTAAGCTTCTAAAACCTGCCCCCTCTGGCTGCACTAGATGAAGAGAGGAGCTTATGTTTTAGTAAATGCATATCAGATTGTACTTTTTAAAGAGCTGATATCGAATATATATCAAATACATTCACTGATATTTGACATATATTTCATTTAGCTTGAAAATAAAACTGGGTGTTCTGTGACCAGTCAGTATCAAAACAGCAAATGGATAGGGCAAAGTGATAAATAATCAAGTCTATGAAAAACCAAATCATTCCTTATGCTAATTTCCTAGTGGATCTTATTTTTACATGGATAATGGGAGTTTATTTTTGAAGTGTAGCATTCAGCTCAAAGTGTGACTTCTGGTAACCATGGTTAATTCCAGGTGTTATAAATTTTATATTCCTTCTCTTGTTTATATGGGAGGCTAATATGCACTATATCACCGTAAATGTCCTTAATTATAGTCTTTCTGTAATACCAGACTCCCTGCATACCACCTAAGGTAAGTTGTAAATCCTTCCCAAAAGTCGTTTTTATAAAGGAAACATTGAGCAAATTTGTGCAGCCAGAATGAATGATGTTATGCCAGATGTCAGGATATGTCTCCCCCTGCCCCGGCTCCAGAATTGGTTGTACATCATGGTGCAAAGTCATTTACAAGCCTTTTGTTTAGGGCTATGCAGCAACCGGCAGTTGAGCAATGTTAAGTAGGAAGATGCCTTATGGCGCCTTAAATTGGAATGGTCAAAGGAGTTCCGTTCAGTATGACTGGGAGGCATATGGAAGGACTCAGGCAGATCTAGGTTCACTCAACACTTCTGTCTCCCACTCTTTGGTTTATGATCAGAGGGAAATGGAAGAAAACTGATCCTTCTGACTTTCCAAACTCAGATCTCTCTCACTTGTAGATTTGCAGCTAAGCTCGACAGCATCACCCTATCAAAAACTCCTATATCAACCCTTTCCAGCCTAGTGCCCATCAGACATTAGGGACTACAAATCCCATCATCCCTGCCCAGTGGCCACGCTGGTTGGGGCTGATGGGTGTTGGAGTCCAAAACATATAGAAGGCACCAGATGAGTGAAGCCTTACTTATGGTCTTCCTCAGCCATAGCATGGGGTCTTTAGTGATCACATTAAGGATAAGCAGGTTAGTTGTCCTCTGAATGCATGACTCCATAGCCCACACTGTATAAAAGTCAACTAAGCCACAGTGCTCATCAGTGTGTATGGGCCCACGTACACAAGTCTTAGATGATTATGCCCTTATTTTTGCTTTCCAATACTCACTTCATCGAGCTAGCAAGTTTGGACAGGTGGGGTTTAAATGGACTTGGGTTGTCTCCAGTGCTTTTTTTTCTTTTTTAAAAAAAGTTTAGGGGTACTCTCATTTTCCTACTCATATTGAAATATTGCTCCTCAATGAGGCCAAACTTAGATTCACAAAATGTTTAGGGGTATGTGTACCCCCAGAAAAAGCATTAGTTGTCTTCACCTTCCAGCCCCCCCCCCACGTAATGAAGCTTAAATCAAAGCTGATCAGTAGGACTAACCTTTTTTGTTATGTGGTGGCATAAATGCCATTGAAATCCATATGTTTTTCATAACCAATCATATTTCACAGCATTTCCATGCCTCTTGGGCACATTTTCGGTCCACACCTCGAAGGGAAGTGAGAACAAAGTATATAAATGAGATAACTGAGAAATAAAAAAACCCTTATGGATTTAGGTTTTGCAAAGGATGGATTGGATCATTGACATTTTGCAGTATAATGCAGACTTCCTTCTCCATATGATTTGGGAGGCGTTCAATAACACTATCTAAAGTTTGTTCAAACGGGAGCTTTGATTTCACAGGAACATGCAGACACAGAACTGTATAGACAGCTAATTATAAGGATTATACATAAGGAACACCATGAATTCAGATAAACATGGTTTTGAACAGTAGAAGTTCTGCGGTATTTAAATAAAGCAATAGTTTGAATCTATTAGATTTGCATCTGAGCAAAATCTGACGGTGTGGAGAAGCCCACTTGTGAGGGTCCTCCATGAGTGGTGGGCATCTACTTCCCATGGAATTTGTTTCCATCTGCCATCACACACACACACACACACACACACACACACTCTCTCTCTCTCTTATGGAGTAACTCAATTTGGCTAATCTGTTAGATTTTGCATTTTCTTTCTTCTTTTTTCAAATAAATCTAAGCGGGAGAAATTGTTTGAGCTAGACTTTACCTACCCTCTTATTTTGCCCCTGCAGATGCTTTGTACCCCAATGCTAAGGGAACAACTTAGGGGTGGGTAGAAAGAATGGAAGAAAGCAGGAGATAGCGTTTCCAAGCCTTCAGAATGGTTCAAGGATAAAAGATCCTGGGCTCTTCCAATATGTCTGGAAAAGAACTTGGGTAATGTTGAAAAGCAGCGAGCTTCAGAAAAGGGCTGTGGCTCAATAGTAGAGGACATGCTTTGCTTATGAATAGATCCTAGGTTCAATTTCGTGATGTGTCTGTATAGGGTTGGGAAAGTCTGTTACCTGAAAGCTTCTTCCCATGGATATCTTGGGTGGTCACAGTAAGAACAGAGTGCTGGACTAAATGGGTCTTTGGACTGATGCAGCAGGTTCTTGTTATGTTCCTGCATTCTTATTTATTTATTTATTTATTTATTTATTTATTTAATTTCTTACCATCCTTAACCATAAGATCCCAGAGCAGGTTACAAAAATAAAATATATCATTATAAAAGAAATAATGAAGTAAAACTGTTACAAAACAAGAAAAGTATAGAAACAATTAAAAACAGTTCCATACCAAAAGTAAATAAATAAATAATCTATATGTAAGTATAATAATAAATAATAAGCAAGCAAGCAAGCAAACAAAATAATCCATATGTATAAACAAGCAAAAATAGTTCCAATGCAGCTGTAAAGATTACTTTATAAAACTTCATTAGGTGCCCAGAGAATTTATGCTGAAGATGTAATGCTAGAGCTGTGTACGAAACTCAGAATTTTCTTGATAGAAGTAGTTCATGAAACAGAAGCAATTACTCCTGCGAATGAACTTTCTAGCTGGCCAAATGAGAAGTTGAGGATTTAGTTTTACCAGAAGACAGAGAACTATATTCATTCATGATATGAAACAGAGAACTAACAGTTGATCTGAACGCTGTGAAAATGCTTTTTTAAAAAACGTTTTGAAAAATACATTGAATTTTCCATAGCTCACTTTTGCCATCTAGTGTCACATTTGTACACTGCACTTTACAACACATCTAAGACGTTGTATTTGCTGCTGTGTAGCTGAGTCCTGGGTCTGAGGCACTTGCCCAGAGGCACCCATGAAAGCCTTCATGGGTGTGGTTCCTGTGTTAAACAATCTCTCATACATAAAAGCTAGCTGAAGACACAGCAGCCACATGCAGACTTTACCATGTAGACACTCACTTTTGTTCAACAAGGCACTTTCATTACACCTGATGAAATTCTTTGTGCTACGCAACTATGAAAGGCACAGGAGCCTTGTCTTGCTTTCCACCAGCAGTTTACAAGCTGTCTTAAAGGGCAGGCCCACAGAGAGCACATTACAGTAGTTCTAACTGGGTGTTGAAGCCAATTGCACAATATTTAAACATGTTATGCCCGGCTGCTAAGAGTCCTTGCAAGGAAAAGACCTGCAAAGACTTGGCTATCCAATTAACACTTGTGTGGTTTTCTTTTTCTTTTTCTAGTTATGTTTACGGCACTGCCAAAATACAGGCATTTTGTGCAGCTTGAGCAGAGCAAAAGGAAAGAAATGTCACATATTAACAAGATTATGTTCTCTAGCCAGTCTAAGGAGCAAAACATGGATGCTAATTGCCATGATCTTGTAACCTCCTGCTTGAACTAACTTCATTTATCGGAGTTTTCAGTGTGCTCCTGCCAGCCAAGTGACCTCAGCTGCCACAACAGCTCTTCTGCATTTTGTACTTCCTATTTTAGACAGAAAAAAAGAAATCTGTGGCCATCTCAAAGGTTCGTTTTATTTTTGTTACACAAACCTATTGGTCCAAGAGATGATAGCATCTTAATCTATTCCAGGCCTAAAAAGGGAAGTCTATGAAGTCTATGCACATTTACGCAGCATAGATTTCAAGGCTAGCATTCAAGGAGATGCAGGAAAAAATGAAATCGCTCTTTAGAGAGGTGCAGAACAACCCTAACCCCTGATCTGTGCGGCTGCTTGGAGTTAGTTGCGGGCACTTTCACAGCGTTCTGCTGGTGTAGAGATGGGAGCTGCTGCACTCACTGGAAGTGCATTGGAGATCATGCAATCTCTGGTCTTTCCCATAAGAAGTCATAAGTCTGCTGGATCAGGCATAGGTTGGCATGGCATTGAGGCCAGGATTGGTTCATCATTCCACAAACCCCACATTGATGGGTCCGCTAGGCTTGCACCGCACCAAACCTGTTCCATTGGAGTTGGCCAGTGCTGAACCTTGCCAAAGGTAAAGGCAAAGGGACCCCTGACCATTAGGTCCAGGTGTGACCGACTCTGGGGTTGTGTTGCTCATCTCGCTTTATTGGCCGAGGGAGCCGGCGTACGGCTTCTGGGTCATGTGGCCAGCATGACTAAGCCGCTTCTGGCGAACCAGAGCAGCGCATGGAAACTCCATTTACCTTCCCACCTATTTATCTACTTGCACTTTGACGTGCTTTTGAACTGCTAGGTGGGCAGGAGCAGGGACCAAGCAATGGGAGCTCACCCCGTTGCGGGGATTCGAACCGCCAACCTTCTGATCAGCAAGTCCTAGGCTCTGTGGTTTAACCCACAGCGCCACCCATGTTCCTGTGGAGTTGGCCAGTGCAGAACCTTGTTCTGGGAAGGCTCTAGCCCAAGGGGAGGTGGGTGGGAAGCTCTCAAGGCAACATGGCCCCGAGCACCAGAGGAAGCAGCCTTATATAGTCTTTCCCTTCCTTTTGCAAGGGCTCATGGGACAGCTATTTTCCCCATGAGCCCATTGCACGGGCAAGATACTTGCAAATAAGGCAGCTTGGCAAGATCTATGCTCAGATTCCTCAGGATATGAACCACTATATCCTATATGAACCGCCCAGTCAATATTGTAGGCACACATTTGCTTTGAAGCACAGCATGGACAAAATAGTAAATAGCGAACCAAATCGTCTGTGCAGGTATGTCCCTTTCAGGAGCATGCCAATATATACATGTTTACAGGAGTCATATTCTGAAACAGATAACGCCTGGGTCATCTGCTCTTAAACCTGGCCCAAGCATTCATAATTTACCCAAAATTAACAAGTCTGTTGCAGCTCATTCCAAGAAAAGCTATGTCAATCAGGCAAAATGTGATCTGTTAAATTATCTATTGCATGGAGACTGGCTTGGGAATAATAAGCATAGCATATATATTTTTCTACCTCTTTCCATCAATGTGCATCACCAATGTGCATCATCAGTCATGTAGACATTTCTTGATTTAATCAGCGGAGTAAGATTTTGGCCCTACACATTGCCCAGACATATGTTGCAAGTGTCCACAGTCTTCCTGCAAACCTACTCAAAATGTACTGAGATCCAATTCTGAAAGGAGCAGCTCAGGGGCAGCAATCTATTATGACATCACACCTAAAGAAATGACTAATGTAATACGTGTGACTGATTTAAAGAGTTGCATTTAACCCTATTTAAATGTCAAACGCAACCTGAACTAAAAGGCTTGTTTCTCTTCAGCTACCTTTCTACTCTGCGTACAGAAATAGCACTGATTTCAGCCAAGTGTTTTATCAGGACATCGTGGCTATTTTAAGACCCTAATAGCTTTTCACATGGCTGAAAACAGCCCAGAATTGGCTCAACTCTGGACCACCTCAGGCCAATTGCATGCCATGTATATTCAATATTCCTGCACCAAATGTAGCAACATAGAAATCATATACACTATTCAATTTCCAAGGTGTTTTTGCCCCTCATGGCTTTTCAAATAACATCCCAAAGAAAGAAGTCAGACATGGTAGTGTTCATTTAGCAATGATTGACAGAAAAATTAAATGAAAGCATTAAAAAACCCAGTTCATTTGGACAGCACAATAATATATGATCATTTATTATTTAAGTATTCAAAATTCACAGTGCTCTGCTCACAGCCAAGTCTCTTCTTTTGTCAGGCCTGTGCAATTTCTAACCTATCAACCTGGCCACAGCCTTCCAGCTATGTATGACAGCCTGAGGGGAGCTGGATAAAGGTTCAAATTTTGCAGACTGCAAAGCAAGCATGTAGGCAAGGACACCACAAAATACAACTGGTTGGGGTTATGGTCTCCACATCTTTAACCCTAAACCTCATTCAATACTTTGTGTTAAGGCCAAAATTTATGTGACGTTAAATGTGTCTAAGTTTTTAAAGTGCATGTTTTTATTTTTTAAATAGCAGTCATGAGATGAGGGGAGGAGAACCACAGTATGTAGGCCAGATCGATTTATCCCTTTCCCTCGATGCAAAGGTACCATCATTGCATATCCTCCAACATTCCTCGGATGAAAATAGGGACATTTCTCCCTCATTCCTGCAACTGACCCTCCTCAACCCCCCATTTTTCCTCTCCCCCGCCTTACAGAGCATTTCTACCATCACCACACCAATGGGAAACAACACACCATCCTGAGAAAACCCCTTAATCCTGATTTTTATTTTATTTTATCCTAT
This sequence comes from Podarcis liolepis, assembly GCF_965112155.1. Lineage (NCBI taxonomy): Eukaryota > Metazoa > Chordata > Lepidosauria > Squamata > Lacertidae > Podarcis > Podarcis liolepis. The sequence continues at coordinate 48,152,095 of NC_139556.1, read as the reverse complement.
GGTAGATTTACAAAAGGAAAAACACATACCAATAAATACATTTTAGAAAGGGGAAAGTTTACAAAGGATTTTTTTAAAAAACAAATAGATGAATAAATAAAGACCCCTTGTGCTACACTCCCCTTTCTTCCTGCCCAGGGCAAGCCTGCTCTCTGCCTACACCTCAGAGCCGGCCAGCAGCAGAGCAAGCCGATCGGGCGCCTGGGGCGGCATGCGTGCCCTGCGCCCAGGGGCGGGGCCAGCCGGGCAGTACACCCTGCAGGGCCTCCAAGGAGTCTGCCTGCCTCCTCCCAGCTACCCTACAGCTGAGGGGGAGTCAGCGGGTGGACCGTTTGGGGCAGCACGGAGCCTGCTGGTGCCCAAGCCACTGGACCACTCCCAGGAGAGACGCATGGCTTGGGTGCGCTGCAGGACCCGTGGTGAGTGCTGCCGGTCATTTTGTCACCCCCCTCAGTGGTGACACCTGGGGTGACCCGCCCCCACCACACCCCATTCCTTCGGTCCTATGAGCTGTCTAAGAGAGAAGGTGGGCAGCTTGTAGCTGCCACTTCTGCTGCTACTGGCTCGTCCTCTTCCTTGAGCTTGGAGGTGGCACTGGCAGGGGGAACAGGGACATTCCATGGTCAAATCAGAAGCCAGGATGCCTTTCATGATTCCGGGATTGTCCCTGGAAAATAAGGACACTTGGAGGGTATGCCAATTCCCCCTCATACCAATTAAAGAAGTTACTAGCCCTAGGAAGGAAGCATCTCTTGTCACCAGTACTGAATTTAGATACATTTTCTGCTGGATTAACCTAAGTTAATTTTGAAAGTCCACTTTGCAATGCCCAGTGCCAAACTTCTTGTGGCATCCTTCTATCTGGATCTTGAGCTCCCCGGCTGAAATTCTTTGAGTTACATCAGATTCAGATTTCAAAACTCTTTCACCTATGTTGTTAATTGAATTACAACTATAAGAATGTATTAATAATGTTCCAAAATATGATCTTTTTGTTAGTATGTCAAATGTTCAGTTTACTTACTAGAAGCCTGCTTATTGAAAAGGTATAGTTTGAAAGCATTGCTTTATATATTAAGAGATGAATATGTTACTGCTCAAAAGATTCTCCTATTTGAGTTAGGCAAAAAAATTCCCCAACCTACAGAATTCTACAGAAGGGCTTGTATCAATGCATTTTCTATGTCTCAGCTGAGTGTCACATTTTAAAAGAGCATTGAATTCCTCTAATCTAAAGCAAATGATAATTTCACTACAAATCCAAGAGGCTACTTGCCATAGTAGTTGGCAACGTTAGGCCCCAATCCATCACAAAGGCAGATTGCCCAGGCAGGCACAATCTGTGGCCCAGTGAAATAACTAAGGTGGGATGCAGGGTTGGGTAAAAATCAGGCCAAATCTTTATGACTATGGTGGAGAGTTGGCATGGCAGTAGGGCGAGGATCCTGTTCCTCATTCCACCAGCCATTGCTAATGGAATGACACTCTGTCAGGGAGGTCCCCAGCCCCCCTCCATGTGAATAACCCAGCACTGAGCCCTGGCGTGGTGCAAGGCAAGGATCCAGGGTGGGGCATGCTATAGCTATTCCTCCCCTTGGGCTGCTTATGGAGGAGCCCTCTACTATGCTTACAGGCATGTCTTCTACACACACCTGCACACCCCAACCTTTCCCCCATGCAGGCCAGCAAGAGGCATTATCAGAGTTCAAGGACACATTCCAGAAAGGCAAACACATTTGGGGCACCAAGCAGGGCCAATGAATGGTGTGGCTTGGGAAGAATTCCAAGGATGAGACAGAGAAGTCTGGAGGGTTATAGTCAGCTTTCAGGCTTGGTTTTCCCCACCCCTGACTCAGCAAGGCCATGTGAGTACGTGGGCTCCCGAAAAGGCTACTTTGCTCCCCCTCAGCCCCTTTTACTGTGTCAGCGCTCTTTGTTGTTGTGCCTCTTCAGGCAAACGCCTGAGCTTGGCTTCTAAGTCAAGGTGATGAAATGCCATTTGAAATGATAATTTGCTTTCATGTTTTTATGTCAAAAAACAGCGTAAGAGAGCGATGCCTAGAAGAACAGAAGAGGCGGAGACAACGAGCAACCAAAAAGATCAGTACATTTATTGGCACTTTTATACTCTGCTTTGCACCATATGTAATCACAAGGTAGGTTTAAGCTCGTCTTTTCTCATATCCATCCGCAGCGCACTCCTGTTATTTGTATCAGCAGACGATTAAACTTCTGCTTGTCAAAATTATGCTAAGCATTTTCCACTGTGCTGAGAAGCGTTGCCATCTTAGGCACCTGCATTTTATGGTCTCCACTGTGGCCAAAGATTTGTTAGTGGAAGGGAGCAAATCCAGCATCCCAGTGGGAAAGTCTTTGATATGGATTAAGGAGAATACAGTTAGACTCTCATCAAAGAAGATCACATAGAATTCAGAATGTTGTCCGCACATTTCAGTGGGTATGTTGCACTGTACGATGCAGAGCAGATGTTCTGGAACACATGGTGGCTCCTTTAAATTAATGTACACAGATGTGCCAAGTTTACAGCGAGCATTTGAATGAAGGGACTGCCAGCATTTTCTGAGTCCTGGTCCTTATTATCAAAATGGTATCCTCCATGCATAAGGGGGAGATATCATCAGTTTAAAGAAACTCCAAGTTTTGCCAAAGTACAAAAACAGCCCCAAATGCCCTTAGTAGTGACAGAATCCACAGTGTATGATGGATGGATAGAAAGCTTAATAGGAGTGCTAATGCAAGAGAATATACTGAATAGGAGAAGAGCTTACTGCATGGGTTTTCATTCAGAACCCACGGTATCTGATTACTATGAGGTAGAAAAATGTAATCCCAACACATTTTTCTTTAAAAAAACACCCATGCACAGAAAAGACTGTTTGGGCAATTTAATTTCGATAATATCCAAGAGCCCTTTGAATTTTGTCATTTACTGTATCTACTCTCTTCCACAATGTTTCTTGGCCCCCTTCAGCTATAACTGGTGATACCCCTTTTTTTGCACACCACCCCAACATTTAGAAGCCATTGTGGAATAACATTTGAGGTTGCCTCTCCATATTCTTAAGATGCATCAGTCTTATGAGAAAGGTTTATCACAAACAGGTCATATCACAGTTTTTCAGACCTGGAGCTACAAACCAGTATTGCTGTTCAAAGCTTATTCCTGATTAATAAGTGCTAGAAGATGCACAACAATGTTAATTTTGAATGGCAATTGTAAAATAAATAAATAATAGATATTATGACATTCCTTATTGACTTATGAACATTTTTGCATCCAGTATCAGAGAGGTTCACAGAAACCCCTGCTTTGTTGCTATGTTGCAGACAAGAAGCAAAAAAAAAGGGGGGGACAACCTCTGCATTTATAAACCTCACTCAAAACTGGCCTGGTGGAAATGAATTATTGAAATGTGGATTACTGTGCTTCAGAAGCAACATAAGAGGGAATGAGCTAAAAGGCTGTGTTAGCTTCTCTGAACATTTGGAATGTGTTGATTTATTTTTGACCAAGCGCTTCATGGAAAAAATGATAATATCTTGGCACCCATTAAACTTGGAGTGGGATTAACAGCAATGTTCAGTGCCCTGATAAAAGTCAAGACTGTAGGAAGCTTGTCACTCACCTTTCTTCCACGTCCATATTTTTTTTTTTAGTGGATGGATACTCAGAAGTGCTTATTAAATAAAAATCAAATACTTGGAGGGGGGATGCAGTTCAGCAATGCAGCATGTGCTTGTCTGGTTGAAAGCGCTTTGGGTTGCCTTGGGCAAGATAAAGCAGCTAACACTTTTAATAAACAATTTAATAAATAATAATGCTTTGTACCCAAGAGGACCTAGATTCAATCCTTGATATCTTCAGGTTGGACCCTTGTCTGAGACCCTAAACAGCCACTGATAGTCAGTATAAGCAGTATAGACAATGCTGAGTTAGATGAACTCACAGTCTGACTCAATATATGCTTAATATGTCCACATTCAAGGTCCATTGATTCTAGCGTGAAAGACTGCCGCCCCCCCAGTGCAATCCATTGTTAAATGTCAGTGTTATAAGTGCTTATTAAATAAGTGTTCATTAAATGTCAGCCACCTTTAAGTTTACATGTAAGTTGCTACTGATTTTACAAACTAGGTAGTGTTACTGGTAGTGAAATCCAATACATATATGCAGTGCCATTTTTCTAGAAAAAGAGGTGCCGGAACTCACCATCAATGCCTCCCTTGTTCTCTTATAATGGAAATGGCGGTCACCTGAGAGGTGCCAGAACTGAGGACTCAGCTATACAGCTGCAAATAAACATTTTAAGTGTGTTGTAAACTGCAGCATACAAATGTGACACTAGATGGCCATGGTGAGTTATGGCGATTTCAATGTATTTTTCAAAATGTTTTTTTTTTAAAAAAGCATTTTTTAAAAGCCCTACCTGGAGATGCCAGGGACTAAACTTTAAACCTTCTGCATGCTAGGCAGATTCTCTGCCACTGAGCAATGAACCTGCCCCAAAACTACTATTAGCTGAAAAACTGCTTTAAAAACTGTTTGTATGGATGTATGGGGAAAATAGGGATATTTCACAATTCAACTGGAGTCATTCAGCTGGAGTCATACAGGATCAATTGCATCAGAATATGGATGGAAATGTGCATTTTGATATGCATCTGAACATACACCCGACTGAAAACAATGTAGGGTGAATAAAGCCTGCTTACCAGTTCCAACAAGTGTGTGTGTGTGTGTGTGTGTGTGTGTGTGTGTCTGTTGTGGCCCAGTGTGGCCGCAGGTATGTCAAGCGGCATCTGCTTGCCCTCACAAGAGTTTACAGCCCAGGAAACTCCTCCATTGGCCACATGGGAGGGCAGGCCCCACCGTGAAACTTTAAAATTTTAATTGCCCAACTGCAGGCAAGTTTAGGGGTGGGATGGTCAGGGCAGACCTGGGAGAAGCCTCCCCAAACCTGGCTTCATTCAGCCCCATTTCATTAACCCCCGTTTCATCAGTTTCAGGATACCCGGTTAAAAGAGTCCAGGGGGATGGATTCTGTCCAAATGCCCAGACATGGGCTAATGAGCCATAGAACTCCCCAAATTTGCGTTCCAGAGAGATTACCCAGAATTGATTAGCACCATAGGTATTGACCCTGAAGGGAAATCACCCAACAAGTGGGTTAGCTGGTTCAGGATATAAACCCAATGCTTATGCCAAAACCTACTGATATCTGTAATCAACAATGTTGGGGCCATTTTGATCCCATGCTTGTGATCCCTTGTCATTATTTCTCATTCCCTCTCCCCATCCTGATGGCCTGGGCACACTGTGCCTGGTTCCGGAAATGACACCTGCATTTGGATAAGCATCTAATTTAAGTCCATGAGCATATGCTTGTGCATGTACAGCTAATTATCTCAATTAGAGTGCAAATATATAAATTATATCCAGTGGGATATAAGACACAGACACAATTTAAAAATAAAAACATTATCAGTTGTATTTCCAAGTGTTGTATGGTATGAACATTTGAGGGGAAAGGAAGGGCACTCAAGGAAATGTAGTAATAAGTGTCTAAACTCCCCCTCCCCTTTGAAGGCCATTTCTTCTCGATGTTCTTTTATAAAAGGTTAGTTGGAATTCATAACATTGATTGATAGCAAGTAAGATATAAACCACTTTGCATCTTAGTGTTTCAGGGTATTCACAGAGCTTTCATCAACTTCCATCAGAATATCAATAACTCTACCTTTTGAGCAGGGAAAGTATTCAGATAGCAATGAGAGGATGAATTATGCTTTTTCCTACATTGTGACTTCCTTAACCTATTCAGTGAAAGCCTTTCTAGAAAAAAAAAAACCACAGAATGGCCTGCATAAATTGAAATGTTTCTTAATGGAGATCTTACACACAAGAGTGGCACTCATAGCATATGACAGAAAAATCCCATCTGGAACCTGACAGAAAGTAATTATAAGAAAGTGGAACTAATTGTTCACTTTAAAATCAATAGTATACCATTACCTTCAAATGTTCCCCTTGGGTAACAGTGCCTATAAATAAGCTCAGCTCCTGCGTCCATTCTGATTTACCTCTTCACTAGCAGTAATGGTGTGCAAGGGGACTAGTGTTCACCTAGGGCAGGGGTCTGCAACCTTTAAGACAAAAAGAGCCACTTAGACCCGTTTCCGAAGAAAAAAAACTGGGAGCCACAAAACCATTGCGACATTTAAAACAAATATAACACTGCATATATTGTTTCTTACCTTACTGCCCGATCTGACAGCGGGCGGGAAGGTGACTAACGCACGCACCGCCCCCATGCGACGTCACAGCCAGTACAGCGCCCGCCACAGTGGGGAGTGTCGGGCGCACAATGTGCCTCCTCCCCTCACTAGTACCCACCCCGGAGCCACAGCAAAGGTGTAAAAGAGCCACATGCGGCTCCGGAGCCACAGGTTGCAGACCCCTGACCTAGGGCATGACTCTTCCCTTCACAGGTGCAACATCTATGGGGGGGAAGGATCCACAAGGGTTCAAAAGTGTCCTGTTTTCATCTCTCCTCCCCACTCTCAGTTTATATTAAGATGACAAGATAAGGGGGAAAGCATCATGCTCCCACCCCTTAAATGCTTGTGAAGAGGAAGGAATTTAACAGGCGGACCTTGCCATACAAACTATTAAAACAGCAGAACCCTGTCCTTGTTTGTATCTGGCCACTGTAGTTTATGTAGGCAAGTGCACACTCCAGCAATTCACTAGGTCAGCCCAGGAGAGAGAACATTGTCCAGTTCAGAGGGTCCTCAGAATTATTCCTTGAGTGACATATATATGTTCACAGAGACAACATTGCTATGGGGATTTTTCAGGAAGTATTAGGAGGTGGGGGGTTTCAAATACCTGCTTCCCCACAGGTCCTGAATCCAATCCTGAAAATTGCATATGGATTACCAGTTTCAAAATACCATTTCTGAAATTCACTGCTCTTCATGCTAGCTTGCCTTTTTAGAGACAAGCAAAAACTTTTTTTCCCCATCTCCAACAGAAATTGTTTTGTTTTAGTCTCATTTTTATTATATGTTTTTAGTATCTTGTTTTAATTAACTGAAGCTGTCTTGGTTTTACAAAGATAAGCAGCATATTTTAAATGAATAATAAATGTGCTCCTTCACATGGGAATTATTTCAAATGCAATTGAGTTAGCTATACCCATTTCTCTGGATAATCGTTTTCTTGAAATAAGGAAAGGTACATTTATAGAGATGGCTGCAACTATCTCCCTTAAAATGGCCAGTCCCTAGTATGGTTTTCCTCTGCAATTGTGTACTTGAGTAGATACAGAGACAATAAGCACAATTTGTTTGTATGTGCTAACTATATCATGTTGGTGATATAGGTATTCAGATATAAAAGTATGGGTGGTTTTTGTATCTGTACATATACAGTCAAGTTAACTAAGTGGGAACCTCTACATCACAACCTCATGTCCTCCAGTTGTTGAGTCCCATCAAAACCCAGACAGTATGGCAAATAGTCAGGGATTAAGGGAATTGTAGTCCAAAGCATCCAGAGGGCACCACTTTGGGGGTGTCTCCTGTATTTTCAGAAGCAATTTAGCTAGACGGGTGACTGGGAGCAGCCGCTGAGACCATATAAAGACCTACATTGGCTCCCAGTATGTTTCCAAGCACAATTCAAAGTGTTGGTGCTGACCCTTAAACCCCAAAATAGCCTTGGCCCAGTATATCTGAAGGAGCATCTCCACCCCCATCATTCAGGTCCAGCTCCGAGGCCCTTCTGGTGGTTCCCTCCCTGAGAGAAGTGATGTTACAGGGAACCAGGCAAAGGGCTTTGTCAGTATCAGCACCCTCCCTGTGGAACGCCCTGCCATCAGATGTCAAGGAAATAAACAACTATCTGACTTATAGAAGACATATGAAGGCAGCCTTGTTTAGGGAAATTTTTGATGTTTGATCTTTTATTGTGATTTTCATATTGTCTTGGAAGCCGCCCAGAGTGGCTGGAGAGGCCCAACCAGATGGACGGGGTATAAGTAGTATATTATTATTATTATTATTATTATTATTATTATTATTATTATTATTATATATCAGATGCTGTGAACAAGCAATAACTATGGACAATTGTAGTATTCTCAGAGGCTTTAATGCTGGTGGGAATAGAATGTTTGAATTTTGGTCTAATTAGGAGGTTCTAGTCCTTGATATGTTTATCTGACAATCATATTTACTCTTTTCTTGACAGACTGGTAGAATTATCATCCATAGTCCCCATCAACGCACACTGGGGAGTTATTTCCAAGTGTCTGGCTTATAGCAAAGCTGTTTCAGATCCCTTTGTGTACTCTTTGTTACGACACCAGTACAAGAAGACATGGAAGGACATAATAAACAAGATGCTGAAAAGGAGCTCAATAAATTCATCAGCCCTCACAAGTGAATCACAGAGTCGAAACATTTTGCAAGCAACTGATTGAAGAGCTGAGGTTAAACTATTTATTCAATGTAGCCTAATACTGGAACAGTCGAGGAACAATAGCTGGTGCCATTAGGATGATCAGCTGACAATATTTTGGAAAGCCTGCCTTTTAAGTCTTCAGCAACTTAGGTAACGAATTTCATAGCAAAGTTGGCTGCCTTTTAGTACTGATATCTTTAGTACTGATAGTATCTTGTTTGCAAAGATCCCCACCAATTTCACAAAATGTGTGGAAAAAGCAACATTCTAACCTCAAGGGGGTTTAGATATGGATAACGATAAGATATTGTGTTTACATATTTCCCCACCACCACCCAAACAAACAAAAAACTGGATAATATTTGTGCCAGTTTTGATGTGTGGCAGCAAATTGACATCTGTGACCATACCAACTATGTGATCAGGTGAAGACAATCACTCCTAGTTTTTCCTGAGATTGCCTCTACTTAGTCACACATACCTAATTACACATAAACCTGTTAAGATAAAACTCTTAGGCTGCAATCCTAGACACACTTACCTGGGAGTAAGTCCCACTGAACATAATAGGATTTACTTCCGAGTAGTGATACATAGGATTGCACTGTTGGTGTTTCATCCACACCCTCTAGGTTTGCACTGGTTTTCTATGTGCAGAAGGAAGCTGCTATTGAGCCATGGCTGCATTTACATTTGTCAAATGACGCTCTTGCCTGTGGTAGGCTGCAGAACAATTGCTTTCATACATCAAAAGAGACACACCTGGGGGGCTCTTAATTTCAGCTACTGATTGCACTGCTTCCAGTCTGCAGACTTATGGGTCTTGGTGACCCACAATTCAAATGGTTGACCACCAATAGATTAGATGATATAATCCATAGTCTGCATCTGTTTGGGGGGAAATGGGATATACTTTCAGAAGGAGTACAAGTCTTTTCACAAGACACTTCTGATCCTCCTCAGTTGTGTGTTAACAAAACTATAACAAAACAGTAGGAAGCTGTGTCTCATGTTGCCCAAAATGTTTCCATGTTGTAATGGTTTTCTGACTGTGAAAATACCTAAAGTGTTGTTGCATTTAAAGTGTCAGTGTCTAACGTCCGCAGTGCTCTGGCTTGCGTAGGCTGCTGGCAGTCTAGAATGTAATGCTCTTCACAATGCAATAGCTAACTTTGTTTCCTGTCTGATCGTGACGCCCTGGTTGGTTGCTTCAAGAACGTGTACAGAAATGTTGCATAGGTTTCCTTAATCAATGCTCAGAACTAGATATAAGTGTTTGCACAGATGCCATAAGGATAGGATTAGCTAAATCTATTTTTTTTAAAGGAAGAAAGACTTACGTAAGAAGTTTATTTGTGTGTGTTTTTTTTAAAAATGCTTGTTGTAAAAATAATAAGTATGACACTTAGAGCCACATTTATTTTTTTTAGAAAAATCTCTGGAAATATTTTGTTTCCAGTGAACGCAGTACTCCAAAACTAAAGAATGCTGGGAATTACTTTTCTAAAAGTTAGTTTCTAAAACAGAAACTCAGTTTCGAGAAATGCAGAAGGAAATGGGATAATTCAGGCATCAGCCCCATCTTCTCTTTCCTCTTGTGCATAGTTTGCTTTTAGTGTGAGAATCCCCTTAATTACTGATCCCACTCCTGTACACATATTGCTGTGTGTACCAAGTGGTGTGTATAAAGAAGGGGCTGGGTCAGGCCTCAGATGAAATAAAAACACTACGCCTAAAAAAAAGCCTCTGTTTACCTTCTATGCCTTCTGTAACCATGATGGACAATTTAATTTAAAGGAAGCAAGTAACACCCACCCTACAAAAATGCTATAGGATTTGTAAGAGAGTTTCCCTTCCATTTTCTAGTTCTGCTGTTTTTGTTTAGTACCCATATTTCCTATTGATTTTTCAAGCATTAGCGTACAAGGGACTCCTCTGTCAAAGGCTATTTGCCTTTATGCTTTGTGTTGAGTTGGAAGGAAGAAAATTATTTTCTCTTAGAATTAGACAAACAGCAATTGTGTGGGCTATTTTTCCTTATCCATAATTGATTTCAAAGGAGATGCTAAGTATATTCTTCAGTGGCATTGTGGGTGCACGCGCGCACACACACACACACACACACACACACAAACTGTACATATGAATGTCCTGATCTGAACTGATGCACCTAAATAATTTCCATGAACGTTTATGAATTTCTTTTCTCCAAAATGCATCGTTCAACTGCTGAAGACTGATCTGAAAAATGTTGCCTCAATCCACAACTCCTACAAACTGCAGTGCTCAAAGAAGCGTTTGCAAACATGAATTGCCCCGTTTAATGGCATAATGATCTTCTTCTTCCTTTGAAATGAATTGTGAGCACAATGGCAGTTCTGTGGATGGAAGTGTTTTCTTGTGGTCACTTTCAAAGCTGTTCAATTAATTACCGACTGTACACTGAATTCATATCTCTGAGCCTGTCATGGGGATATCTCCAGCTTCAATGAAAGTAGGTAAGAGGATGGTTGTAACTGAATAATTGATTTCATTGGTGTTATAAGTTGCTTCTAATGCTAAACTGCTAAAGTTACTAGTAACAAGATTTCTTAAATGTTCTCTTGCAACCAACTTAGTATTTAATCAAAACAAGTACTGCCTACTGTTCATTTGATATTCCACCATGTAAATCCCGTTTTTCTTTCAGTATTTGTTTGGCATACTTACCACTTCATAATTAAATGGTTTTATATATTTGACCTACAAGGCCATCTTCCAGTGATTCATACAAAAGTAGCTTCACTGATTATTTTGACGCTGTAGCTTATTAATAGCACTCAGTACAAGCCAGAAAGTCATATAGAAGTAGGGGAAAGCCCAAGGATAGCACTTTTGAGCAAATCATTTTTGCTGTGGTCAGTTCCAGATAATAATTGAAGAATCCAGTCCTGTATTTACCTCTCTGTAGACATACATAGGATTACATTACAAAACCTATTTGGTTTCAACAAACTGCCACAGTACAATTTCTTGAGAGACATATTTCCTCCTCCTCTTCCTCCTTCTTCGTCTCCTCCTTCTCGAATTTACCCTTTGTGCCACTCACCCAAATTGTCTGCTACCAAGATCAAAGGATAATAGCATTAAATAAGCCAATCATTTCCCCAGGCTTTGCCTGTTATAACATTAGGATGTGGTTTACAAATCTTCAAATCTGGCATAGTGAAAAACTTAAAAGTGAATAAAGATATGAGATTCAAGAAATAATATTGGGAATTTTTGATCCAGCTAAAGTGAAGCCCTTTCAGGGCCCATTTAATGATATCCCAGTGAAATCAAAATGACATTAGAAGTGTATCACTTAGGCTGGATCCTGGTTTCTATACTTTCTGTGTTTCAGAAAACTAACATTTTGCTTTGGTTTTAGTATGTTTGATGAATTGCATGTATACCTAAGAAAAGATAGCATGTGGAAAACAAAACACTGCTGAAACACTTCCCCTAAACTATTTTTCAAGCTCACAACCCTGAAAATGTTTATTCTGGTTGGGGTCTACAGATAAATATAAAGGAAGAATAGGGTTTTGTCAGCCAGACCCTCAGCACTGAAACAACGTGACCTACACTGGGAGGAGATGTATGACTGATACTATGTTTTGTTAAGCTTATTGGGATAGAATTGTTGCTTATTAATGCCTCAGTTCAGAATCTTGTATGTATACCACTGTACATATAAAGCTGTTAAATGTGCCCCTTTAATTTCACGGGGTGGGGACCTAATTCATGGGTTCAAAGAAGGGCCTATTCAGAGCAGTTTCTTCTACTGAAACAGAAAGGCAGCTTTTGGAGTAAAAGAAAAAGCATCTTAGCGCACAAGAAAACACTTGATTTTAGCACATGGTTTTGGTCCATGTGTAAAGCTTGGTAGCAGCACCTAGAAGGAGTAGCTTTTATGTTTCCTCATGAACAAATCCCAATGAGTTAAAATAGCTTATGGAGGGAAAGTGGCATTCACAGCTAAGTACAGGATCTCAAGCCAAGCCAAAACTACCTTTAGCTGAACTGTAAGACGTTGATTTAGAAATCAAGAGGACTAGACAGTCCTTAAACCCTGATTTTGAACTAAGTGGTATAAAAATGCTTCCTAAATTGTGCTACTGCTAATACTGACCTCAGAGAAACCGGATCCAAAAATTGATCACAGTTAATTTAATCAATGATTTTTGAATCATTTCCAGAATATATATATATATATATATATATATATATATATATATATATATATTAGCTGGGTTTCATTTTTGTTAAAGTCCTGGTGGCAAAAGAAAACAGGTGGTAGAATCACAAAAACTGGGCCTTCATGGATGATGGCATGCTGATGGAACTCCTGGTTCATGTACAGCATTATAGCCATGTCAGGGAGTGGTGAACTTCATCCTCTGTTATGTGATGACATCACCCTCTTCAATTGCATTGCCCAGGATCTGTCATTTGGAGTTCTGTATTCTGATGAACCATCATGCTCCGATGCTTTACTGGAGGACCTTCTATCTGAGGTGAGATGATTTACAAATAATTGAAAGACTTATCAGAGAACTGAAAAGAACCTATGGGTGTGTTTACACTCAGACTTAATAACATGATGTCATACCCTCCATAATGATAATTTTACTATTTATCCCCCACACACCTTACTGGGTTGACTCAGCCACTCTGGGCAACTTCCAACAAACACCGGCTCCCTCGGCTTGAAAGCGAGATGAGTGCTGCAAGCCCATAGTCACCTTTGACTGGACTTAACTGTCTAGCAGCGGCGTAGCGTGGGTTGTCAGCACGTAATTTGCGCCCCCTAACCCGGGGCAAGGCAAGTAATTTGCGCCCCCTAACCCCTAACCTGCCGCCGCTGCCAGCTTCTTCTTGCTGCTGCCTGGTCTGGTCTGGTGTGGTTCTCTCCCACGCTCAGCGCTGCGCTGGGCGGCCGCTGCACTGTCCCTCCCCCAGATAGTCCCTCGCTCTCTCTCCGCACTGCACATCTGGCACCCACCCCCACCACAGTGGGCGGCGACCCAGCGGCTCGGATCGGATTCGCACAGCCAGCACTGCAGTGAGAGAGAGTGAGTGAGCCAGGTAGGGGCAGAGAGCTGCGAGTGCGAGCGCGTCCCCCCAGATGTTGCTCCCGGTGCGGCTGGCCCCCCTGCACCCCCCACGCTACGCCACTGCTGTCTAGAGGTCCTTTACCTTTACCTTACCTTAGACTTCCCTGCACCATGTGAACTAAATGCCAGGACCTGTAAGTTCATGAACTGATACATAAAGATATGTGCACATTTTATGACAATTTTGTAAATTTATGTAATCAATTTATGTAAATTGATTTATTGTTATATTAATGCCAGTTACATCCATTAGTTAGACTGAACTATTTTAATAATGCACAACACATGACACAAAGTAGATAACAGCCTGTAATATGTAATTTTGTTATCTGTTAACACATTGTGCAGTTAACACATTTTGGGCATCCATTGCTGCATCTTGCATGCAATGTGTAAATAGATCTGGATATTAGCTCCTAGCAACCTTGCAGCTTTAAGAAAAACACACTGATGAGATATTTGAATATTCATGTCTTAATTCTATAGTCAAACTCAATTAGGTGTGTACTTTCCTAGTTGTGTTTTTCAAATTAAGCTGTGGGTGAATATTGTGCATTAATATGTTAAAAAACAGAATCAGATATAGCTTCTAATTCCAGTAGATTTCTAGTTGAGCTATGTAAGCAGGAGAATCACATTGTGCAGCTCTTCTGCAACTACACCATTTCAGCCTGGGGTGGGTGGTTAAGTATTTGAATGCTCCCCTTTTAAAACAACAGCACCCATTTCCTGTGAATGGATAGGAATTTTCTTAAAGAGTTTGCACATGCGAGTAGGTGCTTGCAACCAAGGTTTTGACTCATAACACCTTTGTACACAACATTTCCCAAATTCATCAGCAACTCATGGGAGAATAGCCTTCCTCTATCTGCTGGTCTCATTTTTAAGAATTCACTTTCCTCCAGTACTGACTCCCCAATCAACACCCTTCATATTTCCCTTCAACCCTAGAGCCCACTTTCCACCCACAGATTTTAATCACAAATCCCACTCTTTTATTTCCTCTTCTATCCCAGCTCTCTCCATCTCTTCCATCTTACTTTTCCATATGGTATCTGTCTGTCTATCTGTTTGTTTCTCCCTCCTTCCCTCTATGTCCTTTCTGATGTGTACACCACTGATGGCAAAGCTTTTCAGGAGCAATGTGTTATAAGATGTATCTGTCCACATTTCTTGTAGCTTGGCTCATTGGCTTATTGACACAAGTTAAAGTTACTTAAGAAAATATATGGTTTTATTATTTGTACATATATCCAGAGCTGGACTCATATAAGTTTGTGGTGTGTTGTCTTGGCTTTTCCATTCAAGTGGTCACTGGGTAAATTCTAGTGAGCACATCATGAGCTCTGTGAGTACATTGGAATTTCCAACCAACACAAAATCCCTGGATATAGTAATCATGCTGCTGTTCCATGCCTACAATGTTTTGTAGGGTCTAAACATTCTTCTAGTGATACAGGATCAAGGCGTTTTTGCTTTTGCTTCCTGGATGGTGCAGATCACAAATGATGGGTGATTAAGCATTTGGTGGGTGATTAAGCAGTCCTTAAGCATTTAAGTTTTCGTTTTTTGAAAATACTTTGGCTTTCCCTGATAGTTACTAGAAAAATAGGACAATAACCTCGGCCAAATATTCAGAAACCAATGGTATTTTAGACAACTTTGCTTATGCAATATTTAGTATTGTATTGACAGTCAAACAGAAGACATAGAAGATGAAATTTTAAAAATCTCTTTTCAATTCTGTAAGTCAGTGACACTGATTCTGTGATCAATTGTAGCTGAGCTTTAATAAGATTACCTATAATATTTAGAGTACTTGTAAGCAATGTGTTTGGAGGATCAGGAGATAATTCCTTTGGGATAACTGAATATTTAAGCCCATATGAGTGGGTTAAACAGAATAATAATTCAGCCTTAACTGTCCCTTGTTCAATATATTATTAATATAATTTGTGTTAGTCTCAATATTTTTTATGTTATATGTTCATTGATGGACAGGTGTGTGGAAGGAAAGAGCAGGGTGAAGCTTTTTTTAGCAGCTTTAGACTTTTTAAAAGATATATATAAATGTGATTTTCTGTTCACCATAATAATTGCTGAGTACATGTAAATTCTTGTTTATGGATTTTGTATGTTATAAAATAATTTTTAAAAAGAGAGAGAGAGAGGAATAATATTGAGCTAATGAGCTATAATATTTAAGACCATTTGTCATGAGTCTATATTTATGCAGCAAGTTGTCATCCTAATGGGCCATGGTTGTATTGTATTGAAAAGCAGATACACAGGTGATATTATAACATGAGTCTAATGCCATGCATGCCAGTGCAAGTAACTCTGTGTAGTAAAACAGACATGTTATTGCACATAGCTACTGTATACCCAAAGGCTCGAGTCAATATGTTGACATATGTACTGACAAAAAAATTATGTGAAAAAGTTTGTTTTGTCAATGTTCTCGTTGGGGTGCTAGAAAAATATTGTCTTTCTTCATAGAGATTAAAGCTATCTGTGTTTGAAGGGAAGGGGATTCATCCCCCAAATGTGCAAACATTAAAAGCATAAAAATCTTTCTGGTTTCACTGGAACGTTTCAATAATGAAAAAACTAACAAAAGAGAAGGACCAATTAAGTGGAATTACTATATTCACTTTGCTAAATGTACTAGGATCTATTATATTTTCTATCGTTGATAGATTTATTGATTCTGGTTCACAGCTTCCTGAAATCAGCAGATAGCCTCCTGTTAATATGTTTGCCAAGCACATCTATTTGGAGCATTTGCAGCCAAAATCTTGGCATTGTACCTTGATAAATATAAATGCTAGGACCTAGTTTTGGAGAAAACATAGAAAGGCAACAGCAATTTCTTAGTGCAGGCATGGGGCCCTCCAGATGTTGCTGGACTCCCTGTCCCATCATCCCTGACCATTAGACATGCTGGCTGGGGCTGATGAGAGTTGGAGTCCAACAGCACCTGTAGGGCCACAGGCTTCCTATCCTTGTACTAGAGCTTCAGTCATGCCAGGTAGGCAGTATTCCTCCATGTAGTGCCCTCTAAATGTTTTGGACTCTCTCATTGGCACCAGCTAGCAGGGCGAATGGTTAGGAATGATATGAGTCATGGTCGAAAACATCTGGAGGGTACCAGGTTAAGGAAGAGCTGTGTGAGCCATTTCTGGGGCAGTAGTGGATCTCTCAATTCCCAGACCACACTCCCTGCTCCATAAGCTGTTGGATGCTCCAGTTTGGGAATGACAGGTAAAAATGAAAGTAGCAAGCCCTCATCAGACAACTGCCTGCCTCACATGTCCAGTGAGCACACCTGCTGATCCCACAGGGCTTCTACTTGCATAGAAGAGCCCTTTTCAAAGACTCTTTACACCTAGATCCCCCTTTCACACTCCCGTCAGACACACAGCTCCTGGGGGCATGGATAGTGCACAGGAGTAGCAGGCACAAACCCAGCTAAGGAAGGGTGATAGCTCTGTGAAGAGCATCTACTTTGCATGCAGAAGGGAATGTCTCTGGTCTGAAACCCCAGAGAGCCACTGCCAGTCAGCATTGTTGTTGTTGTTTAGTCGTTTAGTCGTGTCCGACTCTTTGCGACCCCATGGACCAGAGCACGCCAGGCACTCCTGTCTTCCACTGCCTCCCGCAGTTTGGTCAAACTCATGCTGGTAGCTTCGAAGACACTATCCAAACATCTCGTCCTCTGTCGTCCCCTTCTCCTTGTGCCCTCCATCTTTCCCAACATCAGGGTCTTTTCCAGGCAGTCTTCTCTTCTCATGAGGTGGCCAAAGTATTGGAGCCTCAGCTTCACGATCTGTCCTTCCAGTGAGCACTCAGGGCTGATTTCCTTAAGAATGGATACGTTTGATCTTCTTGCAGTCCATGGGACTCTCAAGAGTCTCCTCCAGCACCATAATTCAAAAGCATCAATTCTTCGGTGATCAGCCTTCTTTATGGTCCAGCTCTCACTTCCATACATCACTACTGGGAAAACCATAGCTTTTACTATACGGACCTTTGTTGGCAAGGTGATGTCTCTACTTTTTAAGATGCTGTCTAGGTTTGTCATTGCTTTCCTCCCAAGAAGCAGGCGTCTCTTAATTTCATGGAGTGATCATGGAGCCCAAGAAAGTAAAATCTCTCACTGCCTCCATTTCTTCCCCTTCTATTTGCCAGGAGGTGATGAGATCAGTGGCCATGATCTTCGTTTTTTTGATGTTGAGCTTCAGACCATATTTTGCGCTCTCCTCTTTCACCCTCAATAAAAGGTTCTTTAATTCCTCCTCACTTTCTGCCATCAAGGTTGTGTCATCTGCATATCTGAGGTTGTTGATATTTCTTCCAGCAATCTTAATTCCGGTTTGGGATTCATCCAGCCCGGCCTTTGGCATGATGAATTCTGCATATAAGTTAAATAAGCAGGGAGACAAAATACAACCTTGTCGTACTCCTTTCCCAATTTTGAACCAATCAGTTGTTCCATATCCAGTTCTAACTGTAGCTTCTTGTCCCACATAGAGATTTCGCAGGAGACAGATGAGGTGATCAGGCACTCCCATTTCTTTAAGAACTTGCCATAGTTTGCTGTGGTCGACACGGTCAAAGGCTTTTGCATAGTCAATGAAGCAGAAGTAGATGTCTTTCTGGAACTCTCTAGCTTTCTCCATAATCCAGCGCATGTTTGGAATTTGGTCTCTGGTTCCTCTGCCTCTTCTAAATCCAGCTTGCACTTCTGGGAGTTCTCGGTCCACATACTGCTTGAGCCTTCCTTGTAGAATTTTAAGCATAACCTTGCTAGCGTGTGAAATGAGTGCAATTGTGCGGTAGTTGGAGCATTCTTTAGCACTGCCCTTCTTTGGGATTGGGATGTAGACTGATCTTCTCCAATCCTCTGGCCACTGCTGAGTTTTCCAAACTTGCTGGCATATTGAGTGTAGCACCTTAACAGCATCATCTTTTAAAATTTTAAATAGTTCAGCTGGAATGCCATCACTTCCACTGGCCTTGTTATTTGCAGTGCTTTCTAAGGCCCATTTGACTTCACTCTCCAGGATGTCTGGCTCAAGGTCAGCAACCACACTACCTGGGGTGTACGAGACATCCATATCTTTCTGGTATAATTCCTCTGTGTATTCTTGCCACCTCTTCTTGATGTCTTCTGCTTCTGTTAGGTCCTTACCACTTTTGTCCTTTATTATGGTAATCTTTGAACGAAATGTTCCTTTCATTTCTCCAATTTTCTTGAACAGATCTCTGGTTCTTCCCATTCTGTTGTTTTCCTCTATTTCTTTGCATTGCTCGTTTAAGAAGGCCTTCTTGCCTCTCCTTGCTATTTTTTGGAAATCTGCATTCAATTTCATGTATCTTTCTCTATCTCCCTCGCATTTTGCTTGCCTTCTCTCCCCCGCTATTTGTAAGGCCTCATTGGACAGCCGCTTTGCTTTCTTGCATTTCCTTTTCATTGGGATGGTTTTCGTTGCTGCCAGTCAGCATACCTAACACTAATCTAGTTGAACTATCAGGCCGGCTGAGTATAAGGCTGTTTCCTATGTTCCATTCCCCTGCCTTGTGTTAAGTGAATGCATGGAAGAGATTTTCTGGAAAGGGCTATAGTGAATTGGCTCTTGTGGTTCTGGCATATGCTACACATCATCATGATAGCATAATGTCATGTAGATGGCATGACTGTGGACTCAAAAAATTGAATAAAACCCAAGCCTATCCCTTTTTAAGTGGACTTCATTGTGTAAGCTCTGGGGTACAAATATTGCAAGGATTGGAATTTGGATTCCAACTCACGTCCAACCCCAGCATGGCCAATGGGTACTGAAAGGGAGATGGAATCCAATAACATCTATAAGCTTCAATGGCTAGGAAAGACTATAGGAATGGATTCTGTTTAGGAGGTAACTGGCTTCAGAATGGCACATTTTTCTGTATCAAGTCAGTGGTAGACATAAAGAGATCCTAAGTGGTCAGACCTTAATGAAATCATTGTACTGTTATGAAGTTGTCCTTCATAATAACCACAAAGTAAATTGGTGCACAACTGCTAGAGCAGAACAAAGTGAGCTTCCCTGTAAGAAAACGTTAATTGATCACAAATTGCCTTGAAAGTAAAGGGGGTGGGGATAGTGGATCCGTGCCTTGATTTGCAAACTGTATTTATAAACCTAAGGCATTTTCTTCTATGGCTATTTTTGTAAAGACCATTTCAGGGTGAAATACTCATATCCTTGTGAGTTACGTATCACTCTTAGAATTCTCAAAGGAATGTAACATTTAATATTTATTCTAGTGATATTTGATATATATTGTCCCAGACAAATACAATTCTATTTTACTGAAGGCTTTCATGCCTAGGATTTAAGATCCCACTTTATGTGTTACTAATACCCTGGTATTCATTCATTCATTCAGCTTTTATTGGCATAATTAATACTCTAGTACAGGCATGGCCAAACTTGGCCCTCCAGCTGTTTTGGGACTACAATTCCCATCATCCCTGACCACTGGTCCTGTTAGCTAGGGATGAAGGGAGTTGTGGTCCCAAAACAGCTGGAGGGCCAAGTTTGGCCATGCCTGCTCTAGTATTTTCTTCTTTTTCTGCAAGTGTGAGTGTCAATGGTATAAATGGTATAAGGAATCTTGAAGCTAATTTACATGCCATTTTCATGGGGTGAGGTGTTGGCTCCTAGGCAAGTGGTGAGCAGCAGCATATCCTCCGGAAAGTTGTTGCAGAGCAAAAGGCAGGACAAGGCTCTGATAGAAGTGTCCAAACATTAGAGATCCATCAGTGGAATGTGGCCTTTATTTGGACTTCCTCTGTCAATCACTCAACTAGACAATAATGCCTTTTATGACAACCTAGCATTTATCACAGCTTGTCAATAATGAAATTAAGTGATCAATTTCTCAGTGGTTTGGAAATGAAAATGAGTTCAGAAACTATCGGGAACCAAACATGGCAAATTCCAAGGATGTACAGAAACAGAAGGTGGTTGAAGGGGAGGGTGCAACTTTGAGGTCCGCTCCCCCCCCCACTTCACTGCTGTATCTTTCGAATCCCATGAGATTACATTTCTCAGTTCCATTCTTACACTTAAACCTATAAACCTATAAAGTTTGAGAAACCATAACTATTTGGCATAGTTCTGCATATCAAGGGAACAGCATTTATGGGAGCCTACCTCACATGATAAGAAAATTCTGGTTGCAGAACTAAAGTTATGGGTTGGAATCAGACTTTGCCTTCTTCAGGCAGAAAGATTCCTTCCATCAATGAAACAGTTTATGAGCCAGCAGGACCAATGGTCTGGAGCTGTGCGGGAGGTAGCGGTGTGGACTGTAGTAGAGTTTCTCTCACCACCCTGCACCAGTTGAAGAGTCTGTCTGAGTTGAATTCTGCTCTGGGGATGCTGCTCTTGGAGGAAGAAAAGTCTAGATGCAACTCATTTTCAGGTATTGGCCAAACAGCTTATGCCAACATTATTTCTCCTATTCTTCTGTATTTCAGATATATAGAATCTTCTGCATAAATAGATTTTCATTATCATCCTTATTTTGATTTCCAGTCATTCTTGGATTCCACAATGATAAGAAGTGATTGTTTTGTACATTTACCTGATTATGTATTTTTTAAAAAATAAATCAATAAGGGGCCTGTGTTGCCTGTTCTGTTTACAATGGCTTGTGTTGTGTGAAGACATATCAACTGTTGTATGATATTTTTCTTATGTAAAATTCACGCTGAAAAGACCATATAAATGTATGTGTGTGTATGTGTGTGTATTAGGATTTTGTTATACTCTACTGGTATAAAAATGTGGTTCTAACTACATGAACTTCTGTGATAAATTTTTATCATAAAAGTTTACATTAAAAACCAACAACAATGCTGGCTCAGTTTATATCATTATTAATTAACCATTAGAACACAATTGCAAATATGAAATGATTGATAGATCAGACCTGTGTGGGGACTGGCAATCATCACCGATGTCATATTAAGGGCCAGACTCAATGTGAGATCAAGCACATAATTAGCCCTTGGCATTTGTTTTTTAAGCAGCCACTGTGCTTAAAACTGGCCTCTTTTGAATAAATAAATACAGACTCGGGGGGGGGGTCAATGTGGCACTGTTTACTACAGACAAAACCTTCATGAGCAAAGAATAGCTCAGCAGGGGGGTGGGTTGATTCTGGGCTGGAAACTAGTGGTAGACCAAAATCCCACCTTCATTTTCATGTGATCATTTGCTCTCCTGTAATCCCACTATCTAAGGTGCCTTCAGTGGTTTTCAAAGTGGTGGTGGAATACATTTATAAGAATTTTTCATGGGTGATAAGCCTGCAAGGGGCACTTGTAGCAATTTTTCTGGGGGTGGGTGGAATAAAATACTGAAAAGGGGGGGTTAGTGTTAGCATCGCCCTTGAGCCAGTGCCACGAACTGGACTCATCCATTTCAGCCCCAACTGGGCTAGGCGAGCTGGGTAGCACTTCTAGAGACCACCTTCTGCACAGGAACAGGTCAAAGTGCTGTGGACTCACAGCTTAGAGTTGTGAGCACCAGATTCACTCCAACAAGAAGACAGTCGTCGCACAGCAGAGTATAGCAGAGCAAAAACGACTCAGAGAGCAGCTCTGTAGAATATCTTCTTTTATTCTATCTACAACTATAATACACAACTATGTACAGAGCTAAATGAGGTCTAAACGAAAAATGCTGAACTGCACTGAGTGTCTGCAGCTGCTCTTAGCAGCAACCTTATCTATACACACGATCTCTCTCTAACACTCAGTCTCTCTCTCTCTCTCTCTCTCTCTCTCTCTTTGATGTGAGGCTGGAGCAGAATAAGTAGAGAGCAGAAACTGCCCCCTCCTCTCTGGAGAATCAGCAGAGAACATCAGCAGATTCTTGGATATGGGAGGGGTGAAATCTCCTCAGTTAGTTTCTCACTCAAAACGAGAGGAATAGTGCCTGTTCATTTTAGCTCTTATCTCAGGTTCTACTAACACCACTTGTGTTGAAACTGTGAACTATGATTTATTTCTCCACCCTATAGAGAACCACATCCTCCTGAGTATCTCTTGCTGTGTGAGATCTGGCACATGAAGTGAAACTCTTTTTAATTTTTTTACTTTTTTACTCTCCCTTTGGTATAAAAAATGCAATACTAAACTGGGGGAACCTAATTCAAATTGGGATGACAGCAGAAGGGAGGGCATGGTTAATATTTTCCTCTCCAGCTACTATTTGAGGTAGATGAAATGACTAATTGCAAAATGACTAATTGGTAGCTGGCACCTTGGGAACCATCAGCATCTATGGGAGAAGATCGTTAACAAGCATCTTTCCACACTTTGTTTATTTTCTCATTTCACTGTAGTAAGCAAACAAAACAGCTTCCAATTACTGTGGGCAGAACACTAAACAGCTGGCTTTCACCAAATATCTCCCAAATGTCACAACTCTGAAAGCAAAGTGGCTGGCATATGAGCTCTCTGATACTGTGTAAACTGAAGAAGGTTTTCCCCCCACCAGAGTTCATTACCAGCAGCTGGGAGAGAGTGGTTGCATTCACATCAGATTGCTCACCATGGGGACCAGTATCTCCTTCTCCTGCTTCTGCTTGCCATGTCATTTAGATAAGGGATGGTGTCAGAGGTTGGCATCACTGGGCACCTCTTAAGTCCCACCTCTCTGCATAGGGCCCACAACAGACCACCCCCCCACACACACACCTAGGCCCCTAATGCTCCTCCTGTTTGCTCTTGCTACCTGTTTATATGTCTACATCTCTTGCCAAAGCTTTCAATTTATGCATCCAGTATGTCTATCAAGGAATCCATTCATCATGATGTTTCTCCCATCCCTATCTAGGTAGCCCAGGCAGCTGCTCATTCTTGAAAGCAGCCAACCCATTCTTGAAAGCAGCCAACCCAATTTTTGCTTAGCAGAAGAAGAGAAGAAGAAGAGTTTGGATTTGATATCCCGCTTTATCACTACCCGAAGGAGTCTCAAAGCGGCTAACATTCTCCTTTCCCTTCCTCCCCCACAACAAACACTCTGTGAGGTGAGTGAGGCTGAGAGACTTCAAAGAAGTGTGACTGGCCCAAGGTCACCCAGCAGCTGCATGTGGAGGAGCGGAGACGCGAACCCGGTTCCCCAGATTACGAGACTACCGCTCTTAACCACTACGCCACACTGGCTCTCTAAACCACTGTTCTCCAAACTTGGGTCTCCAGATGTTATTGGACTATAAATCTCATAAACTCTAGCCATTTTAGCCAATGCTTGGGGGTGATGGGAGTTACAGTCCAACAACATCTTGAGCAAGCAAGGTTGAAGAACACTGATTTAGCTGTCCAATGAATATTCCAGAGTCTTTAAAAATCCAAAGCTCGCAATGTAAAGAATAGTGCAATAAGTTAAGAAAGAAACTTAGGCACAACAATCAGATTTATGTGCAACTTGACTGGAAATCAGACTGAAGGGGAGGATGGATTAACCGCCACCCCAAACACACACTCTCACACACAGTTCTGCATCCCCCCACCCCAGTTCAAAACCATTTGTATTTCTTTTCACTTATTCGGATTTTCTTGGCAGCCAAGCTGTAACGACAGAGAACATTAGAGGAAGGAAATCAAAATTAATTATGTGGCAGTAAACAAAAGCTTATTCATGTTTAGCACTTTGTCAGCAGACAGAACTGATGCTTGAAAGGAAAACAGGATTAAAATATATTAACCATTCTGCTTGTCACAAAATATAAGTGCCTTTGACAAGTGAGAGACATTCAGGAGGTGTTTCCTAACGAAATATGATAAAAGAATGGCCACACTGGAAGACAGAGGAGGCCTTTGAAGAGGCAAATAAATCCTCACATGGCCCACAACCATGATGATTCAGTGTTAATAGGTGAAGGGAGATATCCTATGCTCCTTGGAAGGGTGGTTGCCAAAATATACATTTTTTGTTTATTTCATTAAAAAAATTATATACCCCTTGATTGTGAGAAAACCTCAAAGCAGTTTACAAAAGGTAAAACAATAAAAATTTCAATAAGAAAAATTAACACCAATAAGACTTCAAAAAGTTAAAATAATGATAAATTCAATATAGATTGAAACTTTCTAAATATCTGGATAGGCTTGTCTGGACAAAGGCAGCCCTGTTCAGGGAAGTTTTTAATGTATGACATATTAGTGTATTTTTGGTCTTTGTGGAAGCCGCTCAGAGTGGCTGGGGAAACCCAGCCAGATAGGCAGGGTACAAATATTATTATTATTATTATTATTATTATTATTATTATTATTATTATTTCTAGCAGGTACCCAAAAGAGTACGGTGAATGTGCCAGCCCAATATCAATGGGCAAGGATTTCCATTGTTTTTGTTCTTGAACTACCACTCTCATCATCCCTGATGGGAGATGTGGTCCAACAACATCTGGGGACCCAGCATTGAAAAACTGTGTTCTAGAGTGGCTGTTACTAGAGTGCTGGTTCTGGATGTGGGGAGGAAAGGTCCAAATTCCAGCTTTGTTATGAAGTCTGACATCCGATTTGACCAATCTTGAACAATTTAATTGGAAGACTTCCAAACTGTTCATTTTCAATATATTTTACCTAATTGAATCTTCTTTAATTCTCAGTCTGTCACTTGATAGAGATAACATCTC
Source organism: Podarcis liolepis (assembly GCF_965112155.1). Lineage (NCBI taxonomy): Eukaryota > Metazoa > Chordata > Lepidosauria > Squamata > Lacertidae > Podarcis > Podarcis liolepis. The sequence goes on along the minus strand of NC_139556.1, from coordinate 48,126,766 downwards.
CCCTTTTCATTTCATTTTGCCTTTTGTATCTTCCTGGTAAAACATTACTGTCACTGAACCTGCCATCGCTTATGTAAATTTCAATACTGACAAAGGATTTCCTGGTGAATATTCATATAGATGCCATCATTAAAGCATACTTAAGCTTTTGCAAATTAATTCTGCAGAGGGTTTTGGTTTTTCCCCCATTTGCATTTGCATGTAATGCATTTAGTTATGATGGATCCCATTCCTTCCTAATTAAAGCTGCTATTCCAAAGTATTCTTCAGTTTCTGCCTTAGGGTGATATTTTTCTTTTCTGTATTATATCTAATTTCTATTCAGTGCTAAAGATTACATCTTCTGGCTTTCATAGCAGATCACACTATCATCTGGCTGTAATCCAATCTCTAATGAAAGCAATGGCAAATCTGCAGGGACTTTAGCTAAGCTTTGATTTTACTCTACAGAGAGCCATGTTTAATAAGGCTCTTTAAATTTTTCTCTTTGCCAGTGAGAGCTAGATCTTTTAAACTTTTCACTTTTCCCAAACTGGAAAGGAAAGGAGATGTAGCCAATCAAGTTAGGTAAACAGGCTCGCAGCCATGAACATCTGCAATCATTAACAGTGTGAACATTTTCATCCATGGCTTTGAATAAAACCAACTTTGAATGGAAGCAAGCCACTTCATGTATGGCCATGATCATGATCAAATGGCAAAGCCTTGAGATTTCAGATGGTGCGACTTTCAAGGGACCTAAAGAATGTACTCTCAAAACTGCAGGCCTTTTATTTAAACATTATGTTCAACCCTAGTATGGTGGGGCACAAGATCTTATCCACATGTGACCACCTCCATCCTCTTTGCACAGTCATCAGGATGCTTGGAATACTATGCAGATGTAAAGACAGTGCCTAGACTCCTGAAGCTCTGCTTGGCAGGTGACTGTGCTGAGCAAGGGCTTATGTGAGCATGGCAGAGGAAGTGAACAGCATCATAACTTGAACAACAACAAATATGACATCTTTGGCATCAAACAGATAAGAAAGATGGTGTGAGGACAATAATATCTGAAGCATCATGGCAGAGCAAGCCCTGTCTCTAGGTACCACCCATCTCTCACATAGGCAGTTGGAGGGAGAAGGCTTTCACTCTATATCTTAATTTTCAATATTCATTAATAACATTTGTAAGTTGTCCTGGACTTCCATTAAAAGAGCAGCATCCAAATGTGATTGATAAATTGTGAGAATTATGATAACCTGAGATCTAAGCAAGGAAAAATACATTTATCCAAGCTCTTTGGTTGCCCATTTCCTTCTGAAATGTTGTGAATGTACACTGTTAATTGAAGTTTTTCTGTGGTTAACCTGGAAATTATGCCACATGCTGCACATGCATTCAGCAGGCACTCTGAACAGTTCTTGTGTGTATTTCTGGGACATTATATTGCTTTGTTTTATTTTTAAAAGGTGCAATTATGCTCTTTAGGGCATCATTTGTCATTTGCTATGGCTACTGGTGAGTCACTTTCTCTTTAGACACCTGCCTCCTAGGTGTGTGATTATAATAATCTGAAGCTCGAAAACTTGTTGAGAATAATCACTTTGTTAGGTACTATTCAGTCAAAATCACAGTCTTGCTTTTGTGTCATGTAGCTTTTGCATAACCATTTTCTGCCACTGAAAATGTTAACACCAATCACAACCTGGACTTCCAGACAAACACAATCTTTGCCTTCTTGTTTTTACTGTTCCTTTCAAAAATAATGGGGTGCACCTTACTGAGGCAGGCAGGTTGTGCATGAAAATATCCTCTAAGACTCAATAGAGCCTTGTTGCTTTTTCTTCCTAACTCAGCATACGCACATGAGTACTTCAAATCATCCTGATACATTTCTGATTTCATCAGTGGTCCGTGATAAGACCTGGCTTTCTTTCAGGTGACGGTAATGTTACACAGTTGCAATGCATTGTTGGTTTTGTAATGTTGGGGCTACAAAAATCACAAGCTGTTAATATTTCTCATCAATGTATCCTTATAGGAAGTGGTCTCTTTGGGATATTTAGGGGTTGACATATCAGGAGAATAAAGGTATCACAGGAATGAGTTGGTACCAATAACAGAATACTGCTGAAAATGCAGCACACAGTCCAAAATAACACCGGTTTGGGTAAGACAACCTGTGGTAAGTCATTTTTCTGTTTTGTTGTACCCTAAATTTTGAACTGCACACTGTTTTGGATAGAATACACTAGCAGGAACCTCGAGTTGTTTATTCTGCAGTTTTCGCATCTTTGTAAAACAGTGAATTCCACCCACCACAGATAAAAGCCTTGTTCACATTTACATGATTACTTACTTCAGTAAAGCTAAGTCAAGAGCCCTTGATCTGCCAGCAGTTGTTGATGGTCTTTCAACATATTTAATTTCAACCTCTGATTCACCTCTTGAAAGTTTAAACAAATCAGAGGGTAATTGAAAGTGTAGCCCTCAGCATCCCAAGTGTTTAAAAAAGTTTCACAATTGGGGGGGACGGGGTTTGCTGTCAACAAGGCTCAGCATGCAATGTTTCTTAAAAAAGAAAAATCCCAGGCAAGGTCACAAAATATCCACCTACATATGCATATACTCTTTAGAGATAAGGCTTCCATTAGGGCTGAGCAGACTGAAGACAGGATGCTTTCTGAAAACATTTACACCGCCTTTGAAAGCCACCCCTTTCTGCAATTCATTTGGGAGGCCTTTTTCTACTAGGGTTGGGAAAGCAGAGCCCTGACTGACTCCAGCTGCAAAAGCTGAGGCTTTGGGGCTAGGGTTTTGTTTAGAGGGTTTTGTATGCGGGGGGGGGGGGGCTGTTGTTGTTATAATTTTTAATATCTTTATTTTAGATTTTATAATGATATATGTGTGGAAATTGTTTGATTTGGTTGTGTACTTTTTGATGTTTTATTGTTTATTACTATTGGTTATGCTGTAAATATGTATTTTGTCATATTGTAAGCCGCCTTGAGCAAGGCTATAAAACGATGGAAAGGCAGTGTACAGATAAAATGATGCAGGTACGTTAAAAGGAAAGGTAAAAGTCTTCGTAACATGGTTCCCTTCAAATAGCTTCTGAGAGTGAGAAGAACAACACCTTCTATTTCTGAACTGGCTTTGTGATTTAATGTAGCCAAAAATGACTGCCAATATAGTGTTACCACAAAGCCAGTTCAGAATGAGAGCTGGAAGCCTTGCTCCCACTTTGAACTGACTTTGTGTTTTCGTCATATACCCATATCTGATTGGCTTCTTGATGTTAGTGATATCATCTCCTGTCGTGGTGTGTATGGTGAGGTGGAGTCTCCATTCCAGCAGAGGTGTCAATGTTGCTCACCTGGATGGGCCAAGGCTAGGCAGTGATAAGGTTGGGGCAGCACAGCTGCACTCTTGGCACCAATCCAGCACTCACTCCAACTGTGCAGCTGCAACCTGTCATCACCCCACTGCATCCAGGTAGGAAGTATACTGTGAGTTTCCTGTATGACTATTGTGCATGGCTCTGACACTATAATTTGTCATGAAAGTGCAAAAGAAGAGGCCAGGCATAGGGTAGAGGCAGCTTATAAAGTTGATGGTGTGCCCCAATGCCAATGTAGGCTTCTTGTGAAAGAGCAAAGGGGGTTGCAATGTTCATCCATGAAGGCTTATACAGAAGAACCATCCCTGCCAAAATGCTGCACCAAAATTGCCACCAAGAGAGATGGAGAGCTTCATAAACAATGGCAATAAAGATAAAGTGAAGGGAGTTTGGAATGCACATTTCAGTTCCTTCAAACCCACCTTTCATGTCACAGATATTGGATGCTTAAACGTTTGTCATGGCCCCAACTTTTGCTTTTTCAATGGACTGAAAATCTGTGTCCTGAGCAGCTGCGTAATAGACAAAAAATCACAATTGAAGCTTTTCATAACTTACATATATAAAGACTGCCCGTTGCTTTATGCTGGTGTCAAAAGCTGCCAAACTCTTGACATTATATGGTGTGGTGCAAGTGGTCCTAATTGGCAAAGGCAGTTTTAGAAATATATTCCAAAGGGATTCCCAGAAATAAATGCACTTTTCAGATTTCCAGGTCATGCTACAATACCATATTATAGAAAGCAGAAAAGTCACTGGATTTCACTGCACAATCTGCAGAAAGCTGCCCCCCCTTGCTTGTGACCTTCTAAAAATAGAGCTGTATGTTTCAATTAGAAGCTAGTGATAAAACACGACAGCATTCTGCACCTCATCGTGTGGTGTGAGCTTGCTTTGAATGTAGGGCAGGGAAGCAGAAAACCAGCACTGAAATCACCTGTAATCACCACTTAAAAATCGACACAGGATCTTTAACAATTAAAGTTTGAAAGCGACAAATAAAAATAGCCTGTTTAAACCCCTTGAAAGGAGCAGACTGCATAATAATTGATTGCATGTTCATTTTTAGAAGATTGACCTTTCCTTCCAGTTGTGTGATGTGGAGATTTGCTTTCAGTACTTTAGCTATCATTTGCCTTTGTTTATTCCATTAAAGAAAAAAAGGGGGGAAAGGGTGGAGGGGGGGGAGCCTCTTCTCTGCCCAGCATGGAATATCACTGCTGATCTCATTTGGTGTCTTCTAATAATTGCAGGTTTTAAGCAAGCTGGAGACATCAACTTTCGCAAGAATTAAGCATGCAGTGAAAAGGAACAAGGGGGGAAATGAGTGGGAGTATGGTAATTGCATCCCTCTAAAGGCAGGCAAAGTGAAACAGAGCAGCAGATGGTGTCGACATCTAAAAGAAAACACGACGTGGACAAATGCAGACAATAGAAAAGGAAATTATGAGATTTTTAAAAAACAAAAAAATCCATAAACCATGGTTCTACAGGGCAACAAAGGCTTTCTAAAGGGCACTAAGAGGTGGAAATGATTACATACACAAGATCGTTGCACTGGCATCGCTGTAGAAGTTAGGGTAGTGAATGGAGGGGAGGAGTCTGCTCTGACTCCACAAACATTTTTGCAGGTTTGTAAGAAGCACTCCTGCAAACTCCGGGAAGAGAAGAGTTCCTGGCGTGCTCTGCTCCATGGGGTCACAAAGAGTCGGACACGACTAAATGACTAAACAACAAGAAGAAGCACTGTGACAGAGGATTTTTTTAAAAAAAATCCAGTAAATTCCCTTTGCTCTGTCTTCTCTATTTCATAGGCTACAAACCTGCTCTTGCTTCCAGTCCTATTCAGCAGAGGATAAACGTCTGAACCTGAACTACGCAGACAGTGGATAATTGGGTAAATTGTGTACCTGGACTTTGCCACTTCATCCTGCAAGAGGAGAATTGTATCATCTGAACAGTTTCCCGTATAGCTAGCTAGGTAGATGCTATATCTATATAAAGCCTCTGCTGCAGTCAGGCAAAAACCTTGAAAGAGAGTGTAGGAAATGGCAGTGGTCTGGGGAGTGTCCAGAGAGGGGCAGAGAGAGCTCTATGGAATCCACATTCAGTTGGCAGGCCAGAGATTCTCCTCCCACCTCCCCAGCATTAGCAGATTCAAGGAGCGGGACCTTCTGATTTCCAATGCTGCAGTTAAGGAATTCCCTGCTTTTGGTCAGGTTTTGAAACTTTTATTGCCATAGGTATTTGGTGTTGGAGATTTCTCTCGTGGTTAAAATAGTTTGACACTAGTTTTAATGCCTCTCTCTGGGCTTATACATACTTTCTTTTGTTTCATGTTTCTATATTGCACCTTAAAGCAACTGGAGGCATAAAAACTGACTCCTTCTGGAATAAAGCATCGTCCAGACCCATAGATTGTTATTCAAAACTTTACTTGCAGAACTTCCTTCAAAACAGAACAAAAACATCAAAGATACATCCAAATAATTCCATACAATATATTGTGCATGTCCAGCACAGGCTCGGCATCTTATAAGAAACAGACCTTTGAACAGACCTAGAAGCAAAGGTCTGTCTCTCCTTACAGCCTCCATTTTGCCTGGAGCTGTATTCACTCTCTGGAGAGGGTCTTTTACATATTCTTACTCTCACAGTGTAAAGACAGCTCCCTTTCGAAGTGGAGATTTGCAACCAAATACCCACATCATATGTTCAAAGGTAAACATTCAGTTTTAGAGTAGATAACATTTACAGTTCATTATCAACCAATTAAAGCTCAGAGCCCTTTAGTATGCTGCCATGGAAAACCCCCAATGTTAGCAATACACATTTAGCCATTCTCCATTTCAGTGTCAATTAAACAATTATACTTAATATTCTAGGCACAGGTCAGCACTTTAAAGCTCTGTATCTGAGCCCATCACCTTTTTTTGGTGCTTTCCCTATGAAAACCTGCTATCACAGAATTGGAGTAAACGGCAAACCACATAAAACTTGAATTGCTCTTTGTTCCGATTCAGTGTTAAAGAGTGGGTTTTCGTGGGGAAAAGTGGTGTGGCCAAAAGAGGGGGGGGCTCAGACACAGAGCTGACCTGTACCTACAAAGCATAGGCAAAAGGAAAGTGTGAATGCGCCTCCTCCCACTATATATATTTCTAGTTTGATTTGTACTGTTCTTGTATATTAATATATTATTGTTGTTTATATTGCATTCTGGTTTAGTTAGATTTGTAGAAAATGGGGTAGAAATTAATGAATAAATAAAGTTCCTTAATGGGGCAATTCTATAACATTCCACTGAAGATGGTTTATCCCTGACACTGGTGCACATCTCTGAGGTTTTTTTCTTCACTGTTCTGCTTAAGCACCCCAGCACAACATACCCCAGCTTCTCTGTAAAGGAATAGCTTTCAAGGGAGCCGATCAAATTTACAGCCCAGATTTAAAATATTTCATGCTAGACTTCGTCTAGAACATAGCATAGGGCACCACTGTATTTTCAATGAACTTTTCAGGTATCGTTAATAATAAAGACTAAGTTTCTTCAGGCTGAAAGTGTACTTCTAAATACAACATTAAATATGAAGAAACAGATGCTGTACTTGAGATTTGCCAACAGTTACACCACACATTTCATGTTGCTGTTGCTGCTGCTGCTGCTGTTGTCATCATTATTAATTTCATGTATGAATTACTTCCCATGAAGTATCCCAAACAATATACAATGGGCTGTTATTTACCAATGACAATCATTTCACAATGCTGTATTGATTAGTTGCGTTCTGATCATCCTGGCCAATGCAATTTCATTTAAGCCCAATATAGGCTTGAGTTTATTTTCAGTAATCATGATTTAGAGATAGCTATGCAAACAGGTCATTCCAGGGTGTTTTGGTTATAACCTCTTAACAGTTATTTCTGATTATCTGCTGTGTTTCTCAATGAACAATAGTCCACAAATCAGAGATAGCAACGCTGCTGTCAAAGCCATACTTTTCACCTCCCAATGATGGCAGAGGTGAGGGAAGAGCCAAGTCGCTAATATCCACAACATCTTCTGTTTCCCCTCTTTGAATGGAGAGTTGTTATCTGCGAATAACTAGCAGAGTACATTAGTCTTGCATGTTGCTTCACTGCACGCAGTGCGCATGAAGGGGAAGGAAGACTGCACCTTCTGGCCACACCTCCAACTTTGCCTACCAGCTTCACCCACATCTGAAAAGGAGAGACTATGCATGGGCACATATTATTATTACACTAGAGGCTGCTGCCCCTGTTCACTCACCAACCCCATCTACCCACCAACCCCTTGCCTACCTGTCTCCCTTTATGCCTGGCCAAACCTCCCTCCCTTGATACCTCACTCAAAAGAACCTGTCTTATCACCTCACCCAAACCATTTACCACCTTGCTGAAAATCCTCTCTTCTTCCTTTGCACCTCACTCCCCAAAAGCACAGCCCGTCACATGATCTCATCCCTGCAACATTTTCTTAGCTGATGCAGATTCCCCAGCCTTGCATTAAAGTGAGGTCGCCATGATGAAATCCAAGAAGTGATACATCAAGGTTTATTGAGAAAATAATGTTTTATATATATATATATATATATAATACAGCCCTGACATTTGTTTGCAACATCATTATTCCACATGCCACTGAAAAAAATTAATCCTTGATATTTTTCTTGTTTAATATACGGAATAAGCAATATCTACTCTAGTTGTGCAGTCATTTTGTCTTCCCAGATAATAGCTCTTTTCATACAATCAACAGTTTTGTCCCTGATTACATTTTTATTCTGTGGAAAAGTAAGTGTTGGGAGTTATATTTAGGCATGGATGAAGAAGGATTTTTTTCATAATCTATTTCATATTTCACGCAGCACATTAATTATTTTAGCTACTGACTTAATTAACAGTGGCAATTTCCACCCGTATCTCATAGTTGGATAGTTTCTTTACCACATCTAACAGGAAGTTTCAGATAACCAGGTGTCAAGTAAGATGTAAGTCACCATCAGACTGCCTAGATGTTCTGCAACATTCAGCATAAGTAATAACTGAGAGAGAAAAATACCCATTACCCACTTGTCATTTTTGAGAAACAAAGATTCAGATTATTATCATCCCATTGTCCTTTACATCACTGAACATGAAATATCACTGTTGCTTTATGAATATACTGCTTGTTGGCCAAACCACAAACACCATTTGCTTTTAATTAAGTTTCATCTGCTTGTGATAATTTAATGGGCCCAAGAGCACTGCCCCTATTCCACTCACCCTGCACTCGGCTCCCACCTGTGGCTCCTAGAAGCTGTTACCATGCAACAGCAGCCACACCCAGGACCTGCTTCGACTGAACGACTAAACCAGGTGAGGAGAGCCAATGGATGTCAAGCCCTCGTTGAGTTAAGGACTTCCCCTGCATGCAAAGATATGCTCTGGCAGATTGAGCAGACGAAACCAATAGTAGGTCCAATGGTCAAGAAGGCGGTTTCTGCATGTGCTGTAGAGGTAAGTGAGTGGCAGATGGGACTTATCAACCAGGGAAGGTAGCCCATCTAGACCATGCCTCTAAACTTCATGGCCCTACTCTGAGTAAGACCAGCATTGGCCACAAGACAATGTATCTCACCGTGAACAGAGGGTGAGGGGTCATGAAAGCCAGCCCTGCCCCAAATATCCCCACTGCCTGTTCCACCCCCCAACTAGGAAGATCTGAAGGGGTGCATTTGAGTGAATGTACTTTCAGGACTCCCACAAGTAAGCCTGATAATGCAGGATTTCCAATTGTGGGGAGGCTTCTATGTGTGTTCCCACAAACTGTTAGAATCTTCCTTCATATCTTTCCACACAATATGAAATCATAGAATTGTAGAGTTGGAAGGGACCTCAAGGGCTACCTCAACTGCCTGCAATGCAGGAATCACAGCTAAGGGGAAGGCTGGATAAAGATAAGGAAATGGGGGGTGGGGCCAGAGCTTAAATCTTCTGTTCCATGAACACTTGGTATGCTCTCTTCAGGATCAGTCCTTCCCAGTGCAAAACATGTTTACTAGGAAGTAAGTGTCACTGTTTCCAAATGCCTAGGGTTCAGGTGGGTTCAAATATGCAAATTTCTCCACAAAAGACTTACTGTGCTTCTCATTAAATCTGAGTTGATTAGTTCTGATCCTGATGCAATTATATAAAAAAGGTTTTCCCAAGACTGTATTAGAAGTACAAATATTGTTTATTCTCAGCAAAAAAATTCAATTAAGAGAAGAACACAGCACATTCCAATTATATAATACCTCAGGCTTCCTATGACTCACTCAAACCTATTGGCTCCAAGTATACTGATGGGTTTAATGAAGCATAACAACGTAAGCAAGAGTAGACGAGATGCCACAGCGGTCACATCTAAATGTTTTGTGGATTCCCTATAGTCTTTACACTGGCAGTTCACGTTAACTGATTCTCAAACCGTAGTCTAGAATCTAGATTACCTGCAAATATAGCAGATCTGTTTTGAATCAGAGCTTAATATATGCAGTCAAAGTGCAGGAATAAAATGCAGGCAATTCATCCACAGAAAAAGATTCTGGAAATTACTGGCAATTTGAAAGGAATATTCCACTTTAAAAATTGGAATGTTAAGTACTTTACAGATAATTTGACTTTAATGCCTGGGGTTTAAGCATATTCACAAACTGAACTTCTTGACTTACATCAAACCATTGGTCCTGGCTTTTCAGGGGTTCCTTATTGTGTTCACCATGGGAGGCAGTTGAGGAAAAGAGCGAGGAGATAATCCTGTCCCTGGCGCTGCTGGTGATGAACTAGTGTATCTGTTGCCAAGTTATACCTCTCCTCCAGAGCAAATTGGCTGTGCCAGAAGGCCTCTAGGGGTGAGACATTGGAGTGGATGCAACTTCTTTCTTAAGATTCACTCCCAGGCTATCAATGAGACCTTACCTAGTAGCATTGGGCTGGATGCTGAATGGTTTTTATTGTATTTGCATTGCTTCTTATAATAGAATCATAGAATTGTATGGTTGGAAAGGGACCCAAGGGTCATCTAGTCCAACCCCCTGCAATGCAGGAATCACAGCTAAATAATCCCTGACAGGTGGTCATTCTACCTCTATTTAAAAAGCTCCAGTGAATGAAAGTCCACTACCTGTTCCACTGTCAAACAACTCTTACCATCAGAAAGTTGTTCCTAAAGTACTCCACAAAGTGGCACTAGGCAGAGAGAGACTTATTTTGTACGTAGGAGTAAGGAAAGGATGAAAAGGCCCCTTTTGTGAGGTGAAAAATTGAAAGAGCCTCTGAGGTTTGGCCTACGTAGCAAAAGGGATGCTACTTTCAGTAAAAATAATAATTGAAAGTTCAAACATTAGTGTAAATAGGGTGTCATCCTCTAGAGTCCCAGTTTTCAATTCCCCCTGCTTATCTTGAGTCAGTGGATCAGGTAAAACTGAAAACAGTCTTAGGTTTACAGAATGCAAACATACCTTTCCTTCAGCAAGATCTGTCAACAGATTCACAGTAGATCTAGCCATTCTAGCAGATCAGAGCAACAAGCAGAAGTGGATTAAGCAGCCACTTGTAGATAAATCAAAATTCGCAAACCACACTCTTCTATAAATATCTAATTCAAAACCTAGAGTGACGTCAAGCAATAATACATCCTGACAAATGCTAGTCAATTCAGGTGACGAAGTATATGCCTGAATGAGAGCAAGTCTTTGGACATTTTGAATTTTTGACTCATAGCTGAACCGCCACAAGATTGCATTAAACGTGATGGATTCACTGCCTCTGGGCACAGTTTTATTGCTCAGAAACTCTCTTGCTGAGTCAAAGCAAAGTGGAACAATCCGATTCCAGCCTTTTCATGAAATATCAATACAATAATTTACATTATGTTCAGAACAAGACTGTGCCTTAAGTCCCTAATCCTGAGAACTGAGATCCATTTAACAAAAGCATTGTCTTATTCTGCCAGGGCTTCAGAATGATTCATATATGACAAAAACTACACAAAAAGCACCTACCCACATGGGTACTTCATGAGACAGTATTGTACTTTAAAGATTTAAACTCCATGCTTTGGTCTACATTAGGGTTGCCATATCTCAAGAAACGAAAAACCAGAAACAGAGGTTGTTGAGCTTTCTTGGCAAAATCACAAAAATTATGTTTTTCAGCTATTGGGGGTGGGGAGGGCCAAAGTGACATTACCGACATGGGTTGCCAAATATCTGGATTTTCCAAAACATTTTGCCGATTTCCAACAGGACACTGCTTCCAACTGCAGTATTCTGGGTATGTCTGGGAAATTCTGGGAATTCTGGCACCTTCATTACATATTTTAGGTGCCAGGAGAAAATGTTTCTCTATAACCAGGCCTTTGGCGGATTAACATTCTATGTCCTTGTAAATGTGCTTGTGGGAATGGGTTTATCGGTTTGTTTTTATTTTATTGTGTATTTTGTATTCCCATTCTGTTTGTTTTTTCAGTTGTGAACTGCGCTGTGATCTTCGGATGAAGGGCGATATACAAATTTAATAAATAATAATGGTGATGCAGGAGAGATCCAAGACCCAAACAAATTTGAGGGATTTGCACAGTCATGCAGTCAAATTGGGCGGGGGTGTGTGTGTAGATGTACTTCCCACTTCTGACCACATGTTTAATTACCACAGCAACCATTCCAGTCTTCTGCAATTCATTGGTCAGTGCCCAGCAGTTCCCCTATCTGCTCCTCCTGTGCCAAATCTCTTCTGGTTCACAGGACATGCCACTTGCTACTTGGTTGTTAGAGGAGAGATTAAAATTAAGCCATCACGAACAGTCTTCTGGGAGAGCGTGCTGGCTGTTCCTTAGCAACCCACCATTTTTTCTGTCCTGCTGCCTCATTAGAAGGTGGCAGTTCTGCTCTGTGTCAGTCATGTGAGCATGCTTTCTCAGACAAGCAGAGGGCTTAGGGAGAGAGATATGGGGTGATGGGAACATTTTCACTATATGCACCACTGGAAGTTAGGATTGACAACTGACCAAGGGATAGGAACAGTGCTTAATAGTACCCTGATATGGCCAGGGGATTATGTTACACTCTCATTAAAGGCACAGCTATTGATGCCAGTTGAAAAGCTGGCAACCCCAGTGAGAAGTTAGTGGGACTAGGGGAGGTTTCATGCATATAATGAGTTGCTATTGAGAAGGCTGGGGGAGAAGGAGATCTCCCCAGGTGGACCTGATGTGATCCAAGGCTGTCTCAACCTGATCCAGCCAAACCATGGGTTGACCCAAATCTGCCTGATTTCATTTGGGATCTGGGATCCAGTTGGCTCCCATGCACAGCCCTAATAGATGCCATCTATTATGGAGAGCACAGTTATTTTGTATGGCATCGTCACTCAAAGGTCCAGCACATACACAAGGTCCCAGCAGGGGTGTAGTTTGGTAACCTTTGGTAATATGGTGCCCTGAGCAAGGCTAAAATTTGGCAACCCAAATGGATTTTCTCCATTATGGATCTTCTCAATTTTGTACCCCCTTCCCCACACAACCCAATATCCAGCACTAGTCCCAGATTCATCCATGGTATCTTCAGTTAAAAGGGGTAGGAATCTGGTGGTGTGAAGTCCTGCAAAGCCACAACTAGTCAGCAGTAGACAACATTGGTGTTGATTGACAAAAATACTCACCTGGTATAAGGTATGTCCACCACGCAGTAATTTATGAAAGGGAAGACAATCCTTTTTTAAGCTTCCCATTTCCTTGTAATCTAAAGGGAAAGAAATGGAATTTGTATATATGTGCCCTTCATAATCAATGCTTTGTGTTGGTGTCATGATGCACGCACGCGCGCGCGCACACACACACACACACACACACACACACACAGAGAGAGAGCAGAGGTTGGATGCTCATCTGTCATAGATGCTTTCATTGAGATTCCTGCACGGCGAGGGGTTGGAATAGATGCTCCTTAGGATCCCTTCCACCTCTACAATTTTGAGGTTCTATTCCATACATGCACACATTCTTCAGCCTCATTACCTGTAAACAAGCACTATCATCAGATGGATGCAGCGTGAAGATTTGCAGTGGTTGGAATGTACGTGCTGCTTGCTTTTAATGAGACTTAGTCACTCTGCACATTTTGTGGCTTCTGTTCATCACAGAGGATATGTTGGTTAGTGTTAATAAATTGAATATAACAAGTATGTTGCACATCCACTGTCAATTTCCTACTTGCAGCAGTTTTATTTCCTTTAGTTCTGAATGTGACTGAGACAATCATTATTTGTTTTTTACACGTCTCACAAGTATATACTGAGTAAGACAACCACTGCAATTAAAAATCATAATGGTTAACAAACAGTGTACAGTAGTACCTCGGGTTACAGGCGCTTCAGGTTACAGACGCTTCAGGTTACAGACTCCGCTAACCCAGAAATAGTACCTCGGGTTAAGAACTTTGCTTCAGGATGAGAACAAAAATCACGCGGAGGCGGCACAGCAGCAGCGGGAGGCCCCATTAGCTAAAGTGGTACCTCAGGTTAAAAACAGTTTCAGGTTAAGAACGGACCTCCAGAATGAATTAAGTTCTTAACCCGAGGTACCACTGTACTTAGTCGGGCTCAGTAAAGTCTTGTTGTCATGCATGATTCTATATGTGACACAATTGGCTTATTTTCAGTCATAAGAGAAGAGTTGAGATTCTGCTATTGAATGGCATAATCATGTTCAAACCCTATATAACTGATACGAGCTTACATCATGTTACACAAGTTGAAGAAAATGTCCGGTATTGACTGGTTGGTTGTTTTACAAGCTGATGTCATTCATTTATAAAGACAGTAGCAACACACCGTTTATATATCACATCTGTAGTTTTCACATACATTATCCTTATATCTCTGCAAGGCAGGTAAATAATGTTATTTCTGTGTTGCAGGTGTGACGCAGAGCTGAAAGAGAATCAATTTTCTAAGCTCACCTGTTGAGTTCATGGCAGCGATGTCTTGATTCAGGGCCCAGTTGCTGTGCTCCAAGCCTCCTAATCTTTCTGGCCCATCACAATCTAACTATAAAGAAGCCTGCTTTTCAATAATTTTAACTAGTTTATGTCCTGCAAATCACTAGGAGGATACTCAAGCTACTATTAATGTTAGAGAATGGAAGTTTCCCTGGTATTCTATCCAGGGGTTTCTCCCTGTCACTTGTCCAGTGAACCTGGAAGTAGCAAGAATATGGAACACTAGTTTAAAGATGATGTTAACTTTATAGTGAGACCAAATATTGAGGTCACTTTTAACATATTTGCAAGGGTGGTGCATTTGTTGAACATTCAGCAACAATATGGTGACTGGTGATGGGTAAGAGGTGAAGCTCAGTGGTCACTTTTGCAGAGCTATTTGTCCACCAAGCTGTTGCCTTCATGACACCATGTTGAAATCTGTTCCAACGTGGCCCCAGTTGGACTGATCTGGCACCACAAAGGTGGTATCTGAAATAACTCTTGAAAGAACCTCTCGATCTAATGTTTCATTCCTCCATGAAAAATGGGCACCATTTTAATTGCTTTTGCTTTAGACATCTTTGTTCACTTTTGCATTTCGTTTGTTGGATTAATGACAGAACAGGTGCCACAGATAGTATCTTGGGCAGAATCTGAATTCTGTCTCCCAGCTCAAAAGTATTTCAGTGCTGAATCTTGAAATCTCATTTCTACCCCCCAAACCCAATGCTTGTATTTGCAGAATCTTTAGTTCAATGGTTTCAAGGAAGTACATGGTCTGCGGCTGTATATGTGTGGAATTTCTTCTGGTTATAAAGCCTCTCCTCTGGGTCAGAGAATACCAGTGCCACATGCAATTGTTACGCATCAGATCTTTTTAGAAGACAATATTTTATTCCACATTTTTCAGATGAGCATATAAATCTAACATTAAGTAGTGGAATCCCAAGATATTCTATAATAAAAGATCCCTAATTAGAATACTGTCAGACAGGGTTGATATTATATATATATATATATATATATATATATATATATATATATATATTCATTCTACTACGGGAGTAGGTCTCAGTTTAGATGCAGAGCATGATAACATAATTTGTTACACTGTAGAAAGTTGTCTATATTGCTGGCGCCTCTGCCTTGCTCGCTGTCTGTTCCGCCGAAGTGACAGACTAATGGGCTGTTTCCCAAATTTCTCCATGATCTCTTTGATTCGGGCCAAGTTGGTTTTGCTGATGGTGAAGTCACACCGGGTCGCACCCATGTCATAACCCACAGCACAGTTTTTGGTGGCAGCAGTATAGCCCTCTGCTTTTGCAGTGACGACGTATTCTCCAGGGTTTAGAAGGCGCCAGTAATCTCCATCACTTGCTGTTGAAGAAGGAAATAACAAATATTGTGATACATTTTTGTTTAGCCTTAACTTCCATCTTTCTATTTAGTATCAAGGAGCTTATCCATTTATTGTTTCAAATTTGTAATGCTGGGGAGTCCAGTCTATATTTTGTACCAGTCCACCTAGGTTTGCAACAGCTCCAGTCAAAGTTTCACCCAATAGCTTTAGAACCAAGACTGGGGCAGCTGGGGACATGGATCTCTGGTGTGGTTTTCCTCATGTTTGTTTGAGTTTGTTCTAAATAAATAATTTTGGTCACCGTCCTTTGTGCCAAGACTACATCTTCCAATAGTTTTCCTTCCCCAAGGAAGTTCTAACTAGCCTTTAGGAGCCATTTTCATCTGATGGAAAGAACACTGGAGACTTATGGCATCTTTGTAATAACCTGAAAATATACAGGTTGAAGAATAACTTAAGGCTTGCAGATACTAACACACAGGTAGTGTGAGGAAAACAGCAACATCATTCCCTCAAAATCAACCTCCACAATGCAACAGAAAGGATGAAGAGGAGTATACAAGTTTTAATAATAATAATAATAATAATAATAATAATAATAATAATAATAATAATAATAAATCATTTCCTACTCCACTGTTAGCAATGGAGTAGGTAGATAGAACTGGATGTCACTGATCAGTAGTTCTGGAGATTCGTTTTTCCAAAAGTCAATAAAAAAATGGGTTCTGTTTGAAGAATCCGAAGAAACAAAGGCTCTGCACTGCATTTCATCTGATAATAGATTCTAGCATCCTTCAATAGGGAAATGTAGAAGAAGACTCTGTATGATTAGTAAAAATGTGAATTGCCATCATGTAACACTGGGTGCGTTCACATTACCACTTATTCCACTTCCAGTGCACTCCCACTGCTAGTTTTTAAAGCTGCATTCACACAACTTTAGCCACAATCATATGGACCCTGTAGTTTATCAACAACTACTGCTGTCTGATGCACTTTTCCTCTCAAACCAGATTCAATCTGGCTAGAAAACCTAAGCTGCATTCGCTTTATATTGACAGCTGCCACACATGCGCAAACAGCAGCTTCACGAATAGGAGTTCCAGGGGTGTTGCAGGAGCAGGGAAGCCAAAAAGGTCAGGTGTATCAGGAGAAGACATCCCTGCCCCCTCTTTGATGTAAGCAACACCATGCAAATGCAGCTTGAAATTCAGCAGGGGGGGGGGGCTTTGCTGTGTTTTAAGCCACTGATGTGAACATAGCCACCATTACAGTGTTTATGTCTCATTCTATCCTTCCACAATAGTGATTCTTCTGCCTGGGAAACGAAAGCGTATGATTAAACTTTGTTTCAAACCCATTGATTCCAATGAGACTCAATTGGCTGAAATCTAAATATTGTGAATTGGGCTGCTAATTAGCAGGCTGGGAACCTGTTGTGGATCACAGCAACACACACACACACACGGGGGTTCTTTTGGGGTGGAGTTAGTACAGTATATGCATGATTTAACTACCATGAGCTTTGCGGTATAAGATAATGTTAACTGTTAGAAAATAAGATAAATTATTGCATATGAGGACCTTATCTGTACATCCTGCAGAGTCTCCTTTATTTTTCTGAGTGCATAATAGGAACACAGGAAGCTACCTTATACTGGGTCCGACCATGGGTTGAGCTATCTCAGTATTGTCTACAGTCTGGCAGTGGCTTTCCATGGTTTTAGGCCACAACTTTTTCTCCAGTCCCTATCTGAA
Organism: Podarcis liolepis; assembly: GCF_965112155.1. Taxonomy (NCBI): domain Eukaryota; kingdom Metazoa; phylum Chordata; class Lepidosauria; order Squamata; family Lacertidae; genus Podarcis; species Podarcis liolepis. The sequence continues at coordinate 48,109,236 of NC_139556.1, read as the reverse complement.
GACGCCAGGGATCAAACCTTTGACATTCTGCATAAAAGTCAAGTTCACTACTACTGAGCTGCCTTTTCTCCCAACACTTAATACAAGCTGCACTTCTTCTGGAGGGGTTGCCATCAAAATACTAGCTTACAAGGGAAAGAGGTAGGCAAATATTTGAACATATTTTCAAGTTTCCTATAAACAATTCCTATAAAGAATGTAGAAAGTCTCTTGCAGTTGACATTTCTTGCACGATGCAGGGCATTTCGAAAGGTAAATTGCCTGCACTTTGTTTTGAAGTATTGTCAACATGCTGAATCTGGGTTATTCCCTGTGAAGCCAGTGACTTCTCCTGCAGATTACCTGTAGCCCGCTGAGAGCCTTTCTCCATGTTTCTGAGCATGTAATGCTACATAAAAACATAAATACACAAAACAGCTCCCTGTTTTCACACTAATGCAAAATGACACCGTTACTATTATTTGTCTTGCCCGTGGGTAACTTACAATGCCCTGAAATACTATACTAAAAAGACAAGTTACATTAATGGAATGCATGTTGATCATTGTTGGGCTGGTTCTGCTCATATTTAAGAGGATATGAATTGTGCCCCAGAAGATAAGTGGGTCATGAGTAGCACACACACACACACAAAAAGCTTAAGCCTAACCTAACCATCAAATGGGGACGCGGATGGCGCTGTGGGTAAAACCTCAGTGCCTAGGACTTGCTGATCCTACATTCGGCAGTTCGAATCCCCGCGGCGGGGTGAGCTCCCATCGTTCGGTCCCAGCTCCTGCCCACCTAGCAGTTCGAAAGCACCCCTAAGTGCAAGTAGATAAATAGGTACCGCTTTATAGCGGGAAGGTAAACGGCATTTCCATGTGCTGCGCTGGCTCGCCAGAGCAGCTTCGTCACGCTGGCCACGTGACCTGGAAGTGTCTCCGGACAGCGCTGGCTCCCGGCCTCTTAAATGAGATGGGCGCACAACCCTAGAGTCGGACACGACTGGCCCGAAAAACGGGCAGGGGTACCTTTAACCAGCAAATATCCACCACTTCCTGTGAACAGCTGAGAGTTGAAACTAAACCATCTATACTATAGCAGTGAACCTGAAACACCTTGGCAAATTATACTAAATTGTTGAAATGCGATAGAACACACAGAGCAGGCTGATTGGTATTCAGCTCACCTCACTTTTCATACTGACCCTCAAAACCTATTTGCTTAAGAATGGCATACAGCAAGCAGGTAAACATTCCAAACAAAGCTTGCCCAAATATTTGATACCTGAAGCACAGGGGTTTTGTTTCCAAAAGGCACATGTCAGTCTTCCACTTGGAAAATAATCTAGGTATTTTTTTGATCTGCAGCAACTGGCAAACGTTTTGCCTCCACCCCCAATTTCTCTCAGTAGGTTAGTTATCCTGCCCTCTTTTATTTTTCTAGTCTGGGCTTCAGGAAGAGACTTTGCTTTCTGGGCAACAGTGATGCTTCTGAGATAGTGATATACATAGCAACTGTAAATATAGGCTGCCTCAGGGAATGCTCCCTTGCTATGGTGTCACAAACTATACACTGTTCAAAGGATGGTGTCAAGAAAGCCTGGTTTTGCTGTTCACTGAATTCAATGGGTTCTACTTCTGAGTAGACATGCATAGGATTGAACTGTAAAGATATGCTTCATTTTTAAAATCAACAACAACAAAGCAAAACCTGATTTTTCCAGACAGTAGATAACTGACATGCATACTTAGACAAGTTATTTTATGCCATATGGCATAAAATATGGCTCCATCATGCAGCAGCCTTGACCCTGTATACTTGAAGGAGTGTCTCCACCCACATCAATCTGCCCAGACACTGAGGTCCAGCTCCAAGGGTCTTCAGGTGGTTCCCTCACTGCAAGAAGTGAAGTTACAGGGACACAGGCAGAGAGCCTTCTCAGCACTGGCACCCACCAGCTTCCCAATCAGATGTAAAGGAGATTAACAACTACACCACTTTCTGAACACATCTGCAGGAATCCCTGTTCTTTGATGATTGATATTTTGCTGTGCTTTTATTATGTTGGAAGCTGCCCAGAGTGGTTGGGGCAACGCAGTCAGATGGGCAAGGTCATAACAACAACAACAACAACAACAACAACAACAATTGTATACCACCCTTCATCCATAGTTCTCAGGGTGGTTCCCAACATAAAAATACAAGATAAAAACCAAACAAAATCCATAACAAAAATAGGAAATAGAATAAACCAATACCTCCCCCCATTGCGATGTTAGGTGGGCAGCTCCACCAACATGACAAATTTGGACCACAATAATGCTGTGCAGATGTTGTACCAAAGCCCATGCTCAACTCAACAAAGTGCCTCATTAATAAAGTTGCCAGCTAATTAACTTGGCATTGTGTGTTCCAGTCCTCCTTTCACCCTTCTCTTGTGACACAGAGGCATGCAATTACCTGTGCGAATGTCGTGGTTAACGCCTTCTACAGAAATAATAGCGTTTGGAATCCCCTTGCCATGTAGATCCCTCACCATGCCTTTAATGCCTCGGTGCACCTGTCAGTAGAAGTAAGTACATGGAAGTGAAAAATTAGGCATTGACAGAAAAAGAGAAGACTGCCAGTCATGATGAACCAAATGATGTCAACTAAATCATAGAGAATGGTATTTTTGCATGATATATATGCTGTTCCAAAACTATGTACAGTAATTCACATCAGGCCAAAAGCTTGAAAAGAAACATATGCTCTTAGAGAAAAAAAAAAAGTAAAGTGATGAATGTCAGAGGTGCCCATGAATGATATTTTACTGGACGTTTATGAATGAGATCATTTTCTACCAGTATTGGGTGGTGCCATATTTCCAGCATCAAACATGACATGGATCTTGTGGGGTAGATTCAGTTGGTATTTATTGACTGCGTGTGTTTATGCTTTTTTCTCCTTCAAAATATGACACACTACAAATGTGATTAAAATGATATCTACTAAAGCACATAAAAATCATTCCCCAAAGTGTATTTAGCACAAGCACACACAAACTTGGAAAAAGACCATAGCTCAGAAACAGAGCAATTGCTTTGCATGCAGAAGCTCTCAGATACAATCCATGGCATCTCCCAGTAGGGCTGGGAAGGCCCATCCCCAACAAAAATCCCAAAGAGCTGCTGCCAATGGACTTACTTGATGTAAGCCAACTTCCTATGTTCCTAAACTCCTCCCATAGCAAGGAATTACATCACCTTGAATGCCCATTAAAGCTTTGTTTTAAAACCTTCAGCGAAGGGCTCAGATGGAACGGGATAGGCATGTTGCTCCACAGCCTTGGTACCATGACCCAAAAGACAGTGTTTCCTTCTTTCACACAGTCCTCCTCCCCTGGAGATCTCACAAGGCACGACATGACCACTCTTTATGACAGGCAAAATGCCGCAAAGCATTTAGCACCTGCACACAGCGACTTGGTTTGCATGGTATGCATATCATTCAAGAACCTTCCCATGGCCTCTTGAGCATGCTGTCGGATGGATAGGAGATGGCTCTAGCAAGATTGCATTAAATAATTCAAGCACCCAACATGTCCTGTGCACCTGGTGGCCATCGGTATTTATATAATTTATATAAGAAGGGTGAGGGTTATATGTAGATGGGCAGCAAAGATAAAAGCAGTGCAGGTACGTCAAGTGGGGGAAATAGTTGCCGATGTGTAGAAAACGAGGAAGGCAAAGTTAATGTTGAGGACACATGCATAGGTAGGTAGAGTCTCACAGAATTTTCAGCAGTCATTGCTTATCCAAATGTACTTTGCATCTCATCCAAATCCACCTTTAATAGCATAAGGAGAAAATCAAAGACCCTGTATTTTGTTTACATTTAGAAACATGTTCTGGTGGCATGAGATTCACGGAGATGGCAACATGTACGTATGTCTATTTCTGACATGTATGTATGTCTATGTCTACTTCTCTCAGAAAGAGACACATACATTACCAATACTATATTGCAGTTATTTCTGTTCCAAGATAGGGAAATGGTGACCCATGTTTTTCAAAAGCAACGTTGAAAGCTCTAAGTCTTGGATCCAGTGCTGCCATCTTGCTCACGTATCAGATTTCTGCTTGTGCAATGTAACTTCCTCTTCACCCCTGCAGCCTCTCAACACCTTCTAAATATGCTCTGAAGCTGATTCTGGGGACACACCGGGGGTGGAGAGGAAGTGGAATTCCCATTGCATGAGTCGAGCTCCATTTGCACATCACTGGACACAACCTCAAGTTTCACGGAGCAGGCCCCAGGGAAGTGATTTGTTTTGACTTTTCGGAACGTGATGTGCCAGATGTATACCTTTCTGTTCTGAGTTAGTGGAGCCTGACCCAGATTTTGACTCAACTGCCAGTGTCTTTGGAAAGACTTTGCATTCTGCTCTTCCCCTTGATAATCTTATAGGCAAGTAATAGAAAACAGTGAGTTGTGGTAACCAGATGTAAAACACCCCAATTAAAGAAAAGGAATTCAATTGGAACAGATCTAGATTTGAATCAGCCCAAGTGTTATTATTTCATACCTGCTCCATGAAAACAATAAGGGACTCCCTGTTATTTTCCCACTCTTCAGGTAATTCACTTTCGTGGGGATATTTATCACAGCCAACATATATGGATAGTTCAAAACAATTTGTATGTAGGTAGCTGAAGTCATTTATACCTGTCAATGCAATGAAAAGAACAAATAAAAATAATGTAATAAAAAATAAAATACAGCTTTTATTTAATCTAGGAACCAGACACAATCATTTTAAATAATTAAATTTCCCTAATAGTTGTGTTAAAATAGATTCGATAAAAAAGCTTTTATGGAAATGCATGCATTTTGTAATGATATCAATAATTTAATTAAAATGAACTCATAAAACATTCTGCCAGTAAAATGTGAAGATTTATATTCATTTTTAAAAATATAACAGACATCTTGAAATTTAGCCTAGCCTTGTATTCTGTCGGGGCTTCAGAATCTGGATGGACTTCCAGGAACTTTTTAGAAAGTCATGAATTTTAAGATGGCAATGTTACAAAAGTCTTCAGTTTCAAAAGTCTTGACATGCATGTGATTAAATTGTAAATATTATTACTTTCTCATCCAAAGAGGATAATGTCAGGCCACCACAACTTAGTCTGCAGGTCATCAGGATGTTAAATGGTTGGTTAAAAAAAAGTACATTGTTGCAGAACACTTGTTACAGTCAAACTGAAATTAATTTATAAAGATTATTCACAAAAATGCAACTAAATTGCTGATGACAAAGGTATGCGTACTATTCTTTAAACAGTTGTTACTATATCTGGGAAATTCATTTATTATGATGATTTTGCATGCATATATATATATATATGTAGTTTTGTCTCTATTTTTCTTACCAGGAATAGGAATACTTTGTTCGTGAGCAAACTGAATTTCAAATTATATGGCAAGTTTTAAGCTTATAGATGAATTTTAATTGTTTTAATTCATTTACTTTATAATGACCAAATATAGAGGAACATGGATGGAACTAAGTGAAGAGAAGGTGGGGGGCAGGAAAATATTACTATACAGCTGCTACCGAGCACTTAATGAGCCTGAAAACACCTTCTGGTTTCTCTGTAGGAGGATTATGTAATGCAGATGTTAAGCTTGTCGATAGGGAAAGATTAAAATATCACAGTGTCGGGTTCTGCTGCTATGCTAAAGCTTTTCTCCTTCCCAGTTAAGAGTAAGAAACATTTTTACTCCGTCTGAATTAATATTTTTCCAAAGATGCTTTATCTACAAAGTTTCATTCAGTTTTTTAGACTGTCCTAACCCGGAGATAGGGACGCGGGTGGCGCTGTGGGTTAAATCACAGAGCCTAGGACTTGCCGATCAAAAGGTTGGCAGTTTGAATCCCTGCGACGGGGTGAGCTCCCATTGCTCGGTCCCAGCTCCTGCCAACCTAGCAGTTCGAAAGCATGTCAAAGTGCAAGTAGATAAATAGGTACCGCTCTGGTGTGAAGGTAAACAGTGTTTCCGTGCACTGCTCTGGTTTGCCAGAAGTGGCTTAGTCATGCTGTCCACATGACCCGAAAGCTGTACAGCAGCTCCCTCAGCCACTAAAGCGAGATGAGCGCTGCAACCCCAAAGTCGGTCATGACTGGACCTAATGGTCAGGGGTCCCTTTACCTTTCTTTAACCCAGAGATGGGGCACCTCTGACCCTCCCAGTGTTGTTGGACTACATCCCCTATCATCCCTGACCATCCTGGATCAACCTGATGGGAGTTGAAGTCTACCAACATCTAGAGCAGGGTTCCCCAAACCTCAGTTTCCAGCTGTTTTGGACTACAACTCCCATCATCCCTACCTAGCAGGACCAGTGGTCAGGGATGATGGGTACTGTAGTCCAAAACAGAGGGAGACCTGATCCAGTGTCAGAGCAAGCTGCATGGGCAGCTTGGATAAACGTTACTGCTAAGAAGATCATAAGTAAAATGTAGCAGGAATTCTGCGAAGTACTGTAATAGAGATATTTATTGAACACATGCTGTGTAAAAGCCGCTCTCATTCAATTAACACCTTTTTGCTAATTCCACTTTATGTTCATTAATCTGAGACAATTCCTCTTGTATGTCAAGAGTAAGTAGATGGAATTTTAAGTCAATATTTGAGAATCATCATCACACAATGATCCAAAACTTATCATTGCATTAGGATGAGTATTATTATTATTATTATTATTAAAAAACCTCAGAGTATAATACAGCTGTAAAAAATGAATTTGATGAACTAAATCCAAAGCAATAATTGCTGCTAAGAAACCAGGTAGTACTTATTTTTGTGGTTAAAGCCCTAGCATACTGGATCAATTCATTATCAAGTTTGCACAGCACTTTAAAAAATGAAAGTCATAAATTAATGAAGCAGTCAATTCTGAATTTAAAATGGTTATTGTATGGGAGGGGGGGAATAGGACATGTATTGGGCCAACTTATTCAAAAAAAAATTATGCTGTACCACAAACATATGAAACTATCTCCATTTCCTGAGTTCAAAGAGTTTTTGCAGACAGCAAAAGAAATATTCTGCATGCTGGCATGTGAATCATTATGTCCAGGCCAAGATTAACTTCATGTGGTCCAATGCAAATATTATAAAATTAGCTTCCAAGTTGTACACTGTTTGTTCAGTGAAAGCGCAGCTTGTAGCAATGAAACAGGCCAACAAAAGGACTGCAGGAACTGTTATCCTTATTACTGCTAAAGAGACAATGCTATGGATGGCTATTCATTACTCTGTGCCCAACACACACAATTCGCTTGAGGTGTTTTTAGCTTGTTTTTACCAAGGTTCATCTTGATGAGATTCATGCCAAGCAAATGTTCAAGCAGGAGCTTTGAAAGCAACTGAGATCTTGCCCACCCCGAATCCTCTACTTTGCACACAATATCCATGGAAGCCAGTTAGTAGTCCCATGTGCTTCTAATTGGTTACCCAACTGATCTGTAGGCAAAGGCATAACAGAATGTCTCTTCTCTCTTTCGCTGTTAGGCGGAAACAAGAAAGTTGGATGTGACTGATCATTTCTGGTCTCTGAGTACATCACAAGGACACTCTAGGAGAGCACAAGGGGTGAAAGGCCTTTATACCCAACACAGAAGCATTCTTCTCCCGCTCATATCCCAAAATATATTAAATGCCTTCCAGAATGATGATGCAGTTAGAATTCATCAATATATTATTCTTTTCTTAATATAAGATAACTGAATATTTATTTACTGATAGCAAAAGCAGGTGCATATGTGCAGCTAGTTGTTGGGTGCATGATTTTCAATGTATTGTCAGGTTTCAAGAAGAAAGTTTTCTTCCCAGACTTGTATGTGTTAGTTATATCATTTAATGCTTTAAACACCAAATTCCTCCACTGCAAGGCAAGATTATATTGGGCAAAAGATTCCTGCATTGCAGGGTTTAGATTGGTGACCTTCGGGGTCCCTTCCAACTCTACAGTTCTATGATTCTATAATACACTTGTACCTTGGATCCCAAACACCCTGGAACTCGGACGTTTTGGCTACTGAATGGCCCAAACCTGGAAGTGATTGTTCTAGTTTGTGAATGTTCTTTTGAAACCCGAACATCCGATGGGGCTTCCATGGCTTCTGATTGGCTGCAGGAACTTCCTGCAGCCAATCAGAAGCTGTAATTTGGTTTTCAAACATTTTGGAAGTTGAAACAGACTTCCAGAACGGATTCCGTTCAACTTCCAAGATACGACTGTAATTAGAAATAAACTGCAGTAGTGTACACCTAAGGCAAATAGCTTCTGATCCCTGAATATATGGCTTATCAACTAGGTACTTTAGGGCTTAGCTATATATTACATTAATTGCAAGGTTTGTGGCCATATGTAGGAACCTTTTTTAGAATCATCATCATCATCCTAGGTGCATCCTCCTCCTTGATTTCTATCAGGACAGGAGCAAGTAATGATGGGAGATTTGACTCTTCCATCTCCCACAATGATTCAGTTGGAAATTAGTCCCACACCGTAAGTAGTGGTTGAAAAACATCAACAATTTGCCATTGTCGCAAATGGGACCTTTTTTATAGAGAATTGCAGCATTTGCCACTGCAAATGGGGGAAAGATTCCATTGGGATTGTGGTTAAGGAGAAAAGGATTAAACATCACCCTCTCTACATGGCAGTTGTGATGGAAAATGAGCCCCCGCACCTTGAATGAATCTTGCGACTGGGTTGCAAGTCACACGGTTAACATGTAGCCAAGCCCTTAGTTTCATATCAATTGCCGGTTGCTTAAACAGATGCGTAGTCCCTACTCTATTAAATCGCTTTGACAGGTACCATTTAAATTCATTGCACTATAAAGGCAGAGTAGTATGCACAGAAACCAAAACCTCCTTGGTGAAAATCTGACAGCTCTGCATCAATCCAGGATGCATTGTGAAACACAAAGAGGAAAAGTATTGTTTCTGCGCTGCGTAGGTGGGTGACAGCCATTCAATTTAAGTTAAGGTGGTAGAACAAATAGTACAGGCGGCCTTCTTTATTTTTGAAAGTTTAGGGGTGTTCTGCTTTACAGACACTTACTTCCTGCAACAGTATGCCATGAAGCTCCATTTACAGTCCCGTCTTCCTTCTGGAAGTCCTCCGTATGGCACACTCTCCGGCGAGCGTCTGTCATCAGCCGATGGGTGGAGGCATAAGAATATGCCAGCCACCTGAAAACATGGTCATCTGGGGTAGGCGTGTGCTCCTGGGTTTTCCACGTCGACCGGACCATATCATAGGGGTAGGCAACAACAAGTTCTCCACCTTGTAAGTTGCCACCAAGCACAAAAGGGTTTTTCTCCATCCAGGCAATCACCGCTCGTGTTTCAACTGCTACCTGGGAAGTGAAGGAAGAAAAATAAAATCAGTTCAAGAGGTATGAGAAACTCATCTTGGAACAATTGCCACATTTATTTATTTTTTAAACCAAAGGCATTTTTAAACAAATGGCAGCCATTTCTAGCACATCTACAGAAGAAGAAAGTAGTCCCAGTTTAAACACTGTAGTTTCTTGGCCCATTGAGGGGTGTAAATGGGAGAGGTATGGATGGGAGAGAGTCCCAAGGGCCAGATAGGGAAACATGGATGGCCGCATTTGACCTACTTTAAACCATTTCAAACACAGAAGGTGAGTTTCCTTCCCAGTAGCACTGATCCTACTCACTGTAGCGTTTTCAGACAGGTACCATTCTGGTATTGGTATGTGATGATTTGGGACCTTTCTCATAACCCTTTTACGATCTTCAGATTCCCAAAGCAGAGTATTTAAGTCAGGGAAGTTATTGTTGATGTCAATGCCATCTTGAGTCCATCTTCCTAAAGACCAGCCTCCTAATTCTGAACCCTGTAACAAATTAGGTTAGGTTGTATTATAGTGACAAACTCTGTGTGCCTTTCTTATAGTAATAAAACAAGCCTCCTGAATGCCTACGATTATGGCAGAGGTGCAGCGTTTTCAGGACCTTTGTGATGAAGTTGTATTCCCCTTTTCTAGAAAGCTCACATTCCTCTAAAACAATTTTTATAGCACTCCTGTTTCCTTTGTAAAATGTATCTCATTGCATGGCTTATGGCCAAAGATTGTGGTTTGCTGAGTGGAGATTTATAAAAGCTGAAACTGAATAATATTCAGAGAAAACACTAATTAATTTGTAGAAAGAATCAGTGCTGAGCCATAATTTTTTAAAAAATTACTCTGGTGCAATAAAGCATTGTTTATATACAGCTTCAGTTATTAACTTAATTACAAGTAGGAGAAGAAATAAATTCAATATCACTTAACTGCAAAAATCTATCTAAAGACTCTTTATTGCTTCTCCTGACCACTCTTTTAAATTGCACAATATGCCACCAAGGCACTTTTAGGTCTTAAGAAATGTTTGTGCTTTGATCAAGATGTCACATTAAGTGAATTACTGGAAGAAAGGCAAGTCGAGGAGGTAATATCAAATCAGAGTCGAAACAAAGTCTCTCAAAGTTTCAGGGTGTTCGTTTTTTGAAAACTGAATTTTGGTGTGGACATTCTACCTTAAAATATGACGCTGGAAATTCGGGTTCTAAATTTGGCACCAGAAATCACACATTCTGCTTATTTAAATAAAGTCATAATATAACATTAACCAAATTCTGTTGCATGCCACCTATCAAATATTGTAAGGTGCTGATGCCAGTATTTTTCCCTACATTGCACTCCCTTAAAACATTATCAGAATGGCATTGTATTTGACTGCCCATGAACAGGATGAAGAAAGGTAGGGTGGGGAACATTTCAACTCAACCCTGTTTATGACCACTATCGTGTATTCTTGTAGTATCTATAATCTCATACTTCTTGAAACTGTATCAACATTTTTCGCTCTATAAGATGCACTTTTCCCCTCCTAAAAAGTAAGGGGAAATGTGTGTGCGTCTTATGGAGCGAATGCAGACGGGAGGCTCTGTCAGCGCTCCCTTTAAAGAGCCGCGTGGAGCTGCCCTTCTCCCTCCTCGGGGAAAAGCCCCCAAGAGCCGCACACATGCTTTGCATGCTCTTTAAAGGGAGTGTGGCTCTTGGGGGAGCCTTAGCGATGCGCAGCCTCTCCCAGGCAGGGCAGGGGAGGCTGCGCGCGGCTAAAGAGGAAGCCAGGACAGCGAGCGGGATCCATCCCGCTGACTGTCTTGGCTTATGCCATAGTGCATGGCTCTGTCCCTTCCCCCACCTCCCAGAAAAGCCCCCAAGAGCTGTGCTCCCTTTAAAGAGTGTGCGGCTCTTGCGGGAGGAAAGCAAGTAGGCTTGCTTTCGCTGAAGCCAGGAGGGCAAGAGGGATCGGTGTGCACCAATCCCGCTTGCTCTCCTGGTTTCAGGCGTAGCTCTGCAAAGCCTCCTGAGCGAAGATAGAGGAGTGCTCCCTCTTAGCTCAGGATGCTTTGCGTTCCTTTCTTATTTCTTGTTTTCCTGCCCTAAAAAGTAGGTGCGTCCAATCGTCCAGTGCGTCTAATAGAGTGAAAAATACGGTATGTATTATTCTAATATCTTCTATTTAATTTTTTTCATGTAATCCTACCAAATAGCAGGAAACAATCTTCTGACTCAAAACTCCAACTGAAAGTTCTACGATGCCCATGTTTCTATGCCTCAAAAGGCAGCATGTGTCTTTTCTATTAATCGATCAGCTGCATCCCAGCGCAGTTCTTCCTTACCACTTCGTAGGCCTTTTCATATCCATCTGGGTTGATTGAAGGAAGAAGGTGGATTCTGGTATCCTTAATGAGGCGTACAATACGTGGGTTCCCAGCCAGATATTCCTGGCACATAAACTGCATTAACAAAAGCAGTAACTCGCGTCCCAGCACCTCATTCCCATGAGCCCCTGCCATGTACCGAAATTCTGGCTCACCTGTTCAAAAAACAAAGGAAGATGTGAGCACAGCAAAAACAGAATCCAACTAAGGTAATGCGATTTGGAGGGTCTGGCACAGAAGGAAGACACAACAAAACTTGGTATATTCCAGCATATCATTCATGCCTCTTCAATACCATATGATAGGGGCAGGAAACTTCATGGCCAAGAAACAAATCCAGTCCCTAATAGTTTTATAACCAGCAAAGCTATGTTTCCAAGGAAACATCATCTCCCAAGCGTATCTCGGTGACTTTTCTCTAAATGTGCAATGGAGGCAAAGGGGTCTCTTTAATTCCCTCTCCTGCGCTTTGGACAGCAGGAGATAAGCTTTAGCAGAGTCATCCCTTATTACATATATCAGCTGCTATTTCCAATGCACAAGGGGAGATCTGTCAATTTTGATTTCCCTCAGCTTCACATTTTCTCAATCTTAAACTCAGTTCTCCATATTTCCCTATCAGTTTGAGATTATTATTGCAAATTTCAGCACAAATTAGCACGAATTTCTTCTAATGGAATTGTCTCTGTATACATTTGTCCCCAATATGCAATTTTTTGCAAAACATTTTCTCCCAATATGATGCTTTTTGGGTGTGTTATTTTCCTAAATATATGCATTTTATGCACACTTTTGGTCTGTGCACTTTTGTACACATTACTTGGCTAGAGGACTGCACTGCAAAATTCAGAGAATAGCAAATTTCAAAGGCTGGCTGTGTTTTGGTTGGCATATTGTTTCACAAAGGGCAAATTAGGTGGGTTCAGCTTTAAATGCAAGCAGAATCAGGTTTCTCACCCACCTCTATGCACAAGACAGGGAAATTTCTGTGTGGTAAAAATTGAGCCCACTAAAGCCTCCGCTGCTCTTCACATGGAGGAACAGGCTAAAGGCTGTTTGTTGGTAAGTCAATTGGCAGACAGTGTTGCTGCCTTGCACAGTCAAAATTGTTGCTGACTAGGACCACAAACTCTTTCTCTCCACATTTATGTATTCCCCCTACATGATTATGCAATTTGAACCACCACAAAGTACACAAATACTGGGGCAAATGTTTTCTTCTTACATCACTTAACAATTTGGTAACTAATAACTACCTCATTATCATTAATACTTTTTAACTATCGTACAATATGACCAGCAAACATTCATAATCTAGATTTTATTTATTAGTCTACAAAACTGCCAAGTTACCTTATACAGCGTGTGTGTGTATGTCTGCATATATGCACAGAAAATTCATTAAAATATGTGATTATCTCGAACCATGAAGTCAACCATATTCATGAATATATGTATGTGCATATATAATAGAATTTCTCAGTTCAGAGCGCTAAGCTTGAAAAAATCACATTAAGCAATCATCTCTCTCTTCTCTCTCTCTCTCTCTGATGATACAAGTTCTCTATGAAAAATATTGGGAGGGGCAAGGAAAGGCTAGGATACTTTAATCAGTTGGTGTAGCCATATTTGAAATATCAATCCTGTCAATGGTAATTCTGTTTTGGCTAGGCTGGGAGAGAGAACACAGGTAAATGCTTTTGCTTCCAAGAGTGGAACCACAAGTCATTTCCTTGTTACAGGACTGACCTAATTTGTTGTCTACACAGGAGACAAATACACCAACATTACTACTTTTCACATATTTGATATACCTTTGTTCAAAGGCAGAACAAAACATGATGTTATTCAAAAAAATAGCCCTTCTATGCTGATCTGTTTTCAATCAAAAGCAGAAATTGGGGTGGGGTGGCTCAGAACCATAACCTGGTAGGGTGGTGTTTAACACCATGGTTCCGATCAAAATCTGGTAGCCCCATATTTGCTATATGCAATTAGAGGGAAGCTCCCATTGGGAGCACGCAGCATAAAAGTGTAACATTAAGAAGGCCCTCGGATACACAGAAATTGTTAACCAGATTGTCTTCTAGCTCTTGCTGTCTATTCTGACAATGACTGTCAGTGCATACTTTTCATCATTAAAGTTGGCTCCATTTTTTTATCATTGCAAAAGAAGAATATATGATTAGCATAAAGGAGTTTGATCCCACTCTTTGGATGGCTTCTATTTATATTCCTCTTCTTCTCTAATTAGAAGAAGTATAATCAAAATTCCTCCCACATGTACTCAACACCATGACTGCTTGTAGGCACATGCCTCCACTGCGAAGTGCTGCAAACATGTGGAATGTTAAAAATTTAAACATTCTAAACCACTTCATCCACCAGTCCGCCAGCCGGGATTTTATCTGGTCAGAATATATCGTCCTAACCAACTTCGTGTTCTCCTGGGTTGTCTGAGATTTCAACAGCATACAGCTTTAGCCCTTGGTGGCTTTTCCCAATATTGTAAATTCTTGTGATATTTGGACACATCTCATTCACCACTTTCATCAGCTGCAAAATAATCAAAGAAAGAAAGACAAATTTGTACAAATTAACGAGAGGTGTGATATAGATAAAAGCGTGTACCTCACCCCATAATTGTTTCCATGTTGTAAGACAATGAGTATCACAGATAGCACTCGACAGGGATGGGAAACTAGTAGCCCTACAGATGCTGAGAGACTCTGTTGCCCAACATCCTTGGCTATATCCTGTATACCTGAAGGAGCGTCTCCACCCCCATTGTTCAGCCCGGACACTGAGATCCAGCGCCGAGGGCCTTCTGGCGGTTCCCTCATTGTGAGAAGTGAGGCTACAGGGAACCAGACAGAGGGCCTCCTCGGTAGTGGCGCCCGCCCTGTGGAATGCCCTCCCATCAGATGTCAAAGAGATAAACAACTACCTGACATTCAGAAGACATTGTAAGGCAGCCCTGTTCAGGGAAGTTTTTAATATGTAATGCTGTATTGTTTTTAACACTTGATTGGGAGCCGCCCAGAGTGACTGGGGAAACTCAGCCAGATGGGCAGGGCATAAATAAATTATTATTATTATTATTATTATTATTATTATTATTATTATTAGCCATGTTGGCTGAGGCTGATGGCAGCTGGAATTCAACTTAATCTGAGAGGGGTGTGGGTTCCCCAGAGCTTGAGGCAGTATGCAATTTAAAAAATCGCCCTCTGGTGTAGGATTATGTTTAATGTCTATGAAAATGAATAATTATATAAAAGGGAGGAATAGTCCAATAAGGAGGATGCAGGGTTTTTAACATTATTCAAGAAACTTTGTGCTTTGTTGATTAATCATACAGGTGCTGCTTTAGGGCTTCCCATAAGCATCTGGTTGGCCACTGTGATAACAGAATTCTGGACTAGATGGGCTATTGGGCTGATCTGGCCAGCTCTTCTCATGTTCTCTTACCACTTTTTCTGGGCTGATTCTTAGCTAACAGACTAAATATGTGGTTGGTTGGGCTGTGTGTATAGTATATACAACAGTTTCCACCATGTGTGTACTCCACAGACCAATTTCTCCAGTTTGAAAATGTACCCACAGGGCCAAAAGGTGGGTGATATTTTGACATGGGTGATATATATATGATGTTTAAATTAAATGACAATAGCAATTCTTTGGTCTTATGGTAAAACAACTTTCCCTTTTTCCCCAGAAATGCAGTAAATAAGAGAAAGCATTTTTTTTGCCCTATTTCCCTCTCGTTTCCAGAGCTGTGTAGCACAAATTGCATATTTGGCAATGTGATATGTTAATGCCTGCCTCCCCCCTCCACCTTTTGCTTGTGTTTGCAGAAACAGAGAAGCCTCTGATAATATGCCGTCAAAGCTATTAACAACCAGAAGACTATAAATCATGCCCAGAGTAAATTTGCTAATAGACAATTATTATGAGTTGTATGCAGCAATTATTTCTTCTATTAACTTTCTGGCAAAAAAGCTGCATAAATTCCCTCAGAGAACCCATTAGTTTCAATCTCAGCTCATGCGGTGCCCAAGGCTGCAGAAGGATTTTGAGAGCAAATCTAAGCCAGTTGTCGCAACCTTTGAGGAGAATGTAGTGCTGTGGGGCCAATTTATGACGAATTCTCTTTCAGGTTGTTGACTAGGTCCTTAGCCAGACTCATTCCATATATTTATCTCTTTCATTCTCTTCTTCTCTTTCAAGAAGCCCAACATTATCTGTTACAAACCATATGAGACTAATGCAGAGATCATTTCACTATCTCTTCCCTGCAACATGCAGCACATGCTGACATTCAATTGTGGTCACAAAACACAGCACGGCTTCTCTTGGCTCAGGTTTTTTTTCTCATTTTTGTTATGACAGTATATTTAGATATAGTTAGATATACAGTGGGAAACTGTTTGGTGTGTGTCCCCCCCATTGCACTGCTTCCTGGAACCTGCACACAGACTATAACAAGTCTACGAAACAGACCTACTAAACCTATATTCATAATTGCCTGGAAGTAAGTTCCATTGAACTCAATAGAGCTTGCTTCTGGGCACACATTTGAATAAATCTCTGGCCCTCCAAATGTTGTTGGACTCCCACATCCATCAACCCCAGCCAGCATGGTCAGGGATGATGGCAACTGTAGTCCAACAACATCTGGAGAGCCACAGGTTCTCTATCCCTGATGGATAGGATTGCACTGTAAGGTAGTTTTTGAAGGCTGGTTGAGACATTTTGATAATAACTAATCTAATAAGTAAAATAAAATATCACATAGCCAAAAGTGATTATGTAACATTAATCTCGCATCGTATTGAGTATGTGATCCTAGAATGGCTGGTATCACCCATGTGATAAAAGAAGGAAGAAATGGACCCAATTATTTTCTTTCTTTTTTGAGAGGTGGCGGTGGGAATGGCACCTAGACATCAGCAAAAGGAAAATCAATGCTAGGTAAAGCTAAAGGTACCCCTGCCCGTACGGGCCAGTCGTGACCGACTCTGGGGTTGTGTGCTCATCTCGCTTAAGAGGCCGGGAGCCAGCGCTGTCCGAAGACACTTCCAGGTCACATGGCCAGCGTGACGAAGCTGCTCTGGCGAGCCAGCACAGCGCACGGAAACACCGTTACCTTCCCGCTATAAAGCGGTACCTGTTTATCTACTTGCACTTAGGGGTGCTTTCGAACTGCTAGGTGGGCAGGAGCTGGGACCGAACGACGGGAGCTCACCCCGCCGCGGGGATTCGAACCGCTGACCATACGATCGGCAAGTCCTAGGCACTGAGGTTTTACCCACAGCGCCACCTGCGTCCCATACAAAGGTGAACATTAAGTCATTGGGGGACATATTTTAGCCCCTTTGAGATATCTAAAGGTAAAGGTAAAGGTACCCCTGCCCATACGGGCCAGTCTTGCCAGACTCTAGGGTTGTGCGCCCATCTCACTCAAGAGGCCGTGGGCCAGCGCTGTCCGAAGACACTTCCGGGTCACGTGGCCAGCGTGACATCGCTGCTCTGGCGAGCCAGAGCTGCACACGGAAACGCCGTTTACCTTCCCGCTGGTAAGCGGTCCCTATTTATCTACTTGCACCCGCAGGTGCTTTTGAACTGCTAGGTTGGCAGGCGCTGGGACCGAACGACGGGAGCGCACCCCGCCGCAGGGATTCGAACCGCTGACCTTTCGATCGGCAAGCCCTAGGCGCTGAGGCTTTTACCCACAGCGCCACCTGCGTCCCTTGAGATATCTAGTTCTGCCCTAAAAATCAAAACAAGCAAATATTACCTCTAAACACACACATTTCTTAGAATTAGCGAATCACTTTTTGATTACACCATAGCTAATATTTGGATTGTGCAGAATCAATATCAGTGAAAAGAGACAACTAAATGCTGCTTAATGGCCCAATTATAATAATACTCTCCAAAGGCTCAGTGATCAGAGAAGCAGAGAATGTGGAAGGATCTGATGAAGGATTTTGCTCTCCACTGACCAGTTAAGCTGCTGCTACCATTTAATCACATATCTTTTTGCTCATTATATAAGACCAGAGGAAATAATTTTCTCCTGCTTTAAGCTATTAGTTTTCCCCAAATATATTTCAAACCTGACCAACCTGTCTTTGCACAATTAGGATCTAAAATGCATTTAACTTTATTGTTCTTGACACTAATTATGCCAATTGCATTTCTACTCATCTAATCTGTCTGCTGAAAATATAGGCCATGAAATCTCTTGTGAGCGCAGTATGTGACTCAGTACACAATTGCTCAATAAAAAATGAATGATGACTCATTCAGTATAAATACGCTGAAGATTCAGCACACTAAAAATGATTCACATACTTCTTGTCCAAACATATTACCTTTATATATTTGAAGAAAAAGATAGGAAGAAATATCTTTAACACATTCTACACCTACATCTGTGGTGATATAAATTTGTCCACAGTGCCATGTGCTTCAAGCTAAAGGAGCATAATTATAGCTGGTAGGTCTAAACTTAGACTGGCAGGGATTAATGCCTATGTGAATCTTGGTCATTTGTGTGGCACAAGCCTTCTGTTGCCAGTCACAGTGCCTGTCAACTCTGGATGAAATACTGTTCACGTCTACAGTGGTATAAAATTATAGCTATAGAACTGTAAGGCTGGGACCTCCCTGAAGTACATTTGCCTAAGATGCTCTACACATTAACCCAAATCCATGCCACAAATTCACAGAAATGGTCAACATTGTGTTGTATTACAAGGAGAGAAGGGATGGATGAATCAGTCCTTTTCTGATCCATTTCATGTGTTCATCCAAAGTATGTTCCATCACATTTCTGCATTAATTTGCTACTTAAAAGAGCTACATGAAAATACAGTTGTTAATGTATATATTTCTCTCATACGTTGATTTAAAAAATAAATAAAATTGAGCCAATAACTACATCAGAACATTTGGGTAGTGTGAAGTACAATGGATAGCTATGTTCTTGGGGTGTGGGACATACAGGAAATCCCATCCACTCCAAAATGATACTTCTGATTGTAGACCCTTCTCTTCTTTAATACTCATCAGTGGAGCAAATGTTCTTAATGGACTTGCGTGGAGCACAAGGGTCTACATCTAAGTGGTTTTGGTGCCAGCAGACTTTCCTTTCATCTCATACAAGTGGGATGAATATCCCCCATTCACATGTGCAAAACCAACCTGACAAAAGTCTTTCAGATAGAACAGTTTCAAAAATTTTGTGGAGTGAGGAGAGTTCTCCACTTGTGGAGGTGAGGACTTGTGTTCTTGTCTTCAACCACTTACACAAGGTGCCTCGGCCCAGTTCAATCTCTGCCTTTCTCTCTCATTCACATACACTAAGACACATGGCATCCTGGAGGGTCCTTTAACCCACATTCTGCTCATGGAAGTCTAGATCCATGCATAGGTATCCAACCCAAAGTTCACAACTGAGGAATCTGCAAGCACACATAGCTTTTTTCTTCTTAAACAAGTAATTACCTCACACTCCAGCCATAATGCAAAAAATTAAATTATTTGGACAGACGCAGTATGAATCTTTATATGAATATAAGTAAATTTCAGTGGGATAAGATTCAGCAGAAATAGTTTTTATGTAGCGTGCTCTGAAACCCACATATTGTTTCAGAACATGCTGAATTTGAAAAGTGATTCAGGTGGTGATGGCCTATTATTGCAGTGCTAATGATCCAGTCTTTTAAACACAAAGACATTTGCACCAGAACCTCTATTTGTTGTGTCCTACCTGCCTCATTTCTTTATAGTTGTGGTGCTTAAAATCAAGGTTGTCTGTTGTTGTCATTTCATTTCTTCTGTGGTAATAATTATTTGGGTCTATGATAAAAAACAACAACCAGGAGGATACAATGAAGAACCACAAAACAATTTAACAGTAAAATACTTTTAATCTAAAATTGGGGTCCCCAATGCGACTCTCAGACACCCACATTGCCACCCCTTCTAAAACTTAACTCTACCATGGTACCCTTGAAACCCACTAAAACCCCCTCCCTTTCCATTTCTTTGTGGTTTTTTTAAATATCCAGACATTTTAGCTTGAGGAGATGTTAGTTGATGGCAGATACCAATGGGGACATCAGAGAAGGGTTGCCTATTTTATTGTCTGTGGTATACTTATTTTGATGGGGATATGTGTTTTGCCTGCTTTTGGGAGGGGGGAAGGGTATATGAGCATCATCAGTTTCTCTTCTGTGAAATGGGTACCTGAACCCAAATGTATAACAGGCCCAAAAAGGTTGACGTTTTTTAAAAAACAAACAACAAACAACAACAAAAATCTATCAAGATAGAGAACCTGTAGCCCATAGGCCCCTTGGAGAATGCAATTTGACCTACAGGGCCTTTTCCTCCAGAATAGGCTCACCTGCTAATCAGCTGGTATTACTTACGATAACTGCTGATTTGGGGGCAGGGGGGAGGTTGAATTCTGCATTGACTTTCCAAGAGTGAATAGGCACCTTCAGCCAATGCAGCAGTCAAGACATGTACTGGAGAATTCCCCAAGTACCATTTCAGAAGAAGTGCCAGCTTGGCTCTGCAACCATGGGTGCCTGACCCCCTCATGGGGAATTTTCTGGGTGCTCGGGCACCCAGGGCCCCAGGGAGTTGGCACTTATGCACTTCAATGTGGTTATGGAGGAGGAACAGATGCTAGTAGTCATCTTCTGATCTTCTGATTCAGACAAGTAGCAGGCTGTGTGATTATATTGTTATGGACAGCTTGCCCAAGACCACCCAGTGAGTTCTGAGCTAAAGTACGATCTGGATCTACATTGCTATCTGCTACATTACCAAGTGCCTACAGGTGCAGAATGATTCTCATTCTGCAAAAAATGTCATCCTGCCTTGAAGCTACCAATTCTATGACATACTCATAAATAAATAAATGTGTGTGCTCAAAGACATTTCCTTCTCTGCTTATATCAAGATACTTTCTTTTTTGAAAGTAATTTCCGGGTGGTTCCCTCCCCCCTCTTTTTTTTCTTTGTGTTCAATTTGTGAGAGAACTAGAAATAAAAGTACATTGATCCCTTTCAGGCAATTGCAAATCTCTGTATGTCATTCTGTATCCATCTGCACAGCAATATTCTGGAAACCAGAGAAGAACCTGAAGAGCTTTATCTTCCTCCTCTGAGCCTTCATTATCTTCCTCTTCAGTCTGTGCCTGTCATATTTCCTCTTTCCTTTTTGAAGACCATTTTGCTGAATCTCCACTGCTGGGACTATGAACTGGTTGAAGCACATCTCGCCCCCCCCCCCAAGAAACCTCAAACATTAATTGCCTACTTTTAACTAGCTCGGTGATTCACTGAGGAATTCCAGAAAACTTTCTGGGGATTCTGGGGCTATTCAGTAAGGATGTTTCATTAACTTTATCCCAGAGTAATACAGAAGAATTATTATGTGCTCTGAAAAAACATATCCAGCACATCCCCTGAACCAAGGGAGACAGGCAGGATGCCTGCCATCAGGCACAGTTGTTTTAATAAATAATTCAGACAATTCCCACTGGAACTGGTCCAGGAACTTTGCTATTCTGCCAAGCCTGGTCCTAAGCTTGTCACTTACCTGGGAGAGGGCAGCCTAGGATTTCCAGCCTCATGCATATGCTTCCATCTTCATACCACGTCCTAGGATTGATCCGAATGTAACGTGCAACAAGAGGTACTGGCAGCTCATTGAGGACTGGGATCTCCTTTTCACTGTTGCCTTCAAAAATCTATTTCAGCATACAAGTAAGTGAGCGTCGTTAGTCACAACACCTGGAATAAGTCAAAAGGTTTTCTCCCCATTTCATAACACTGGGACTCGTGGACATCCAATGAAGCTGCGTGTTGGAATTTTCAGGACAGATAAAAGGAAGTACTTCTTCACACAACACATAGTTAAGCTATAAAACTGTCTCCCATGGCAGGCAGTGATGACCATCAATTTGGATGGCTTTAAAGTAAGGTAAAGGGACCCCTGACCATTAGGTCCAGTCATGACAGACTCTGGGGTTGTGGCACTCATCTTGCTTTATTGGCCGAGGGAGCCGGTGTACAGCTTCCGGGTCATGTGGCCAGCATGACAAAGCCGCTTCTGGTGAACCAGAGCAGTGCATGGAAACGCCGTTTACCTTCCCACTGGAGCTGTACCTATTTATCTACTTTGACGTGCTTTCGAACTGCTAGGTTGGCAGGAGCAGGGACCGAGCAACGGGAGCTCACCCTGTCGTGGGGATTTGAACCGCCAACCTTCTGATCAGCAAGTCCTAGGCTCTGTGGTTTAACCCACAGCGCCACCTGCCACCCGGCTTTAAAGTAGGATTAGACAAATTCCTGGAGAAGGCAGCTATTGATGGCTACTAACCACAATGGCTATGTTCTGCTTCCACAGATGGAGGCAGTGATGCTTCTCAATGTCAGCTATGGAAATCACAGGAGGGGAGAGTGTTCTTGTGATCAAATCCTGCTTGCTGGTTTCCCACAGGCCACTGTTAAAACAGGATGTCGGACTTAGATGGGCCATTGGCGTGATCCAGCAGACTCATCTTACGTTCTTATCATTAAATTTGGCCAAACAGAATGAAGAAACCAGAAGCATAGGATATGTAACTGGAATCCAGTATCAACTATCAGATATGCCTTTTGCCAATTTCAGTTATTTTGCTCATGAGAACGTGACAAGAAAAGCCTCCACAGAAATTGAGGGAGTGAGTGTTACCCTTGAGACATTTTATTAAAATGGAGCTGTGACAAACAAGTGCGATGGGGGGGGGGGATATTATGTTTTGCAATACTAACCATGTCTCCAGAACCATTTTTGACAGTGATCCATGCATGGCTGTCATTGCTCACCATGACTTTGTAAGACGTTACCCAGTCACTCCTAGAAAGAATCAAAAGGTTTTCTTTGTTAAGAAATGAATATTGATTTACTGACTCACACAATATTCTAGTAAAATAAATCAGAACAAGTGAAGTTATAGAAATGTAAATTTAGCAGACAATGCAAGAAAACCTAAGTTTATGACGCATGGGGTAAGAAAAGTACATGTGGACAAATTCCTCAAGGAAGTTCTCATGCTGAAGCACCTTCAACATAAATGGGAGCTGTACAAGAGTGCTTGCAGAGTTTAAATTCATTTCAGTGGGAGAACTCCCTGGAGAAATTTTTGCCCATTCTTGTGTCTCATCTTTTCCTTTATCTTTACTGCAATAAAAATTATGCATGTCAACATAAAGTATATAACTCTGCTTGCTTATATACTAATGGCTTGCAGATGAAATGTTGATGTGTTCAATGAGTTGTTCACCGGAACATGGTCTTGCTTGCACACTATTTGAATTTAATGGTGCTAAACTCTAAATGAACTACATTTAAAGATCCACAGGATCAAAATTGCTTTTCCAAATCAGATCAAAATGCATCAAGTCCATCATTCTGTTTTCGAACGGCACCCTGCTCCCAATCAAATGGAATGGGAAAGGTCCATGATTAGGTCTTCCAAAATCTTTTTCTTTAGATAAAAGCAACAAGGGTGGGGTGGGGGTTGAACTGAATCAGCACTCTTTCCTTCATCCACCATTTCCCTTATTTTAAAGCTCTATTCATTATGACCACAAAGAAGTAGATTCCCCACATGGTGTAGATCACACTTCAACTCATAGAGGGCAGACGCCAATGCAATCATCCCCATTTACACATTGCCCCATACCCAATAAAGGCCCATAGGCATATTTATATCCCGTCATTCCTTCCCAAGGAGCCATGGGTAGCAAACAGATAAGCCATTTACTTATATGTGCATCTGTCATCTACACTGCAAAAGTGAGATGGTCCTGGGCTACTATGGTTTGGCTGCTATTTTACAATTGGATAGCACATAGCCATATCACCCCTTGCAGTTCTACGGGAAAGGAATCACTAACAAAAAAAATTCCCTACACTCGTAAATGAATGTGAACCTTTTTGCAATGCAATTTTCAGGCAGTAGAGCCCCTGATGCCAATTGGAATCATAGTAGGATGCAATGAGTTAAAGTCCCCTACCTATCGATTGTGTACCCACTACCCACCCACACTGACAGTCTGTGGAAACAAAAGCAAAAAATCTTGTTCACTCAAGGACAGAACTATGCCATCTAATTTGTCTCTCAGTATAACACGACCCTTAGGTTCCTGAGGGGCAGGTAGTAAGGATAAATGATATAAAATTAATGTAAGTTTTGAACATAGATATGTTCTCTGTTTTCTATTGTGTGACCGAGTTTGGTCTCTTTCTTGACAGATCACATTGGACTAACGTAGCAAGATTGATCCCACTTAAATGAATAGGTAATTTCACCATTATTTCAACAATCTGGTATTTAAAAAAGAAATCTGCTGAAGATACTTGGGGGGGCAGATTTGTGGATTATGTTTGTATTTAAAAGCTGGAATCCGAGGGCTTTTTATACACTGGTTTAATGCTTGTCACACAATCTTTTGACATCAATAGCCCCAAAGCCCTTTAAACAGTTTCCTAATCTTTTATCTGTTTAGAAATCTCTAAGGGCTGAATTTTGATAGGGTATTAGCTCGGGGGGGACGGACAGAGTGGAGTCTCAAGTCTTTCTAAATGTAAAGTGATACAAAACAATGCAAGTACGAGCAATTTCAAAGCTTCATACTAGTTCAGTAACTAATCTCACTTTGTTTCTCCTTCCCTGCTCCCCAACCACATTAATGAAAATTATTGTCCTACCTGATCATACTGCAAAGGTGAATATTGCTTTGGAGGCAATATTCCATCTAGCAGTGTTAGAGCAGAGGAACCCAAGCCAAATGCCAATTAAAGAGAAAACCAGTAGAAGAGTGCAAAGGAGAAAAGAAAAAGCAGACAAATCCCTTATCCTAAACATTCAAAATATCACCACTAATGCAGCACTACTGAATTTGTTAATGATTGAAATTGCCTAATTAGTTAAAAGCAGGGCAACTGGAATTTTTAAAACTCTATAAGCAGTGGCCAGTCCAGATTTTTAGGCTACCTTATATAAGCATTCATCACAATGGTATCAGTTCAATGCAACTTAGAACTACAAGGAACATGTAAAAAGCATCTGACCATGTTGCTCATCAGTCTTAGGTATGTCTATTTTGGAGTCAGGCATCCTCGGAATAATAGTTCTGAAGGAAGTCCTGCTGAGTTTGATGGGACCTACTCCTAAATGGGACGCGGGTGACGCTGTGGGTTAAACCACAGAGCCTAGGACTTGCCGATCAGAAGGTCGGCGGTTCGAATCCCCGCAACAGGATGAGCTCCCGTTGCTCGGTCCCTGCTCCTGCCAACCTAGCAGTTCGAAAGCATGTCAAAGTGCAAGTAGATAAATAGGTACCACTCTGGCGGGAAGGTAAACGGCATTTCCGTGCGCTGCTCTGGTTCACCAGAAGCGGCTTAGTCATGCTGGCCACATGACCCAGAAGCTGTATGCCGGCTCCCTTGGCCAATAAAGCGAGATGAGCACCGCAACCCCAGAGTCGGCCAGGACTGGACCTAATGGTCAGGGGTCCCTTTACCTTACTCCTAAATAGATGTACGTATCAGAGTGCAGGTCTGAATATCCCATCAGGAATAAAGCATGAGATTGATAGTATATTTCACGGTGAAGCATTTGGGAATGAAAAGCAAGCATTATTTTGTCTTCTCATTTATTTCTCCCTTCTTCCTATAAATCTGTGGTCAGATTTACCTATTAGAAAACAGATGCATCTCCATGTTCCCAAAAGGGTATGGCCAAACATACTTTTGGGAAAGCACATAGAAAATGTAAAATGTGTCACGTACGCAGCAGGCAAAAAAATCCTAACTATAGGAAGCTAGCAGAAGTTTCATTGTCTTAAGTTAAGCTGGAAAAAGTTGCCCCAGATCCAAACTCCCAGCAGGAGTGGGGCTACTGCCGGTTGATCAGGCCTGCGCCAGGCAGAGGGAAAACAAGTCTTTATTTTGACTTACACCACCATTTTCATATGTTCTGCTGGGTTGCTAGATCATGTAACTGAGCTGAAAGGTGGTTGGACTGGGTGTAAATCTGCCCTTGTCCTGTTTCCAGCAATGAGAGCTCCCCCCATGGCCCCAGAACACCCATTTCAGGAATTACACCAGCCTCAGTACAGTCAGCTTCTGCCAAGTCCAGAGTGTTGGCTGAGCTTGGGTGGAAGATTTACCATGGCACAAATCCAGGTGAACTAGGATGAGGGACTTTAGCTGGTATAGCCTCAGCCGAGTCAAGCTTCGTCCAGCTCAGCCAGAGGTCTGCTTATTCCAAACTTGCCCATCCTGGTGGATCTTGGGTTTGGCTTATGGTTAAAAATGTAGTTTGTGAAGTACAATACATATACATATACACACAGTGAAGTACATCAAACTGTGTACTGATCTCCTTCCTTTTTTGGGCAGAGAGATTGTGAGGACCATTTCACTGATTTTTCTCAGGGGGGAAGATAGTTTCTCCAACAATTAATCAGAGGTGGGATTTACCATTAGGACAGCTTTTTCCTCCTCCTTGGTTTTTCATTTTCTGTTTATTTGTGTTGCATCTTCTGACAGTGGTAGCAAGAAGTACTGTGTTGGCATTCTCCATAATAAGCAACATCTTGGATCTTCCACAATGCTCTAGGACCTAATGTCATCCATAGGCATTTGGGAGACGTTGCACAGAAACATGGTGGAAAATATTCAGAGAAAAAATTCTTTATTGAGGGGGAGGGAGAAAAAGATAAATCATTCAAATGTTTTGAGGGGGGTGAGATGTATTTTGAGAGGTTTTGACCCAGCTCTGATTGCAATTGTCTTCTATATCAAAAATAGCTCACCCATGTTTATGTAAATAAGCTGCAATAAATAAAATCTGAAAGAGATTTTTCATGTAATTTTCAAAAATGAAAGATTTTTTTTAATCACAGAAAACATGCTGAGGGGCTGAACTAAATTAGTTCAAAACTACTATATGCCTGTAGCATGCAAAATTAGGGATATGCATCCCATTTATGGCTATATAAAAATATAGGAGGGAAAATCAACCATCTGCATAAGAATAATGAATTCATTATCAAGGCTATTTTTGAGCATAGAACAGACAGTTCAAATCTGAATTTTTAAAAGCTTAAAAACAATGTTGTCACAAATATATTTTGTGCAAGCATGAACTTTCATAATTCTGCACAAAAAGCTGAATCTAAAAAGAAAAAAATATTTAAATATTTAGCTATTTGACCAATTGGGGTCTTTTGGAATCCTGTTTGATTCAGATACTTGGTACGAATAATGTTCTATTTTCCGTTTGAGTCCCTTTTTTGTCAATTGGCTTAGCTTCAGTACATAGGAACAAAAGGAGCTGCCTGACACTGTGTCATACCAATGGTCTATCTACCTGAGTAATATCCACACAGACTGGCAGTGAGTTTCCACCCTACCAGGTGATCCCATGGATTGAACCTGTGCTGTTGACATGACCATTCCCAAGGGTCCTCTCTGGTGTCGCAGAACCCACACTTCAGACAATGAAGCAAACTGGGAGACAACTGGAACTCAGGTGGTGGAAAATTCACACCAAAGCTGGCTGAACACTAGTTAGGCTACATAATTCTGCCTACCAAATGACAGGGAAGATGGCAAAGGAGAACTACTTTGCTATTGTGTTGCAGCCTCAAAGAGTTGTTTTGGGCGGTCACAGTGGTAGATGGGCCTCTGGTGTACTCACAGGCATGCTGTGACCAGTTTGCATGGCACTTTGACAATAAAGCCATTAAATTCCATGTTGCCTCAAGTGCTGTGGCTGTCAAATGCAGCAACTTCTTATACCTTCTGAAAAACAGCTCTGGTGGAGAGGGTTGTCAGAATCAAGGATATGCACAAGAGGAGGACTAATACCCTTCCCTGCATACTGCAGTTCCCATCCCAGTTGCCCCCTTTCCCCACAGCTGCTATTTTTAAAATAAGAAACAAACACATTAAATGCTGTCATGCACTTGATAACAATATTCCAAACACAATCACATCCACTACTGGCCTACCCCCTAGAAAAGGCGAGGTTCCAGATCACATAGGCACAACACACACCTGTATAGTTTGTATGCCTATAGACCTTATGATGAGCATGCATGGGGTCATGATCCTGCTTCTTGTTCCTCTGTGTGTGCTCACAATAACTTCTCAACAGGGCCTTCATTTGAAAACATGGGAAAATTCAATGTTGGAATTTCCAGAGATGAATACCCAAGCAAAGCTTCTGCCTTCATGAGTTTGTCAGACTAGCTCTAATCCCCAAAGTACTTAAAGGATTTGTCCCTATCACCACATAACCTCATACTTCAATGCAATTCAACATGATTGGCAGTTTCTCTTCAACAGAGGGTCAAGTCTCGAATAGCAATATTGGAGATTATTCATTGGGGAAGTTCAGGGAAACGCTCTTCGCAATATATGCGGCACCTGCAGATAGAATTTGCCTTTCATTGCCGCAGAAACCCAATTTAACTACATTACACAAAGCCATAAAGAATGAATGGAAATTCTAAATAGTCAAAAGAACAGGTTTTCACCTTAATCATAACCTTCCTAACATTTACAACTAGAACGCTTTGAAGCAAATCACACTCAAAGACCAGGCTGAGATTTTCTCTAATACTTTAATTTGGTAGTTGTCTCCTATGTACAGCCAAATGGCAAGAAAAAAGTATAACGCTAAAGGTACCCCTGACCATTAGGTCCAGTCATGGACGACTCTGGGGTTGCAGCGCTCATCTCGCTTTACTGGCCGAGGTAGCCGATGTTTGCTCACAGACAGTTTTTCCTGGGCATGTGGCCAGCATGACTAAGCCGCTTCTGGTGAAACCAGAGCAGCACACAGAAACGCCGTTTACCTTCCTGCCGGAGTGGTACCTATTTATCTACTTGCACTTTGACGTTCTTTCGAACTGCTAGGTGAGCAGGAGCTGGGACCGAACAACGGGAGCTCACCCCATCGCAGGGATTTGAACCGCCAACCTTCTGATCGGCAAACCCTAGGCTCTGTGATTTAAACCACAGTGCCACCCGCGTCCCTATAGTATAAAGGTACAGGTAAAGGTAGCCCTGACCGTTAGGTCCAGTCGTGGATGACTCTGGGGTTGCACTCTCATCTCGCTCTATAGGCCGAGAGACTTAAATAAATTTGTGCTTGAAATGAAGTTGGTCCTCTTGGGCAATTGTGTTTTGCTTTGTAATTTTTTTTAAAAAAGCAAAGGGGACACTCAACTTATTTTTCTAGTTGCACATAAAATTAAGAAAAAGGGCACATATGGGTAGGGTGCCAAGAAGGGAGCCTCAGGGCACTATGGTGCCCAAGGGCACCATATTAGAGACCTGAGACTTCGTAAATCTTCAAGGCAGGCTTGGTAATCCCTTCCAAGTTTAAAATGCATTCATTTCTGGAAGCCAGGTTGCATGTCTGGTTCTCATTGGTGCCTTCTTTTTATTTTTCTAGCCTCAGGTTTAACCTCCTGCTGGAAAGGCTTTTTGGCACGTGGCCAGTATTGATGTCTGTCAGCAGCTTCGTGGAGCCACCAGCAAGCATTGAGTATCTGACTGGGAAATGAATGCCTCTTATAAAAGAATGTAGCTATCCTTTGGCAAAGTGCCATTGCTGGAAAAACAATAGAAACTCTGTGTGTG
Source organism: Podarcis liolepis (assembly GCF_965112155.1). Lineage (NCBI taxonomy): Eukaryota > Metazoa > Chordata > Lepidosauria > Squamata > Lacertidae > Podarcis > Podarcis liolepis. The sequence continues at coordinate 48,079,713 of NC_139556.1, read as the reverse complement.
TGTGTGTGTGTGTACGCGCGCACACACACAAACACACATACACATAGAATTTCTTAAATGCACTTTCTTAAGTTTTCAAGTAAACGCATTTATTTGAAGAAAGAAATAAAAGAAAGAAGAAGGGAAAGGAAGGGAAGGGAAGGGAAGGGAAGGGAAGGGAAGGGAAGGGAAGGGAAGGGAAGGGAAGGGAAGGGAAGGGAAGGGAAGGGAAGGGAAGGGAAGGGAAGGGAAGGGAAGGAAGGAAGGAAGGAAGGAAGGAAGGAAGGAAGGAAGGAAGAAAGAAAGAAAGAAAGAAAGAAAGAAAGAAAGAAAGAAAGAAAGAAAGAAAGAAAGAAAGAAATTGCTGCAAAATGTACAATATTTGGATGGCATCCAGTTTTCTTTCCAATATTTCAGTATTGAATAACCTACAGAACAACCTCATCCCAAAGCCAACCAGGTAGTCAGTATTTAAACAATAAGTGTCCAATTATCTCTGAGGCTCAGGAGCAGCTGGCAACGGGAAGGGAGGGAAGGGTTGCACAAATGTCCTTCTGACAGCAGGATGCTTACCTGGACAGGGCAGAACCAAGGGAGGGTCAAGGTTGGAGCTGTGCAGGCACATTGCCAGAGCCAGTCCAGTACTACTGCACAGTCCCATTCTTTGATCTGATCCTGCACCATCCCCATAAGCTATAAACAATCACAGGCAATATGCCTGTGATTGTTTATAGGTAGTCTGTTCTTGCAACACAGGGAGTTCCTTTGTTCCATCCCCATAAGCAGCAGTGATGTAGCTGCTGGAAAGGCAGCTCCCCTCTGCCAGCTCTAGCATGACACTTCCAGACAGATTTTTTATAAAGTAAAGAAAAAAATAGAACAGCCAGTGTGCAATATATGAGCACTGAATTAAATCCACCACTGAATTATGGTGAAAATAAAGGCCTCAGCATTCAAGTTGAATGAAGTAATACTTTGGCTATTGCAATGCTTTATGTCTTGCTGTTTAGTCATGTCCGACTCTTTGTGACCCCATGGACCAGAGCACGCCAGGCACTTCTGTCTTCCACTGCCTCCCGCAGTTTGGTCAGACTCATGCTGGTAGCTTCAAGAACACTGTCCAACCATCTCGTCCTCTGTCGTCCCCTTCTCCTTGTGCCCTCCATCTTTCCCAATATCAGGGTCTTTTCCAGGGAGTCTTCTCTTCTCATGAGGTGGCCAAAGTATTGGAGCCTCAGCTTCACGATCTGTCCTTCCAGTGAGCACTCAGGGCTGATTTCCTTCAGAATGGATAGGTTTGATCTTCTTGCAGTCCATTGGACTCTTAAGTCTCCTCCAGCACCATAATTCAAAACCATCATTTCTTCAGCCATCAGCCTTCTTTATGGTTCAGCTCTCACTTCCATACATCCCTACTGGGAAAACCATAGCTTTAGCTATACGGACCTTTGTTGGCAAGGTGATGTCTCTGCTTTTTAAGATGCTGTCTAGGTTTGCCATCGCCTTTCTTCCAAGGAGCAGGCATCTTTTAATTCCGTGACTGCTGTCACCATCTGCAGTGATCATGGAACCCAAGAAAGCAAAATCTCTCACTGCCTCCATTTCTTCCCCTTCTATTTGCCAGGAGGTGATGGGACCAGTGGCCATGATCTTAGTTTTTTTGATGTTGAGCTTCAGACCATATTTTGCACTCTCCTCTTTATGTCTACTGTTGCACAAATACATCCCTAAAGGGGAAAAGCAGAAGCACCGCACAGACAAGACCAGTAAAAGCTCTTCTTAGGTAATAACCCCAGCATAGGTGGTGATGAATAGTTTCAGCTCTTAATTAAAACTGTCAGCTGGTATTTGTGTTACGTCAATAGTCCCCCCCCAACTTTCTCATAAACTGGTATTCAGAAAAATACTGCTTCTGACCATGGAGGCAGCACATAGCCTCTTAAATGGCTAATAGCTCCTTTAACAACTGGATGCCAGGCATGGTGTTTTAACGGGACATTTAACTACAACTCAGGGAAAATGTCTCCTGACATGTGGCTGTTGAAGGCAAACCAGCACACAACATAATTCTCCAGGTCTAATCAGGAAGATTTCCCATTATTGTTCATTAGTCTGAATAAAAAAAGCTTCATTTTAATCAGCACTCTATAGACCATAAGTGTTTTTGTTTAAGCATCTTAAATTAGTATTTTGATTGAGGCTACAATGCTAAACATACTTACTTGGAATAAAACTGAAATCAGCAACTTGCATCTGAGAAAATATGTTTTGGGTGAGTGCAATAATAGGAAAGAAAGCTCTAATCTATGCTTGGAAAGTTATAATATGTGAAACAAAGCTTCTTTCCCCAGCCAAATATATAGTTTTGCTCCTCCCAGCCCAACACACACATTAGAGTGAAGACATGAGGCAGAGTTATGATTATAAAGTGTCTTGACTGTGTGGTGGGCTGGATGAGGGTCTATAAACTAAAACCAAATCCTGTCAAGAAAGAGGCCCTGTAGGTGAGTGGTTCCACAGTCTAGTATATAAGCCGATTACCCATTCTGGAGGGGGTTACACTCCCTCTAAAGGGATAAGTACATAGTTTGGGAGTAATCAACAACCCATTGTTTTCCTTGGGTGCTCAAGTGGCCTCAGGGGCTAGAGCTGCTTTTTACCAGCTTCAGCTGATATGCAAGCGATGACCATTCCTGGAAAGAGATAGCTTGTCTACAGTGGCCCAAGCACAGGCAGCCTTGACAATGGATTATTTCTATGTACTCTATGTTGGGCTTGAAAAGAATTGATGCTTTTGAATTATGGTGCTGGAGGAGACTCTTGAGAGTCCCATGGACTGCAAGAAGATCAAACCTCTCCTTTCTGAAGGAAATCAGCCCTGAGTGCTCACTGGAAGGACAGATCATGAAGCTGAGGCTCCAATACTTTGGCCACCTCATGAGAAGAGAAGACTCCCTGGAAAAGACCCTGATGTTGGGTAAGATGGAGGGCACAAGGAGAAGGGGACGACAGAGGACGAGATGGTTGGATGGTGTTCTCGAAGCTACCAGCAGGAGTTTGACCAAACTGCGGGAGGCAGTGGAAGACAGGAGTGCCTGGCGTGCTCTGGTCCATGGGGTCACGAAGAGTCGGCCATGACTAAACGACTAAACAACAACAATGTTGGGCTACCTTTATGTCCAGAAGCTGCAGCTAGTGCAGAACTGGGCAATGCCACTTGTGGCTGGCACTGCCTTCTGTCAGCACACGACACTGGCGCTGAGGAAACTGCACAGGATGCTATGATAGCTCTAAATATTTCCTGGTTTGTACATATTTCAAATAAATCTAAAGGGGCCATGCACACTAACTTGGTGATCTGCACCAAACATTGACAAATGTAACTATCCTGAAAGAAGACATAGGAACAGCCTCCCTGCTTTCTGCCTGAAGTATACTGCCCTGGCTCAGAAGAGCCAGATAGAAGAGCACCAATCCATGCCTTTCATCACTTACTCACCAAAAGGAGTACCCCACTGGTTGAGTTGATCTGTATTTAGGGGCACAAGGGCTCCAGCACCCAAAGGGCACACTCTTCATACATCCTCTTGCACCAGCTGGCAATGAGAAGTAGGTTAGGTGACTGCCCCTTCACCTTCCAGGTGCTTCAGGACAGCCATAGTCAATGCCAGGAATGATGGGAGTTGTGGTCTATCCCTGGACTAGAGAAACATTCATTTCCCACCTCTGCACAAGATGAATGTCTCTTTTAAAATGCCATTGGGGGCGGAGGAAAAAATATAACCAATTCCCAGGAATGTCTGCGTTACCAAACCCTAACAAATTCTTGTGGAAGGATAACACAAACAACTTCTGAGCACTTAATATCATGGATGTCTTCGCTTTTTTGGTACTCATGTTCCAGAGCAGGAGTCATAATAAATAACCACTTGCACTGACGTGACAGATCTTAACAGCTCTGCTTGACAGTAAGCAACAACATCTGCTCTGGGGAAACGGTTAAAATATATCATCCAGACCTTTCTCTTGACTTTGTTTTAGTTTCACTGGAGCAGGCTCACAAGATAAGGGTATAGTGCATGACTCTTCAACTCAACAGCAAAGGCAACTAGCTTTGAAAGGGTATTGACAGCATTAATAGTAATAACATTAGATGAAAATGGTAATCTGATTCTTGGCCTAGCAGAAAGTCAGGAAGATCTGTGTGATGCTTGCTAGCAAATACTAACTAGATAGTGCTATAAGCACTTGAGGGCTTATCCTAAAGCCACAAGATTGTACTCAAACACCACACTATGAAAATGTTTCTCAAAAAGCGGAATGTATCTCAGTTGCTACAAGTAGTGCAAAAAGGCCCTGTCTTCTAAAACAGGAAAGCAAGCCGTGATCATGCCTAGAGCAGGCTGGTAGAAGCAGTTTGGCTACAGACTCAGGATCTTTTGTTTACTGGGAGTCCAAGCTTGTTCCATAAATACATGGCAGGTAGGAACTTCATTGTGTGGCCTGAATTATCCACATCAGAAAAGCAGTGAGGTAAAAGTTTGCAGAAGAATAAGAGTTAAACATGAATTGAAATCCCTTTTTCTGTGTATACAAACTCGATTAACTAAGGGTGAAGTCAGCTGTATCATAAAAGGTAGGCTCAGTGAACTGTAAGCACAGTTCACCACTGAACAGATGGACAGACTCACCAGCCAATCGAACAGTGGTTCAGAGAAAGATCTTGCCCTTCCCTGCCCATCTTTCTACTTACTTTTTTGCTTACGAACGCTCCTGCTGCCTCCTCCTCCTCTTTCTACAGCAACTGGGAAAGGTTCAGCGCCCTGAAGTCAGATGCCTACAATGAAGCCAACACTGCCTTCCTCCCATTTGAAGCACCTGGCAGTGGTGTGCTTCACTACAGGGGTCACCAATGTGAGGCCCATGGTTGCACATGCAGCCACAGACACCTTTCCTCTGCCCTTCGCCAACTGAAATAAGACCTGGAAGAGGCATTCTGTTGTAGCCAGTAGCAAAAGAGGTGTGTGTGTGTGATTGATTGATTGAGTGAGTGAGTGAGTGAGTGAGTGAGTGAGTGAATGAGTGAAGGTGCTGTGTTTGTGTGGTGCCCATGAAAGTTTACTTACTGCAAATGCAGCCTAAAATCATGGTGACAACCACATTGCCAGAATATTAATTAATATCAATTAAATGTACTTTCCCAAAGAGACAGAGCAGTGGTGGGCAATCTCCAGCCAACAGGCTAAATTAGCCCTGTCTGTCCTTCCTATTTCTCTCAAGTTAAGCTCCAGTCAACATGAGTGAAAGAGAATAATCAGTCCCAACTTAGCAACCTGCCAAGAGCATTTGCTAACAAATCCCAGAAGCCAGAGTTGGGGAACTTCTGTACATGATGGGAAGTAGTGTTGGTTGTTTTAAAATATTGTCTTTCCCTTGCACATTACGAACAAGGCTTATTTCTCTTGTGTTTAATTATGTTGGTATCATTATTATGCACGCTATTGACTTTTTATTAGGTTTGCGAATCTGTCAATTTCAGTTTCTCTCAGTTTATTGCTGCATCAGCTTGTGATTCCCACTCCCACCCCCATTTTAAAAGTCCTTGGGAATATTTACCAGCATTTTCATTTCTCCTAATATCCACATTTTTGTTTGCAATTTTGCCTAATACACACATTTTTGCAAAGCCATTCTTTCTAAAGCAATGCATTTTCTGTGTTATTTCCACTTTATGCATTTTAATGCAAACCTTACCTTAATACAGTATAAGGATTTTTGTACACATTACTTGGTGAGAGAACTGCATTGCAACATTCAGAGAAGTGTGAATTTCGAATGATGGCAGTATTTCAATTTGCATCTTGCTCCAGAAAGTATGAATGTGGTAGATTTGCCTTTATAGGTTCTGAATCTAATTTCTCCTCCAGCCCTGTTTTTATATAGCACAAAACTATCACCCAAATTTCTGGGTTTTCCGTAGAAAGTCAGAAAGAATCCATGCACTTACAGCCAGAGAGAATTCCTTCCTTGCGTGATAACTCCTGTGAACTTTGTTAGCCTCCGAGCATCGACTTCAATCCACTGGTACGGATCATTTCGTCCTGCACACCAAGCACCATCATAAAAATCATTTTCATTAACACCTGCCTGAAAAGAAGGCAAAGCTGTCTTTATAAATATGAATAGATACATTTCAAATTGTTGCTGTTTTTTTAAAAAATACACAAACAATGAGAACATGAAAATATTGTTTACTCTCACTTCATTTTTTGTCAAGACTGATAACAAGTAGCCATGTTTAAGATAGTTGTCAAGACTGGAGAGTTAGAACTGCCTTTTTCTCACATTTTTCAAAGTTAAATTCAGTTTTCTGTATTTTCTCAGCAACTCGCTTTTTTAAAAAAAGGGGGGGGGGGGAATCCTGATTAAAATCTGCCAGTATTTTAGTGCTAATTTATCCCAATAAACACATTTTTGTACACATTGTACACATTGCAAGAATTCTCCTTTCCCTAGACACACATTTCTGCCTATCTTTTCCGGCTAATGAATTAGCAGTAAAAGCCCCATGCTATACCCTTAGACTTAAAAGAATCAGAACAACAATAAAAAATTTGTGGGATGCAAAACAGAAATGAGAACAGAATTATGTAAGCCAGTCAATACATTCTTCAGATGGCTTGGACTACAATTCCATCATCCCTGACCAGTGGACATACTGGCTGGGGCTAATGGAAGCTATAGTTCAACAACACATAGTAAAGGGCACCAGGCTGAAGAAGGCTGAGGCACAGGCAGCTATCATGCACTATGGATGGTGCATCTCTGTTTACCTGGAGCTCTTTTAATCTAATGTTGTATTGGACAATTATGCAAAAAAACTAGGCATCTTTGGAGTGCTTAGAGGATCCCTGCAAATCTAAAGCATGCAGAGCTGTTGCTACCATGCATTGTGCAATATCCTGAGCTTTCTTAACAATAAACTAGAGTCTGCCCCCCCCCCAAAAAAAAACCCTCTTCATTGACCCACAATCCCAGTCTAGCCGTAGCTAGACTGGTGACTGGGAGAGGCCGCCGAGACCACATAACATCGGTCTTGAAAGACCTACATTGGCTTCCAGTACATTTTTGGGCACAATTCAAAGTATTGGTGCTCACTTTTAAAGCCCTAAACGGCCTCGGTCCAGTATACCTGAAGGAACATCTTCACCCCCATCGTTCGGCCCGGACACTGAGGTCCAGCGCCGAGGGCCTTCTGGCAGTACCCTCATTCCGAGAAGCCAAGTTACAGGGAACCAGGCAGAGGTCCTTCTCGGTAGCGGCACCCGCCCTGTGGAACACCCTCCCACCAGATGTCAAAGAGAAAAACAACTACCAGACTTTTAGAAGACATCTGAAGGCAGCGCTGTTTAGGGAAGCTTTTAATGTTTAATAGACTATTGTATTTTAATATTCTGTTGGAAGCCACCCAGAGTGGCTGGGGAAACCCAGCCAGATGGGCGGGGTATAAATAATAAATTATTATCATCATCATCATCATCATCATCATCTCTGCATGGCTCAAGGTGTCATCAAAACCACAATGCTCCTCTGATAGGCAGGACAGTTATAAAGGAAGCTTAAAGCGAGAAGTTTAAAGCATTGCACAATCTCTGATGGCATGGAATTGTGATGATTGAAACAATCCCAATTAGCTCCTCAGATGATTTGATGCAGGGGTTTTCAGGTGCTACCAAGCTTCTAATCAAGCCAGATGTCTTTGCTCCACAAACACTCGGCAAAATTACACGTTTCTTGCTGTCATCGTCAATATAATTAGCAAAGAAGAACTAAGGATGTCTCTCAGCATACTGCAACTGGTCCTCCTAATCAGCCAACTCAGTGGCTCACTCTCCCTTCTTTGTACGTATATTGGGTATCTGGCATCTGGGGACAACACTCCATACATCTGAGTAAGTGGGCCCTGGGAGCACATGAAAGCTGGTGTCACAATACATTTGCTGGCCTTTAATGTGCTACCAGGCTCTTTGTTCTTTTTACAAATGCTGTGTATTTGATTTTAAATTTTGCTGACAATCGTAGAGTGAAAGACTTAAAGATGGTTTCCTTTATGTACACAAGTTTCCTGTACATTGTAATCATGTTTATGCGATGAGTTTGAGTGATTTCTTCTTTGGGCAATATTCTTACACTTTTCCTAAGCTTCTAAAATAGCAGCTATCATAAAGTGGCAAAATTGGCAAGGACAAACCTAAGGGAATGGAAAATCTAGAAATGTCCCCCCAACCCCCCATTTTGCAGTGACTTGGAAATGATTGATTTGAGACCAGAATGATCTTAAATGGAAAGGATAAAGAAAAGAGTAGCAAAAAACCTCCCATTGACACAAACTGTCAGTCATGGTGCACCACATGAATTATGAGATCAGAATTATGAGATTAGCACCTGGTTATCTGGCTGCCACATAGCAGGAAAAGTGGGACTCTAGCATTACTGGGCATGTCCATTGGAGATAAAGTTATATCACAGAAAATAGGCAATGTCTGAACAGGAAAAGCCAAACAGATAAACTCAAATGATTAAACACTGCCATGGATTAAACACTGCTCCTGAGTGATGGGATTTAATATATATATAGAGAGAGAGAGAGAGAGAGAGAGAGAGAGAGAGAGACCGATAAAACTAGAAGTCAAAAGCAACAGAGACTGCTGAACAGAGACTGGATGAAATCTCTATCCTATGGGAAATGATAGTGTTGTGGCTAATGGCTTTCAAAAAGACACATGAATTTTGACCACACACAGGTCAAGTCTAGGATGTGAATGTTTCAGTAGGCTTTGATTTGAGGATCCTCATTCTAAAAAGTGACTTAAAGCTGAGACGTCCACATGACGGTGGAGTTAACCCACCTGTAGCTTATTACAGCATATGTGGGCTACATAGAGTCTCGAAGTTTTTATCAGTAGCTATATTGGTATTGCCATTATTATGGGAGTACACTTTGGAACCAGAAAACCTGTATAACTTTAAATCTCATGCCAAGAGCAATTAAAAAAAATTTCCCCAATATCATTCTAATAATAGCCTCATTATATCAGTACCATTTTTATCCAATTAGTATAATTATTAATGTCAATTATTCAAATGTCAAATTATACAATTTAATTAAACTGACCCCCTCACATACTAGAGTTGATGAGTTCATTCTTCTACATTTTTTCTGCATTCCAAAATTTTAATAATTCCATTCCATTCCATTCAGATGGGAACAGCTACAATCTTGTGATTTCAATTCATGTTGGTATAATAGGTAATTTATGAAGTTTCAAGTGAGGAACGTTAGCTGTAATCCTTATTCTTTCCTGTGTGTGACAATTTTTTCCATGATGTTTTCCCATCCATATATAATGTTGTATCCTTTACTCTCACAGCTGGTAGACTCCTTTCCTCCCTGCCGCTCATTTATGGCCATTTATCTCAAACACATTCCTTTGTGGATAATGGAGGTTTGGGATTTTGCTCTATATTTTCAAAGAATAGCATTTCTTCCCCCCTTCCCTCTCAGTTCCTTTCTCTCTCACACACAGTTCCAGTTTTGTTATAATCCATACAATATTCCAATTTTCTCCATCCTCACTTGTGCAGATATTATTTAATAAAACTTGCATTCTGGGGGGCATTCTGTCATATCATAAATGTCAAGAAAAACCTTAAGTAAGCAAACCATGGGCTCCCCTCCCCACATCGTCTCTTTCACCAAATGAAATCCGCTCTCAATCCAAACCTTTCATATCCCTGTAGCTGGGCTGTTTTTACAGTTTCTTATCTCATTGTCTCTGGCACATGCCTGTAGTTTACTCCAATTAAAGTCCAATTAACAGGATGACCTGTGCTTCCAAGAACGGGAGCAGGCTGGGGGTGAGGGTCGTGGCAGCCAGAGTGCTCCTTGCACCCAGTGCCTTTGCCTGCCCTCACATTCCATGGGGAATTGAGTGCCAGACCACTAGGAAAACTGCGGGTGAGAGACTGGTTCCTCTTCCAACCCTATCATTATCTGATTATCTCCATCTGTCTCTCTCCCATGTTAGTAGGAGAAACTCTGTTCTTAGCACACCGGAAACAGGAAGCCAAGAGCAACTTGCTTAACTTTTGTAAACCTCCCTGCTGATAGTTCCCAAAGTCATTTTTTATCATCTGTGTTAAATTTTCTTTTGGACATTAACGCCAGAACATTCAGAGTAAAGAAACAAAATTAACTAGCATATATTCTTTAAAACAAACAAAACATGTTAGCCATCAGTATGGTCAAAATCTGTAAGTGTCCTTTGGAGGAAATTGCAGAGTAATCCCATCCTCTTGACCCGTTGGAAAGGTGAACTTACCTGAATATTTAGCCGTGCTCTGTGGGCCCCAAGGCCATATCGCTTTACAGTAGAAGCATGGAGCTGGAAGTCAGTAATTTTTAATGTTTCAAGACCAAGTGGAGGGCAACCTGGAAAGCAAGGATTTATATCTTAAGTTGAGAAAACAGTGTATGAACCACTATATTTGATTGTGTATATGCACAGATTATATGTGTATAAATATAAACACATTTTCTGACAAATGCATCTCAGAGATAGATTAATTAGTTCTACAACTTCATATTGTTTTTTGATTTCAATTTAGCAAGCTGCCATACATCCCAGGTTACTGTTTTTAATTAAAACCAATTATCAAGTCCTTCATCCTTCTTTCCCTTTTCCTTTGAAACGAACTTAGTCATATCTATCCAGATTTAGACTGAAAAATGTTTTCCACAGCCCAAACATTTCAAGTTCTTCCACTCACAATCTCCCTTCCTGGGGCTTTTGGGCCAACTGAGGAAGTGAAAAGCAAGACTGCAAATCATAGTTCTTTAATCTTTGTTTCTAGTTCATCCACTTCCAACTATTAAGTTAGCATTTAGTCAACATACCAGTAGAATAATATCTGTGTTCAAAGTAACCACGGCATCCTGATTCCTCTAAGGTCAATCACCAGGAGCTAGTAATGATTTAGAACTGTGTTGTCTTCAGTCTAAAAAGCTATTTAAAATCCATAGCAATGTCTTTATTAGTCCCATATGAGGACACGACCTCTCAGCAGTCCACTTGAAAAGCACAAAGTTTTCCAAAGAAAGGGTTGAGCCCTTGAGTAGATATAAACATGCTGGACATACAAAGGACACAGTTTGAAACAGTTTTCAACAAAGTTGGTGTGATGATAACAGAGGTTTTCTCCCATTTTATTATCCGTAATTTATTCACAATTGTCTCATGGCACCACTGCAGCCACATTATTGCACCCTTCTGCAAATGAAACCACTTGCAGAATGATCTGTATTAATTTGGCTGAATTTAGAAAACAACTCTCATCTGACCCATACACATGGAGGAGACAGAGGAGGCAGTGCCTTGCCTGCTCACCTGTCACACCTGTCCTACCTTCAGTGTTCTAGGATGTCCACACAGGGCACTAATGTCTGAATAGCTCTGGTGTAAGTAAAATCCAATATACAATGGATTGTGTGGTGGATCACCAGTTTTTTCTGAAATAACTGAACATGCGAAACCGAATGGAGGATTTTATGGTCCTTCATGCAGAGGCATCCTGGGATGTTGTCACTGCTGTCTCTACAGATTCAGGACAGGTGTCAACCAGCCCAGCATCATAGAGGTTGCTACATAAAGCATCCTGGGTGAAACAGTGGAAGGATGATCAATTGGTGTTTCCTAAGAAGTAACAAATGACTGGAGATGTTTTCTTGAATAGGCCATTTATCTGTATGGTAGTGTCTACTCTGTAAGCGGTGATGCAAGAGAAGAAAGAAAGCAGTTGGAACACTGACCCTAGCGCTGACCTCTGGACTCCTCACTGTTCAAAGAAGTGGGGAGCACTCAACTGTTATGTTGCTGAAGTAGAGTCAGAGATGTTTCTCAGTGGTGTGATCCTCCCATGTAATTTTGGTAGCATATGCATTGATGTTGGGCTATAACATGGCTCTTTCATATGTCAGCGTTGTCTGTAAGAAGAAAGCACATGGCTTCTGATTCTGACTGTTACCAGAGTGGTGTTGGACTGGACCTCCAAATGTACATAAGAGCATAAGGCCAAGGGACTATCCAATCCAGTACAGCATCTTGCTCCCCTCCTGGCCAACCAGATGCCTATGGGAAGCCCACAAGCAAGACCTGAGCACAACAGCATCTTCCCCATTTGCAATTCCCATGTCTCCTACAGTGGAGGGAGATTGTAGCCAGCACTGCAACTCTGGCAACATACTGATGGGGCTTCATATTCCTAAACCTACATTTCCAAAAATCTACAAAAATAGTTCACACTGACCCTCTCTTCTTTGAGGAAAAACTTGTTAACATAATCTCGTTAAAAACAAACTGCAGTATAAACCCAGGGTTATGATTATTTAAAGATTTCTACCCCTATCAGAGCAATATGATGGGGCTGAAGTGCCCCTCTCTGGGACAGCTCTGTAGGAATAAATCTGTTGCCAATGATGTTCCCACATGAGGTAATGGCCAAAACAAGGCATTCCATGGCCATGCTGTTACCAGCCCTGGATCAAAAGTCCCCTGTGCTCACAGATTGGACCCTCAGTAACCTGCTGCTGGCAATACTTAGCTTCTCTCCCACTGGTGTCAATCGGATGGCAAATTATTGGGTTAAAAAAAATACCAGCTGAGATAAATAAGCAGTAAAATCACCACCTCAACTCCTGCCCTGACCAGATTTAGATCGCACAACAGGGAATTTGTTTGTTTGTTTGTTTGTTTGTTTGTTTGTTTGTTTACTAGTCCGCCCTTCCTGCCCAAAGACAAACAAAATTTAAAAAAACAGTTAACTTATCATTGCTCTGTAAGCTGTTCAGATAAGAAAAACAGCATTGATTCGACCTGCTCAGTAAAAATATGCAATGCCACACAAGGGATAGAGGCTGGATAGTGCCAGAAAAATGATGAGTATCTTTTTCTTTCTTTTTTTTGCAGATTTCTGCTATTCAGTGTCTTTCACATGCATAAAGTGATAGAAATTCAAAAGTCACCTTTGCATTTCAGTGACATTTTTTACTCTCTGCAAGAACTCCATTAGGAATATCTGACTAGGTCTGCCAATATTAAATCCAATGTTAGTAAAGCTTTTACGCTGATGTAATTAACTACTTGATCTTTGATATTGGACAGAAGAAAATGCAATTGACATTAACAGCAACGAGTAAAGATGTGAACAAGTTACAGAGAGTGAGGAAAATCTAATATTGGCCATCTCTGCTAAGTACAGATGTGAAGTTTTAATAGTATGCATTGTTTTTGACAGGAGAGGTCTGAATGTGGTATCATATCTAGAAAAAAATACAACACAGTGTTCAGTCTTCTGTTCTCAAGCATGAAGCCAAACTTTGGATTTGTAGATGTGCAGAAATGTGCCATATTCATTGATCTAAATTTGATTGTTACCAAATTTACAAATTAAAAAAAGAGGGGGGGACTGGATTTAGATTTGGAGGCATGGCTCTGATTCAGAGCAGAAAATATATAAACATACGAATACTGCAGATAGAGCTGAATAAGATCTGAGTTTTTAGGCTTTTCTTCCAGCCTTATGCTAAAACATGGTCCAAATTTAGTTTTTGCAGGCATGGCTAAGCTGACATATTTTCATAGATATCAGGAAGGAAAACATAGACAAGAATTCTTGATAAAGTTAACAGAACATTATTGATTATACTAAAAGATAGGGTTCATTACCAGAATTGAGTTATGGATTTACACTTTTGATGATCAATCAATAATTAGTAAATAGCTTGAGATATAAGTATAATGATGATCATCATTGTTGTTTTTCTTCTTGTTATCCTTGTCTTGTAACCAACAACCTTTGAACTGGGCTACAGATGAAAGATTAACATACATGGGACATACTGAGAATTTTTTTCTTCTTTGTTGATTTATTTAACAGAGCTATGGGTGTCTGGGTTGCGGGTGGCGCTGTGGTCTAAACCACTGAGCCTAGAGCTTGCCGATCAGAAGGTCGCGGTTTGAATCCCTGCGACAGGGTGAGCTCCCATTGCTCGGTCCCAGCTCCTGCTAACCTAGCAGTTCGAAAGCACATCAAAGTGCGAGTAGATAAATAGGTACAGCTCCAGTGGGAAGGTAAATGGCGTTTCTGTGCGCTGCTCTGGTTTTACCAGAAGCGCCTTAGTCATGCTGGCCACATGACCAGGAAAAACTGTCTGTGGACAAACGTCAGCTCCCTCGGCCAGTAAAGCGAGATGAGCGCTGCAACCCTAGAGTCGTTCACGACTGGACTTAACTGTCAGGGGTCCTTTACCTTTACCTTTTTTATGGATGTCTAGCTGGCTTTCTTTCTTTCTTAGCCTTAATTATCAAATTGTTCATAATCATGCTGTTATGGAATCTTGCAAAATTTAATAGTAATAATGATTTTAAAAATAAATTACCGGTAATTTGGTCTTCTGAAAACCCGGTTTTGGTAAATTAAGCACTGTTACTGATGACCAGCCCATTAGCACATCTTAAGAATAGTTGATGGTCAACCTTCCACAGGAGGTATATGCAGGAAGTCACCCTCTCTGTTTGTTCCACACTTTTCAGTGCCCTTCAAGATCCCTGCTTCAATTTGTTGTGTGTGGTAGGCAGGATTCTCCAGGTATAAACCTGTGGTCCTCCATATGTTGTTATACTACATTCCTCTCATTCCTGGCCATTAGCCATGCTGTCTGGGACTCATGGGAGTTGGACTACGACAACATCTGGAAGACCAGAGGTTCCCCATCCCTGCTGTATTCCTTTCTTTTCTGTTTTAGTTGTTTTGAACTTGACTCAGGGCCCCAAGAGAATATATTGCCCTGCACATTGCCTCTTAGCCCTAGTCAAGGAAGAACCACAACCAAACAGGCTTAAGGAACCTGCAGGCCTGCTAGCCTTAACTCTCCACTAATACAACCCCCAGGAACCCCAGATGGTTCAATGTCAATAAAAGTCTATAGACTTAGCCCTCATCTCCTTTCCTCAGGCATCAGGGAGGTAATATTGGTAAAACTGATGGACTCTAAAGGTTGACTTGCAATGCATCTGAATCTTGCCATGTGACCCACAGGATTTTCTCGGTATAGAAAACAATAGATGCACCGTTTTCTGCCACGAAGCTTTTTTGAGTTGAAAATATGGTTTGATCACTTGGTGTTGTTAAACATTGCCGTGGACAGGCTTTGTGGAGGTTGGATGAGACTGAACAACATACTTCACACAATTGAAATAAATCTGTTTTATTTATAGCTGCAGACAATTGATAGGGGGCGGAGGATAAATTGCAGCTGTATTCTGCCACCTTGAGGATGGATCCATTCATATGATATTTCCACATTTGTCCCTAATTTATATCAGATGCTTGGTATATTAGAGTTCTGAGGGCTTAAATTCCGAATATGGAAGTTTGGGCATCTTGAATACCCCTTACAAGTCACCAGCAAAGAATCAAGTTCTAACATTTTCACACTTAGCCATTGTTGACTTTTGGAATGATGTTTTGTGTATTATGGGCCAGAGTTAAACACTTAATGTGTTTCTTATATTTTTAAAGCAACAGCCAAATATCAGCATTGGAAAGAAAGAGAAATTGATCTCTGTGTGCAGTTTTATCTTTCTTAAGCCACAAGGAGACCCTGTTTAACTTATCCTCATTAGAACACCTTCAATTTGGCCTAATCCTAACTTTTGCCTTTAAGTAAGGTGAGCGGACATGGCACACCACGAAAAAATAACCTCCTTCCCTACAGACCCTTCTTGGGTGAAGATTAGGTGAGCAGGCCCTCCTTCACCATCAGAAGTTTGGGAGAGGGCATTCTCTGTGAAATCCCCTAAATTGTTGTAATCTGCCCTGGGACCTTATGGTGAAGAAATTTAAAACAACCACAAAAGTGTGAAAAGTACTTGAGAAAATTGAAACCTCTGAGACTCTTGAGGTAAGCAGGGCTTGCCTAAGACATTTGCTACCTGAGGCAGAACAACAAATGACAGTCTTGCTGCCCACCACCACACACAGGTCAAGGTTCATAATACCCAAGGCCAGCCAAATGATTTTGGTATCTAAGACAAGTGCCTCTCCCTGGGAGTAAAAAAAACCTTTTTTTTCCTTTTTCCTGGAAGAAAAATGCAACAACAACAACAAACCATTTGCTAGCCTTAATGACATCCAGAATGAGCTGCCTGCAGTTTCTTTCTAAGAGTTGAACGAATACATTCATACATACATACATACATAAGTTTGTATGCCACCTTTCCATAGTTCAAACCATGCTCAAGGAGGGTTACAACATGAAAATAATACATAAATCGGCAACATAACAAAAGTAGCCGTAAACAATCATTAGAAAATACACAACCAAACTGAAATATTTCCACATAAATCACAGCAAGATTTAAAATAAAAATGCAAAGATGCCAAAAGAAAAAAACCAACAGCAACAACCCCCTCCCAACAAAAAACAGCAACAACGCCAAACAATACCCCAGCCCAAGAGTGTGTTCAGCAGCAGCTTTTGTAGCTGTAGTCAGTCAGGGCCCTGCCCTCCTAAACCTGCAAGGTTTTCCAGGACTCATAGCCTTAAGTACTGGCTGATAACTTTTGTCCCTGCCTGATCACTGAGGGCCTTGGGAAGTCATTATTTGTGGATTCCTTTGGCTCAGGTTTATGGTAGGGCTGCCATACATCCAGATTTTCCAGGCATTGCTGGGATTTCAAAGGCGGAATTGAGGTATAGGGAGAATTTTTGGGGGGGGGGGGAGAAAAGCTCAACAACTTTGGTGGTGGCTTCATAAGAAAAAGCTCAACAGCTTTCAGTTTACGGCTCACATCAACCAGCAGCCATATGTTTCATGTTGTAGGCTAACTTCTTTGGAACTCCCAGCTGAGATCAGAAAGGCTCTGTTGAACTTCAGGTGCTTGGTGAAGACCTTTTTATTATCGCAGACATTTTTGCTAAATTTTCCTGATTTGATGGTTAGTTTAAACCAGGGGTCAGCAAACTTTCAGCAGGGGGCTGGTCCACTGTCCCTCAGACCTTGTGGGGGGGGCAGGACTATATTTTGAAAAAAAATAATGAACAAATTACCCAGAGATGCATTTTAAATAAAAGCACACATTCTACTCCTGTAAAAACACCCTGATTCCTGGACCGTCTGCGGGCTAGATTTAGAAGGCGATCGGGCAGGATCCTTAGTTTGCCCTAGTTCCTTAGTGGGCCTTAGTTTGCCCACCCATGGTTTAAATTGATTTTTTCCTTTGTATCTCTTTAGTGACCTCAGTGTACACTGCTTTGAAACAATGGTGTAAGTGGCATGTATAAATTGCTGAAATAAATAAAATTAAATAAAAATATTTCTGAAACAGCCACACTCTGGAAGCCTTACCCTAGAAAAGCACAAATGTGGATTTTCAAAAGCAGGATGGGGCCCCCTCAGCTCTCCATTGTCTTTAGAATTTCATAGGTCTTCATTTATGCCTTTTAAGAGCTTAATGATATCGTTCCCTTTTCTGAAACCAGCTGCATCATGTTGCGTTCACAGAGACAGATCAGAATGCTTCAGCTTGTTGGAAATATTTTTGGAGTTCAGTATCAGTATTGGGGGTAATGCCCTCTCCTCCCACTGAACATTTTGTCATTCTTTGCATGATAGCAAAAGAACAGGGAGTTAATTATCACTGTGGTCCCTCTACTCCAAACATGGAATTGTTGAACCAAACATTTTGGATATTTAGAAAGGCTGAATTGTTTATTCATCAGTCTCCAAAGGAGTGCTCCTTTGCACTTCTGGGTTCCAGCTGGCTGTGTGGCTGCCAACTTTTTTTGTTTTTAAAAAGCACATTTAACGTCGAGCTTCTGTTATTTTGGCAGGGTTGAAAGTGGGAATTTCCAGTAAATCTGTTCTCATGAGATTTCCTCTCCAAGTTTTCAGACTAAAGAGGTTCAGTTAAGCTTTAGATAACATACAACAGTATATCTTTGAAACGGGTATGTATGAAACTACTGCTGCTGCCTTATCTTGTCTTAAGCAATATAATTTTATGATGCTCATAAAATGAACGCTGTATATATATCAAAGACCCTGTGGACATCCTGTTTTCAAACTGTTCTAATGATTAAAAACATAGCTTGAAAAGAGGTTGCTTTCCTGTTTGCACGCACGGTAACCCAATACCAAAATGCAGGTAAATTATTATCATGTTCCTCCAAGTATATTGCTGTGATGTGTATCTCTAAAGCAGTAATGTAATGGAGCATCAATATATTTATTAAAAAACCAAGAATCAGAAGGGATTCTTTGAGCAGAGAAATTGCAGGTGGTAAGAAAGACACTGAGGGTAGATGCCATGTGTGGCTGAGTAGTTACAGTGCTAGACTAGGATCTGGGTGGCCAGGGTTCAAATGCCCATCAACCATTAAATTCACTGGGAGACCTTGGGCCAGTCATGATCTCACACTAACCTACCTCACAGGATTGTTGTAAAGATAAAATGGGGAAAAGAACCACCAGGTACACCACTATGAGCTCCTTGGAGGAGCAGAACACCTTCAGTGGTGGCCAAACTCGGCCCTACAGCTGTGTTGGGACTACATTTCCCATCACGCCTGACCACTGGTCCTGCTAGCTAGGGATGATGGGAGTTGTAGTCCCAAAACAGCTGGGGAGCTGAGTTTGGCCACCACTGACTAAATGATAAATATGGAGTAGAGAAATGTTAGGAAAGGATGGGGTAATACGCAGCCCCTTCCCTAATAACTTTTCTTGTTTAAAAAGAAGCCCCCTCTTGAAACTGTTTTGCTTTCAAAATAAAGTACAAGGACTCCACTACAAATCTTTTCATGTACTGTTATTTAGTTTACAAAGAATACTTTTCTGAAATCTCTGTGCTTGAAGGAATTCTATCACTGAAGCCAGAATTCTGATATAAGATCCCCTATGTCCTCCTCACTAGGATGCCATTTGCTCTTAAGTCAACAGTAGGAAGTACGTCTGGTTTTGTTGTGGTGTGGCTCACTCCCTAGTGCATGTGTTTCAGGATTATAGCCTAAGCCTCGGAACAAACTGACAGCAATAGCTATGCCACTAACAAGGCCCTAGTTATAATTATGCAATTGGAGCTCTTGGGACCTTCCTGGGTTGGGACCTCACAGCTGACCTAAATTTCCAGCTTCCAGTTTTTGAAAAAAAATCCCAGTCTCTAGCCCTTGTAGAACCAGAGATGGGAAATGCTTTCAATCATTTCCAGCACAATCATTCTGCGTTTCCATACTGGAATGCAACACAAAAAGACTACAGTGCAATCTGATCCTGTGGAGCAGAGGGACAGAGGACATCCCTAGGAACACCCTCATACAAAGAAAGTTCATATATGCAGCCTAACCTTAGGAGAATCCCTGGACATCCCAGAGATACAACTGGAAAAGAAAGCATTTAGCACTAGTGACCAAGGACAGGTTAAAAGACTAAGAGCAGTTCCACAATTAACAAACAAAAATCCATATGTGCTTGTAGTGTGGTTCATCACCTTAGAAATTGGCACTGTAGTCCTGGTAACCACTAGCTGTGAGAGTGTATGACTTTGTTTTTAGACATTTTCAATATGTTATTTTATTTTAAAATGCATTGTTTTAACACGGATGTGTTTGCCACCATGGGTTCCCTTGGTATCAAAGATAGATTATACATTTAATAAATAAATAACATTAGAGGACACCACATGGGTTATTCCAGGGACATAGGCACTGACTCCTAGGGGCTGAGGCAGTTTTGTCTACCCCCCCCAAAAAAAATTATAAGGGGGCCAGGCCCCCTGAATATTCAGGGGAAGTTAGATGACATTGTGCAACCTCATTCCCGCCCCCTCCGCCTATCCTCTGGAGAAGCTGGCACCTCTGTCCGGGGGTAATAAGCTATGCAACTACTAGTATTAGGTAGGTACCATCATTGTATTGCTTTCACAATACAGATCTACTCAGGCATGGTATTTTTATTAGATGCATATGTTTTTGCTTTTGTATTATTAAAAAATCTTCCAAAGTTATCTCTATTTTGATAATTTTATCATGTCAACTTTTTTTTTAAAAAAGTTATGTTTTTATTGCTTTTTAAATGTGTTACCATTCATGTAAACTAGTTAATGATTTATTTAGCGGTATATACATATTGCTAAATATATGGTTTTCTTTTCCTGCCAAGACACCCTGACTATAATAATCTTCATACAACAATCCACAAAATATTCATTTTTCATAATGGAATCAATGATGGAATGGTTTACAAGTCAAGATCCTCTTGAAAAGAAATAAATATCAGTAGACGAAAGGAATCACACACATATAGGGAGAGCAAAATAAGCAGATTTTTACACAGTCTGGTCTGCATGAGGCGGCAGAGCAAGAAAAAGATGGAAACGAAAATTGCTTTTTTAAAGTAGGTAACCAATATACCAATCAGTCGAAAAACTGGATCGTTTCTCCTCTTCCAAAATATTTCCATTTGCTTTCTGCCAACAAATGCTTTCTTTTTTAGGTTGCTTTAACAAATCTTCAATTCTGCCAGGCACAACAAGAAAAAAACCATTCCTGTTTCCCTACAGAACCCTCATGAATGATAGTGTCTCTCCTCCACATGAGTATAGGAAATGAGACTTATATAAGTAAGTTTTATAAAAATGCATAGGCCCATATCTATGCCAGCTCAAAGATTTTGGCTCATGTCTTCCCATGTATAGCATGGTCAGAATGGAGTCTATTATTTTCCAACACAGTTATTATAGCTAGTTAAATATGATTTACGTTCAGTAATCAAGTTCAATTAGAATGCAATATGCAATTTGTATCTTAAGAATTAATTGTAAGTTCCTCTTCAAAGAAATGAGGGAAACTAATAATGTCAGTTTGTCAAAGCCTGAACTTTAAGACAGGGACAGTGCATCCTGTTTTGCCACCCAAGGCAAAGTGGGACTGTGCCGCCGCCCCACCCCCGCCAAAGCCTCCCTTACTTGGGTTGTGTGGCAACATCGGTGGGTTCTTGAAGAAACCCCACAAGTTCTTGTGGAGCTCTTGTGAGATCTCAAAGAGTGCACGAGATCTCATGAGATCTCATTGCCACTTTTCCACCAATGATGGGGGCTGCAGGGGCGACGCCTCTTGGGCTTCTGCAAGTTGGCTCTGCTTTAAGATGAGCCTGGTGGATCGGGCCTGTGGCCCATCTAGTCCAGCACCCTGCTGTCATGGTGGCCAACCAGAGGCCAGTGGAAAACCAGTGAGCAGGATATGAGTGTATAAGCACTCTTCTCACCCACGATTCCTAGCTACTAGTATACTTGCATCTCAGGATCTCATGAACTGGCAGGATGGCAGGGGAAAGGATCCCAGGGAGGGGGGCAGCCGACACTGGGACATTCCAGGGCAAACAGGGGGTGGAGAAGGAAGTGCTCACAGCATGATGGAGGATGGCAAGGGGATGAGGATCAATGCACAGAATCCAGAGCAGCAGGACCCATCACCAGAGCCGGAGGGACTCCTGTCCCCACAAACAAGGCAAGCTCTGAAGCACAGGGAACAGCAGTCAGGGTGCTTCAGGAGGCTGAAGCAGGCAAGGGCTCTCTAGCTGGCCAGGTGGGGCTTGTTAGCTCTGGGATGAGATGTGTGATTCCTCAGCTGAAGTAGGCTCAGAACAGATGAGGCCCACCTGCCTCATCAAGCCCAGATGCTGCAATCAGCTTGCAAAGTACAAAAGGGAAGCAGAGCTGAGGTGCTGTGTCTGCACAACTGCTCATGTTGTGGGGCCTTGACTTGGATCCTCCTGGACCTCTATGGGACTGTGTTTTGGGTTTGACTGGACTGTATCCTGACTGCTAGACTTCAGACTTGGCTACTTGGATTGACCCTGGACTGCATTTCCTGAGCTTTGGATTTTGTGTGGCTTGACTCCTGCACTATGAACTTTGGACTTGGCTTACTGACTTGCTACCAGGTAGGCCAGGGATTCAGGACACAGGATAAGTGAAGAATAGCATAAGTGTTCTCTTTGCAATAGAGCTGAGATTATGTTGTTGGACTCCCAGCCAACACAGCCAATGATTGTGAATTATATGAGTTGTAGTGCAATAGCATTTGGAGAGCCACAGGTCAGGTAGCTGGGTGAATCTCATGATCTGCACCACACCTCTCACTCTGTGAGAGGTATGCCACTTCAGTTAGGCAGGAACCTGACAAATTCCCTTACCTCTGGAACAGTCAATCTCTAGCTAAGCCTTGAAGCTAGGTTATTTTTCTAGTGTTAGTACATGTAAATGAATCAACATATCCAAAGACAATGGCCTGTTTTCTTTCTAGAGAGCAGAAGCTTTGAAATTCCTTTTTATACTGGGTGAGAGGTTTCTTTGGCAAAGATTTGTGATTCCCTAGAGGATGAAATTTGGAAAGCCAAAATGCTCCATAACAGTAGTTGTGCCAGTACATGCCTATCAGGCCAAATTCTTTAAAGCTCCAGTCCAAACTATTAGTCATATATGGTTTGGCTTCTTCCATTATAAAACAAATGCTTTCTTTGAAAATACCTCTTCTGATCCTATTTCACATCTCATGGGGCAATGAATAGCCTTAACTCAAAATCTGCCAACGTTATTGAAACGGGAAGCTTAGAAACTTTGTAGAGGTATTAGTCAAACATTATTTCAGATGAAAGCTTTCTTTCCAGTTCACCTGATTCTACTTTATTTCCCTTCTCCATCATAAAGCAATACCCCTGTCTCTTTTAAGGTACATGTCAGAGCCCAGAACAACAAAGTATTCCTTTTTCCTTTTCATTGTACTTGTTTAAACATGCTTTTCAACACTTTTTTCCAGTCAACCCTTGATGGTTTATTCCTAATATATAATGTAGCTACTTTACAATGCTTCATTCCAAAGATCAGACTGTTTGATAATGATGTACCTGCTCTCTGTAGTGGCAGATTTGCCCCGCCCCCCATGAAAAAGACACTCAACTTGGTCTCTCCCAGAGGAAGGGGGGTCATGAGTCACAAGATCAGAGTGTCCAATGGAGTGCCAGAGTAGTAGACAAGTCTCTCCTTGCCCTAATTGGAAATGCATGGGATTGAGCCTGGGACCTTTAGGCTGATTGGTTTGACATGGCCAGAACAAAGCAGTGAGATGTAAACAAACTGGGACGAGCATAGTATTTTCTAGCGGGTGCTCTTGCTTGGTCTGGAGGGGATGTAACTGAACCCAAAAACCCCCTGATTGTCCTGGCCAGTGGTTGGGCCACAGCATGATTCCCTTCTACTTTGTTATCTCAGAGCAACTGACAGTTAGAACCAAATATAATTTGACAGGCAGAGGGAAAGGAAATCTGCCATGCCTGTTCCTGCTCAGGATGAGGGATGAGGCCAAGTTGCCTCCCCCCCCCCTTGTGTGGATATTCTTCCTAGAAGGCAAGAGATACCACTTCTCTGTGGCCCTTGGTCCCCTAGGTGATGGATGGGGCAGCGTGTCCTCCCCCCCCCTCCATAGTCCCGGGAAGTGTGACAAATGGAAGCATGTTTCAGAATTTGACGTCTGACTGTCAAAATATGTTTGGCTATTTTTAAGTCTGTATTATTGATTGATTTATTGGTTTCCATGTGGATGCAATAATTTGAATCTCTTGCCAGATTTTTAAACATAAACAGTGATGGTGTTTTGGCTAGAGTGGAACAAATGCAAACCATTCAGATTTGATTTCGCTTTCACTATTGCCAAACAAACGAGCCTTAACATCTGTTTCAAATGATCCTTCAAAATTGTCCTGGATACTAGAAGGAACATAACCAAGCAGCCATTCAAGCTCTAGGGAGCCATGCATCCCAAGTTAACCAAGGAAGCTCCTTCCTAAACAAAGGCGCTAAGAATTTTTGGGTTTGTATGACCCGACCTAAATTGAGGTGAGGATTAAACCAGGGTTGGAAAACATGTGGGCCTCCAGGTGTTGTTGGACTCCATTTCCCATCAGCCTTGGCCAGCATAGCCACTGGTCAGGGATGATGGAGTGGTAACCCAACACCTGTGCATGCCTATACCCACCACAGGGTCATGCTGTTCAACGTGCTGCCAGAAAACAGGCTTGCACCTCCTTCCCCAAGCCTGGGAAGCATTTGCCCAGTTTTGGGAAGGAGGCACGATGCTCTGACAGGATCCAAGAGCCCCCCTCCTCCTTCCCCCCCCAAAAAAACGGACAGAAAAAAGTACTGGCTGCTAGCCACAATTACAATATTCATAATAGTGTAAATGTTTAGGTTCAGCCTCCTAGCAATACTTCCAATAATTCCTAATCATTTCCTGATGAGATTCAAAAGCATCAAAATACATAAGTGTAGGTCTAAGTATATTGATACAACTGAGGCTGACCTATATTTAAGATAATGGTTGCAATCCCACACACATACATGCAAGTAAGTCCCATGGAGTTCATTAGCCTTATTTCTGAATAAACTTACATAAGATTGCATTGTACTAAGCATGCACTTAAATACTATGGCATATGGGGGGTGTTTTTTCATCCTATTTTTACTGCAGATGTACAATTGTGTAAAGATGAACTTTGCACAGCTCCCTAGGGGGAACCAACCAGGAAATGTTCAGAAGCCCACAAGTGTGTAGTGTTTGCTCAGTACGGTGTAAATCTCTGGAGAATAGTTTGAAATTGGTCTGGTGTGGCCTATCATTTCTTCATGATTCATTTTTATCTGTTCTATGGCACTTAAATAATATTTTTTCCTAGGGTTATACAACATCCATTGGAATTTACCTTTTGAGATAGTTCAACTCTATATTGTGGGGTGGGCTAGTGGCATTTATTTTGAAGACTCTATAGATTTGATGGAACTGCTTAATGCAAAAGTAAACTTTACTGCTGCAGAAGTGCTTCTGCAAATTTTCTACAGGAGTCTAAGGAGAATGTGAAAAAATACATGTCAAGTGTCATGTAAAGTACAACTTGAATTATTTTTTTAAGTTTGTCTAGTTTCTGGGGGCCATTCTGTGCATAATGCAGAGTGAGGTGCGAGACTGAGGTAATTTTGATCCTGACTCCTTCCTACAGCAAGAAGGACCATATTTTTGAATGCCCTCCCATCATAAAAAGAACCTCCCTGCTGATAATAAATAAGCGCTTTGGGAAGAAAGTTATTCTCTGTTGTGTGGCAGTTCACTACCTGCAGCGTGCTTCTTTTAATCCAGTCAAAAATATGATCTTCCCTTACAATAATCTCCCTGATATGCTGGATTATTACAAGCAGGTAATTTTTTCATTTAATCATTCAAAAATATTATGCCTTCCCTTTGCTGAATGAAGTGGTTCAGTTCAGAAAGCTACCACCTACATCTGTCCCATGCTGACCAATGGAGATAACATTCAGTCCTACTACTGTTTCAGAAACAGTAAAGTACCTTTACTATATTCGTGGAAAACTAGTTTTGTTGAACAAAATCTCTCACAGGAATGAGGACTGTTGCTAATAACTAGGCAGTTTATTCATCCACCCTTTCCCTTTCTGTGAGTTCAATGGGGAAAAACTGTGGGCAAACTCGGTCTCAAGGGTTAAATGTGGATCTCCACCCCTCTTTACCTGACCCACAGAACTCTCCCTAGACCACCTTCACCATTTCCCCAGGCCACAACCCTCACTAGCTCTACCCCCCCTTTTTTTTTTGCCTGGCTGGAATGTGTCCTTGAATTCTGATAATTCATGTTGCTTGTCTGGATGTGAAATGGAGAGGGCTGGGTGAGTGCTCCCCCCCCCCTCCACCCACTTTAACATCTTGGCTCTCCCCACCACTTCCATGTGGCTTTTGGAAGGTTGCCAGAAGGGAATGTGGCTTTCGGGCTGAAAGAAGTTTCCCATCCCTCCCAAGACTGATCAACATGGCCTGAGGTGTAAATTAAAAGTAAACACAACAGCAAAAGCTGCAGGTTTCGAGCCTGTAGTTTTAGTCAGCAGCTAATAAGAAGGTTCCAGAACACACATCTGGAACTGACGAGTGCTTAGTAATGAGCTAGGCTCTCTTTAGGAGGTACCATTTCACCTTGTTATTTCTCTCACAAAATTGTTCACCAAAGAATGAAAAAGTAAGATGCCATCTGAGAGGATTCAAGCTTACTTTCCCAGCTCTCCTCATAAGTGCTTCGTCTTTCATAGTCTCCATCTGGTGTCCTTTCGTTGCTTTTCTTGTTTTTCTCACCTTTCTTGTTCCCATTTTTAACTGTAAGGAGAAAAGAAAAATATGGTGTATTGTTTCCCCCAAATATAGACTATTGAAACATAAAAGACAAAATCCACTAAATGAAGGGGGACCCCCATATTTTAATCCCTTCCTCTTTCTGCCAACAGCAAAAAATTGTTCCGGTGCCTTTTTCAAAGGCCCCCAAAATCAGATGACTTGGGGGGAAAGGGCCATTGCTCCCTTGCATGTAGGGTTAGATGGGCCTGTCAGTTACAGGCTTCTCATTTTCTCCTCTTAAATTCAGTTCTCCACACATATTTATTTGGGCGGGAATATCCTCTTGAAAATTCATGCATATTTATTTACTATTTCATAAAATTCATATACCACTTGGTTGTAAGAAAAACTTTAAACCTGTTCACAAATTGTGAGCATTGTAGATTTATCCTAACAAACATATTTTTTTGTATGCAGATTTGCCTAATATAGACATTTCCTGCAAAGTACTTCACCCTCATATAATTCATATCTGTAGGTTGTTTTTGCATTTTCGTACCCGTTTCTTGGCTGTCAAACTGGGCTGCAAAATTCAGAGAAGTCTGAAGGGTGATTTGTATATTTTTTTCTGAAAAGTGTGAATTTGGTGAGTTTGCCTTTTGAAGCAATCTTAATGGAATTTCTCCCCCATTCCTATTGGAAACACTAGAGAGCTACTGCTGGTCAGTATAAAGTATACTCTGCTAGATGGACCAATGTTCTGACTCAGTTTAAAGCTGTTTGCTAAGTTCTTAATATTTGAAAAAATTCCGAAAAAAGTGAGATGTGTCTTATGAATTCCCATGGGGCATGCAGTGCAATCCTGTGTGTGTTTATTTGGAAGTGAATTTCACAGATTGCAATAGGACTTGCTCCCTGGGAAGCATGCACAGTTTCTCCAACCAGTAGTCTAAACATCTACATAGACAGATTAATGGCACAGTGCACAATCTAGCCCAAGTCAAGCATTTTAAGTCTACTTTCAGCTGAAGATTTAAGAAACACACACTTAATTGTTTCTCCTTGAAAATCAAAGTGGTGTGCAATTGCTTAACTTATGTGGCAGAGTTTTACCAACAGATGTCAGAACCTGGTTCCTGTATGAAATCAGGATTCTTAACAGTGACAACCTCAGTTTCCAGACTTCAAGTCTATCTGTATCAGTGAGGATGCAAAGTTAAGAGCCCTACAGACCAATGGGTTGATTGTGACCTACAGTATGTTTTTGTAGGCATTGCCTGATATTTTGGTACTCATGACATGACTCATAGAGAGCAGACAATTTCCTGCAGAAGTTCATGACCCAAATTCCCATAAGTATGCTGTAAATCTTAATATGAAGGTACCGACTACTTGAGTCTCGGGGAGTAGCATTAATAAAGGCTGTAAGAGTGGAACAAGCTGTGAGCTGGAAACACTCTTCCATCACTGGCAAGTAAAGGAACATGGCAGGCTTCCTATTTTATCTTCCAGACACAACCAGTGAATTGGTTTAAATTCCATCAGGGGCAGAAAACAAAGAGGCAGTGTCTTTCACATGTTATGCATTATCCATAGACAAATTAAGGTGCAAATTTAGATCCTGGCCTTCACCAAAGTATTGGAGCTTGACTATATTTGGGAGAGTGCAATTGTGCTCATGAGCTGCTTGTGAGTTTCCTATAAGCATTTGTTTGGAGACTGAGAACCAAATGCTAGATGAGATGAGCCCTTGGCCTTATCTAGTTTGGGTCCTTTTTAAGTTCTTACGACCTAATACAGAGTTTCAGAACAGGCATATGATTCACATCTAGTGATCTCAAGGAGGTTTTGGCTTGTAAACACTTAGCTGGGAGTAAATCCCATTGATCTTGATATTTTTGTTTTTAAATTATGTTCCTTGTAGGGAGGAGGACTCCACCGTACTTGGATTCCAGAGCAGACTCATCAGATCCAGTCAAGATAGATCTTGACCCAGATGAGATCAGTGGTCAGCTTCAGAATCCACAGTTTGGTGTATTTTTATCAGGTGATCAGAAGATAGCACACTGCTCCCCTGCCAATCCCCCCCCCCCCTTTAACACCTTTGAAATAGGTGCTCATAGAACATGGTAGCATTCTATTGCTACAAGGGGCAATTGTACAGAAGAAAGCATGGCAGTCCCAGTGCAGAAGTGGCAGTCCCATGTTGGCTTCCCAGTTGCCACTTGCCCCATGCAGACGTCCCTGATGCCTTGTCTCTCTTCCTCCCAGTCCTTTTGGGGGGGGTCGCAGGGGTACACACACCCCTAAACATTTTGTGAATCTAAGTTTGGCATCATTGAGGGGCATTATTTCAATATGAGTAGGAAAATGAGAGTTCCCCTAAACATTTTTTTTAGGAAAAGAAAGGACTGCTTCCTCCTAATAAGCAACAACAACCCATGTGTTTGATAGCTGGTGTAATGGCTCCACTCCGCCGTGCAGGCTATGTCTGCTCCAGAAGCTAGCCATTTTTTCGTATAATTCCCCTGGGAAGGGATAGAACATCTCCAAATCCCATCATTCTCATGGGATCTTTCTTCATGTACTTTAAATACATACAGCGGCAAGGAGCGCTAGCCCCACAAGTTTTGGGCAATTGGATACACTATTTCAACTGTTTTAAAGGGGAAGACCTGGAAGTGAACAAAGGCAGCTCACAACCCTTGCACCACCTCTTAAGTACTTTTAAAGGTGTGCTTGTGTTTTAAGTGTGTTTCCGGGTATTTTTAAAAGGACTTTTCATAAACAATCTGCATCTAAGCAGGTCAGGACAGACTTCGTCCTGTAACCAAGAAATAGGATGGGCCTGATTTTAATGGGTCTATCAATCCCAAGTTCTTAGCCATATTAGGCATCCTGATGACAGGTTGGAACGCCAGGATATAAATATTTTAATTGAATAAGAAACAAATGTGGAGATTCAATCAAGGACCATTTATTTGGATCCTCTTGACTGCCCACTACAGTGGTACCTCAGGTTAAGAACTTAATTCATTCTGGAGGTCCTTTCTTAACGTGAAACTGTTCTTAACCTGAGGTACCACTTTAGATAATGGGGCCTCCTGCCGCCGCACCACGATTTCTGTTCTCATCCTGAAGCAAAGTTCTTAACCTGAGATACTATTTCTGGGTTAGCGGAGACTGTAACCTGAAGCGTCTGTAACCCGAGGTACCACTGTATTAAAATAATTTATACTGATTTCACACATGCCACTAGAATATGCAGCTGATAATAACAGTGGCAAAAAAGAAGGGAAGTCTGCAATATGCCATTTTGCCACTTGTAAGTCCACGAACTCTTAGTCTTATTTTGTTCTCCCTGAAACCACCCCTCTTTTTGTCCCCCTTTCAAATTCTGAGTCAAAAATTTGAGAATGTGAACTTTCGTCACACCTCTCCGCCCAACTTTCAGTAGAGGCTCTTTGGAGCCTCTCACTTTCTGCTGCAGCTTGTGTGTAAAAGACTTAAAAATTAATTATCATGCAGGGAAACGCATTTGCAATCAGTTTTTGAGTTTCCTGTGGTTTTTGTATCACATGTGAACCAATTGAAATTCTTTTTGAAGAACATCGTCAGCTCCCCTTCCCCCATTTCCCCCCACAGGGCTGGAATGAGCTTAAATGAGCATAAATGAGCTTATGTATAGTTTAAGCTCTCTCCTCTGAATGGAGTCCCTCTCTTTAGTCATTTGTACCATATTAGGAAAGTTAGAAAGTCTTATTGCCTCCCTGCTAATACTTTCCACTGCAGCAATCCTAGATTGCCATCATGTAGGTTTGTAGTGCTGAGGTTTATGCTCGAAAGCACTGCTGCTACCAACCGCACACACAACATGCAGCAGGGAGATAGCGAGAGACAAGAAAGGGAAAAGAGATCCCCACTTGCTGTATGGCTGCAGCTGTTCTCACTGAGCAAGCCTGAAAAGGAAGAAAGTGAGACAAGAAAAGATGCAGGAGGAAGCCCTGATTCAGAGCCAGACACTTTAGTTCAAAGCAAGGTGGGGAAGAGAGAGGAAGTAAAAGAACAGTGTGTGCGTGCGTGCGCACGCACGCACACACGCACACTCATTCAGCAAAGCAAAAGAGTACCACAGCAGCAGAAAATACTGACAGTGTACACCAACCACAAGATTCAGTTCAGAACCTGACTCAGTGCTTCAGAAAACAGCCAAATTTGATTCAAGACGTTTTAGAGGGTATCGTGCTTGGGGAAACATCCAGTTTTGTCAAAAGAAAAAAGTTATAGCTGTGCGAGCAGTGAGAGGTTAAATTGACAAAAATGCTTGCCTTGTATGCAGTGTTATCAAGGTCAGCCTTACCTTTAGGCATAAGGAGGTAGCTGCCTCAGACAGCAGATTTTGGGTGTCATGAAACCATTGTTATCAATGATATGTTTTTCCTTTGAGGTGGCGGAGTGGGGGGAGGTGCTTGCAGGATTTCCTGCCTGAGGAAATAACATAATTTGACCAGCCTTGGATGCTACCCAACATGACTTGGACCAGGAAGGGGGCACCATTTGCTGCTCCCACTCAGCCAGCAAAATGTCCTGGGATAGCCCTGAAAATAATTGCTTTGCATTGCAAGGCAGAGGAGTGATTGAGCAGATAATGTAGCAAGATGGGGTAACTCAGTGTATTGTGGGTCTGTTTCAAAGTCTAGTTACAAAGCGTTGCAGACCAGAATCCAAGATAGGTATGAGGTGGAATATCTGCACTAGTTGGAGGGGAGGTGACTGCATAACTTGTGTGTTCCTATTCCAAGCAATCACTGAAATGCTTAAAAATGTACATTTCATCCTCAGCATTCATCCTCAGAAATGGAGGCACATGTTGATACTCATGGAAACGAGCACAAAACTAGGTAAGCACTTTCAGAACCATCTTAAAGATGAATACATTCCTAAGGAACTTTTCCTGACGTATATACAAAATGCAGAACAGTCAGGATTTGTTGGTTTGGCACATCAAGATTTCAGAAATTAGAAACATAATGCAGTTTGAAAGGCTTGTGTTTCACAGGAACGCTATGGAGAAGAGACGTTTGGCATGGAGGCATTTCAGAATAAGGAATGTTCCCTTAAATAAATTACATCTGGCAACTCCAGCAAGATATTTTTATCCTAGATTTACTTAGATGGAAAACATAGTTCTCATCCTAAAAGCCTTTCTATGCAATCTTTCCCTGCCAATAAAATCTTTATATTAGGGGTGGAGGGAATACAATTTTGTTGGCTACTTCTCGTCTGGTGCAACAAGGATTTATTTATTTGAAAAATAATGCTTAGCCTTTCTTTAATGTCTTGCATCAGCCTTCACCAACCTGGTGCCCTCCAGATGTTTTGGACTACAATTCCTAGCAGCCTCAGCTAGCCCAGATGTCCTGACTGCTGATGATGGGAGTTGTAGTCCAAAACTTCTGGGGGCCATCAGGTTGGCGAAGGCAGCTTCACATGTATTATCGCAGTCCTACTTGCAGCTACCTGATTTATACTTGATTTATACAGGAATCAGAAACAGTTGGTGGAGGGGGTCCACCAACTAAATGCTTATCCTGTGCATGTTTGCAAAAAGTGTCATGCACCCACTGAAGCACATACGTCACAAGCTCCTCATATTCAAATCCTATATTGTACTGCCTATAGATTTATGATGCATGCAGCTATGGCAGGCTTCCTCAAACTCGGCCCTCCAGATGTTTTTGGCCTACAACTCTCATAATCCCTAGCTAGCAGGACCAGTGGTCAGGGATGATGGGAACTCTAGTCTCAAAACATCTGGAGTACCAAGTTTGAGGAAGCCTGAGCTATGGTATATAATGTGCGCACACAGCTACTGTGAACCAGAAAGTCTCCTTTCAGGATGCAGTGAAGAGAGTGGGCTGTGTACACCCTGACTCACCCCAATTCCCATAGGGCTTCTCCCACCACAGTACTTGCCAGTACTGGCCCTATTTCCCCTGTAGGACATAGAATTGTAGATGACCATGAGAATCATCTAGTTCATTCCCCTGCAAAGCAGGAATATGGGGATCAAACCTGCAACCTTGGCATTTTCAGCACTACACTCTCTAACCAGCTGAGCTAGCATGGATCACCAGTGGTCCTTGAGCTTCACTCAGGTTGTCCACAGCATGTCTGTGAAAAACAGTGGGAGCAGCAGGCATGTCAGCTGCTCCATTAGTCAAAGAACCTACAAAGTGAGCAGGATAGACCACTAATGGGTAGGAGGAGGCCAGAAAGATGGAGCAGGGAGGGGGATAAAAATAAATAAAAAGAAAAAAAAACAATTGCAAGTCAGACATTTAGCACAGTTGCTGCAATGAGCAGAAAAATAATTAAGTGCCCTTCCAGGACCCTCAACAATTTTCAGGTGGTCTATGGGGTTGGAGTTTGGGAACCACTGTTGCAGAGCATGTCACCAGAAGTTCTGCAGCCTCTCACAAGACATCCTGGCTTGGGAAAGTGGTTGTGGCAAACCTGTCAAAGCCATAGCAACACAGCATTCATCATTCTCTCTTTACTTACTGACCTGCTACCTACCCTTGCTTTGATAGTAGCAACACTGGCTTGCCACTTGGGCACTGGCCTGCTTTGTTGTGGTTGAGAAAGATGTTGTCTGCCACTTGGGGACCTTTCTTGCTGCCAGCTGAGTTGTGGTCAGGGCCAGGGTTCCAGGCACACACACCCCCCATGGTAGATTTTTCATCTACCCTGAATTTAGTAGGTAACCTATCTTTCAACCTCTGCACTACATATGCAATGTGTGGTTAAGAAGACCTGATATATACAGACTACAGGTCTTGCCAATGTGTGTATTCCTTGTCTATCTGGTCTCTCTCTCTCTCTCTCTCTCTCTCTCTCTCTCACACACACACACACACACACACACACACACACACCCCTACTCCTACTCCTACCTCTACCTACCTACACCTATCTGAAGCCATCAATTGCTGGTGCTGTAATAAGATTGCCTGCTTATGGACCAAATGATTCTCCATGCATCCTGTATAAATCATGGAGTGTTGAAGCTGAAACATACACAATTAGTGAAGGACACCTACTTAGTTCATGGTAGCGAGAATATCTGAGCTGAAACTTCCCAGGTCAATCCATTGGCTGCTATAGTATCTGCATCTGTATAATTCCCAGAAGTGAATTATAGGGTATAAATATGAGGAAGGCACTATAGGAAGTGTGTGAAGCAGGGGCTGTATGGCATTTATCACTTCAAATATGATGTGATCCATGATGTGTCATTGGTGGGAAGGTGAAGAATAGTTCTGTCAATTCATATTATGCATTGTAGTTAAGTGAAACTTAGAATTGGTCCAATGCAACTGATTTAAAACAATGGAAATGGAAGGCAAGCTATCTAGCACAGTGTTTGAAACAGCTGCATTGGAACTTCTATCCCCATTAGTTTGCTTAACGTGTGTATAAGTGTTCGTAGCATCCAGACTGCAATGAATTTTAGCCCTACTCTGATTCAAAGGAACTACTGATTGGTACCAGCTGCTCAGCCAAAGGGCACATCACATGTTCCTAATTCCTGTCCGTCAGCTTTGCTTCATTCCAGTGCAGACCCAGCTGATTGCTTGCTACAAACACCTAATTAATCCCACATGCCTTTAGTTCTGCCGAACTGAAGACAAAAGGTGGCTTTAACGCTAGCCAGTTCAATTTTCATCTTCTGTACACAATCTGTTTTCTCAAATCCCATTTTACATAGGCAGGCTGTTGTTCCTGCAGGCAGATTCACAGCTGTAAATTAAGGTTCCTTTATCTCCTATTGGTACTGCCCTATGCTGTCCTGCCCTTAGGAAAATAGTGTTGTTTGTCTAGGCACGCTGTGTAATTAATCTGCATAGAGGAATCTCACAAAGGTCTATCTAAAAGTCCCGTATATCAAAAGACATGCAGAAAGGCAGTTGTCATGTTGCTACATTTCAGTGAAGTGAGACTGGTGCAAGCAAACACATCTTTAAGGTGCAAGGGTTCCCTAGCAGAGTATGCTGTATCAGCATATTCCTCCCAGAGCACATCCCTCTATCTCATAAAGCCATATCATAACTGCACAGGTCCTTAATGTTTCCTGTGCAACATTCAAACACTTTATGGTCCTAAAAAGAGGGGGGGGGGGATACCTGTGCTTATGTCTTGAATGCAAATAAACAAAGGGCACAACTGATACAGTTCCCAAAATCCGGACCTTTAAAGCAACAAATCCAGGTGCAAATTCTCTTTCAGCCATGAAATGCCTTGAGCAGTTCTGGGCAAATGTTTGGACCATATTTCAATATTCTGGGCCATATTTCAGCTGCCTTAGCTTACTACACTTAAAGTGTTGATGCAAGAATAATAAGCAATTTATGTTACATAATGTGGTATAAAATAATTAAAGTAATTGTAATAATATAATGATCATTGTAGTGTTTGCTGAGGTCAGATTTGCAATCATAACCATGTCTACTTAGAAGTCAGTCCTGTTGAATCCAGCATGGCTTACTCACAGGGAAGTGCAGTTAGGACTGCAGCCCCAGTGTCCTGACCCCAAGGCCCAGACTTTAATCACTGGGTTATGCTAAGTCCTGATTCACAATAAAAATCACAAATTGATTTTAGCTTATATCCACTGAGATCTGGCTTTTGCCGGGGAGGGCTTTGTTATGAAATCAGAAGTTCACACTTCCTAGAAGCAAATCCCAGAACCCCTATATGAACCTGGGCAACCTGCAAACAAAATTCAGCCCATCTCTACCCTTGCTGGTAACATGACCATTTTACTAAGCAAAAAAGAAAGATGCACACAAGATGTGTAACTTCAAGAAAACTTTTCCTGAAAACCTTTAGAGCAAGAGAGAAAAGGAAGTGGAAGCAAATTTCAGTCTTCCCAAAAGAGTGAAGGCAGGGGTTAAAATTAGACTTTCAGACCAGCATGATCACTAATTCTGTTAGTATAACAGCTGTGATTAGTACGAGGGTGTTTAACGTCATTAGCAGTGCAGTTACTATTTCTGCTTTTCTGCTTCGGATATTAACTTATGGGGGCGAAATCCTTTGAGACCCATCTGGAATCTCAAAATTTCGGAAGTGAAAGAGGAAAGTTACCTGGCGGGGTCTCGAGAGTGGATTTGTCTTTTTTGTTGGCTTTCTTCATTTTTAACTCCTTCTTGTCCAGCTTGAATCTTTGGGGTTCTTCTGTCTCCAAAGGGGGCTCGGTTTCTTCCTCCCTTGGCTGTTCTGTGAAAGGCGAATACTCCTCTTCAGGATCTGGAAAGGAATAATAATGATCCCTGTTGATGATTTCCTGCAGATAGTAATCCTGCTCTTCCATAGGTAGAGCCCAGGTTATATCCCCAAGCAGTGTCAGATCAAAAGCACACAGCGCGAGGCAGAGCTGAGCAAAAGAAGCTTTCTCGACAAAGGAGGTCATTATTAATTTTTGCTTTTTTGCAGTAGAAAGCTCCTCTGTGAATATCCAATGTAGGATCAGCAGAGAGGGAAAAACAGATCTTGGCAGTTAGCAAACCCCAGAATCAAGAGCAGAGTCTGGGATAAGCACTTCAGCTTTGGAGTAGTTTGCAAAAGTTGCAAGTAATGAAGTGGGAGTGAGGACTGGAATCAGAGGGAGGGAGGTGGTTGCCTGAGGTCCATGTGATCGTCGGGGCTCCCCAGCCAGCCAGACACACATGCAGACATACGGGAGAAGAGAGAGCTGGCATTTGGCAGGTGTTGGACTCTGTGAATCCTTTACAGATCTTTGCTCCTTTCTCGGCTTTCTCTTCCCTCCTGCTCCTCCCTGTTCCCCAGGCAATTAAAAACTTTGATCCAACTCTTGGCACCTAAGATGCTGTGTTTTGAGAACTGATATTAACACAGAGTCTAAATACTGTATATTCAAAGAAATGAAAAACTGGCCATGAGCCTCGCTCTCAAAATCACTGTACAAAAAAATGTATCTCTATTCTCTTGCCAGGACTATGTGCAGTGGGGTGTGTTTGGATGAAAACTTGGAAGAGGGAAATGTTTTCTCCTGTGGTTTAGGGGTTCCTGCTCCCCCTTACAGAATATTAAGATTGCATTCAGATTCTATGGAACAGAAAGGAAAACATGCTTGTGAAAATTCCTTCTACTCCTCCAGCTCTTGATAAAAAACAGGTGCAGACCATCAACAGCATAGAAAGTTTACATTTTACATTTATAATCCCTTGATAGACTCAAAGGTTAATAATCAGGATTCTTTCTTTTGCAGATTTTCAGCTTTATTTTATTTCAGGCATTATTATTTTTCTGAACCCCACTCAATCAGGTGGCCTTGGATAAGAGATTAGTTACCGAAAGCCTGAATTCTCCTTCAAGTATGTAAAACAGTTCCACTTGAAGGTTTTTCAAAACAGGAATGAGTTAAAAGCATCAGAAAGATACCTCACCTTCCAAAACACATTTCAACAGCAAATATAAAATGTTGGCATTTCTCTTTACTGGAGTTCTGTATCTGTACCAATATAATAGAAAGGTACTACAAATCCCATGTAACTTTTTGCCATACACAAGTCAGTGTCATTGCTAATCCCGAGCCAAAATGACAAGACCATTTTTTCACATTCATTTTCATCAATTGCAAAATAAAAAGAAATCAAGTACTATTCTCAGCTTTCCCCCTGCCTCCCCACCTATGTCCAGATGGAATTTGTATAAATGGTCTTGCAAAGAAATTAAGTGACATCAGCTTTTAATTGCATAATCACAACTTTCAACGACCCAAATTTGCTCTTGCTTCTTACCAGATGTCAGTGATGGGAGTAGGCTGTGCTATGTCACACACAGCATGGGAAAGAGCTTTAATGCAGGGGTGCTCCTGAATTTATCTAGAAATGTAAAATGGAACCAGTAATTCACCAATCAGCTCTCTTGTAGAACAGAATTTCATGGATATGCATTTTGGTATGATTTCATATGATGCAGATGTTGATGTAGTTAAACCCTTTATTACTCGCTCTCCATTGCAGCAGCAGAATAAACAAACAAACAATAGAGATTATAAATAGTATATCAATCCACTCTGCAACTGGAAAACGAGCACAATGATAAAGCTACTGCTTAAAGGTACTTAAAGGTACAAAAATTCAGCAAACACCTTGCCAAAAGGGTGTGTCAGCAGCTGGGGCCAGAAAATCATAAGAGGCAATAAAGTGCATATTTCTGTACATAGATTAATTCAATTTCTGGTCCATTGCCTTGATTTGAGTGCATTGTGAATATAACTTGCTTTCATAACAGAGCTCACCTGTAGGCACAAAAAATGTCAGTGGTTGGCTCACCCTGCCTGTATCTGGACACACATACCTTCCTCCAGGCATGTTTAACCTCCACCTTGGACAGCAAATTCTTTACAGCAGTCATTAAAATAACCACCAAATTGAATGTAACAGGGTTGGTCTGTCAGGTTCACGGTCTCTATCAATCTATATCAACAGCAGGTAAATCATACAAGAAGTTGCACAACTGTGAAAGCATACAGATATGAATCTAATGGGACCTAAAATGTTTTTTTTGCAGCTGATCTGTGAAAGATTGCATCTTGCAATGCCTTGTTACAAAATGCAACAAGAGAGACATGCATGCACCCATCCCTTATCTCTAACTAGCTATACAGTGGTACCTCGGGTTAAGAACTTAATTCGTTCTGGAGGTCCGTTCTTAACCTGAAGCTGTTCTTAACCTGAGGTACCACTTTAGCTAATGGGGCCTCCTGCTGCTACTGCGCCGCCTCCGTGTGATTTCTGTTCCCATCCTGAAGCAAAGTTCTTAATCCGAGGTACTATTTCTGGGTTAGTGGAGTTTGTAACCTGAAGTGTCTGTAACCCAAGGTACCACTCTACTTCTAAATATAGCAGCTCTTCAGCAATCTTCTGGCACTAGAACACTTTATCATGGTACTGGTGCAGTATTTGCTTGCTACTAATAGCACCTTAATTGTCACAAAGACTTTGCGATGCTCTTACAGCTAGTAGGAGAAATGTTTGTCTGATATTGTTATTTTTATTGGAGTGAATTATGTTCTTGGATGATGCCAGAGGGGAGGGTGGTAGAGACAGCCCAGATGAAACCATCATGGATGGGGGTGGGGGGGAAGAGATGC
This sequence comes from Podarcis liolepis, assembly GCF_965112155.1. Taxonomy (NCBI): domain Eukaryota; kingdom Metazoa; phylum Chordata; class Lepidosauria; order Squamata; family Lacertidae; genus Podarcis; species Podarcis liolepis. Next base: position 48,041,263 of record NC_139556.1, on the reverse strand, counting down.
AACCCCATTATCATAGTCAGATTATTTTCTCATGAGGTTTGGAGTGGTGGTAGCTTTGTTCCCCAGTATGATGACCCCCCCCACCCCCACCCCCAGAAACCTATGAAATCTGAAATTCCTGAATGCTATGGTGAGTTTCTTTTGGACAAAGGTGGCCATCCTGTTGGGGTGCTGGAGATCTCACTGTGGAACAGTGTGATGAAAAGGGCACCAGCACAGTCACTCCTGAGTGCTCCCTCCCACATTGCCAAGCCCAGAATTCCACCTGGTTTTCTATGGAACTTTGGACAATGAAGCAACCTGGATAACGGTCAGATCACAAATGGCAGATAGCTCATCCATCAGATGATTAGACATGGGTTAGAACACTATCACATGGTGGGGAAGACAGCAAAGAGGGCTTCCTTTTCTGCTTCTACCCCACTCTCAAGTAGCTGTCCCTTAGAACTGGTTCAAACGGTGAAGGGCTTGTTGCTATCAGCCCCAGCCAATGGGAGGCTGGAACACTTAAACCCCTGCTATGACAAGTTTGCAAGGCACTTAAGTGTCTGTGCAGCTTTTCTTTTGGATTTATTGATAATCTGCATTGAGTATAAATCAGATATACAGAAATTAAAGGTAAAGGGACCCCTGACCATTCGGTCCAGTCATGGCCGACTCTGGGGTTGCAGCGCTCATCTCGCTTTATTGGCCGAGGGAGCCAGCATACAGCTTCCAGGTCATGTGGCCAGCATGACTAAGCCGTTTCTGGCGAACCAGAGCAGCGCACAGAAACACCGTTTACCTTCCCGCCAGAGCGGTACCTACTTGCACTTTGACGTGCTTTCGAACTGCTAGGTTGGCAGGAGCAGGGACCGAGCAACGGGATCTCACCCCGTTGCAGGGATTCGTACCGCCGACCTTCTGATCGGCAAGCCCTAGGCTCTGTGGTTTAACAGAAATTACATCCTCCCAAAACCTGTACCAATATAGACGGTTATATGCAGCAGTAGCTCACCCAATGGGGTGGAGCTTCTCAACAGCAGTGTTGCTACTGTGTACCAGGAAGTAGAAGGGGCATGGTAGGAGGTGGCCTGGAGATTGTGGCTGTGTGGGCATGCTGATGGAGCTAATCCAGTGTTCCTGACCCTCCTCCTCTCCAGCAGTGGAGGACCAACACTGCTATGAAGCTAGCACAGTCTCTCCACCCCACTGTTAGAGTGCTATATCATAGGGAGAAAAATTCTGGTACAGTAGCTTTCTACATACATGGAGTTTTCTATACACGTAGGGTGAGGATTTCCCTTTCTTCCCCCATGTGCAATCTAAAATCATATTATCCAAGAAGTGCTCCGCATGAACTGCATGCTGTTTGTGTGCATTTAAGTGAGGTCTACCAGATTTTAGCTTTGGATGCTGAAGCCATACCTGGGCTTTGTGTTGATGCCTTGTTTGTTGGTGAGCTATACAAGGATGAAACTCAGATGGTGGGCCACTCAATGAGAGCCAACTATCCACATCTCTCAGCAATGCGTAGCCCATTCATAGCTGAAGGTTGTTCAAACATTCACTCCCTCCTTGCCAAAAATAAATTAATTGTGTCCCCCAAAGCCAGCTTCACTTCAGAAAATGAATGCCTGAATAAAATTACTGATACAGTTTATGATTAATTTCCTTATAGAATGCCAAGGTATTTAAAATCGCAGTGATTAGCTTAGTTCCGAAAATGTACAGTTGATGAAGTCTGGATTTAGAAAGAGAGAGTGGCTACATTAACTCTTTGAGAGAACACATATGGTTTCTATATGTTTTAGCAATAAAGTATTGCTAAATGTAGCCTATCCCCACCCCATGCCACAGGGAGAAGAAACAGGGAGGGTTTTGTCTCTCAATACTTAAGATCTGGGATAAATTGTGGACCATAAAATGGAGCAGGAAAATGGAATTACATTTTTTTAAAAAAAAACACACCCCTTTTTCCTTCACAATAACCATTTACAGTATACCTGCTGTCTATGGCAACAGAATTTACAACCAACCACAAGGCCAAGAAATCTTGAAGGTGCTTTTGAAAAATACAAAACAATCTGTTTAAACACTGGGACCATACTTTTTAATAAATAAAATCCAAATGACATTAAGTACTTTTTCATTTTGAGCATCTCCTTAATTTTGAGCATCTCAGATCCTGCCTTATTATATTAGTTAAAACTTTAACAAGTTGCTTTCACTCACGTCCTATAGCAGGAGGCTGTCATAATATAATTGAAACAGAATTTTTACTATAAACTGGGTTTAGGGGGGCAATTGTCTGAAAAAATCACTGAGTTAATCAGTTTTTACAAACATAATATAAAATCCATGTTAGACAGAGATGGACTTCCGGATATGTTTGGACTAAAGCTCCCATTAACTCTGACTGTTGCCTGTTGGAGTTAGAATTCAACAACACCTGGAATGTCACTGCTCCCTCATCCCTGATGTTAGGGATGCTTCCAAACTTTTTACATTGGATTTTGGAGTGTGCATGATCTGATCCGGTTTCTGAAGTGGAACTGTTTTACCAAAGTGCAGGTTTTACAGCATATGAATGCACTGAAGAGCGTGGGGGGGGACACATCAGGGGGAAGTAAGTGAATGAGCAAGCCAGTGGAGGAAACAGTTTTATCAGTATGTGAACAGGCCAATAGAAGTTAGGAATCAAGCAGAGGCGCTTAAGCAGCCAAAGCAGGCCAGCCAATGGGATATTGTGATGGGGACGGTATTTTTTGAAAACTCCAGCAGAAGACGGTGCTTTGGCCACCAACAGAGGTTTGGTAGGAGGGAGGGAAAGTTTTAGCAAGGCCCTGGAGAATGGTGGGGGCTGGATTTGGGAGCCTGCAGAGATAAGGTGCAAAGGTTTGGTGGGGGAGGGGGTGTTGGCAAGCCTGTCCCAGGTGAGCAAGGTCCAGGCAAGCCACAGAAGGTTGGCAGAGGGAGAAGGAGGTTTCAGCAAGGGGTAAAGAGAGAGGAGATTGTGGGCTTGGTGAAGAGGGTTGGGATGGGTGAGTGAAGGGAGCAGGGTTCATATCCTCCAACATTTCTCTGGTGAAAATAGGGACATGCTATTCAATAATAATAATAATTTTACTTATACCCCATCATCTGACTAGGTTGCCCCAGCCACTCTGGGCAGCTTCCAACATATATAAAACATAATAAAACATTCAACATAAAAAATCCTTATACAGGGCTGACTTCAAATGTCTTCTAAAGGAGCCAAGGTCTCCTTGGCTCAGGGGTCACATAACTCCATATCCTCCAACATTCCATGAATCAAGTTTGCTCTTTTTGAATCAAGGAGATGTGAAAAAGTCCTGTTTTTAAAATTCTGACTCTTTGAGGGGGGAAATGCAGCATATGTTGCTTTAATTAAGCCTCTAGGTTAATACTGAAGCTTGTTTAAATTATTCAAGGAGACACACAACTCCGGATTGGGTAAAAATATAGCATTGTCTTTACCTTTCCCCACAAAATAATTCATTATATTGCCTTTCTCCTTTCATATAATGAAGGAGCACCTATTGCCATGGCAACAAAAAACTTCCTGCTACTTTTATCTCCACCCTAGGCAAGGATGCCATCACCACCTGACTTTTAAACTTTCTTAGAGATAGTTTGGGTTGTATAATTTAAACTATTATTTTTCATACACCAGAAGGCCTGATGGAGAGGCCCCTAATAGATGATGTTGAGTCATTCTCTGCAGCAAGCAGCTGGGGGAGAGCAGGAATGAATATTTCACAGCACAGTCCTACTGTATTTTTATATTTAATTATTCCACACTATTCTAGACAAACTGTGTAGGAAAAACAACCATTTAAGGGAGTGGGAACATTATACCGCTCACTGTGCCTGTGATGACCTCACAAAGGCTGTGAACACAGTTAACATTTCTTCTGGCATATTTGAAGGGATCTAGTGTTTCTATTTTAGGATCCTGAGAAAAGCAAATTCCTCCATGGAATGGTATGCTTCACAGATTGAATGCTGCTCAATCAATTGACCTCTCTTAATGAATGCCTGGGAAAACCTCCTTCCACAATGCAAGGCGTGAGGGAGGGAAAACCTCTGGTACAGTAGTGTATACATATGCCTACAGCAAACATACCTTTAGAAGCATTTGGACATTTATTTCACTTTTATCCCCCTCCTTTTCAAACAGGAGTGGGGATCCTTAGGCTTGGGGGCCACATCAGCCCTCCAGGCTCACTATCTGGTCACAGACAAGCCATGATCAAGCCACGTTCATTATCAAGCCCCACTATGCAACCTGTGTCATGGACTGGCTGGATGCAGATGAGTGGTAGAAGGCATCGGCTGGGGAACCCCCAATGGAAGAAGGTTCAGAGCCCAGGGGGTTGGTGGTGGGATGACGATGAGTGGCCAGAGGGAGAAGAGCAGCAAGCCAGGAGGAGGAGTTGTCAGAAGCTGCAGAAGTAGCAGGGTTTAGGGAGCAGGAAGAGGCTGGGGAACAAGGAACTGGGCAGTCCAGAGGCAGAAGCAGAGGCTGGAGAGGAGGGGTCTCAAGAGGCAGAGATGAGACAGACTTCTGAAGAAGTTCCCCTCCTGCTGCAACCAGCTCTCCTCCCCTCTGGGGTCTCGGAACCCACAGAGGTATGAAGAGGGTGGAGCAGAGACAGGCAAGATGACAGAGCCTCAGATTGCTTGTAATGGAACTGGGCTAGGAGGAGACTTAGAGAGCTGTGGGAAGGTGGGGAACTTGAGTCCCCACAACTGCCTCACTGGAGGGCTGATTTGGCCCCCCCAGGCTTACTGGGAAGAGTAGCTGTGCTCACTAGGCCTGAGCTGTTCGATTTCTTTGAATAAAGAGTTAACTTCACTGACACCCTGCAAGTTGTTGCTGACCAGCTCCCAGCTCCCGCCTTGACAACCTCATTGAGTGCTTTTGTCTGGCTTATGTGTGTCTGAATTCTGATAAGGCTTCTTGCCTAGATGGAGGATAGAGAGGGATATGTGAGTGTGAAGGAACTAGACTACTGTACTAAAGGTAAAATCTGCATTCATTGCTCTACCACTTTTGCCTCTGGCTGTGCTGACCACTGGCAAGTGGCCCTTGGGTGGGTGCTTAGAAGGGAATGTGGCCCTTGAGTTGGATAAGGTTGTCTACATCTCAGCACAGCTTTCAAAAAATCATCAGCTGCCTAATGTCTAATATACAGATTTTTGCAAGCAACTTTTCTTGATAGAATGCATTTTGTATGCTATTTTCAATACATGCATTTGACTGCACCCCTAATGTAGACATTTTTGTAACACTTTTTGGGGTGTTGGCAGAACTGCATAGCAAAATTCAGAGAACAAAATTTGAAGGCTAGATGCATTTCCATTTATGTATTGTTCCAGGGAGTGCAAATTAGGGCAGAAGTTCCCAAACAGTGATTCACAGACCATCAATGGTCCATGAGCTTCATGGAGTCTCTGTGAAGAATACAATAATCTGAATTCTATGGAATTCAAATTGTAATACAATAAAATACTATATAAAAATAAAAGAAGCAATAAAAATACAATTTAAAACCGCCCAACATTGAGCACAGCACATTTCAATTGCTACAACAGGCAGAAAAAAATAATTGTTAAGTGTTCCACCAAGACCCTCAGAAATTTTCAAGTGATCTGTGTAGGAGGGAGTTGGGGAATTAGGCTTTTGCATGTCATACAACAAAATAAATTATATGACAATTTAATTTTCCAGCTGTGTAACAAATGCGCTCAGACCTGACTTAAGAATCATTAAACATGGGCCTGTGCCAGCATGTCAGATGAAGTTGTTTTAAAAAAGGTGAAATTGCAGACATGTATTCAGTCCATTAAAGACAAAATATTTCCTAATGTATTATTTGATGCTTAATACAGAAGGAATTACACAAAAACATTGCAGGCCCATCTAAGTGACAGATGCAGGCCATTAGTGGACTAAATTTGACAGTTATTTGTTATTTACCCACTGGAAGACAGTCAGATTGCTGTTTCTGTGAAGCAGAAGTAGTGAGTGAAGTAGCAAGATTCCACAGGAGACATTGGATCACATTTTCCAAAGCTTAAAGAGTTGTAGATAAAAGTCCAGAAATACCATAGTGAGAAAAACCAGAGGAACATGGGAGGAACAAAGCATGACCAAGAAGAAAATGCAGGTGTGGTTTAGGTTGGGTTTGTTTGTTTTTTAAAAAAATGGTTTCATGTAGAGCTAGAAAACCTTGAATGATTTATTTTTCTCTGTCTAGGACCAAGTCACAGAACTTGCTCATGGGCAGATCAATGTGGAGCATAGCTGTCAACATTTTCCTTTTTTTAAAAGGAAATTCCCTTATTCCGAATAGGATTCCTCACAAGAAAAGGGAAAAGTTGACAGCTATGATGTGGAGTGCATGAACCTGACCACAGCTGAGATCATTGTGTCACTGATTGTGGTGTCACATGAGAGGGTTCACATGACCCCCATTCATGCATTCACAAATTCATGTCAGGGAAGCAAGGGTTTGGGCTGTCGGCCATGCCCCTTGCACAAGCCCCATCAACCACATATTCAGGATCAATGTGCGAGCCACATATTTGCACCAGTGTCCATTCTTAGGTGTCTGTGTAGGGCTCCTCCACAAAGGAAGTCCTGGGACAATCAGGATGTTCCATTTTCACCAATGAAAAACATAAGGCCAGCTGGCATTGTGGCAGAAAGGTACAAACCCATGAAAACCCACTTTCCCATCGTACATTTGAACCTCCTGTTTTTTGTGGCTGTGCAGAGGCACAAATGATTGATGGCTCTGCTGTAACTGCTACTAAAATCCAATATCTGAATGTTCCTAATGTTTAACTGGATATCTCTGCAAATGAGCATGGAGAGTTCAGCAGAATGGGACACAGCTGTAGGCAGCCTGAGGAAGTACCAACCACCTTGAGCCTGCCCATAAATAAAAAAAAACAATCTAGGGTGAGAGACTAGGCCAGGCACCCCCAAACTTAGCCCGCCAGATGTTTTGGGACTACAATTCCCCTCATCCCTGACCACTGGTCCTGTTAGCTAGGGATGATGGGAATTGTAGCCTGAAAACATCTGGAGGGCCGAGTTTGGGGGTGCCTGGACTAGGCTGATGTCTGCTGTTTCCAGAAATTCTTCTCATTGTGAGACTTTTGTCGATGAGCTGAGTGTTTGTTTGAAGCCTGGATGAGAACACAGAGAGAGGGTGTGTCAGAAGGAAAGTGAACACACACACCCCAAAAATTATATGTAACTGTGTATTTTTATAATATTAAGTTGTCTGTTTTTGCTTCAGGTTTTTTTGTTTTGTTTTGTTTAGTATTCCACTTAGAGATTTTAATATATTAAGCTGTATAGAAATTAATCAATCAATAAACAAGTCCACAGCCATTGTCTAGAATAGAAATGTATGAGCTTAATACAATTGATTTCAATTTAATGTGCTCTTAGCTTTAATTAATTGTGCTTGTCACTTAATTGTGTTGGATAATGGCCCATGTGGTTTTAATACTCGTGCTATCAGGTTATACAACTGATTTAAGGGTTCTACAATGAACGTAAGGGCCTTTGCTCAACAATAATACTTTCCTTGTGGTTTGTGAGCCACTAGCCTCTGCAGTCCCTGTGCAGTTGTCAAGGACTCTTTCTTTTACGCTTAATTGTTGAGAGGGGAAGGCAGCTACAGATATATTGCTTGATTCAGTAGACTTCCCACCTCCCTGCAAGTTCAATTTAGGTAGCAGAGAAAATCTTTCCACTTTCCCGCACAATGTCTTAATTTCAGATATAAGATGAGGGAGTTGAACTGTGAGAAAGGGGGAAAGCATTCAATAATGCTGGCAGGGGTAGTGCAGCAAATTGCTAGGTCTTCCATTTGTCTCTTTCTGTTTAAACCTTTTCCTTTCTTATTTTATTCCCCAGATCTTCCTCTGGGTCACTGAGTATCAGAATTCATGCTATCCAGAAAGTGAAGACAAATTAAGGCTTCCCTAGATAGGTTTCTTCTTCTTCTTCTTCTTCTTCTTCTTCTTCTTCTTCTTCTTCTTCTTCTTCTTCTTCTGAACTGAACAAGCAGTGGGGTGGATTAAACCGCTGCACACTCAATTGTTATTATGCAGAAGCCCTGTAAACTTTCCTGGTTTGGTAGCAACTAAAACGGCTGGTGTCATGACAGTCATCTTGACATATCAGTCCTGGGGAGGGGTGTCACAAGCTTAAGATGAGCTTCCAGAGCAGCAGCCACAATGGCAAAGGCAACACAAGAATATTGTGGCACCTTAAAGATTTAAGGAGGTTTGCAGGCCACTTTTATCAGATTTTGTGTACTCCAGACCACAGTCTTTGAGGTGTCATGAGATTCAGCCAGACATGCCATCCTGTGAACAAAAGTTTTTCCATTTGCAGAAGGGACTCTGATCCAGCAAAAAGCTCCCATTGGACGGAGGGGGAAAGTGATTTTTGCTGATTCTCCCCCCCCAACTTTCCCCACAGCCCCACCCTACCTCCCCCACATCTCCAGAGGGTCCCCCAACCCCACAGAGCAGTTTTTGCAGGAGGCGCTAGGGAAGAAAGAATTGGTAGAATGCAATTTGTGGCTATCCTGCATTCATGGGAGCTTTAGCAGCCAATGCAATGTCATCCATTGGCACCATCACCTGTAAACATTGAAGTCATGAAATTCTAAACCTTAAATTGCAAGGATTAACTTTCTAACAGTCTAATGAAGCGTCGTTTAGACTACTCTTGTACTCCTCAGTGATCCTATCTATGGGGGTCTTGAGAACCTGGAATCACAGCTGCAACACCGAGCATGCCTTAACTGCATATACTCTTTTTCAAAGCTCCGTTTGCCAAAATAATGAGCATATCATTAAAAAGCCCAGAAAATACACAACCTGAAACATTCTTCTTAAAGACATGTTTGCCATTGTGGCTTCCAGTGCATTAATTTCTGCTGTATTTGCAGAAGCATGGATCTAATAAGCATAATTCCTCAGATAGTTTACTAAAAGCTGTCAAATCAAAAAGGGATTACATTTCACCACACCAAAATATGCCCTAGCATTCATCTTGGAACGTGGCCATGACAGCTGATACCTGGAGAGGGAACCTCAAGAGAGCTGATTCTGTCCTTGTGTTCCCCTGCACTGAAGAAGGCAATTGACAGAGAAACTTTAGACCATGCACCCCAGGAGATAGCTCAGTTGCTCCAGCATGGCTGAACACCTGCTGGCACTGAAGAAAGATCACCAAAAAAAGTATCTGTATGCCATATGAGCATATAGTGACAAAGTTAGTGAAAATGAGGGAAGAATCAGTTTCAAATGGATTTATGCACAAAATGTAGCTGTTCTGACACAACTGAGCCTTGCCTACATCGGAGCAGCTCTTGCACTGAGTGCCAGCTTCTGTCTAAGCCACTTTCACATTGTTGATTTTCTTTTTTAAAAAAGTCTAAATACAAAATACAAAATATGTATATTATATGCATAATAAGAATTTTAAAAGTCAAGTCCCTTGCAATGCTGTATTTCTGTGGCACAATTTTGTAAGAATTAGTACCTATGTCTTTTTATACAGTTACAGTGGTACCTCTGGTTGCGCACGGAATCCGTTCCAGAGCTCCAGTCGGATCCCGAGGTGTGTGTATCCGGAGGTGCTGCTTCTGCGCATGCGCGTGGCGCGGTTTAGCGCTTCTGCGCATGTGCATACGATGAAACCCGGAAAAATACTTTCGGGTTTGCCTCGTATGTATCCCGAAAGATATGTAACCGGGGGTGAACACAGGTAGAGGTACCACTGTATATGCATTGTTGTATGAATCTGTTTATGTTCTGGTAAAGCTGGAGCATATCTGTGTACAATTTCAATATATCCAGTGACAGTTGGTGCCCACTAGACCTTGTAGGGCTGCTAGGAGGTCCCAGAGGTGTAGCCAAGTTGTTCTGGCCAGGGGCGTAGCTAGCTGTTCCGGCACCTGGAGCGGCGGGGGCGGGAAGATCTGCCCATGGGGTTCGGGCGATCTGCCCAGGGGGGCGCCGTGGCGATCTGCCCATGGAGTCCACCTGGCAGACACAAGCCCCAAGGTGATGTTTCGGGCAGCGCGTGGCCCCAAGCCACCGCGTCACTCCCAAGAGAGACGTGTGGTTTGGGCACGCTGCAGGCCAGGCCCCATGGTAAGTTCCGGCCCCCATTGTGTGCCATTTTGTCACCCTCTCAGGGATGACACCCGGGGCGGCCCATCCCCCTTCCTACGCCCCTAGTTCTGGCTTTCTCTTCATTCTCCTCCCTTGCAAAGATACTGTGGACACTTGAGATTGCAGTTGTACAAATACTTAGCACTGAAACCAATTGAGAAGTATCTTTACATTGGTTCAGATGGGGTCTCTACTGTCACTGCTGCAACTCTGGTGGGAGAAAAGGTGTGTGTGTGTGTGTGTGTGTGTGTGTGTGTGTGTGTGTGTGTGTCCTCAACCTGTTCTGGTTCTCTTACTGCCCTCCTATTTTGCAAAGAAACAGTGTAACTGAAATGATAAACTTTAATAAAAGTGCAATGTTTAAGTGTCCTATTTTGGTTCAGAAGGGGTCCCTGCTGTCATGATTTCTAGTGCGGATTCATTCCAATGTAACCATTTGTTCTTCAGAGGTGACTTCCACTGAATTCCACTAGGATTTCGTCCTGATTATTATGTACAGGATTGCAGCCTAACTGGTTAGTCTTAAAAGTGCCACGCAGGACTGTTAACAAGGGACCCCAACAATTTCCAGACGATGGGAAAAGATTATTCTCTCTTCCCAGCTTATTCACTTCCATGTTACCTTTTAGTAATGTGGAATAAATTGGAGGGATATTAAGTGGACTAGGACCAGGGAATTTAGGGACAAAATCACCACCTAGTCATGAAGCTCATAGTGTCCTTGGGCTAGTCACTGCATCTCAGCCTAGGCTACCTCACAGGGTTCCTATGATTCCAGTTACAGATAGGTAGCCGTGTTGGTCTGCCATAGTCAAAATAAAAAAATTCCTTCCAGTAGCACCTTAAAGACCAATTAAGTTAGTTCTTGGTATGAGCTTTCGTGTGCATGCACACTTCTTCAGATACTGAAGAATAGGGTTCCTATGAGTATAACATAGGAACATAAGAATAGGGTTCCTATGAGTTAAGAACTTAATTCATTCTGGAGGTCCGTTCTTAACCTGAAACTGTTCTTAACCTGAAGCACCACATAAGAATAGGGTTCCTATGAGTATAACAAGGCCAATAGCATACAAAATATATAATATGCAACAAAAGATCCTTCTGTAAAACACAATGTGAAAAAGAGCAGCTTTCTGTTGCATTTTTCTGCTTCCTGTTATTTTACTGATGAGAGGGTATCACATATTGGACTAATTAATTTAAAGCAGCATGCTGTCTGGGCTTATGTATCTCAAATGGTGGTTCCCAGCATGAACTATGCGGTATCCTGGGTAACTGAACACACGAACATGCCAAGCAGCTGCCTTCATAATAAATTATAATTGCACTTTAGATAAATGTTAATTTATACTTATGTCTGGAGGGATCCCACATTTATTACTGAATGTCAGTAAACACCTTGAGTTCTGTGTGCATTTGAAATAACTGATAAATAATAATTGCCTTTCAAAAGTTATGAACTTCCAAGGTTTGTCCATAGTAATGAGATTAATCTCACTGAGCTGCACATCAGAAATAGGGCCGAGTAGATCTTTGCAGAATTCAAGGGACAGCAGTTGTTTAAGGTTAGAGAGATATTCTGAAGATACTGTTAGATGAAGCCAGCTCACTGTCACAGTCTGGGAATGGGCACATAAGCCAGGACTAGAGGACTACACCAGTCTAGGTCAAAGCCAGATACATTAATGACCACAGAAGTCCTCTTTGGTCACTTCGGACACATCTGGACCACAGGGAATTCTGGGAAATATTGTTTGCTAAGTGTGCTGAGAGTTGTTAGATGTCTGTTCTGCTCAGAAAGCTACAACTTCTAGAGTTTCCCTGAGGAAGAGGGTGGATTGTTTGACCACTTTGGGAAATGCAGCTCTGTGAGGGGAACAGGGTCTTTGAACACTTCTCAGTACAGTGGTACCTCGGGTTACAGACGCTTCAGGTTACAGACTCCGCTAACCCAGAAATAGTACCTCAGGTTAAGAACTTTGCTTCAGGATGAGAAAAAGAAATCTCGCCGCCCCCACCACAGGGCGGCAGCGAGAGGCCCCATTAGCTAAAGTGGTGCTTCAGGTTAAGAACAGTTTCAGGTTAAGAACGGACCTCCAGAATGAATTAAGTTCTTAACCTGAGGTACCACTGTACCCTGAACAAAATACTGTTCCTGTTAGTTTAAATATTTTGGTTTGGTTAAAAGAATAAATATTAGATATGGTAAAATAAAAGGAGAATTCCCTTGATGCCTAGATCCAGGTTTGGGGCAAGTACTCTTTGGTGAAAGAGCCCCAGCAGAGATTTAAAATCACAAAACATGCAGCAAAGCATGGAAATATAGGCTGTTAGACCTTTAAAATATCCCCTAAGTGACTTCTGAATTTCTCCACTTCCCTTAGCATAGAAAGAGACTACACATTTGATAAGTGAAAAATGGCTTACTTACAAACTCTTCAAAGGTCAGATTCATGTGCTTTTCCATACAGCAGCAAGAAAGGACAGGTGGTGCAACTTAGTTTCAAAAATGGTAAGTTTCTAAATTATACAGAGATGGCTTGCTAAAGCCTTGTGGTCTAAGCTTGGAGCATCCAGTTTAGACATCCTTACTGGCAAGGTTCACATAGTACAGTGATGGCCAAACTTCGTCCTCCAGCTGTTTTGGAACTACAGTTCCCATCATCCCTGACCACTGGTCCTGTTAGCTAGGGATGATGGGCGTTGTAGTCGCAAAACAGCTGAAGGGTCAAGTTTAGTAACCCTTCCTCCCAAGGTGAGGGGGTGTGACCAAGTGAAGCCTAGTAGAATAGCTTACTCCAAAGTAAGTCTTAACCCAGTGGTGGCCAAACTTGGCCCTCTAGATGTTTTGGGCCTACAACTCCCATCATTCCTAGCTAACAGAACCAGTAGTCAGGACTGATGGGAATTGTAGTCCCAAAACACTTGGAGGGCCGAGTTTGGCCACCACTGTCTTAACCCCTTCATGCATTAAGTTAAGCATGTTGGTTATAGGAAGCTGATTTATCCCACAGATCCCAGGATTCTTTGAGGGAAGCCCTGACTGTTTAAAGTGACATGATGCTGCTTAAAATGTATAGTGTGGTGTGGATAAGGTCTTATACTACTCACATGTAAGCATACATGCTACAGTGAGAAAGGGATGCTGGCAAGTCTCTGGCATGTCTACTTTAGCCATTCTTCTGCTCTTCCTGAGTGAGCGGACTATGTAAATAAGGGAGCCTCTACTTACATAACTTCAAATACAATTTAAACTCTTGAATGTGCTCTTTAGAGCACTTAGGATTCTCAGTGGAGGGCTTCTTGCATTCAGTCAAGCACCCTTAAAAGCCTTCTTCAGGCCTTCATGCTAGTCCTGTGAAGGTCTAAAGAGCAGACTGCACACCCAGGGAAACTGGGGGGGGGGCTTGTGTCCCCTAGTTTTATAGCTCCCACATTCAGGCAAATGCTTGAATGCTGCTCGATTCAGGGTTATATCCTGTCAGAAGAGGATTTCAGTACAGAACACAAAAGATGACAGCATGCCGACAGTGATAGGACTGAGACGCTTGATTGCTCAGACAATCTTCTCTTGCAGCAGGGGAAAAGGGAGGCTTCTCATATTCACAGAGCGGTTGATATGAGAGGATGTGCAATTGGGGAGGTTATAATTGCCAGTCAACTTTGTCAGGTTCTAGCAGTGACATGGAGGTCAGAACCCAATAGTTGCCAGGTTGATGAGGGAAAGTTCTTGCAGCGGAGTCCTATTTCACTCAGAGTGCCACTTAGCAGGGAAGAGCAGAAAGCCTTGTCATCCTGTCAGGATCTTTTCCACAACAACAAGGCAGTTGTAGAATACACTCCTCCCCAGGGAAGCTTCCATTTTACAATTTAGAAAACTTGTAAAACCTTTTACCCCACGGATTATTATTTATTATTATCCCAATATTTTCACTGCTTAAAGTTTAAGCCCCCATTGTGCATTACATGGGTGAAGGGGGTCTACAATACAGATGGACAAATCAGACTGTTTCGGTTCTCCCCATTTCTTATTTTTCCAATCTTAAATTCAGATCTCCTCAACTTGTGAATCTTTTTTTTAAATCTTGATGATAATCTGTCAGCATTTCAGAGCGAATTTCTCCCAATAAACAATTGTTTTGTATGCAGCATTGACAATGATGCATTATTTTGCAAGCAATTCCCCCTAATATAATGTGTTTTTGTTTGTTAGTTTGGGCTATATCTGCATTCTGTGCACTTTTATATGCACTTTTGTAGACATTTTTTGGTCGGAGAACTGCATTTCAAAATTCAGAGGGGTGTGAGTTTTGAAGAATAGCTGTGTTTCAGCTTGTGCGTTGGTTTGAGAAGTGGGAATTAGGTAGCCCTAGCCCACACATGAAGTAGTAGATGCTGATGACATGTCTGAACCTCTACCTATGAGCAGCTCAGTGTGTGGGCATCAGGGTGGGTAGAGGATATGCCACCCATGTGGTTTTGTGGGCAGGGACCATGAACCTTGTTGTGTGCCAAGTCTTTCTTCAAGGATATGATTTCTCTCTCACTCTCTTTGCCAAATGGCCACACTCAGTAACTCCTTTTATTAGTTTTTCAATTATAACCCAACTATACAATACCAATTAATTCCAAATTAATACATTAAAGTTGTTCCCTGAGCTCCTTGTCCGATGCATTCTTTATGATCTAATATTACTGTGTTTCATATTCCTATTACAAGCATATGATTTCTCAAGGGAGCTGTGGTTGTACACTGCTTTGGGCATCTTCTGGCAGAAAGGTGGCAATGAAATTGCAGGAAAAATACATTTATTTTCATTCTAGTGCATTTTTCAGCAGCCATTGCATCTGAGGAAAGATGTACTTTCTCAATTAATTTCAGGAAGTTGTCCAAGTGTTGTGGGCTGATCTTCCAGTGAACACAGCTTTCCAAATGGATAACCATGTAAACATACACTTTGTGACAAAATAAGACAATTTTGTAAAAATTAAAAAATAGTTGAACAAACATATTTAAAGTTTCAGCTGTTGCCTGGTGTGCATCTCTTTGCCAAATGCCATTCATACAACATGAGGTAAGTGATCATAAATGTTGTCCAGATGTTTCCCTGTCTCAGCTGAATGGTGATTAATTTTAAACTTATCTGAAAGGTTCTCCATGTGCCAGATGCAATTTGTGGCCTGGACGTGCTGGGTATTAATGGCATCTTGGGCTGGCCCTCAAGAGAAGCTGCTGCTGCAATGGAGGCTGTTCTTCACCCTGTCCCCACCAGCTGTCTTCTTACTTACAACCATTCTAGGGGGCAGCAATGCCTGTACCCCTTCTAGAACTCAGCAGAGAGGAAGATGGTTGGGGTGGCAGTGGTGGAACAAAACCAGAATTAATAGGCTCTGTTCTTGGCTCTGTTGGTTTCCCTATTGGTCTCAATGGGCACCAGCCCCCATGGACTTTACAATTGTTAAAGAAATATGTGTATTATTTGTACTGAGGATGAGACAATAATAGATTGTATATTTACAGACCAATCTGACACTGACCTAGGCATACAGAAATTCCACGATTTCAGGGAGCTTCAGCAATCAGCATATCTTTCTCTTTATAGGACTAGGCCATTTGAAACATAAGGCACTTTATAGGAAATCCCTTAGGCTTTTAAATGTGTGTGTTTATGTATTAGCAGCCAGAGGCCATTGAGCCTTTGTTGTGCTTTTAAATGGAATCCAATCAAGTTATTTGACACAAGAAACAATGTGTTATTAATCACATTCATGGATTTATTCAGAAGCCAAGCACCTTACTACAGTTAGTAGTAGCTTTCCAAGGTAGAACTTTTGGAATTCTTAAAACAAAAACGAATCAGAGTTTATGGTTATCTAAGATAGCGAAGAAAGTACACAAGATCAGGCCACTAAGAATTAAACCCACAGTCCTGTACACATGGTCACTATTCACTTCCCGTTAACATGTGTTAGGAATGAAATCCGAACAAAATAGCAAGCACCTGGGTAGGTGACCTGAAAGAATTCCAGGGGAAAATATTACAGGTCAAACATGGTGTGCCTGCTTTTTATTTAAGCTAAAAGAACAAAGACCAGTTTGTCATTAAATGATTTCATGGTACTTGCTCTTAGGTACCAATCAGGTGGTTCTTTCATCCTAGCATTTAATAATGCATTTGACCTCCTATGATCAAATGAAGGGCCTTCATAGCAATTTCCTGGGCTACATTATTCAGTGACAGCTCTTTGATCAGCCATCTGTCACATTATTTCTTTCATCACCCCTCCCCCCTCCAAGTTTTAAATAATAATTATCAACTGGCATTTGAGGGTGGAATAGGTACTTTTTGGCCATATTCCTATCAGTTTGATTCATGATATGGAGCTCCTGGCTTACACAGAAGGGGAGAGAGCTCTTGTACTTGAGGGTCCGGCTTGTGGGGTTTGCTTCCCATAGGCATGTGGTTGGCCATTGTGAGAAGAGGATGCTGGACTAGATGGGCCATTGGTCTGATCCAGTGGGCTCTTTCAATATTTTATCCTTAGCATTTTGGAGGTCTGTGTTTTAAATGTCTATGTTTTGTTGTTGTAAGCTGCTTTGAAGCCTACATGGTGAAAAGTTGTGTGTGTGGATTGATGGATAGATGATAGATAGATAAAACACATAATACATACAATGCCCTGGGTAAACTCAAGGTGGGCCAGGAATTATGCATGTTTTTATTTTATTTTGTATACTGAGGAGCCATGTGTTTAACATTGCAACCCCAGCAAAGGCTATGTGTTGTCTGCTGTGTTGCTGCTTCATGTGCAAGAATGCCCTCAAGGAAATTATGACACTGCCCCAGGCAGTACTGTAGACTATAGACAGTTGCCATCTGGGTCTCCTCTCAGAGTGTCTTCGGTTAACTTTTCTCTATGTGCATTTTTGAGTTTTCTTTAGTGCCTTTCTGATATCAGCAGCTGAGCACTTCACACAAAACCACACACACATGAGATCCATGTATTGGAATATCATAAAGTGCCCCTTCAGCTGAGGTCATGGGGTCAAACTATATGTGATGTTAATTTAAAAGCAATTAACATGCTTTAAAAAAAAAAGTAGCTACAGTGGGAAAACCCAATCAGGAACATGGTGTGCAGGTTCAGCTCTGTGCCTCCCACCAAGCAGCAGCTAGAAGGAGATGCTGTAGAGCTGCCCTCTTGACTGTGGCTTTGTTGCCTTTTACCTAGCTGATGCAGGGGCAGGGAAGGGCAGAGGCAAGGCCAGGGCTGTGGGGGCTCACTCCCATCTTTGCACCCCTGCAGCTCTGTCCTCGTTCCTGCTCTGACCCGCCCATGTATCATCCAGGGAAGCAGCAGTAATGCTGCAGTTGGGAGAGAAGCTCAATGGAACCACCAAACCACACCAGCTGCTCTTGAGGGCACCAACAGGAGCTTCCCTTGAGGGCTAACAGCAGCTTCAGGTGGGTGATATTTGATGGGAAAGGGCAAGGGTTTTACTCCCTCTTACCCTGGTGGTGCTGTGGTCTAAACCATTGAGCCTCTTGGGCTTGCCAATCAGAAGGTTGGTGGTTTGAATCCCTGTGATGGGGTGAGCTCCTGTTGCTCTGTCCCAGCTCCTGCCAACCTAGCAGCTTGAAAGCACGTCAAAGTGCAAGTAGATAAATAGGTACCGCTGCGGTGGGAAGGTAAACAGTGTTTTTGTGCACTCTGGTTTCTGTCATGGTGTTCTGTGCGCCAGAAATGGTTTAGTCATGCTGGCCACATGACCCAGAAAGCTGTCTGTGGACAAACACCGGCTCTCTTGACCTGAAGTGAGATGAGTGCTGCAACCCCATAGTCGCCTTTGAATGGACTTAACCATCCAGGGGTCCTTTACCTTTACCTTTTTTTACCACGGTTCTGCCTGTCATATCCCCCACAGTGTTTAAAAAATGCACAAAAGGAAATGCAATGAAATGTCTGAAAGTGTAAAAATTTAAAACAGTATGAAAGGTTTTAACTTGGCATCTAATAATCAAAAGAGATGATCCCAGGGAGTCTTTAGGGAGATGATATTCCACAGTGGTGGTACTACTTCCACAGCGTATGTAGTCAATAGTCAATAGTTTCATCACTCAGTGATAATGGAATATTTCACATAGCCACTTTAGAGGATCTCCTTTCCGTGTGATGGTGGGTGCAGGCCATTTAGGCCTGTTGCATTTTTAAAAGTCACAACCAGCCCTATATTGTCCTTTAAAGGTAAAGACAAGTACAGGTGAGCTACAGCTGGTATCATGGCTTCTCCCTGAATCCTTCCCCCACCAAAAGGTAGCATTTTACACTGGACATTGTTCCAAACGTTGTTTAAAGACATGACAGCACAGAATGAAAAAGAAAGCATCATGGCCTCATCATTTCAGTGCACTCATTCTTAGCATCAGCCCTGGGAATGCCAATCACAGATTTATATTGTCTACCAAACAAGAAAACTCAAAAGCAAAGAGCCATTACTTTATACTAAAGTTAGGTTGTGTGTTATGATGAATTGCATCACAAATGCTACAACAGAGACACATTCTCTGTTCCTAAGTGGAAGTGAGTTGTTGTAAAACGTTCAGAGGGAATCTAGTTTGGAGGACAGCCAACTTAAAATATCACTACCATTTTTACACAAATGGGGGACACGGACCCCAAAGCACAGTTCTCCCCAGGGCAAAATGTTATGCTGCTGATTTTAAAGGAAACACACCGATAATTCAGGGGCCACTAACTTTATTTCAGTGCATCTATTCTTTCAGACCCTTGAAAATATGTTTGGATAAGCATTTGTGTTGGCAAAAAATATTTCCTCGCTCCCTATATATAGAAGCAGAATTTATTGTTCTAAAACATGTCATAAAACCCCTATTGTATTTCAGTGTCAACACTCTGAAAATACCAATAACCACTTGGAGTTCCAACAGATGTGAATGTGAAAACAATAAACAGATGTTCACTTTTAAATTCTATCTTCTTATAGTAGCTTAAAGATGCAACTATGCACATTTACTTGAAATTAAGGTTTGTAGTCAACTGTCATTTGTTCAGAGTTGAGCCACTGAAATGAATTTGTTGTTGTTGTTTAGTCATTTGGTCGTGTCCGACTCTTCGTGACCCCATGGACCAGAGCACGCCAGGCACTCCTGTCTTCCACTGCCTCCCACAGTTTGGTCAAACTCATGTTAGTAGCTTCAAGAACACTGTCCAACCATCTTGTCCTCTGTCGGCCCCTTCTCCTTGTGCCCTCCATCTTTCCCAACATCAGGGTCTTTTCCAGGGAGTCTTCTCTTCTCATGAGGTGGCCAAAGTATTGGAGCCTCAGCTTCATTATCTGTCCTTCCAGTGAGCACTGAGGGCTGATTTCCTTCAGAATAGATAGGTTTGATCTTCTTGTAGTCCATGGGACTCTCAAGACTCTCCTCCAGCACCATAATTCAAAAGCATCAATTCTTTGGCAATCAGCCTTCTTTATGGTCCAGCTCTCACTTCCATACTTCACTACTGGGAAAACCATAGCTTTTACTAGATGGACCTTTGTTGGCAAGGTGATGTCTCTGCGTTTTAAGATGCTGTCTAGGTTTGTCATCACTTTTCTCCCAAGAAGCAGGCATCTTTTAATTTCGTGGCTGCTGTCACCATCTGCAGTGGTCTTTTAATTTCGTGGCTGCTGTCACCATCTGCAGTGATCATGGAGCCCAAGAAAGTAAAATCTCTCACTGTCTCCATTTCTTCCCCTTCTATTTGCCGGGAGGTGATGGGACCAGTGGCCATGATCTTCGTTTTTTGATGTTGAGCTTCAGACCATATTTTGCGCTCCCCTCTTTCACCCTCATTAAAAGGTTCTTTAATTCCTCCTCACTTTCTGCCATCAAGGTTGTGTCATCTGCATATCTGAGGTTGTTGATATTTCTTCGGTCAATCTTAATTCCGGCTAGGGATTCATCCAGCCCAGCCATTCACATGATGAATTCTGTATATAAGTTAAATAAGCAGGGAGACAATATACAGCCTTGTACTCCTTTCCCAATTTTGAACCAATCAGTTGTTCCATATCCAGTTCTAACTGTAGCTTCTTGTCCCACATAGAGATTTCTCAGGAGACAGATGAGGTGATCAGGCACTCCCATTTCTTTAAGAACTTGCCATAGTTTGCTGTGGTTGACACAGTCAAAGTCTTTTGCATAGTCAATGAAGCAGAAGTAGATGTCTTTCTGGAACTCTTTAGCTTTCTCCACAATCCAGCGCATGTTTGCAATTTGGTCTCTGGTTTCTCTGCCTCTTCTAAATCCAGCTTGCACTTCTGGGAGTTCTCGGTCCACATACTGCTTGAGCCTTCCTTGTAGAATTTTAAGCATAACCTTGGTAGCGTGTGAATAGCCATGACTAATTTAGATCCATTAATTTCAATGGGTCTACTCTAAGTAAAAATTAGTTGAATACCACCTTAAATCCCTTTGGATTTAGTACAAGTTACTATTCAGTTGGCATGTACGTATAGGATTGCGCTATTAAGTGTTAGAGCAGGATTGGTGGAGGGGGTGTTGAAAAAAGGACAGATTAGAAAAATCAGAGTGTAATTATACTGGGAGAAAATATGTATGTGAAACAATACATTACTTAGGAGACAAATAAAAAATTCATTAACTGCCCAGGGATTAAATTATCTCTCTTTGCAATGCAGTCAAGCAGTTGAGCACTTGGGGGCAGGCAAAAACAGGAGAAAATGGGGGAGGGAGAGAGAGAGAGAGATATTAGAAAAATCACAAGGAGTGTCAACAGAATGGGGGGATTACTCAAGTGCATTTGGGGGTTCATTGGTAGAAGCAATACTGTCAATATGTTGAAAACAGAGTATAAATTATAGAAGGAAAAACCTGAGACAATACCCTTACCTAATTTAAGAAAGGAAATGACAGAAAGATGGCTGAAGAAGCTCTTGGGAAGAATCTATGAAGCCGAATCCAAAGAGGTTTGTAGGGTGAGAAGATCAGTAGGTTCAGTTGATGTATTTAGAGTTTCAGGGAGAAGCTAAAGTACATATCTGTAATAATAATAGGGGTTGCTCGTGCGTAAGTTGCCGCCACTCCTGGCTAGGTTGCCTGGTTAAACCTTTTCTGTCTGGACAGCCCTTCACTTCGTGGCTGTTTCAGTCACTAGCAGAATCCGTCAGTGGACGTTTCTTAAACCTTTTCCAGCATAAAAGCTGTTTGACGCCAAGTCTCCTCCTACTCTCCCTGCGCGGAAGTCTTCTGCGCAGGGAGGGTGTGGGTAGCGGAGGACCCGTGCTCTCCCCGCTGGTGTCCGGCGAGGAGTCCTGGAGCCCTCTCGCCGATTCCCCCATCTGCCCCCCTTTATCCCTGGTGTTGCGCTGATTTCCTTCCCCAGCTGATGAGCTGCCTCTCTCCCTGCTGGGTCCTTCTCCAGCATCACTTGGGAGCCTTCCCTCCGCCTCTGGCTCCGATGTCAGTTCCCTGACAATATCCAATGGCTCAATCCAGCGCACTGTTAGGAATGTTTGAATCTCACTGAAATAAAGGGGCTTATGTATGCTTACCTCTGCAGTAAATTGCCCGTGCTATAATGGCATCAGTTTATTATTTTCTTTTCTCATTTTTTAAAAAATACTCATTCAATTACACTACATTCCTCTACATTTTGAATTTGCATCTCTCTGTGCATTGTCACTCCCACCAAATTCAGCAAGGGAGCCCCTGTTCCTGTGCTACTTAAATCAACGATACTCCTGGCAAAACATCTATGCTGACAATTTACCTTAAGACACCTTTTGTTCCGGTTCCTCTATAACACAAACAGCACAGAACACAGAAAGAAAGGAAATCTCTAGGATCACAGGAGACACCTTTCCTGTTCTATAATAGGATTCCCACTAGGATTCAATACTCTCGAGTGACTATAGTGGTTGCCAAGGCAGAACAAGCTGGTATAAAAAGCTTTTCAGGAGAATGATTGGTGGAACAATTTTACATGGACCTGGAAGTCACATTCTCTTTCCCCTACCTGTAAGATGGGAGTCCCCTGTAGAGGTTTGCTAGTTAGCTGAGGAAAGTGTCAGAGCCATTGAGAGTGCCTGTGAATGAGAGAGAACACCAAGGCATACGACCCCCTCCCCCCCAAAAACCCCAAATGGGTGTGCACCAAAAGTTTAAATATGCAGCCATCAGGCTAACAGCAGCAGCAGCAGCTCACCTTCAGCTATTAGGCCTCTAGTCCATGGTTCAGGTAGGCACCATGACTCCCTCAGAACCTTTGGCACCTGCCAAGGCCCATCCCATTTTTATTTTTATTTAAATTGAGTTCTGAGTGGGCATGTAATTTGGCTGAGGGATGCATGGTTGGGGGGGTGGTAGTTTACATTTTTTAATCAATTTTTAGAGGTGTAAGAACCTTGCCTGGGTTTTTTTTTGGGGGGGAGAGGTTATCAGTATCAACAATTTCTACTTCTGTGAAAAGGGTTTTTTGTGGTGCCCACCTGCACCACACTTGCGACTCCTCCAGCTCTCTGAGCAAGGAAGAAAAAGAAGTACGAATTCAAATAAAAATTATACTAATAACAACCTGAGCATATGCAATTATGGCTTCTCTCAGTATGTCTTCTTAAGCAGCTCAGGCTGAGTAAAGAAACTACATATACTCTTAAGGGACTGGCTGACTGTAAAAAGATTTGACTAAACTCGTTCATGCTGTCTGAGTGATTAAAATTATCCAGATGGATCTGCAAAAGACTAAGGTCATATAATTGCTTCCCCTTTAAGAAATACATTCTTTCTTGAGGGTGTGCGCACATTCATTTTCTCTCTAACTCTCATTCTCTCACACATGCGTGCGTGCATACACACACACACACACAAACCCATAAACAAGCCTAGATCTTTGGATTTCCATCTGGATCCCAAAGCAAAACTGGCTTAAAATACAGCTGTTGCCCTTTTACCGATAACATGTGGTATTACTATATTTCCTGTCATATTTTTACACTTCGTAAAAGCATAAGCCTTTTTATGAGCAACAGGCCCAATAAATTTTGTTTCTAATGCTTTACGTTATGTTTTTTAATCTTCTTTCATCATCTGTGGCTATGTGTTATATTAACCACAGATGCAACCGAAAGAAACAAAAGGGAAGAAATTAATTAGAAGCGTTTTCGATATAATTATAGTGTCTTTTCAAATGTAAGATGAAAGAGCTTTTCCATGTAAAAACCGAGTGTTTTGTATAAATAATCTGGTAAATGGCCACTTGTGCTGCTGTTCCAGAAATGCTTGTGCAAGCGCTAGTGGAATTGTCCACTCACGCTTCAGACATGTATAAACTCTTGCTGCAGCAGATCTTGTCTGGGTTTACCTTTCGCTTTTTTTACCTCAGAGATAGGAAACTGGGTGAGATGTAAGCCTTGGGCCTCCACATCTGGATTCCTTGGCCCACTCTTCCCCTGCTGCAATTGGATCTGAACAAAATCCTTCCATTGGAGCCAGTGTAATACTCCCCTCCCCCTTTACAAACCCACACATGCAAGCCTATTTGTGGCTTGGGAACCTTTGGCTGGAGAGCCTGTGGCTGGGGACTGAAGGACTGATTTCCCCTTCCCACACACCCCAATTATCACCACCACCCTATTGCTCTCCAGCACGTAGAGGGTGAAGGTCTGAAGCAAGGAGCCTCTAATTGTGAAGGCTCCACGTGTGATTTTGAATCCCAGTTATGCATCTTTCTAAATCCAAATCCACAAGTTGGAGGGCAATGGGGTTAGTGATGGGTGGCAGAGTTAGCATGCTTATCCCTGATCTCTCTTCTCACTTGTGCAAGCAGAAGGCTGAGATAGTTCACAATCCATTCACTCAATAATCTGAAGTCTCCCACTGTTGTGCCTTCTTCTAATAAAATTAGCTCTCTGTCTGCCTCCTTCCTCCAGGTCATTTAAAAAGGGGGGAGGAGGTGGTAAACTAGGTTACTGAAGGAGAGAATCTACAAAGATTGGCTCCTTATCATTTCTGTCTTTTGGCAGTTCCTTGTGAATTTCCACTTCACATACCAAGGGAAACGTCAAAAGCAATTACGGTTTGTTTCTTGTATGGGATTTTGTACGAAAGTGAAGTCTAAACCTCCAGAAATAATGTGATGATATTTTTAGCCTCATCCAGTAGTTATTCTGCTCTCTGGCACCCTCACCCCAAATCATTATAACAAACCTTGATGTTTTGCAGCATTTCCATATCCTTCTGTTTTTCCTTAATTGCACATTTCAACAATTTGTATTTGCATTGATTTTCATCAGGTGTGCAGGTGAATGCACTGGACTGCTGCTTTTAAATGCACAGATTTGTATTAGATTGTACAGCTCAGCTAGACTGGTAAAGAAAAAGCGATTTATAGACATTGGATGTGTGGTATAACATTGTACTACCAGATGGCGATGTGGAGTCCCATTTTTCTCTACCTGTTTTCCCTGTTTAAATTTACATTACTTTAATCTGAAAGCTTCTTTGATGTGTCAAGATCCAGCCTGTGTCCATTTCAACACAATCCCTTGTTCTGTTGTGCAAGGCTGATTAGGTGAATTATGGCATTATTTATTCAAATGAATATTTATAAATTGTACTTTTGTTTGAAATGCCACAAGTTGGCATTGCAGCCCAACCATTCCCCCGGGAAACTCAATTTTAAAATTTCAAACGAGTAAGAGCTGGTCTACGAAGAATCTCAGGTGTGAAAGGCCTGTCTGAATGATACAATTTTAGGAGACATCTAAACACAAGAAAGAGTGACTCCTGCAAGGAGTGTCAAAGGTTAAGGTCAGCCACACTAATAGCTCAGTCCCTGGTAAGAGTTGCCCTATCACAAGACCTCAATATTCCTAATGCTAACCATGCCTACCCAAATGTAAGCTCCATTGAGTTCAGTGGGGCTTATTTACAGGTAAGCAGAGATATCACCTTGCCAACAAAGGTCCGTATAATTAAAGCTATGGTTTTCCCAGTAGTGATGTATGGAAGTGAGAGCTGGACCATAAAGAAGGCTGATCGCCGAAGAATTCATGCTTTTGAATTATGGTGCTGGAGGAGACTCTTGAGAGTCCCATGGACTGCAAGAAGATCAAACCTATCTATTCTGAAGGAAATCAGCCCTGGAAGGACAGATCCTGAAGCTTAGGCTCCAATACTTTGGCTACCTCATGAGAAGAGAAGACTCCCTGGAAAAGACCCTGATGTTGGGAAAGATGGAGGGCACAAGGAGAAGGGGACGACAGAGGACAAGATGGTTGGACAGTGTTCTTGAAGCTACTAACATGAGTTTGACCAAACTGCAGGAGGCAGTGGAAGACAGGAGTGCCTGGCATGCTCTGGTTCATGGGGTCATGAAGAGTTGGACACTACTAAATGACTAACAACAACAAGAAGAAAAGTTAGGATTCCAGCCTTAGTTTGCAAACATCCGATTGTTTAAATGATTCATTGCATATTAACAGAAACCTCAGTTTATCTTCAATTTTGAGATAGAAAAGAAACTCTGCAATAACTTGCTATATAACAAATAACAGCAACCCATCTCCTGGGATCAGAATGCTTCAAAATGCAGACTTGATGTTGTATGCTTGAATGGCCACACCAGTTAAAACAACCTCACTGCATATCCACAACAACAGTGTCAGGGCAAAAGCGACACCTAGAAAAAAAAATCTCCCTATTGTGCTAATTTGGCTCAAGGAAGGTGTTTTTGACACAAAGGAACAAAACATGATTGCATTCTTCTGTACCTCAAAGATCCCAGGAGGGATTGTGCCACATGATGTTTTTGAATGTGTAATTTATTTCTTATAGTTTTATAGTTACTTTGCTTTATAGTTAAAGCTCATCTTAGACAGAAAGTATTTCTACCTGTCCTGTTGTAAAGGGTATCAAAATATACTGTGCTGCAACATGACATGAAGGATCAAACTTAAGTTTGCTACTTTCCAGCTACGGTTGCAAGAATCTGTCGATTGCAGTTCCCCCTGTTTCTCATTTTTCCAATCTTAAATTCAGTTTCCCACATTTTGCAGAAATTTGTGATTTTTTAAAAAACAACACATGAAAATTCATAAGCATTTTAGTGTGAATTTCCCCTAAACACATTTTATATACCATTTTGACTCAAGTACACATTTTTGCAAGCATTTCCCCCTAATTCAACTCATTTTTGTTTGTTTGTTTCACTAATATCTTTATTTCCATGCACTTTTTACCTTAATATCTGCATTTTTGTAAGCATGGTTTGGTTAGAGAACTGCATTGCAAAATTCAGCTAAGGATAACTGTGTTTTGGTTCACATTTTGTTTTGGAAAATGCAGATGTGATAGTTTCAGCTCTAAATGCATACTGAATCAAATTTATTCTCCATCCTTTGTTGAAAGAAATCTTGTCTGAAATCCTGGGAGCCACTTTTCTCCACCAGAGGTGGGAAACGGGGCAGGAATCTCGACCCCTAGTTGTTTCACATACATAACCGCATGAGCCAACTTTGACAGGTGGGTGGGGCAATCCATACTGACACCAGGTGATTGGCACATGGGTCAGAAAGGTTAGTGTAGCCACCAATCAGCTGAATCTAAAATGCTTCTTCTAAATGAATAAAGTGAGCCAACTCCCCAGTGGGGCGCTCACTCAAAGCTTTTCCTTTTTCCTTTGTGGCTGCATCTTTTATCTGATGTTGCGCTGCCACCCCTAACCTGAAACCTGGGGCCTGCGCCTTCTCTTGCCTCTCCTTGATCTGTGCACGAAGTTTAAGAAGAAGCAAAAAAATCACTTTCAGCTGATCATATGCCCCAGGAAAACCTTTTATCCTTTTGAAATGTGCTCCTAAGTTCTTCACAGAAGCTGGAGACTTCCTTCCTTTGTAAGAGTCACTCTCAGAATGAAAACACATTACAGAACCTCTGTGAACTATATTAGCACTATTGTCCACCTTTTTAAAAAAGAAAAGCATTTTGAATTGTTCTAAACTGTAATCACCTCAACTGTTTGAATTTACATTTCTAAAGCAAATAATGAACGGTCTGGATTGCTCTTGTCATGTGTGACAGCGTTAAACTAGAGGTTAATTCTTTGGAATGAATTCCCAGTACTGCCAAACATTTCAAATTAATGGATTTTTAGGGTGGGTGAGATATTCAATGTGTTTTAAATTAGGAGATTCTTCCACCAATTCGTATTAAAATTTCATTATATATCACAATGGGAAATAACCAAGGGAAAATAGTAAACACACATTATTAATAAATGTGATTTGACAGAAAAGACCATAAAATCATTGAGTTTTTAAATAAAAATTCTGAGTACATAATTCATCACCTAATGTTTTCATTGTGTTGTGTACATGCAACCTGTTAGCAATGGCATTCCCTAAGTTTAAAACCACTCATCTACTTATCAGAATCCTGTTGTTATTCAGGAACCACCTTGTTCTAGGTATCCCTGCCTGACAATTGCACTCCTCAGAGCGGGCATTGTTGAGATAATCACAGGCCCCAGAGGTATGCTTTATTATGTGCTATAAATTGGGATTTTAGCGTTGCAGCTCCAGCCCTCTGGAATCAGTTATCAACTGACATTTCAGTAACCATTAAAGACATTTATGTTTAAGAAGGTGTTTCCTGAAGTGTGACCCAGTTATCTTATAGAATATTAATTGCACAGCTGTAGAATTTGTTTTATTGTTTTTGATTTATCGAGTAATCTTTTATATTTTATCTCATTTACACCACTTTGGTGGCTTTTGGTTGTGAAGTGGTTTATAGATATGCAAATAATAAATAAATAAATAAATGCATAAATACATAAATCCCCTCCCACACACATGTCCAGCCTGGCTGCTTTTCACACACTGGTGCCAAAAGGTCTGGAAACTTGCTCTGTGTACATAGGCTCCGCACACCAATAGTCTGAAGTGACTGAAAAATTAAATAGACATTTGTTTTAATGTAATAGCAACCCATGTGAAAAACAAAGGTGGGCACTTTGGTTTTCATGTTGGTCTTCTTTAGTCACATCCTTTGTATGTCAAGCATGCCTGAAAGTTGCCAGGCATTATCCCCTCAGGGAATAAGATGAAGTGTGCAAATGTCACGCCGTTTGGATGAAAATGCCAGCATTACAGAGAATAGACAACCAGACGAGTCTCCCTCCTGGATGGATTTATAATGGTGCAAATGGTTCAGTTGCACCAGGGCCAATGCCTGCTAAGGGGCCAGACTCTGAGCTTTCATTTTAAGAAAAGGAAGCAGACTTCTTAGGAATTTCTGTCGGTTAAACCAGCCTGGCTATTCTTGAACATTGGTAACAACAACATCCAAGTCCATCCAAGGTCCAGTCCCAGGGAAGCAGTAGTTCCAACAAGGGCTCAGTCTCAGTCAAGAGGCACTCCAGGTCAGAAGAAGTTCCAGCAGAAGTCAGGTTAAGGAGTATGCCAAACTCCAAGTAAACACACACTTGGGTTCAAATGTGACACATTGTTCCAGCTAGTTCCTCAGTCTTGGAATTAGGTTTTTAAGCCAGAGCTGCCAAAACCCCACACTGGCCTCAGTTGCAGCTTCCCAGATATTTCTGCAGAATGTCCTCCTCATTAGGAGGGCCGTACTCCCAAATGGGACGCAGGTGGCGCTGTGGGTTAAACCACAGAGCCTAGGACTTGCTGATCAGAAGGTTGGCAGTTCGAATCCCCGCGATGGGGTGAGCTCCCGTTGCTCGGTCCCAGCTCCTGCCAACCTAGCAGTTCGAAAGCACGTCAAAGTGCAAGTAGATAAATAGGTACCGCTCCAGCGGGAAGGTGAACGGTGTTTCCGTGCGCTGCTCTGGTTCACCAGAAGTGGCTTAGTCATGCTGGCCACATGACCCAGAAGCTGTACACCGGCTCCCTCGGCCAATACAGTGGTACCTCAGGTTAAATACTTAATTCGTTCCGGAGGTCCGTACTTAACCTGAAACTGTTCTTAACCTGAAGCACCACTTTAGCTAATGGGGCCTCCTGCTGCTGCTGCGCCGGTGGACCACAGTTTCTGTTCTCATCCTGAAGCAAAGTTCTTAACCTGAAGCAATATTTCTGGGTTAGCGGAGTCTGTAACCTGAAGCGTATGTAACCGGAGGTACCACTGTAAAGCAAGATGCGCGCTGCAACCCCAGAGTCGGTCACGACTGGACCTAATGGTCAGGGGTCGCCTTTACCTTTACTCCCAAATAATCTTTTATTCATGAAGAGTCCACTTCTGCAACTGAACACTCCTCCTGACTGTGAGAGTCTCGACCTGCCTCTCGAGGTGCTGTTGTTCCCAGAGGCATGTGTTCTACCTCTGCTTCAGAGGCCAAGTTCCCCTTCTGTGGGGAGGGAACCCTGCCAGTCTCCCCCGGCTGATGTTCTGTTTCCAAATTTCTGCTGGAGCCTTATTCTGTTCTACCAGATCCTCTTCAGAAGAGGAGTCACCTGGTGGGGGAAAACAGCAGAGAGTTGATGACTGACCCAAATTTGGAAGTGAGCAAAATCAATTAGAAGTTAGTTTAAAATAGGAAACTGCACATGCTTAAATCATTTTCTTTTTTGTTTTCTTAAGGTTGCCAACATGTTTCTGGTTTGTAATTTGGTTGAGAGTTGTACAACTGCACATGCTCAGAATATTCAGTGTTTTGTTTTTTAGCTTATGAAATAATAAATATGTTCATTTGTAAGATATCTCAAGTTATATTTACTGGTATCTTATTTTCTGCATACCCTTTTTTTGGAGGGGGG
This sequence comes from Podarcis liolepis, assembly GCF_965112155.1. Lineage (NCBI taxonomy): Eukaryota > Metazoa > Chordata > Lepidosauria > Squamata > Lacertidae > Podarcis > Podarcis liolepis. The sequence continues at coordinate 48,011,241 of NC_139556.1, read as the reverse complement.
GTCCTATTTTGTGAACTGTACCGGAGATCCCAGTCTCCTTAATCTGACACTGGTCTCCCTTGAAATCGAAGTGGAAATGAAGGCCTGCCAAAAAAACATGTTGGTAACATGTTTCATTGTTCTGTATGGGACAATGACAATAAAGATTATCGTATCGTAAATAGAATGATAGAATAAAACAAATGCACTGAACACTTATAATCCCTATTGCACAACCTTATGACTATCCATGCTACCTAAAAGCCTTTTAACTGCAGGTACCTTGGAATGAATCTGAGACTTTCTACCTGTTGGACTTTCTCTGACAGCTTTGAAACCCTAAAATGAAATTGTAAACTGATTGGGGGTTTTTAAGCATTAGAGAAAGGCAGTGTCCTTCTGAGTACCAGTTGGTGGAAACCACAAGAGCAGAGAGTGCTCTAATAAAGACTCCTGTCAGTAAACACTGCTTAGACTCTTGGGCTTTGGGTCTGGCTCAGACAAAATTCTTCAAGAGCACAGCACATGCTGCTCCTTGACACTGCCTGGGGCATTGTCTAGTCTTTCCTTTTGCAGGGGTCTGAAATATCTTAGATGGGGGAGAAAGTTGTTTTAATTGGGAGAGAGAGAACAAACCTGGAATATTTTTTTAAAAAAGCTAATTTCAACACATTTGTAATAAACTTTTCTTCCATAAAGCTGTTTAATGGAGCATATCATTTGTTTTTTTAACCAGCGGGTTTCTCTCTCCCTCCCGCCCCCTTGTTTAGTTTGGTTTCTTCAAAATACAGTGTGTCCTCCAGGGGCTGCTGACAATCTCCCATTTCTCCCAACACCAGAGAAAGCTAAAGGCACTGAGCAGCCCAGAGAGTCCCACAAACTGGTTTCATTGCTTTCTCTCCTGCAGGCAGATTCTGTCAGTCTCCCTGTCTGTCTATCTGCCAGTCCATCCATATGGGAATAATCTCCAGTCATTAATAATCTAAGTATCAGGACTTCATCAGATATAATAGTACCAGAAAGCTCTGGGAAAACTTTTGTGGAGTGAGCCAGCATGACCAAACAGCAGTATGTTGCAGGCTTTATATAGCCTGTTGTGAAATGTTTGCAAGAAACTTTGAGGATAAAGTCCATCACATCCATCCTGACTTGGACTCTCTGTTCAATGCAATGTCATTGTCAGAGGTGTCCAGAGCAATATCTGGTCCAGCTATGTTGGAACATTTCCAGCTATTGATGTCTGAAGATTGGATTTGATCAAGCTCCTTGTTCCCATCAACTATTCTTATGCTCAACCCTTGGCCCCATGGCTTATTAAACTGTACAGGGAAAGGATATCTGATTGGGTCCAAGAGGCTGTAAATACCCTGTTGATAGATGCAGCAACCCCAGCTTCAGGGGGGGGGGGGAGTATTCATTTCACTGGTCTTGGAGAAACTTGTTTTGGACCTGAGAGACTTCAATAATTTCAGGTTGGTGGTCAACACCTGCTTTTGAGCAAGGTGCTCAAGAGAATACTAGCTGGCCAACTCCAGCTGCTCCTAGATGAACTTCCTTTTTAGATTCAGTTCAGTTGGGCTTCAGACCTTGTTCTGTAGCAGATATCACCGTGGCCTCTCTGTGAGATAACTACTGCTGAAAGAGATGAGGGGAGTATGACGCTGTTGATTATCTGAGCTGATGGCAGTTTTCAATACCATTGACCATGGTGTCCTCCTGGAGGTTATCTAAGCTGGGTGTTGTAGGCAGTGACACTACTTGGAGATGGCTCCACTCCTCCTTGGATGACTGATTCCAAAGGATCACTTCTCAAACCCTTCACAACTGTGCTTTAGGGTCCCAAACGATTCTGTTCTTTACTCCATACTGTTAAGATTCTTTTTTATGGCATTTCACAAATTCACATCTACTCATTAGTAAAATGCTACACATACAAAATTTGTATGCCATGATGCGCGTGATCACATGTACCAAGATTGCTTCCCCCTCCTGCCCTGGCAACATTTTAGCAAGGCATGCTAAAATATATGCCTTTTGGTACTCTAACGGTACAGAAAAGATTCAAATTAGCCCAAAGAACTGAAAGCTGTAGGAAGCTGCATATACTCCAGTTCCAGAACTATTGAGACATGGTCCAAAATCCAAGACAAGTAAAAACACAGGGTATAAAAATGCGCAAGAAGATAAAGTAACAGAACCATGGCAGTTCACTCATCCCTAGTTGGAAGTCATCAAGGATAGACAAAAGAAACCCGCTGCCACAGGCTCAGACTTGTACAAATAGGTGTTATTTGTACAGAACGCTTTTAGCGTCATCTGACAGCTCCTTACAGAGTACCCAGTGAGAGGGAAGAATATATCTATATCCCCCAAAGTCCTTTTATAGTTATGCATGCATTTGGCAGAGAGAACAGTTTGACTGAAGCTATAAAATCTAGCATTTGAGCTTATATTTCTCCCACTGACTGCCAAACATTCTTCATTCCTTTCAGTTCACTCCAGCAAACTAAACAAGAAACCAAAGGAGAGCCACAAGTTTGTCTTTGGCTAGAAGGGAGACTGAAGGAGTACAATTGCCGGCCAGGCAGGGGGGGGGGGACACCCCCGGTTGAGTTACTGTGAGCTAAAGGAACTTCCTTCACAAAAAGAAAAGATGTCCTAGCAAGTATAACTCTAATCCAGTAGCAGGAATATATCATAAGCAGGTTGCCTCCCGTTTCTATCTACTGGCTGCCACTGCTAAGGCCATCAGAGGGAGGAGCATCAGCACTCCTGCACCATGCCTGGGTACAGCTGCAGTGGAAAGTTCCTGCTCTCCATATGACATTAGTAGGGGCCGACACCCCTGCTTGCTTTGGTCACCACCCCGACCCCTGCCTACCCCTCCAAATAGTTAGTTTGTTCTGTTTTAATGGTTTTTTACATCTGATTGCATATATGTTGTTGTATACTTCCCCGAGAGGTCAGTGTATGTTAGGCAGCAGAGGAGCCAACCCCCACAACAGCTTGCCAGGAATGGACAAGACAAGGAAAAGGCCTTACCATCTGCTTTTTATTCAATAGTCACAGAGAGAGGCTTGGGAATGCAGCCTCTTGGAATGATTGTGTTGTCCTGAGTGACTCTCCACCCACTCTGTCTCTTCCTCATGCATCATCGTTATGGGTGCTGAGAAGGGCCCTCTGCCTTTGAGCTCTTTGCTCTCCTACTTTTAAGGCTCGCTGGATTCTGGGGGGGGGGGGAGTCTGGAATGCTTTCTAAAGACACTGTGTCCACCAGCTGTTGCCCCCCTGGTGCTTCTTCCTCCTCTCCCATTATCTCCCAGTTTTCCCCCTCATCTTCCTCTGAGCTGTGATCTCCCTCAAACCCCTGTTGTAATTCTGAACTGTCTTCTTCTTCTCTGGAAGGGTCAGACTGGGGAGGCGTTCTCCACCATTCCTCCTTTGCCCAGTCCCTGACAGTATATAAATAAACAGCCATTGGGGGAAGAAAAACAACAACAGCAACCCTTGAGGACCCCTAGTGAGAAACAACCCAAACCATATTAAATCTCAGAGTCTTTAGTGTCTCCGTTTCAAAAAGAATGATTTGCCCATTTGTCTTTGAGGGCCAGAAGGATCCATCTCAACAAAAACCATCTTGTGCTTCCCTCAAGTGACCCGAATATTTCCTGAGTAAAACAAAACAAAACAAAATGTTCAGTGGCTGCAGCAAATTGAAACCACAGTCATCCAATTTTCATAAAACCATCTGAACCTCTTAATGAAGGAATGCATGTTCTCAAGCTTTGTCTTGCCGATACCGGCTTGCAGAAAGGAGCGGACTCCCAGTTCCCCACATTCCTTTACTGCCTAATACAGCAGCTAAACAAACAGTGTGTGTCACATTACTGTAACATTAACTTTATTCTAGGGCTGAGCTGAAATTGTTCAGTAAATAATCTTCTGATCATTTAAAAAATATTTTAAAGGTCTAAACTAGCTAAACTTCTGGAGAATCTCAGTTCTCCCTTGGAGAATATTCAGTGAAATGGCACCCTCAGTTTCACCACCCATGAATTTTGGGCAAAAGCTGATCATTGTGGGTCAACGTTTAACACTGTCTAATATTATTTATTATCATTGCAAGAAAACCATGGGCTCTTCGTCTTGCAATCCTCCTCTTTTAGCCCATTGCTTTTTTAAGCCACCAAATATTAACTAAGAAGAGAGCTTTATTCAGCATCGAGTGAGCCAATCATTTCTCATAAGGATACTTTCTGGAGGAAATGTTTGAAAGAATTTCACCTCCCACTGCTGAAAATATTTAGCATGATGCCCCCGCCCTGCTGCTTCCAATTTTGCCACCACCCACAGATTGTGTGGAGAATTTTAGAAGGCTATTTTCACTCAGCCCTGTTTTATTTTTTCCTTTCTGTCTCCTACACCAAATCTGCAGCTAACTGAAGGCAGCTATGTGCAGATGGGAGGAATGGTAGCAATATTGGCTGGATGTGTGGGAAGTGGAAAGAGAATAACTGAATTCTGGAAATATTCTTGCTTCTTTTGGAGAATGATGTAGGTGAAGGAAGGGCTTAGATATATGTACTCCATCATTAAGAGGAGTGTGTGTGTGTGTGTGTGTGTGTGTGTGTGTGTGTGAATGTTTGTAGCAGAGCCATTCCTTGATCCAAAATGTTTGAGTTATGTCAGTCTGTTCCAAAACTTACATTAGAATGAGGAGAGCATTCTAGGAGGAGGAACAAAGTATATGCAGAGTTAGAACCTGAATGTTAAATTAGACATCTACTAAGCCTATTCCAGCTGATCATTACAAGAACTCTGTAGCAAAGAACTAATGAATGCCTTTGCATGTTTGGTTTGTTTGGTTTGTCCTGCCTCCCAAACCCTTCTCCTTTTGTGCAAGTTTCAGGACAGAGATGGCCTTATTACCGACTTTTGCAAGACACTCTGGGAGCAGTGGCGGAGCTTCAAGCTCGGGCAGGGTGGAGAGTAGACGGGGGCATGGGGCGCCGCCCACAGGGGCATGACACGTGTCCCGGGGGCATGGTGCGCTGCCTATGGGAGTGTGGCACCCAGCACCGGGGGGGCAGCCGCAATGGCACCCCACCGGGATCGTGCCACTGGGGGGGTGCTCCCCCCGCACCCCTGTTCCTCCGCCAGTGTCCGGGAGACCTTTCCCCCCCCCTTTTTGGCTGAAGAGTGGGGTAAATAACTATTAAATGGTAAATAACTATTCTTCATCCAGATTCCTGTTCCTAAGAGTTCCAGGCATATGTTTGTTTCAAACATTTTTTTCTCTGTTCCTTTTTGCTGATACTAAACAGAATTGAACTTTAGTGATCTGCATCAGAACACTTTTATAGATCCATGCATTGGGCAACCGGATAAACAACAGCAGTAATAGAACCAAACATTTGCTTTGAAATTTGGTGTAATAAATCACTAGATGTGAAATGCTTTAAACACTTGAAATGTGCTACATAAATCTAAAGTTTAAACTTACTGGCAGTCAGCACATGTTGTACAATCTAGAAGGGAAGATTAAAGGTGCAATCCTATAACCACTTGTCTGCGAGTAAGTCCCGTTAAACAAAGTGCTGCTTCCTTTTGAGTACAGACATATAGCCTTGCAGTATAAGGCATAATATTATATCCAATGCAGGAAAATAGTATGCTTTCACATCAGAAAAATGCATATATACCTGGACTCATTGATACTAGGTTGGATGACTTCATCAAGAAAATAATTTTCTGAGATGTGTGAGTGGTAAATTGACTATATGTGGATCAAATAAAGGGCACAATCCAGTAAAAGTTAAGCACTATGTTTCATTGATTTCAATTGAGGAAGAGTTAACTAGGAGCCCAGAATCTATATTCCCAAGATCTAATGGAATTATTTTCTTTTTACATTATACAGTGTGAACAGGCTGTGGAATTTTATAGCTGTTTCAGTGTCAAGAACATGAGATTTATCTTACTTAAAAAGTAATTACCACATCAGTAACATGGTAATTATTAGAACAAGCAAGGGTAATGATAATGCCTACAGTTTCAATTCTCAGCCCTCTGCAGTAATATTTTTATAACCTGGGTCTATAGGGCTATTTATTGTACTGGTAACAAATACTGTAATAAAAAGTGAAAGCTTGAATACAAGTAGAAGTATATATGTTCTCTGTCTTAATTGTGTTGACATGAGGTTGAGATTATTTTCTGTGGTAAATTGTTTGGAGTAGATTCTAGCCATATGAGAAAATCTGGTCAACACATTTTGCCCTCTTTATTTACACAATGGGATTTAGGGGACCTTGACTGTTTTTATGTCCCCTTGGAATCTATGGGTCTACAGTGCACAACCTTGCCTAGTTACCGGTAATTTCAGTGGGCCCTTTTCAGCCATTGTGATATTAAAATATTTAAAGGGGGGAAATGACTTTGGGAAGATCCACACCACAGGCATTAACTAATACAGGGGAGATTCCCTTTCTGCAGAGAATACTACAAGCTGCAATTCAGGGAGCGGGGGACTATAAATCTATAGCAGTGTCTTACTAAACTATATGATTTGGCAGTAAATATGACAGTTATAGTGGTGGAAAAGGAGAGATGGGCTAAGCAGCTCATTCTTTCCCATTTCAGTCTCACTGGCCTTTAATCATCAATCCATTGGGTGCTGTTCTGTCCCGTTTTGTCCCATTCTATGTTTGTTTGTGGGCATCCCTGTGCTGGGGTGTCTGGTTCATGCCCCCTCAAAATTGTGTATCCAGGGCTATGCCCCATATGCTATGCCCCTGGGGATGTGGCTTTCTGGCAAGTAGGGTGCAGCTAGAGAGGTTTACCCTACCTGCAAGTCATAGGAACATAGGAAGCTGCTTTCTACCAAGTTAGACCCTTGGTCCATCTAGCTCAGTATTGTCTACACCAGGCATAGGCAAACTCAGCCCTGCAGATGTTTTGGGACTACAACTCCCATCATCCCTGACCACTGGTCCTCTTAGCTAGGGATGATGGGAGTTGTAGTCCCAAAACATCTGCAGGGCTGAGTTTGCCTATGCCTGGTCTACACTGGTTGGTAGTGACTTTTCAGTGTTTCAGACAGGCAGCTCTCATACTTGAACCTGGGACCTGCTAGTTGGAACCACTAAGCTACAGCCCTTCTCCAGTCAGTGTCTCATGCCAGTGTTAGTGCCACTGCAACTAAAGCCTTCCGGAAGAGAATCATATAAGCTTGTAGTTGGGCTCTGAAGATCTATCTCAATTCATTTTTCAACTGTTGCCAGAGCCTTTAGTAATGGCTGTCATCTTTCCTCAAACTGTCCCTCACTGAGCAGCTGGGAAGAGACATAACGCCATTTGGAAAGAGATAAAAGAGGAACAAAAACACAGCTGCAAGCTCCGGTTCTCTCACACGGTGCCACAAAGACTCAGAACTGCAGTAAAGTTTAAAGCATTTCCTGACTGTGCAGCTTCCAAAGCTTGATGCATTGCACAAAGTGTGAACCCAAGAAGCAAAACTTACTGTGTAAGGCCCATCTGAATTGGTCAAAAGGGTTTTCAGATGAATGTCATCGCAGACTAACGCTTTGCAGTTCAAGAATGACTATGCATGAATTATCTTGAGAGCACATCATTGTATGCAACGCAATGTGCTCTCCTCGGGCCTCTGACAGCTCTCTCTTATAGCTATCCATCAGCCTGATTCTTTCCAAGCCCCTGGTGTGCAGCATATGTGCAATTCTCTGAGGTGCAACCTCTGCACCTGGGGCCAGGGGAACAGCAGGATGTTTGGTGCAGGAGAGGCCCAAACAAGAATAGCCGAGTACATCGCCTTGTACTTCACTGAGCCCTGAGAGATCTCTGTAAACTCTATAGAGAATTCCCTCCATGTAAACAAAACTGCAAACTTGCATACCCTCCAACATTTCTATGAACAACAACAACAACAACCCATCTGATGGGTTGCCCCAACCACTCTGGGTGGCTTCCAACATATACAAAACATAGTAAGACATTAATCATTTAAAAACTTCCCTATACAGGTCTGCCTTCAAAGGTCTTCTAAAGGTTGTGTCTTGTCTTATCTGCTTGGCTCAGAGGTCGCATAACTTCATACCTTCCAAAAATTTCCCGGGACGTCCTACCCGACCCTCCAACATTTATCCAATGAGGGATGTCCTAAGGAAAACTTAGCTGTCTGGTACTGCCACAAAATGCTCATTCTGCAATTCTGGACCATGCAGATATATCTACTACAACAAAATATAAATGTGGTAAATATATTAAATTAAAATATGCCAGAATACTATCTTTTGAGGCTCATTTATTTGATATATGTTGATTAACTGTGTTTTTTGAGCCTTCATTGTTCAAGCTAGCAGAATATGTATATTTTGAATTGCAAATGAGACCATCATAAGTCATAATCAAGAGTGGACCATTAAGTCCATTGATTTCAATGAATCTGCTCCGGCTATGGCTTAATCAGATGCAGCCCACTGTGAGGGAACTGTAGATATAAGCAAATGGCAAAGAAATTAGTTTCTCAGAAAAAGAAAAAGAAATACTGTATAGAATGCAAGATTTAGTATGACCCATTTTGCAGAAACAAACACATAAAACACCAGAATCACTAGCCAGCTTCTAACAACAGCACAAAACTAAAAATGTAAACAATATATTCAGTATATACAAATTATTTCCAAATTAAGTTGCTGGCATAGAAATAAGATATTTATTTATTTATTTATTTATTTACGGTATTTATTTATTTATAAAACTTGAATTAATTTGTTCAATTTTATTGATATTTCCCAACATGAGGTTAGGATTTATTTATTTATTTGCAATTTTTCCATGGTTACAATATGGAACAATATGGAACACTGTACAATACACATAAGCTGAACTTAACCTTCTCTAAGCTAACTGGCAACGTTGCTCTTCAGACTCTATTCATCTTAAATATACAGCAACATTTATCAGTATGGGGGGGTGTCCGTGTGCAAAGGGGACTGCAGAATAGGAGAGAGAAGGATGCATGGAAATGGGGGTGATCTGAGTGCAAGGGAGAGTTGAAAAAAGGAGAGAGGGTGAAGGGGGTAACTGTGATAACTGTGTGCAAAGGGGGCTGCAGTGCACAATAGGAGAGAGGATAAGGCATTGAACAAGGGTGATCTTTTGTGCAAGAAAGAGCCAAGGAAAAAATTGCCTCAACTGTTTAAAATTCTAGTTCCATTTTCTATCATCTGGGGGGTGATAAAGTTGGAGGCTGGATCTTCAATCAACCTCTCAGCATGATGTTGCAGTATGGAAAGTATAACCCTAGGAGGAAAACGACCATATATGCTATAAGCAGCAACAGACACTTTCGCTGAAGCAAAAGTGGAAAATGCAGCTTCTTCCTAGCAAAGAAAAGATGGTGTTTTGTGGATGATAAAAAAATACCCCAACTAAATAAATGACTTGAAATTATAAATACATCTAGAACTCTAGATAATAACATTACAGTTATTTGGTGGAAGACAATTATCCTTTAATAGGTCATATGTTGGGCTGCATTTGAAGGCTGTTTGGAAACTGCAGCTGGTGCAGAATTCGGCAGTCAGATTGTTGATCGGGGTCAGATGATCAGAACCTATAACGCCAATTGTGGCATGACTGCACTGGATACCAATTAGTTTCCAGGCTCAGGTCAAAGAGTTGGATTTGGCCTATAAAGCCTTAAGCTGCTCAGGAACCCTGTACCTCAAGGACCACCTCTCTCCACATGAACCAGCCTGGATCCTGTGTTCTTCATCTGAGGCCCTTCTTCATCCACCCACTCCATGAGAGGTTTGGAGGGTGACAGATGAGAAGAGGCCTTTTCATTGGTGCTCCCTAGCACAGCTTGTAGAATGCTCTCACCAGGGAGGCATGCCCAGAACCATTTATATCCTGTTATAGGTACCAGACAAAAACTTTAGTTTGCCCCCAGGGAATTCTGAAAGATATTGTGGCCTATTTTAAAGGAGTGGGATTTATATTGGCTCCCTGCCTATTCAATCTATTCATCAGCGACATGTGAGCACCCCTAGTCAACTCATCTCCAAGTACACATGCGCCTAGACTAGCGGATTACCGCTGTCCACTCCTTTTATATGTGGACGACGCGGTAATTCTATCTTATACACGTGTTGGACTAACCAGAGCTCTGAAGATCTTTGCCACGTATTGTCAACTCAACCAATTAACCATCAACCATGCTAAATCTAAGATTCTGATTTTCGCCAGAAGTCGGAGATTATACGAATGGAAGCTTGGTGGAGCAAAAATAGAGCAAGTTCTAAAATTTCAATACCTAGGAGTTATTTTTCAATACAATTTGGGGTGGAAAGCACAAATTCAACACCTCCTTAACAAGGCCAAAACTCTGTCATATGCGCTCCTCCGATTTTTCTTTTCGGATGGAGCTTTGCATGTTCCCTCGGCCCTAAAGGTGTTCAAGGCAAAAGTGGTACCCGTGCTTGCTTATGCTGCCCCGCTCTGGGCCGTGATGACAGACCTTGCTCCTCTTGAGACTCTGCAAAACCAATTCCTACGTCGGCTCCTAATGCTCCCCCTGTGCGTAAGCAACGCAGCCATGCGACTAGAATTGAAGATCGCATCCTTAGAAACTTGCCTGTGGAAGCAAGTCTTCAATTATTGGTTATCATTGTGGCATAGATTACCAGACCATTACCTTGTCCAATGCTTATGGCGAGATGAATTCTCCAGCCTTTGGACTAGTAGAATTCATGCCAAACTCCTGAGATATGGAATCTCTCCCTTAGATTCCCTAAAACTAGATCAAATCACTGCTCAAAGACTGATCCGCCAAAGACTGGATGACATCGATTTACAGCGAAATTATATGCTGGGGGGAGGTGTTTGTTCGCCCCAGAACATTGGTATCACTTTAACTTACCGCGTTCCATCATACCTCTCCTCCCTTTCGACTGTTGCCCATAGGCTGGCCTTCACCAAAGCGAGGTTTAACGTTTTTCCCTCCAATGTCCTGAGACATAGATTCTCAAAGGGCCAAGCCTCCGCCATGTGCAAATGTGATAAGGAGACGCCAGAGTCGCTTCAGCACATTATGTTCACTTGCCCCTTATTCAAGGTGCCACGGGCAAATTTGTTGGGATCAATCATTCAGAAACTAGAGGGTACCCCACCAAAATTCCACCTTGCCCAAATCTTGCAGGATAAGGATACCCATACGACCCTGAAAGTGGCTAGGTTCCTGGTCGCTGTCCTTACCCAAAAGCATTGCCAAGGAGCACCACAAGCTAATCAAGGCGTAGTATGCCATTCCATCTTATAGTATTTTATTGTTATAGTAGTGTTTTAGCAGCTGTTTTTTCCCACGTGCACAAGCTGTTATTTATGTCTTGTTTTTATCTGTATGGGCCTATGGCCGTAATAAACTATTATTATTATTATTATTATAGTCCTGCTTTTTGATTAGCTGTGTGTATCCTATTTGAATTGTTGTGGTTTTAGGTTTTTATTTTTTTTATTTACACAAAAACCCTTTTGGCATCACAGTGCAGAATGGCATCATAGGAATGGGTAAAGGAACGAAAAGCTAAACGCAATAATACACTGTCATTTTTAATGATAAATTGCAAAGTCTTTGGGGAGAGGATTTTCTTGGGAGGTGAAATATTAAAGACAGAGCTATATAGCTACCATAACATGTAGTGTGGCCATGATTTTCTAGGCTCATCTAGATTTTTCTAGTTCATCTGTCTCTAAACTTTTTATAGCAGTGTAAAGTTAATCAGCAGGGTCTGGAAAACATACTGCGTGTTATGGAGCTTTAACCATTCTAAAATTAAAATGTGATTTTCAGGAAACTGTTTCTCAGAAAGAGCAATAATTTATAACAGAGGTGACTAATTTGGGACCCATGGGCTATATATGGGTGCCAGAAAGTTTTTTGTGATCCTTAAAAAATATATATCCAAAAATGTGTGTTTTTTTTAAAAAAATACTCATATACCATGACACATGTATCTTGAAAAACTAGCTTGTTTTCAATAGACAAGTGAGATGTTCACACATTTCCACATTGTCATCAGTGGTGGACGTTGACGTCTCAAATTTCAGTGGTGCCCTGTGTGATGCTCAAAACCAGCTCTCACCTACCATTTGATGTCACAATTGTGACGCCCCCTGTGGCATTCCAGAAGCTCTGCACCCACCTCACGAATCATGCTCCCCTTGATCTGCCTTATCTGTTATGTCTGCTTTGGCCTCTACTGTTTTTGGAAAGAGAACATTAGTATGTTTTATACAAAATGTAAAAGATCACATTTCATATATTGTTCTTTTAGAACATATTACTTAGCATCTGGAACTGCATATCTCTAAGAATGTGTCTCTAACTCCTAGTCTAGACAAAATCCTAGAAATCTTTTCATAGGCCAAAAGCTTTGGATCAAAATCCAAAGGATGTCAAATGTTTTTTCTTTTTCCCTCCCTCTGTCCTTTTTCTGGTTTAATATTCTTTTCTGGTTTAATATCTGACAGGCCTTTTTGAAAGAGATCTATTTTCTGTAGCTCACTTAGGAGATACCGTGGCCAAAACAAGTTTTCTGCTTCCAGGAACTGTTAATAGTACTGAATATATTGTTTATTGCAGGGAATCAAAGTGTACTGAAACCCACTGATTGCTACATAGAGAAATTTGGAACAAAAAATATGGCATGATCATTTGAGAAAACTTGGCAAGTTTTTGTATACTTCTTTTCTTCTGATTTGTGTAAATTGACTTGGGGAAGTTCTGATTTGATTACTAGACCATCCTTATGATAATGTGCCTTAGGTGGGCCTGTGTTGCTGGAAGCTGGCACGGCCTATCCTTGAAAAGCACAGCAAGAAGGAACTTAATGAAAAGCATCGAAGAAGGCTGCCAATTGTGATGCATTCATCCGGCAGGACAGTCAGAGATCTCTAAATCGGTCTGCTTCTACTGTTCATCTGAGGGGGAGCCACATCAATAATCAACATGCAAAACAAATCAAGGATAACAAGTGAAGCTGAGGCAGGGCTGCAACAGCATATGCCTCTAAAAGAGTAACACTAATCATGGGCTTAAAGATATGCAACTCAAGGTGGCCAGAGCTGCCTCTACTGTAACAGCAACATGATTTCCCATCACCTGAGATGCCACCATGGCTATGGCTTCACATTGAGTAGGGTTCACTTTTTCTGGCATAATGCCGCTTCCAGTTTCATTTTCAGGCAATATTAGATGCCCTAGACCAGACCATGGTCCAGAACCCAGAAAACGGATGTCTTTAGCTATCTTCATCAGCCTGCAAGTCACAGAATTCATTGCCACACTCAGGTCAACTAGGGCACCATGAGAGGAACAAGGGTTTCAGATTTGTTTTGAGCAGTAATGAAGGGCAAGCTTGTTAGCGCAGCCATCTTAGCAGCTATCTTCTCAGGAAAACCAATTCTTGTGTTCATTTGAATACAAACGGAAGTGCCAACAGCACTGATAAGAGCCTAGTGATTCCATGTCTGACTCACTGCACCTAAGCACTAAATTCCTGCCCAAGGGGAAAGGGAACTGCATCCCTTAAAACAGAATTTAAGATTGGAAAAATGTGAAACTGGGGGAACCAAAATTGACATATTTGTCCATCCCTAGTTACAACAAAATTAATAAAGGATATTTTGGCACCTTAAAGACCAACTATTTTAAATGATACAAGATTTTGTAGGCTTGAGTCCATCCGGTGCCAAGAAATCTCATCCATGAAAGCTTATGCTAGCAGTACACTATAATTCCCATCAGCCTCAGTCACTATGGTCAGTGTTGGGGATGGTGGGAGTCCCAAAAATATCTGGAGGGCATCACATTGACTACCTCTGGCTTATGCCACAATAATAATAAAAAGATCTTTAATGTGCCCCATAACTCTTTGTTCAAAATGGAAGGTGTTGCAATATTTCACTAATGAACAAAAGTTGCAGGAAAATTTTCTGAGAAGTCAGAGTTCTAGCATTATGTTGTAATACTGGTGTAACTATGAAGGATTGTTTGTGCAGCACTTATCTGAACCAATACAAAAGGGCAAAAGTATTATGTAAACACACCACCACATGATACATTCCTGGAAGACAAGAAGAAAGCAGGAATCAAAAGGACAGCTGCAGCAGGGTGAAGATCAATAGCAAAAAAATAATAATAATTGTGTGCTTCTCAGTTTCTGCGGAATATGCTTTTTCAGATCTTCATACTGTACTTCCCATTATATTTTACCTCTTTCTCTCTCTGATGCCATTTGTGTGGCTGCAACCAACTGATTTTGTTGTTGTTGTTAGAAACACCAGTCTCCCAAGGCTATATTAACATTTTATGAGGTTTTGTGTTCCCGTGGGAGTAAAATGATTCCACAGTTCACCTTTAAAACAGAAACTTATAAATAGAAGTTTTGGCCAACCGTGCTGTGTCTTCAGTCAAGGTGTTTCATGAAAATATTTTCTATTCAAGCTGCTTGATGTTGACATCTATATTGTGGTTTGTTAAGTTGCAGTACCTTGTGAGGTCTGAACCAAGAAACTGTAGTTTGTGCACTACTTGAAAACTAGGTTATCAGGATCTGATCCTGGAAGATCCAGGCTTGATCCCAGTTACTTCCCAGAGAGTCACAGGTAGCTGCTCATGGTAGGTCTTATATTACTGGTCACCCATTCCTTCAGAAGTAATCTGTCAAAGGCCACATGCCACTTGTATAGGATGAGAGCCCAAGGTGGGCAGTTTGCAGGATTGCATAGCAAACTTGCTCACTGACACCCCATATCTCTCCTCCTTTCTCTGCTCCCCCTCCCTCTCTCCATCCAGTTTGCATTCTCATACTGCCTTTCCCTCCTCCATTAACACAGATTACAAGTGACTGCTTGCAGTTGGCTTTCCTTCCATTGTTTCGTCCATTTCCATTTCCCCCTTTCTACTGTCCCCCCTCCCCATCCCAGGCTTCCCCAACCCTCCAGTTTCCTGCCAAGTTTTTTTCGCCCAGCCTTATTCTGTAGCAACAACATCTTCTCTACCTCTCTACCCCTATCTCTCACATTCACAAAACAGGAGAATAAATGACCCCAAGGAGGTGAACTGGGCAGCTATAGTGAACCTGCAGTGTCCCAGAGAACTGCATTAAATTAGACTGGCGACAACAGGTTCCCAAGCACTGCACTAGGGCATGCATGTAATGGATCAGTTTTAGGACTTACTGGTGTGACCTTGACCATTTATGCTGAAAGTTATTATATGTTCTATGTTCTTGAGCAGACTTCTTGAATCCAATATATCTTGGTTAATCAAGTCACATGAATATTGTCATGCAACCAGACAGGTTTCTTAGGGTCCTTGGAGATTATGGCAAAGAATGTGCTGTCAGTTGACCCATCAAAGATCCTATAGAGAAGAAGCTTGTCCCTTCCAAACATCATTTCTCTGCAAAGTTGTTTCCAAGCTGAACAAGTGTTGTAAGACTGCAAATGAAAAAAGCTGATTATTTGGGGTTGCATTTTCCACCTTGCTCAGGTTGAAAGTGTAATTCAGATTAATTGCAGCTGGACAGCTGGAAACACGCTCCCCTTCTACCAGCATCCTTTTCTTTGCTAATGCCTACAAGATGATGATACGTTTATATGTTTGAAAGGTAGACTTCTTTGATAAAATGTATGTTCCACTGAAATTTATAGCTTTCACACGCAGACCAGATGAACTAGAAATAGCAATCTGGCAAATATGATCTCTCTCAAAATAATGCTTGACTCATTCTGTGATTGTTACTTCAAGTTTCAAACCCCAAATATTTATAAATTCGTTTTTATTGTGCTTCTTGCCATATTGGTACACTAGCCTGTGTACAGCACATTGTCAAAACAGCAAAAGGTGCGTCTTTCAAAGTCCACACCTCTAAAATAGACACCTTTTTAAACTAGGTGTTTTGGGACTACAATTCCCATCATCCCTGACCACTGGTCCTGTTAGCTAGGGATGATGGGAGTTGTAGTCCCAAAACAGCTGGAGGGCCAAGTTTGGCCATCACTGAGGTAAAGGCATGACTTTACTGCAATATATTTTATTTCTCCTATCAATGGGGAGCCTGATCCAATCATGTGTGAATGAGGGCGAGAGAGCAAGCGTTCATCTCATTGTCAGAATCTGACAGGAAGAGATGGTGAGTGGGAGACCACGCTCCAAATTCACACTCGGAGAAAGGCGTTTGGAAGCTGACGAAAGCCACTTCTGTTAAAATGACTTTTATTATAAAGGAGGAACAGAATAACTTTTCTCCAGCATAAAATGCCCTTACAATACCAAATCCTGTCTTGTGCAATAAACTAATACTGCAGTCATTTCCCCCAGTCCAGTTCCTTAGGATGTTGTGAAGTTCCCTGGCTGTTCCTGTGAATGTTATGTTGCTCCTTGGCATTGCTGCTAGCCAAATCCCAATTCACCTTACAGCTCTTCTCTCTCTCGTCATTATTTTTCCTCCCTGCCTCTATCTACCACAGTCACACCTGGAACTTGGCTGCAGGGTCCCCTCACTGAATGTGCTTCACAAACTCACAGCAACACTTTCTTCTTCCTTCCTAGCCCACCCTTCCTGCTCTTCTCTTCTCTTCCCCCTTCCCCTGCCTAATTGCCCCATTGTCACTTTCCCAACATTCTGATTCCCTTGGCAACAGTTGCCATGACTGCCCAGAACTCTCTTGCCCTCAGCTAGTTACACACACACACACACACACACACACACACACATATATATATATATATATATATATATATATACCTATCCCATTTTTCCCCAGGCGACTAGCCTTATGAAATACACGAAAACCAAAACAGAAATGTTCAATGTTCAATAA
Organism: Podarcis liolepis; assembly: GCF_965112155.1. NCBI lineage: Eukaryota > Metazoa > Chordata > Lepidosauria > Squamata > Lacertidae > Podarcis > Podarcis liolepis. The sequence continues at coordinate 47,994,348 of NC_139556.1, read as the reverse complement.
ATTTGAAAATATGACTATACCTATGTCATCTGTCCCAGGGCATTTCCAGGTGGGGGTTTCATATTGCAAATGGGTTGTTCAAATGTCATCACAACAGCAGCTAGAGGGGTGTGGTGTTAGCGTTGCATTATCTGCAGAAAGAGTAAATCCAGATTAAATGGGGGAAATCCAGGCTGGCATTTTGATGGCAATGATGTCATGTGAAGCCTACAAAAAAAAAAAATTGCATGAGGTGTGCCTATCCCACAAGAAACACCCACCTGGAAGCACGGGGAAATACATTTAAAAAGTGTGGCTTAACAAAAGTTTTCCAGGTTCTTTAACTGAGCAATTTCTGAGTTCAACCAGAGAGAGCTATTGATTAACACTCTGCTCTGCAACTGTTTGCAAGCCTGTTTTTGTAAGCCTGACAGTTTGTTATCTGGATGTGTTTTGCTCATTAGCCTTAGGTCAGTGTGAAGCATCTTTCCAAGATAACACAATGTACTTTGAAATCTAAAAACCTAAAAAATAGTAAGAGCAGGTTTTATCTCTGGACTCTTTGAAGAAAATTAGGAGAAAAGTATCATGAACAAAATGTGCATAAGCAGAAATCAGGATTTGGCAATCTCTTTTAGAGGTGATGGTTTTTTTCCACTTCTGTAAGTTGCAGACCATAAGTAAATTATGAATTTTGTTCCTTGGGCACATTCTAAACACGGCAGCATTAGTTAAGAAGCTCCTTAAAGCAGTAGCGCAGTCCCTTGGGGAAGCAAACAGAACAAGGTTAACTTTCTTGCTTAGATGCTTTGAAGACAAAACTGCTTGTGTCGGCTGTTGCCCATGAAATCTCATGCTAAATTAAAACCAATTTGTCACAAAGATGCTGTAGTCGGCTATAGCACTCTGAAATCCCAAATACACAGGGCTGATATTTCCTTGCGATTTTGGTCAGCTCCTTGAAGATCTTTCGCTTCCTCTCAAATTATCCTGTCAATGCTATGGAACGGTTCGCAGGCCAGGAAGGTCCCCAAAGATTGTTTAACGCAACCTCTTCCCTCAGGCAGATTCCTCCAAACATTCTTGGACGTTCCCATTCCACCTCATGATGAGCGTGGTGTATTATAAAGCGAAAGCTAGGAAGGTTCCCTAAGGCAGGGAGGCCTGCTTGGTTCAAGGGATACATTATTCAAGTACAAAAGTGCTTGACTAGAACATCACAACTACTATTCCATTCTAAGGCAGTTTTTGTATGCCTGTTTTTTTTTTGGGGTGTATGTGCAGCATGAGGACAGTCCACCGTGGCTCCCTTTTGAGAATCTATAAAACAACCATCTTGCCTGGATAATCTTTTCATTAGCACCAAACTTGTGTTAGGGATACTCTTGAGTCTGACAGCTTATCCTCACTGAGAGGAAATTACTTGAACCATTAAACGAATTCACCAAAGGATGAGTGCAAAAGAAATATCTTTCATGGGACTGAATGGAATCATTTTTTAAAAACATTGCCATCTGTATCACCCGAACTTTCCACAGCAAACCAAAACTGTTCTGCACGTAATTATCTTGGTCTTAGGTAGGTGAGAATGGAGGTGGGAAAGAGGAACTCGGCAACAGAATGGCACATTGTGCTGTCACGCACATGTTTTTTGCTCCCTGGTAATCGACATGGCAGCAGGTGACAGCAACTTATGGCAGGCAATTAAAGTGTGGCTGCAGAGTGTCAAAACTGGATACCTAGCTTGCAGCGGCTATCACTGCCCCAGATTTGATCTCCAGTCTCTGCACTTCAAGAAAATAGTTTCCTTAAGTCCTAAGAAAAGTGTTGTGTTTTTCCTTTAAATTCTAGCCTTGGAAGTGTGCTTACCATTCGTTTATTCCTAGGGTCCAGGAGAATTTTTAACTATCCTGTCTATTTCCCTACTGCACTCCTATATTCAGTGTAGGTGATATCATTCAGTGTAAGTAGGAACAAGCAAAGCATACCATGCCCCAAACAAGTTTCATTTAAAATAAGATAAATAAAATAAAATAAAAATTGCTCTACAGATGAAACCAGGCCACATGTGCCCAAAGTTTAAACAAGCAAAAAGGGATATCAGTCATTCTAACCTGGGAATGTGGAAGTCCTCAAGTATGGAGAAATTGCTGAGATGCTTCCAAGTACCATCTCCAATGGTAGGGGTTTTGTGATCTTTGCTTAGTAGTTTCCCACACACAGCTGTGATCCCACCTGCTGCCTGAATGTGGCCTTCAACGGGGGGGGGGGGGGAGTTTCCAACTACTAATCTATTGGCTGCAGGAGCTGTATACTCATTGCACCTCTTCCACTCTGAATTAATTGTAGAAAAGATCAAGCATGTTCGCATTAGTATTATTCTAAAATTCAAAAGCTCTTCGGAGAAGAGCAAAAGGACGTGATCATTCATGCTCCAAAGAATATGGAAATAGCAAGTAAAGACCTTAACTTTAATGTCATGTGAGCTGTAAACATCTACAATTAGCCACATGCTTCTTCTAGCTTACAACTTTAACTTCATGAACCCATATTTTGCCTTTTTCTTTTAAGACTCAGTTCTAGTACGTTGCAGTTTAGGTCTGAAGCTGAGATCAGGGGTAAATATCACAACTAAAAGAGAGAGGGGGAAAAAACTCTCCTCTGCCCTTTCAAAAGCTTAAGCAAGTTGAATTGTTTTCACCTGTAGCAACAGGAAGGTAAGGAACCAAATGAATTCTGCTGGGAAATCAAAATCTGGGGGCCACCACAGAAAAGACTCTGTTCCTGATGCTGCCAACCTTTCTTCAGATAGTGGCATCTCTTGGAGCAGAGCCTCTCCTAAAGAAATCAGCATTATGGTTAGGTTTACATGGGACAAGGAGACCACATGCGGCTAAGGTTGTTTAATGCTTCAAAGATCAGTGTCAGGGATTGAATTGCACTCAGAAACCAACATGAAGACATCGAATATCATTCATCACCAGAGGTATGTACTCAGAATTTTGGGTTCCTATTAAAAGCCTGTTTGCTGCTGGGGGAGCTGCTGTTTTTAAATGCTTTTCAAGGGCAGTCCTATGTAAAGTGCATGTTAATAGAAGAAGGATTTTCTTGCTGGTCAGGTAGGGCTGTGGGTAACCCTGATCTGAAATCCTGGAGAGCTGCAGGAGTGTAGAAAATACTGAGCTTGATGGATCAATGTTCTGACTTGGTGGAAGGCAGCTTCCTATGTTTCTCATTTTAATCATTCTCTTTGCTTTGCATGAAATCTCTGTGTGTAAATTACATATTCTTGCATTAGCCTGCCCTCTTGTGGTATTCTTAGCTTCAGAACTGACAACTCATCTGGCAATTAGGTTATATCCTGATACATTTTAAAATCAACGTTCACTCTTCTTTCTCCAAAAGCTCCAGGCCACATTTTCACTGACTTTATAGCCCTTCTAGCAGGTGAACTGCTTAACAAACTCAGCACTAATACAGATGTCTTTCCACCTGAGCTTCAGGTGGCCTCTCCATCTTCCTGCATTTGGATGTTTGCTCAGGTTTGTTGGTTTTGGTTTGTAGTCATAATTACCTTTTTAATAGTTAGAGAAACTGCTTGGAGGCAGGGGGTGAACATGTGACATCACAGGGGTCAGCCAACCAGTGCCCCGTGCAATTGGCTTATGTTGCAAACAGGAAGAATCAGATTTCTGGGATTTGGTCCTGAAGAGAAGACTACAGTTCCTCTTCTGGTGTTCCACTCGTGTGATGAAAAAAGTGGGGAGAGATCGCAGCAGCCCCCACTCATAGAATCATATGCGTACATAGTCCTCTATTGCATGAATGGCAAAAACAGTGGTACCTCTGGATGCGAATGCAACCCGCGTCTGCACATGCGCAGGTCGCAATTCGCCACGTCCATGCATGCGTGTCATTTTGAGCGTCTGCGCATGCGTAAGCAGTGAAACCCAGAAGTAACGCGTTCCATTACTTCCAGGTTGCCGTGGAGCATAACCTGAAAATGCCCAACCTGAAGCATATTTAACCCGAGGTATGACTGTATGCCACTGATTGGGTGCCTGTTCACCTATATAGAACCACCTGTACCTTCAGGTGTTTGCATGGAGCCTCCTGTCAGAATCAGTACATGAAAGGAAAGGGTCCATAGGGTCATTAATCTTGTGAGCAGAGCCCCTGAAGGAGGTGGTACATATGTGTCGAATATGGCAAGTGGAATTTCTCAGTGGGATTAATAACTCAAAGTTGTGTATGTCATGCACAGCCTAAGCCTTCAAAAAGAACTCTCTTTTTTGTTCTTGTAATAGGTGTGTTACTCTCTTGCATGCATCCAGTTACAGATAGGTAGCCGTGTTGGTCTGCCATAGTCAAAATAAAAAAATTCCTTCCAGTAGCACCTTAAAGACCAACTAAGTTAGTTCTTGGTATGAGCTTTCGTGTGCATGCACACTTCTTCAGATACAACTTTCTCTTGCATGCAAAAAGTGAGGAGCAGGACTTCCGGTTCCGGTCGCGACCAGCGAGGAAGCGCGGAAAACCTGCTCTCGGTTTTTCGGGCTCTGCAGAGGCTTGGGGGAGACGCTAGGGCGCAGCGCACCCCAAAAACCCCAAGGGGGGCACCCTTGGGGGATAGGCACCCAGCAGCGAGGTAGCGGTCGTACCGTTCTCCCGAGTTCGTGCGAGGAGAGACGAAGGACCGCAAGCGCGAATTGGGCGAGGCAACGACTCTGCAGGGCAACGCCTCGAGCTTCGGCTGAGTTCAAGCGACGGGCCGCCTTAAGAAAGGAATGGAACCCCCAGCGTTTTTTTTTTATGTGTTTTTCCTTTTAATGAGCAAGGCGTAAAGCCAATGTTGGAGCTGGGCGATTCCTGGTGGACTTTGGACTGTGTATGGGAGTTCGTTCGGTGGAGGAAATAAGACGGTGCAGTCGGAAAGTTGATGATTTGAAGAGGTTTTTGAGAGTCTGTCTGAGTGAGAGTAACATGTTGTGAGGACTTAAGAACTGCTAGATTCGGATATTTAGGACTAATCGGTCCCTGGTGAGTGTTACAGTTTGTTTTGTGGGGTTGTTTTCTTCGTCTTTTTTTTTTTTTTTTTTTTTTTTGCTCACGTTGCTCACGTTGTGGCGCAGGGGCGAGCGGCCTTTGGTGTCTGCAGACCACAATTTTACAAGTAAGACCCGGAGTGCGTGCGATATCCTCGGAAGGGAGTTAAAGGCAACACCGAAGGAGATAGCAGGCACAAGGCATAAAACGAAAGGACTTTAAAGACTTTAAAGACTCTGTGTCTGCGGCTACACTTTATCTGCTCTGCCTCCTCTTTCCCCCCAACTGTGTTTGCCGCCCCTTCCTTGCGATGGTTGGAACTGAATAGGAAGATTTAAGATAGAAGAGGTGGTGCGTTGATTTAACTCAACCCCTCGCGGCTCAAAGAGGCTGGTGTATTTTATAACCTGGAATTTGGCTACAAGGGACAAAGTGGATTAACCCGGACTAGATACCTTTAAGACTTACTCGCCTCCCTGTGGCTAAAAGAGGCTGGTGTAGTTTATTTGACCTGGACTTCTACTGGGGGGTTCTTGAAATTTGAACCGTGATTATAATCTGGAAGTCATCTATAATCTTGAACTGGGCTACAAGGGATGAAAGTGGATTAACCTGAAAGCGGATTAATCTGGACTAGATACTTTTAAGACTGGACTTTTACGCCCCGCCTACGGATGGGCTAGGTGGATCATTCAGGGGTAAAGAACGAGAACGCTAGGAGGTGTAGGGGGTTTTCTCCCCAACCTTTTCTAGTGGATTGACCACAGGATTTTCGCCCCAGCTTGCCTGAAAAATCTGCCTGGACATTACTAAACTTTGAGGGGAGTAGCCAACCCCCGCCTGGGCTTTATTCTTATTTTTTGAGCTCACCTCGTGGGGTTACTATTGACAACTCCAAGCTGACGACGGTTACTAACAGGGGGGTTAAAAAGGGAAGGAAGTAACGGTAGGGGGGGAGTGAGGGAAGGGGGAAGGGGGTGCGAGATCTGGTGATGATGGGTAGGGAGGGGAAAGAGCCGAAGAAAGGGGGAGGGACCCCGGGAGAAAGAAAGATGTCGCGGCAGGAGGAAATTAAAGATTTAGATAATCTGTGGGCCAAAATAAAGGAGGAGTTCAAGCAAAATGTATTATACATGGAAAACAAATTAGGAGAGGTCCAGGAGATGATCGACCAAAAGATAGAGGGAGCAGTGGGTGAACTCTCAGCCAAAATTCAAGATCTCTCAGTAAAGTCCAAAATGATTGAGGAATCTAACAAAAAGCTGCAGAAAGAGATGAGGGAACAAAAAAAGGAGACACTGAAGGTAAAGGAAGAATTGGGTGAGCTTAGCATCTCTCAAGACAGGATTTGGGATAACTTAGCCATGGCGGATATGCGGTCAAAACAGCTCCATCTTAAATTCAGGGGAGTAGCAGAGGGGAGAAACGAAGATATTAGAGGGAAAATGATAAAAGAACTCTCTAACTGGTTAAATTTAAAGGAAGAAGAGGTGGCAGCTACGGTGGATAATGTATATAGAATGAGTAGGCCTAATCATTTGAAAGCGAGTAAGTTCTTGGGGGATTGCTTGGTGATTTTTAATTCTTCGGAAATGAAAAATTTAATTTTGAGAAAGAGCTACAATAACAGACTAAGAATTGATGGAAGGCCTATTATCATTTATAAAGAAATACCGGTCAGGCTACTTCGTAAAAGAGAAGGATATAAACAAGTGGTAGCAGCTTTGAAGAGAAATGAGATCCCATTTCGCTGGGAGTTCCCGGAGGGGATCAGCTTCTTCTATAAAGAGAAAAAATTTAGATTGCTGGATACACAGGAGGCGGATAAGTTTTTGAGAAGATATGAAAAAGATCTGGGAAGGATAGAGAATAGATTAAGGAACAGGTTGGAAAAAGAGGATGGAGAGATAAGAAATATACACGAGGAGGAGAGGAGCGCAGAGGGGGAGGTGGTGGAATCAGATGAAGAGGATGAGGAGACCGCAGTGGGAGCGGAGACTGTAGAAGAGGGGGAGCTCTCAGGAAACAAGGGAGAGAGTTCATAGTCGTCGAATTCGGTTAAAGGTTTAGAAGTAGACAAAAGGTAAATCATTACACACTCACTGAAATTTTTATCCTGGAATGTAAATGGGTTGAACGAGAAAGTTAAAAGGAATAAAATTGAGAAAGTCTTGAAAAATAAGAGATATGATGTAATCTGCTTTCAGGAAACTCATATTGCTAAAAAACACAAACATATCTTGGTGAATAAAAAATTAGGGGTAGATTTTATTAACTCCGATATTGGGGAAAAAAGAGGAGTAGTAATATATGTTAAAGAAAAATGGGAACCGACTCTGATTTGCAAGGATGAGGAAGGAAGAATTTTAGGAATTCAATTAAATTTCCGGGGGGAAAAAATTAATGTTGTAACGATATACGCTCCGAACACAAACAGAGGGGAATTTTTTGAGAAACTTGAAAGCATGTTATTAGAATTGGATAACCGAAAATTAATCTTGCTTGGGGATTTGAATGGCGTCCCAGCGCCGGATTTGGACAGGAGTACAGAGAAGGGAAAACTGAATAGGGGAAAATTGCCGAAATCATTTAGGGATATGGAAGAAAACCTAGACCTAATTGACATTTGGAGACACCAAAACCCCACCTCTAAACAGTTTACTCATTATTCCGAACCACATCAGAGCTGGGGTAGAATAGATCAGATCTGGTTGACAAGAGCACTCTCTATGAGAGTTAAGAACTGTGAGATTCACCCTAGGACATTATCAGATCATTGTGCTCTAGATATGGAAATAAAAAATGAAGTGAAGGGACAATATAGATGGAGGATGTGCGAGAACTTATTTGACAGTGAAGAGGTGAGGGAAAGAATTAAAGGCACCCTAAAAGAATACTTAAACTTAAACCTGAACAAAGAAACCTCTATAGATGTAGTCTGGGACGCCAGTAAGGCGGTCCTGAGGGGTCTCTTAATACAACAAAATAATTATAGGAGAAAGGTAAGGGAGCGTAAGAAAGAGGAGATCCTCTCTCAATTGAGAAATTATGAGAAAAAATTAACTAAAAACCCAACAGATGAGGCTGCTAACCGAGCCTCCAAGGTGTTACAATCTCAATACTCAGCAATACTAAATCAAGAGATAGAGTGGAAAATTAAATTTACAAAGCAAAGGTATTTTGAGTCGGCAAATAAAATGGGGAAGTTACTCGCCTGGCAGTTAAGAAAAAGAAAGAAACAAAATACGATAAATAAAATAATACTGGAGGATAACATCATAGAAGACCCAGAGGAAATAGAAAATAGGTTTACCCAATTCTTTGAAAAGCTATATGAAAAAGGAGGGGAAAACAGTGTAGAGATCAAGAATTATTTGGAACAAAACGAAAAGAAATATATACTAGAAGAGGATAGAATACAATTGAATAAGGAGATCACAGTAAATGAGATCAAGGAGGCCATTAGTAGAATGAAGACCGGGAAAGCCCCCGGGCCGGACGGTCTGTCCGCAAAATATTATAAAACACTAGAAGAACATCTAGCCCCGGTCCTAAAAGACGTGATCAATAATATCTTCCAGGGGGGGGAAGATCCCGGCCTCGTGGAAGGAGGCTTATATAACTCTGATCCCAAAAACAGAAAAAGAAAAAACAGATATAAAAAACTACAGGCCAATCTCTTTGCTTAACAACGATTATAAGATTTTTGCGGACATCATGGCCAGTAGACTTAAGAAGCTCCTAACGAAGTATTTACACAAAGACCAAGTGGGTTTTCTCCCAAACAGACACCAGAAAGAAAATGTCCGCCACATATTAAACATCATTGAATACCTAGATATGAGAATAGATGTCCCGGCTGCACTAATCTTTATAGACGCCGAAAAGGCCTTCGATAACGTCTCATGGGAATTCCTATTACAATGCTTGGGAAAGGCAGGCATTGAAGGTCCTTATCTGAAAGGCATTAGGGCAATATACTCAGAACAACAGGCCAGGCTGATTATAAATGATAATCTGACGAAACCATTTAAGATTAAGAAGGGTACAAGGCAGGGCTGCCCTCTGTCCCCCCTGTTATTTATAATGGTTCTAGAAGTTATTGCAAATAGAATAAGGGAGGCAGTGAATGTGAGGGGGATAAAAATTGGGAACAAAGAATTTAAGCTTAAAGCCTATGCTGATGACCTGGTTCTGTCTGTGGAGAACCCAGTGGATAGTGCAAGCAGAGTGGTTGAACTTTTGGAGGACTTTGGTAGGCTGTCCGGTTTTAGATTAAATAGGAAGAAAACAAAAGTCCTTAACAAAGAACATGACTGAACAGGAGAAAATTCATTTGGAAGAAAAGATTGGCATTAAAGCTGTGAATAAAGTGAAATATTTGGGAATTTGGCTCTCACCTAAAAATATAAACTTGGTTGAGGACAATTACAGTAAGGTGTGGCAGGATATTAAAAAGGACTTAGATACCTGGCATAGACTAAAACTCTCATGGACAGGGAGGATGGCAGCCATTAAGATGTGCATCCTCCCGAAATTATTATTCCTCTTTCAAAATATCCCGATAATTAAAGGCACCTCCCTCTTTAAGATCTGGCAAAGAACCCTGACCAAGTTTATTTGGCAGGGGAAGAGGGCCAGAGTAAAGTTGAAATATCTAACAGACTCGCGAGAAAGGTGCGGATTTGCGGTCCCAAATATTAGGTTATACTATGATGCAGCCTGTATCTGCTGGATAAAGGAGTGGGCCACCCTCAGAAACTCAGACCTCTTAGATTTGGAGGGCTTTAATATAAGATTCGGGTGGCATGCCTACCTATGGCAAGATAAAGGGGAGGTCCACAGAGGATTTTCTAACCATATTATCAGAGGCCCATTATTGGAAGTGTGGAAGAGGTATAAAAAACTGATTGAGAAAGGTATCCCATGGTGGCTTTCCCCAACTAATATTATTAAAATAAAAAAAATAAATATGGCAGATGAAAAATGCACGTATGAGGATATTCTAGAAAAGACAGAAACAGGATGGAGGGTGAAGCCTTATGAGGTACTGAAAGATAAAATAAAAGACTGGTTCCACTTCCACCAGATTCACGCCTTATGGGGTGAGCATAAGAGACTGGGCATGAATGAGAAAAAATCGTGGTTTCAGGTAGAAATCCTGGAAAGTAATAATAAATCCCTCTCAAAAATGTATAAACAATTATTGGAATGGGACACTAAGGAAGATCGGGTGAAAGGGGTTATGGTAAAATGGGAGAAAGACATTGGTCATAACATAGATTACAACAAATGGCAAATACTTTGGACGAAAGGTGTAAAATTTACAGCTTGCGTAGCTTTGCGGGAAAATCTAGAGAAAATGGTTTACCGTTGGTATTTGACCCCAGCAAAGCTAGGAAAAATGTATAAAACTGTTGACAACACCTGCTGGAGATGCAGAGATAAGGTCGGGACCTTCTTCCACATTTGGTGGACCTGTGATGTAATAAAAGAATTTTGGATGCAAATTCATGACGAAATGAAAAAAATTTTGAAATATAACATCCCCAAAACCCCCGAGCTGTTTCTTTTAGGGTTGACTGGTAAAGAAATAAAGAAAATAGATCAAACCTTTTTTCAATATGCCATGGCTGCAGCGAGGATCCAAATAGCACAAAAATGGAAAACCCCTGACTTACCTACTATAGGAGAGTGGCAATTGAGGCTATACCAATACATTGAACTAGCGAGATTAACACAAAAAATAAGACAACACAACTCGAGTAAACTCAAAGATGAATGGAATAAATTTTTAATTTATTTTGAAAACACCCAGGGAATAAATAATTTATCAGTAGACGATAGCTGAAATCATCGATGTATATTTGCTTTATTAAAACTGCAGTAATAATATAAGAATTGGTAACTCCAAGACCGGGCTGGACGGAAGCTCTGTTAATTGTACCTGCATTTATGGTTCCTTCGTCTCTCTTTTTCTTTTTTTATTCTTTTTCTTTCCTTTTTTTTACTTTTATCTTTTTTCTCTCCCTTTTTCATCCCGTATTTTCTTGACGGGACGCTTTTTTAGCCTGATGGAACACTTTTTTCTGATGGAATTCTTTCTTTGTATGTTTGTACTTGTAATACTTGTAATGTATTGTAAACTGTGCATGTTTTCTTAATAAAATAAAATAAAAAAATAAAAAAAGTGAGGAGCAAATATCCCCATTTCTTTCTGCAATAGCATTTATCTTCTTAATCTTGGTAGAACTGATTTTTCTTTTGTTTCAAACCCTTGACGATAAAGTACATAGTATCTCAGACATTTAAAAACAATGTAGAAAGTATCTAAGCTTGCATACTGTGTAACAGTATATAAAGTTACTTTTGAATATCACTCACTAGCAAACTACCAGACTGTGGAATGTGACTAAAATACATTTGTTCCTGTCCTGCGTTTGCCAACACAGGTGGGTGGATTAAATTATCCTCTAATAGCAAGAACAAGGAGCTTTCCAATAGGTCAGAAAAGGTTGCTAAGAGAGCAGGAAGCTGTCCATCTATAGAGCCACATGGAGCTGAGACAGATAAGATGGTACACCAGGATTGTCTATGCACCACTTGCATTAGTTCTGGCCCCCCAACTAACCCTGCCACTCAACTCCTTCCTGGAACATCACCTGGGCCCTGATCAAGAAAATGTGTTTGGCTATTGCCCCCTTTCCCAAAAGTCTTGTTCCTTGTGGTCTAAGACTCTGCTTGAACACCCTTTCATCTCTTTTCTCAGGATTGTGGGGTTAATTTGGGGGTGAGAGGTGGAACCAGCCAGAATGCATTTGCCCCCTAAAATCTGGAATCCCTACAAGTGTGGCACTTTCCTTGGTGGTATATGAGGAGGTTTATGAGTCTCCACTGGCCCCATCTTGATTCCCAATATAGAAATTAGGGCCAACAATGGGACCCTCCTCTGAGCAAGAAGATCCTACCTGGATTTAGTTGTAGTTCCTGTAGGGCAGTGGTAGAAACTTTTTCCAGCCTCTTGAGCAACCTTGCAAGGGACATATGCTAGTCGTGGCTGGGGCCATAGGCAAAAGTGGGGCAGATATGGCTCTTACATTTACACAACAGGATTCAACCTCAATATGTTAGCCACCATCCATCCTCCAACTGCCTCCAGACACTCACACAGGACCTTCTCCGCCTTCACTGGTTCTGATTTGAAAGAGAGGTAGAGCTGGGTGTCATCCGCATACTGATGAACACCCAGCCCAAACCCCATGATGATCTCTCCCAGCGGCTGCATGTAGATGTTAAAAAGCATGGGGGAGAGGACAGAACCCTGAGGCACCCCACAAGTGAGAGCCCAGGGGTCTGAACACTCATTCCCCCCCCACCACCACCACTTTCTGAACACGGCCCAGGAGGAAGGAGCGGAACCACTGTATGACAGTTCCCCCAGCTTCCAGCCCCTCTAGACGGTCCAGAAGGATGTTATGGTCGATGGTGTCAAAAGCTGCTAAGAGATCCAGCAGAACTAGGAAACAGCTCTCACCTTTGTCCCTGGCCCGCCGGAGATCATCAACCAGTGCGACCAAGGCAGTTTCAGTCCCATGATGAGGCCTGAATCCCGACTGGAAGGGATCCAAATGGTCCGCTTCTTCCAGGCGTGCCTGGAGTTGTTCAGCAACCACTCGCTTGATCACCTTTCCCAAGAATGGAAGATTTGAAACTAACAAATGTAATAAATAATAATAGCTCACATAATCTTCTTTTTCTCAGTAATAAAAAATAAAACATCAGACCTGTTATCATTACAGGTACACACTTGTAACAGGCCTGTATCTATAGCTTTTCAAAAGCAGCTGTCATGTTGAAGAGAGGAGAGGCCTATTTATTTATAAAATACATCTAATACATAATAAAACCATGTGAAATATTGTTAATTATCTCTCCACCCCACCCCACCCCCACCCATGGATCCTGAAATGTAAGGAGAAAGTGACTTTTTGGTCTCACTCATCTACTGAAATACAGAGTGCATCCATTGAAGTCTCAGTGGAGTTAATTCCCTCTTCAAATTAAATTTAGCTTAATCAAATAAAGAGTTTTCCAAGGAATATTCTCTTTCTATATCAGGATGTTGGTTAACATTGGCCAAAGAGGTTAGGTCTTTTTGTATAAATAATATGTCCCTGGGGCATTGCTTACATTCCAGTTTAGTACCGTGCCATCAACATAGTACCCAGAAACCTCTGTAATTGGATGAATTGAGCAGTTTTGTAACACCAAGCACTTAATCTGGTTTGATCTATGCACATAAACATAGCCTTGGAAGTTGCATATGATTTAATTTTAGCAGGAAATTAAATAGACATGAAGAGCTCATCCTTTCTGGGAGTGCTACAGTCACTTCTCAACATCATCAGCATAATGACGTGAGCACTGCTTTTCTGTTGCTGAAGATCCCTCAACAGAGCCCTTCTAGCCACTTCTCAATATGTGCAGAAAAGCCTGAATTGTGGCCATACTGACTTCCAAATATCAAGTAAAAGATCCAATATTAAATATTAGTTCCTATCAAATAGAATCGGATACCAAATGTCAAGTGTCAATAATCAAACCCTGACAACATTTTATTTATTTTTTAGCCTGATGGCCATTATAAAATTACTTTAGGCTATATATGAATCTCTGAGAATACTGGAAAGTTGTTTGGTATCCCGGTGGTCCTAATCAGAGAAACTTGAAAACCAGATCTCTGTTTGGGAATATTCTACAGCCTACAGCATGCTCCCTTTCTCCCTCCTCTCCACATGAGTAAAATATCACAGCTCCTCATGAGCCTCAAGCGATTTTTCACTCTATTTTCTCTGCATTGAAAAGGATCTCCCCTTGCTCTCCACTGTCAAAGCATTTGTTTACTAAGCCTTTGCCAGCAACATGTCATAATGAATTGATGACAAAACTGGGTTTATGTATATAATGTATGTATGTATTGTTTCTGTTGGGGTTTTTCGCATTTAAGAAACAGAAGGGGTGTCACGGCTAAAATGGCCGCTGTTTCTTTAATGCGAATAAAGCTGGGTCAGCATGACTCAGCGGCCTGTAGCAGGTTGTATATATAAAGTGAGAAATGTTAGTTTGTGCTGAGGCTGGTGTTTGGGTTGGTTAGTGCTGGTGTGTATAGTTATTCACTGGGGATTGCCACAGAATCTAGGGAAATCTGCAGATTGAAGTCCCAAGTGACAGTATAGATAAGATATACAGTAATTTGCGCACCCTGGGACCTTTGGGTGAATGATAGATTATAAAAACCGTATTTTTTGCTCTATAACACGGACCAGACCATAACACGCACGTAGTTTTTAGAGGAGGAAAACAAGAAAAAAATATTCTAAACGAAATAGTGGATATATGATTTTTGTGGTTCATACTGTAGCCACAGACATGTGATCTGACAGTGAGTTTGGAGTAGCCCAATGCAAAAATCCTGAGGATCCATGTGGATCCATGCTTTGTAACCACGGAGGAGGGAAGGAAGGGGAACCATGGATCCTCTGCTCACGACTGCAGCAGATCCCCCCCCATCACCCACAGGCATTCACTCCATAACACGCACAGACATTTCCTCTTACTTTCTAGGAGGAAAAAAGTGAGTGTTATGGTGCAAAAAATACGGTACTTTTAACAAACCAAATCAAATTAAATAATTAAATTCAGCTGCTGGGCATGGAAGCCATTTCGAAGTTTCCACTCAACTAGCAAATTGCAGGCAAAAAGTTGGGCTCCAACGGAAAGTGCCCAATAAACTCATCCTTTCATACAAAGTCTGCTGTGAGCCAATATATCAGTGAGAAACTGAGGTATTTCCCCTCCTCACCTCCACCTACATAAGCAAACCTAAGTTTGTCACAATTGCAATGTAGAGCTGCAGCCAATCAGAGCACCCCAAACATAGAGCTGAAGCAAATTAGGTCACACTGCTGAGCATATCTGTGTGATGCTCTTACAAAAACTTATTTGTTGCATTTCTACTCTACATTTTAGGTGTTGTCAGAGATTGAGATCTCCTGAGAATAGATTTTTCCTTAGAATGTGGGAAGCCAGCAGATTGACCATTGAATTTCACAGGGTGACAAGGCCACTACTCTCAAATGTGTTGGCTCTGTCATTGAGTTTTGCTTTGACAAATAACAACTGGAGTGATTCTCCATGTTTTTAGGCTTTTAATTATTTTTCTCCCCTTTTAATTAAAAATGGATCAAAATGTTCAAAAGCATGGTTGAATTAAAGTCAATAGTCAATATAAACAGAAGTCATTTCCCTTCTTTTAAAACATCTTTGGCACATGCCATGAAAGTGTAATTTACTGAAATGTAACTTGTGCACCTTTTCTTTTTTAAAAAAGAAGCACTGTAAATGCATAGCAAATAGGTATTTTTAAAATGAAGAGCAGAGCAGCTGCCCCCATGAATCTGAGAAAATAACTTTTCTTACTACAGGAAGAACTTGGATTTTACATACAATATAAAAGTGTTCTGAGTAAAAGAGCTTTGGGGTACCATTAGTAACATGTGCTTAGCATTTACCATGGCAACTGCTACTTCAGTAACAAGGAGCAAGCTGAGATCTCCTAGAATCTAGCACACAAGTTTTCATCAATTTCTTATATGCCTGTAATGTGTAACTAACGGCTAACTTCATTTTGTACTATACACAAAGAAGAAAAATCAGTTAAGGAGACTTGGGGGAACCGCAAGATATACTTGTAACACATGTCTGGGCTTCATTGCTCTGTGTGGAAACTGTTGGGAAACTGCCAGGGAGATAACGTCCATCATGGCCCCCAAGCCGGAGTTCTGGACGACCATCGGCCTCCCGTAGTCACGCAGATCCAACAGTTAGGGGCACAAAGCCTTTGGAATTCCTAGCCACATTCCTAGGCTGGGTGCACCCTCTTTCAGCAGAAAGCACAGTCAAAAGTTTGCACCGCAGAAGAGCAGAAGAGCATAATTTACAGACTTTATTAGAACATGAACAGAACAAAAGAAAACACGTCCATTCTGTCAGCGTCTCTGAGCCGACTGAGAAAACGAAAGGAATATCAGCAGAACATAAACATCCTGTGAATAGGACATGCGCAGACTCTGTGACTCCCCAAAGCCTGCTCCCTTTTAAGGTGGAACGGAAATATCCTAACATCCTCCCCCTTTCCGTGTAACCTGTTGTACCTGTGGTTCACCCAATTGCAACCTTTGTACATAAACCTTAAGTTGTTCTTTGTTAACAACCTTAGACAACAGATCAGCAGGAATTTCATTTCCTGGCATGTAGGACACCTGAATAAGTCCTTTCTGAATACACTCCCTTGCACGATGTAGCTTAATCTGCAAGTACTTGGTTCTCTGCTTGCAACTCTCGGAGTTCAGCAAAGCCAAACACGATCTATTGTCTTGATACACTTGTACAGGACATTTCACAGACACTCTGATGTCCTTAAACAGTTGCATCAACCATTCACAATCCATGAGTGAAAATGACAGAGCATTGAGTTCTGCTTCACAGGAACTTAGGCTCACTGTTGTCTGCTTCTTGCACAACCAGTCAAACAGGCAGTGGTTGTACATGTAGCATACTCCAGAAGTGCTTGTACCATCCGTGGTGTCACTTCCAAAACTTGCATCTGCAAAGATTTCAAGACCTCCAGTCTTCTGACTGGTGAACCTCAGCCTGTAGTGCATAGTCCCTTTCAAATAGCGAGCTATGCGCTTCAGAGCTTTCCAATCCTGAACTGTAGGATTGTTGGCATGTCTGCTAAGCAGATTACAGCTTACAGCAATGTCAGGTCTTGAACATCTGGCAATGAAATTCAGCTTGCCTAGAATGCATCTGTATAGCGTTGTGTCAGAAAACGCTTCAGCAGTACTATCTACCTGGTAACCTGTCACCATCGGTGTATCTGCTGGGTTTGCATCAACCAAATTCAACTTGGTTAACACATCAGCAATTTTCTGTGTTTGGTGTACCAGAAAATTACCTGCTTGGTCCTTCTCCACCTGCAGAGAAAGATAGTTGGATACCTCACCAAGATCCTTCATGTCAAAGTGCTCCTTCAGCTGAGCTAGGGTGCTTAGGTAAAAAGCCTGATTCTTCCAAAACATCAGAAGATCATCAACAAAACATAAACAATACAGTTTGTTTTGCCCCTCCTCCTTGACAAACACACATGGATCAGCTTTGCCCTGGTGAAAACCTAGAAAAAGCAATGTCTCAGTGAGTTTTGTGTTCCAACACCTGGCACTCTGCTTAAGACCATATAAGGATTTCCGCAGTTTACAGACCATTCCCTTCTGTATCTCCATCCCATCAGGTGGAAGCATGAACAGCTGTTCATTCAAAATCCCGTACAAAAAAGCTGTATTAATGTCGTGGTGGGAAACATGCAGTTTCTCCTCCGCAGCGACCTTGAGCATCAGCCGAATGCTCTCATATTTGACTGTGGGTGAGTAGGTCTCGTGGTAATCCTGTCCTGGTACCTGTGAAAAACCTCTGGCAACCAATCTGGCTTTGTGTCTGACTACCTTGCCATTCTGGTCTGTCTTGGCCTTGAAGACCCATTTGCTGCCAACCAGTCTCATTCCTGGGACTACCGGTACCAGTTCCCAAGTTTGGTTCCTGTTCAAGGAATCAACTTCAGCCTTCATGGCATTAAGCCAAGGCTCAGCATCTTTAGAGGTCAACTCCTGAACCTCTTTGAAGCTTGAAGGTTCCCATACCTTCTCTGAGCTACTAAGAACAGCAGTTGCTGTCTTAGCAAACTCATCAGCATACCTCTTTGGAGGTCTGCCTTTGGTCGCCCTTTCAGATCTGCGTACTAGACGCAAGTCTTCTGGACTCATCTCCTCTTTCTTAGGAGAAAAGTGACCAATGGTGAACAGTGGTTCTTCCAGTTCATTGTCAGACGCATCAGATGGTCTGACTGAGGCTTTTGCGCTCTGGTAGTCTGCTGTGTCGTCACTGTCACTGACATCAGCAGCAGCGCCGCCCACTGAACTGGAATCCGAACTCTGATCATCATCATCATCATCATCCTCATCAGCAGCAGCAGCAGCTTTCTCATCTTTAGCTGCTTGCTTGACATCACCTTCATCCTCCTCTGGGTAACTCTGGAAAATTCCCACATTTTCCCCCCACTTAGGATTGTACTCAACACTCCTTGTGAACTTAATGGACTTAGAGTCAGTCATCCATACCCTGTATGCACCTTTTTCGTACCCCATGAACAAACCATGTGCCCCACGCTTCCCAAGCTTGTTGGTTTGTTGTGTACGTACCCACATGTCAGAACCAAATATTTTCATGTGTTTGGTGTTGGGTTTCTTGCCAAACATCTTCTCATAGGGGGTACAACCAATGGATGATGACAATCTGCGATTAAAGGAATAAACAAAATTCCCCAAAGCCTCCCCCCAAAACTTATCAGGGAGATTGGCATCATGCAACAAGGTTTTGATTCCTTGCAGCAATGTTTGATTTGCTCTCTCCGCAAGACCATTCATCCATGGCGATCTGGGCGTTGACATGTCATGCTGGATTCCCTTCTCAGTCAGGAAAGCTTCAAACTGCTGAGAAGTAAACTCCCCGCCCCGATCAGTAAACAAAGAAGAAATACGTTTACCGTGCGCATTCTCCAACCAAGCACAGAATGCCTTAAACTTTGGAAACGCTTGCGATTTCTGTTCGAGCAAATACACATGAATGTACCTGGAAAAAGAATCAATCAGAATCATGAAGTACCTTGCTCCCCCTAAAGAGGGCGCAAGTGGCCCAACCAGGTCCGCATGCACTAGCTGGTAGGGCTTGGAAGCCTGCCTGCTAGACTCCTTGCCTTTTGGAGCAACCTTCACCTTGTTCTCTGCACAAGATACACATTTCATGTGAAATTTACAGGGTTTGATGTTCAAACCCTCAACCACCTCTGGCATCTTGGCCAGTGCCTTCCAAGAGAGGTGACAAAACCTTCGATGCGCATCGTGAATGCAACCTGCATGAAGAACTTTGTTAGTTTGTGCAACACAACAAGAATCAGCATTTGACACAACAACAGTGTCATCATAAGTTATATGGAACAAACCATCCATAAACTTTGCATGCAAATAGTCCTCTTTGCCTTTACTGATGACACAGACGCTCCTCTTGAAGGAAATCTGAAAACCACGCCCAGTAAGCTGTGGGACGCTCAACAAGTTGCTTGCAGCGCCTGGAACATACAGTACACCGCTGATGGTTGTGTGCAAACTTGCAAGTTTCACAGTCCCTTCTCCTGCAATTTGCAACGTCCTTCCATCAGCCAGGTGGATCTCACCTTCCTGAGGCTTGAAGGAGATAAAGAGATGGCGGTCCTTCGAGATGTGGCGATTCGCACCTGAATCGACAATAAACCTGCCTTTGGCTGTTGGAGCAGTCCTTACAGCAAGCAAACCCTTGTTTTGCAGTGGTGTGGGCTTTTGCAGCTTGCCCCCCTGCTTCTGGTCAGCAGACGTGCCTTTAGCCTTTGGTGAAGCTGTGCCAGTAAACAACGCTTTGTTTTTCCCTGGCGCCGCGGGCTCTTAACCCTCCCTCTGCTCCTGGCCATCTGCAGGTATCTGCGTCTGCCTCTGTTTACCTTTGCCTTTCCGGCCTCTGCAAAGGCGTTGACCTTGGTTCTCACGAGAAACAGAGCTCTCAGCTGCCGACTCCTTGGCTCCCCCTGGAGGCTGGAATGCTGCCTGGGACGACGTGACGGTCAGCTCCCCCTGCAGCTTGCAACCGGTGCCTTCAGCATCCCTGCATTCTTTCGCATTCTGGGAAACAGCTAGGACCTCCGATGCAGTCAAACTCTGGGCTGGGATTATTGGCTTGTGAGCTTTCATCAAAGCAGCCCACATTGCACGTGCAGTGGTGTTGCCAGCCAGCGTCTTAATTTCCTCAAGAGAGACGGATAGGACTATTATGTCTATCGCTTTCGAATCAGCTGATCTCCATTTCTCTGTCAGAGGAACTGGGGGGGGCTTCAGAAACGACATGCCATACCCCAAACTGACGCAGCAAACTCTCACACCATTTTGCCCAGGTTTCATAATTCTGCCCATGTAACTTAAGGCATTCAGCATTTCCAGAAGCTTGGAAAAACTCCATTTCCAGCTTTCTGCTTTAGCCGTGAGTCCTTTTAAGCCTTCAAAGACTCCTTATCTTGGCAGCCCATTAATCACGAACTCTTTGGCTCGGCTCCCAGGCCAATTAAGCCTTGCCGGAGTTCAAAAGCTCCTTGCCGAGGTAAAACAGAAAAGCGTCCCTTTCTTTCGCTTTCCCCACGTACCTCAAACGCAGTCTGTTGCAGCATTACTCTCCTGTAGGTGCTGTGAACCTGGGCCCATAACCTTGTTGTTGGGAAACTGCCAGGGAGATAACGTCCATCATGGCCCCCAAGCCGGAGTTCTGGACGACCATCGGCCTCCCGTAGTCACGCAGATCCAACAGTTAGGGGCACAAAGCCTTTGGAATTCCTAGCCACATTCCTAGGCTGGGTGCACCCTCTTTCAGCAGAAAGCACAGTCAAAAGCTTGCACCGCAGAAGAGCAGAAGAGCATAATTTACAGACTTTATTAGAACATGAACAGAACAAAAGAAAACACGTCCATTCTGTCAGCGTCTCTGAGCCGACTGAGAAAACGAAAGGAATATCAGCAGAACATAAACATCCTGTGAATAGGACATGCGCAGACTCTGTGACTCCCCAAAGCCTGCTCCCTTTTAAGGTGGAACGGAAATATCCTAACAGAAACTTCAGGAGAGCAGTAGCAAAACAATCCACCTCTCAAAGAGAGATGGGATCTGAAAGCCACATTGGCTCAGGAGAAATGCACTAAGAATTACATAAATTACATTTATTTCTTTAATTTGCCACAGCAAAATGGATGTCCTTTCAAAGTCAAGCTGAGGGTTAAAAGACAAATGGTGTGCTTTTGCTGCTGCTTATTATGGTTCATCTTCAATGACTTGCTTCTTTGTCTAACCATTAGGAATCACTATCATCTACAAGGATTCCCAAATAATTGTTTGTGTCTACTCCTGGATGTTCTCTGCAAGCAGCTTAAAGTATCTGCAAAATAGAATAGAATAGAATAGAATAGAATAGAATAGAATAGAATAGAATAGAATAGAATAGAATAGAATAGAATAGATTCTTTATTGTCATTACCTTAATGCCAGTTAAGGTAAATATTTGTGGTCTCTCTGTTTCTTCTTCCCAGTGATATCTCTCTCTCTCTCTCTCTCTCTCTCTCTCTCTCACACACACACACACACACACACACACACACACAAAATTTCCAATGAGCTGAAATGTTTTGAAGGCTAAGAGACAGTCCTTCAAAATCAGGTATGTTCCTGAAAGGACCAGCTACTCATCTTGCCACTGTGGAAAACCGGTTTTTGCACATCCTTCCCCAACTTGGTACCCTACAGATGTTTTGGACTACAACTCCCATCAGCCCCACTGAGCCTGCCCAATGGCCAGGGATTATGGGAGTTGTAGCTCAGCAATATCTAGAGAGCACCAGGTTGGGGAAGGTTACCTTAGAGCACAGTTAGCCAATGGGATGTCTTCCAGAGAAGGAGCAGAGCTCTTAAGGGGAAAGGCTACAGCTCTGGAGTTAGTGCATATGTTATGCATGCAAAAAGTCCCAGGTTCAGTGTACTTTAGTTGTCAATATTTGTTTTTAAAAGTATTACTAGTTTTATCTGTGCATTATTGATTATTGTTTTATGTAATTGTTAAAACAATTTTGTGGATTTTTGCTGTGTTTTATCAGTAATTATATTATGCACATCACTTGGAGAGTTTTGTGATTAAGTGGTTTATGAATATAAATAAGTAAAAATAATTCCCTAGTGTGCTCAGTGAAGGCTGGAAAAGACTCCTGCCTCAGACCCTAGAGCAGGGGTAGGCAACCTAAGGCCTGAGGGCTGGATGCGGCCCAATCGCCTTCTCAATCCTGCCTGCGGATGGTCTGGGAATCAGTATGTTCTTACATGAGTAGAATGTGTGCTTTTATTTAAAATGCATCTCTGGGTTATTTGTAGGCATAGGAATTCGTTCATTATTATTATTTTCAAAATCTAGTCCAGCCCATCACATGGTGAGGGACGGTGGACTGGCCCACGGCTGAAGAAGGTTGCTGACCCCTGCCCTAGAGGGCCATTGCCAGTCAGGGTCAACAGTATAGAGTTAGAGGGTTCATTGGTCTGACTTACTGTAAGGCAGCTTCCTATGTTCAGATCTTGTTGGACTACAACTTCCATCAAAACCTCAAACTCACAATTCCTTTGTCCCCAAATAGAGGAGAAAATTTTGGATGCCAGTTTGCAGGACAGAATTTTCTTTATTGCTTACCTCAGCTGGGGGGGGGGGCGGTCCATCACTAAACCTATTTTGCCACTTGCAAATAGGTTGGGGGATTTGGAGAGGCAATTTTTTTCCTCAGAGCTACAGAAGTAGTAGTCTGAAGAGGTGGCTTTGCATGGGATGGTTGATCATGTAGCAGCGTGTTTGCGGTCGTCTCTCTCACGGCACAAGCCTATGCATATCTACTCTGACGTAGTTCGATGACATTTACTCAAAGCTAAATTTTATAGGGGACGCAGGTGGCACTGTGGTCTAAACCACTGAGCCTAGGGCTGGTTGATCAGAAGGTTGGCGATTCAAAAACCCTGTGACAGGGTGAGCTCCTGTTGTTCGGTCCCAGCTCCTGCCAACCTAGCAGTTCGAAAGCTCGTCAAAGTGCAAGTAGATAAATAGGTACCACTCCGGTTGGAAGGTAAATGGCGTTTCCGTGTGCTGTTCTGGTTTCACCAGAAGCGGCTTAGTCATGCTGGACACATGCCCCAGAAAAACTGTCTGCGGACAAACATCGGCTCCCTCGGCCAGTAAAGCGAGATGAGCGTCGCAACCCCAGAGTCATTCGCTACTGGACTTAACTGTCAGGGGTCCTTTACCTTTAAATGTTATAGGGTTACAGCTTCAGTCTCTCTATTTCTTACATGTGTCTACACTTGCAATAGAGAATATCTAATGCTGTAGGTCTCCGTTATACCGGAATACCTTTCCCCACACTGACTTCAATACTGTATGTTTCTAACTTGTACATAAATGAAAACTCTTGTTCCTCTGGGTTAAAAACAGCAAACTTTTTAAACTGGTGGAAAAGAAAGCAATAGTGCCCTCTAGTGATTTGCCAAGCACTGAGCAGAGCCGTGTAATAATGCATCCTAGGGAATTTAATCTAGGGCCATAAATGGATTCGAATTTACTGATTTGTTGCATAACAGATAGCAGGACTGTGCAATTCTCACTGCACTGTATCTTTCATAAACTGCAGAATATCATTGTGATCTGTCAAATTACAATCTGTCTATATCACAGTCCTGGTTATTCAAATCAGTTCTGAGAACACTTACAAGTGCTAATCTGAAAGATTCCAAATCCATATATGAAAAGCATTTCACTCCTCATAAATTAAATAAGATATATCAGCTGAATCTATTTTGTTGGAGATGCAGGAAATTAAAAGCAGATTATATCACATTTTCTGGAGGCGCATCAAAATAAGAAATTTCTGGAGCAAAGTCCTTAAAACAATACAAAGAATAGACCATATCAAGAAATCCAAAATATTTACTTTTTTGTTTACTAAAAACAAAAGTGGGAGACATAGACTTGCAGCTTGTTTCCAGCTTGCTTCTGAGAGCTAAGATAGGTATCACACAATTATGGAAAGAAGAAAGACCCATACCTTAAGAGAGTGGATACAGAAGTCCTGGGAAATTGTTTTGTTAACTAAATTGATCCACCAAAGGAAATAATCAATTAAGCAACAAGAAGATAAATACATGAAAAATGGGCACTTTAAAAAAAATACTGGAACACAGAAACAATCTAAAACAATTGTGCTTATATGGAAATCAGAAGTTGTTCCTGCACTATAAAAAATCATTGTGTGTTAATTTGGGCCTGGCCTCCTCCATCCCAATCCTAAATACTGTACACATGATTTTTAAAGGAGTATTTGTTCATGTGTGCACATACATAAATTGGAAGAGGAGAAGTAGTAATATTACATACAGGAAAGTTGATGGCATTTCAAAGATTCTTAACATAATGATTATTATTTGATTATATTTCATAACTCCAATGAAAACTATATCCAATTCAAAAAATTCATGCTTGTATGAGATTATTTGCAAATCCTATAATTAATGTTTCTTGACTGCACTAGTTTGATTCACTTTCATAATTATCCTTGATGCTTCATAATAATTAAGTATTTAGAATAAGCGGCATGTGTAAAATTTAGAGAGTTCATTCCAGAGATTTTGACACCCCTGTAGTGAATGAGACAGTGAGCTGGGTTGCCAAATCTGCTTCTCTAGCCAGCTGCTGGGCTAGACTACAATTTAGATTCCTTGTAGTTATTTAACAAGGTTGGTGATGATGGGGGGACTTTTTTCTTCAGCACATTGCCCTAACTGATGATCAGAGAAAACTAGGAAATGATGGCCTTTAAAGATGAAGCCCAGACCTGCTAAACAAAAAGGACCAAGTGGATCAGATATTGCCAAATCCACACGCCCTGATTCTTCCTCATCAAAAATGCTTCCCTCATTCCCCAATTCAGTTGACTCCCACCCCACTCCTGACTAAAACCCATCCAAATACTTTACATTCCCTGACAGTGATGATGGCAGTTTTAGTTCTCCTGTTGTGCACCTTTCCCTGTTGTCTACCTTTCTGGAGCAGCCAAAACAGCACACACTACAAGAATACATAAGAATAGCTCATCGGGATCAGGCCAGTAGCCCATCTAATCCATCACTCTGCTCCCAGAGTGGTCAACCAATTACCATAAGATAATGGGAAGCCTGCAAGCAGGACCAGGGTTACTCTTCCCACCTGTCATTCCCAGCAGCTGGCCTTCAGGCAAACTGCCTCCAACAATGGCGGCAGAATATCATGCAACTGTGGTCCATGAACCCCTTCATTCAGAGGGTCCATGGCATGTCCCTTAAAATACAATTGAAAATCGTACAGCATCTTGCTACAACAGGCAGTAATGTTGAGTATCTGCCAAGAAACTCAGCAATTTTCAAGTAGTCTATAGAGGAAAGTTTGGGAAACACTGGGTCAGACCATGCTTATTGCAAAAAGATCTCTGTTGCAGCAAGGCATGCTGGGATGAAGGAGCGACAGCTGTTTTCCCTCTCGAGATGTAAAAGCCAGCAGCAGTTTGGCTTTGCCACTAGCATTAACCAGAGCCCAGCAGAGAACAGAAGCAAAGAAAAATGGAGATATCTTTATATTAGCAAACCTGAAGATTAATTTTAGGTGATGCACAAGGCATGGAATCTATTGAAGCCAATTCAGGTAGTGATGGGTGCTGAGCATGTTGTTCTTGTTAGGGTGTGAAACCTAAGACGCTGGCAAGTTAGCAATGTCATGTAACTTTAAGTAGTCAAGCTCGTTAAGTTGTTAAGTTGCTCAGTATATAAAGAGTGTTTGTTTCTCTGTGGTTGTGGGGCGTGAAGCAAAAATGTCCGAAAGCTCCGGAGGTGTTTCTGTTATCTTTCTGCAATAAACCTGTCTTTGGAAAGACAGGCTTCCCTGTGTCCTTATTTCTTTGCTGCTGAGACTCTGAAGCTTGTACTGCAACAAGAATCTCTGCACTGGACTTAATTAATACTCTGCAAAGAGAGCTGTTGCTGGTGGCGCAGCGGAAGTGTTTACTGGACCAGTACACAAACTCTCTTAGGTTATGGACCCCTTCTACATTTCTACAGCTGTATTGTGTGCAGAGAAAGTGAAAGCAGCTTTCAGATGAGAGAAGACCGGCTTGGTCGTAAATCCAGCTCTTAAAGGCTTCAGAGGAGGCTGGAGGCGTCTGAAAAGTGAGTAAAACAAATCCCAAGGGGAAAGAGAAGAAAGGGCACACAGAGGGAGTAGCAGCAGACCCCAAGAATGGCAATGGAAAATTTCCAGGTTCCCTTTACAAAGTTGAACTCTGCTAATTACGTGCAGTGGTCTAAGAGGGCTCAAGTCTGGTTGGAAGCCAAAGAAGTGTGGGCTGACTATGTCCAGAGGCGAAAGCCGTTTGTGGCTGTTGCAGCAGATGCCACAGCAGAGCAACGGGCTGCTGCACATGCTCAGAACAGGGAACATGATAAAATGGACACTAAAGCTAGATGCATGTTGATGGTATCGATAGACGATTCCCAATTACCTCATGTGGAAAATTTAAGGTCTGCATTTGAAATTTGGGAAGCTCTTAGGCGAATTCACCATAGAGCCACGCCCGGAGAGAAGGTGAACATTATACGTGCTTTGTATGAGTTGAAATTGAAGCCAGGGGATAGTGTGGTTGAACACACGTCACAGATGACTGAGTATTTCAACCGACTGTCATCTTTAGGTGTGAATTTTCCTGAAAATATTAAAGTTTATACTCTGCTTAGCAGCCTGCATGCAGGGTTTGAAAACTTAGTACTAACTTTACAAGTTTTGCCAGAGGACCAGCTGAATATGAATTATGTGACTGGTAGATTGTGTGAACAAGAATATCAACATCATCGAAAACGTATTGATAATTCAAATACCCCAAGGGTTGGATGTTCAGATAATTCCCAGTGTGGGGAAACTAGCAAGCAGAGCTGTAAGGAAGCCTCACAAGTGTCTGCTTTGGCCAGCAAGTCATGTTTTCGATGTGGCAGCAGGTTTCATTTGATAGCAAAGTGTCCAGAAAAGCAACAGGAATTTCAACAGTCCAAGGCCAGTTTCCAGAGTTACAGGGGAAGATGACGTAAGAACTACAAGAATCAACGATCCAGAGGGGGAGCAGGTGCTGATAAGGGACTATCTGCAATGGCAGCACAACAGAGTCCTAAAAGAAGCCAACAAACTTTGAAGTGGATAATTGACAGTGGAGCAAGTCACAGTTTAGTTCCAGCGACATCTAGTGGCCGCTTGATGAACTGCAAGACATTGCCAGTTGCAAAAACTGTGACTATAGCAGACAATAGTAAACGAGAAATGAACCTTAAAGGCACAATTTATGTTAACTGTTTGCAAACTAACCTTCCTGTTTTTGTTCTTCCAGGAATGAAGAATGGACTTTTGAGTGTGTCATGCCTGGTAAAAAGTGGTTTTAAGGTTGAGTTTGAAAATGATGTGTGCAGCATTTCAAAACAGGGGAAGGAGCTAGTTAAAATTCCCTGTGAGGATGGGCTTTTTGTTTTGGATGAAGAGCAGTTAGCAGCAGGTAGATGTTCAACAGGTGAAGCGCAAGCTAAGTGTGTAAATAAGGCTCCTCATACAGGTTGTGCACATCTACTACACAGAAGGTTAGCTCATATATGCTTTAAGTATGTAAGAAAGATGCCAAATTTAGCTGAGGAGTGTAACATTAAACCCTGTCCAAATTTTCTGGATTGTTGTGCTTGTAAACATGCTAAGGTTAAGACATGTAACTATCCTAGATCTGATAGAGAAAGCAAGAAACCCTTTGAACTTGTGCACACAGACGTGTGTGGCCCTATGCCAGTCAAATCGCTTGGAGGTGCAAGATTTATGCAGATTTTGGTGGATGATTTTTCAAGGGCTAGTTGGGTTTTCTTTCTGAAAGAAAAATCACAAGCAGCTTCCATCCTGATGGATTGGATTGAAGAAGTCGAATGTAAATTTGACACCAGGGTACGTAAAATACAATCAGATCGTGGTGGGGAATATGTGAACCACACGCTGGAGACATGGTTAAAAAGGAAAGGTATAGTTCATAGACTTACCAATCCCTATTCACCACAGGAGAATGCAGTTGCCGAAAGAAAATTTCGAACATTACAGGAAGCCATTGCTGCTTTGCTGTTTGATTCTGGACTTCCACAGCGTTTTTGGGCTGAGGCTGCACTGTATGCGAATTATACTTTTAACAGAGTGTACAATAGCACAGTAAGCAACACTCCTTACTTCATGCTATTTGGGAAAAAACCAAAAATTGATCATCTAAGAGTTTTTGGATGTCGTGCTTATGTGCTGGTGCCTAGGGCACAACGTAGGAAAGGCGATCCTAGGTCTAAAGAAATGTTTTTCTGTGGTTATCAAGCAAACACAAAAGGTTGGAGATTTGTGAATGTAGAAGGCAATCAAACAAAAATCACAATCAGCAGAAGTGCGGAATTTTGTGAACAGGATGGTTGGAATAAAATTCATGGGAATCCTGACATACTATTTGATGTGGTGAACAGTAGCAATGAAACTCAGGCCCCAGGGCAGGTATTAGTTCCAGAACAGACTGAGGAATTTAAGTCTGAGGACGAGGGTGAGAAATCGCCTAGTTCACCCAAGTCTGTAAAGTCAGAATCTTCTAGCTCTAAAAGTTCACCTATACAGCAAGAGAGACGTGTAAAGTCAGAATCAGAAAGTTCTTCAACTACTAGTGACAAACAGGTGACGACTAGTGATTCTGGGTCAGAGGGGGAAACTGAAGGAACATCGCAGGAACTGTTAAGGCGTTCTCAGCGTACCAACAAAGGTAAACCTCCTGAAAGGTACCAAGCTATCAGTGTTTGGGCTGGTTTGGCAAATTGTGAACCTGAAAGTTTTGAGGAGGTTGAGCAATTACCCCAGGAGGAGGCCAGTAGGTGGCGTGAGGCCATGCAAAAGGAGTTGAATTCTATGAAAGAACTGGGTGTGTTTTCCATCACCAAACTGCCAGAAGGTACCAAGGCAGTAAGTTGTAGGTGGGTGTACAGGATAAAGACAACAGCGATGGGGAAACCAGAGTACAAAGCAAGGCTTGTAGCTCGAGGTTTTACGCAAAGAAAGGGGTTACATTATTCCGAAGTCTATGCACCCACTTCAAGGAGTGAAACCCTACGGGCACTATTAACAGTTGCTGCTCAGAAAGGGTTCAAAGTGAATCAATTTGATGTCTCTACAGCTTATCTTCATTCAGACTTGGCTGAAGAGCTCTATATGGAGCTACCGCCAGGATTGAAAGTTGGTAAATCAAATCAGGTATGGAAACTACATAAATCTATTTATGGACTCAAGCAATCTGCTCATAATTGGAATGAGTGTTTGAATGATGTTTTGGTAGGCATTGGTTTTAGCAGGAGCAAGGCTGACAATTGCTTATATTTCAGAAGTTCAGGAGATGCTCAAGAATCTTTGCTTGTTTATGTAGATGACCTGATTTATACTTCAAAGACACAAGAACAAGTAAAAAAACTAGCCAAAGAGTTAAATAAACACTTCAAAGTTAAGAATCTTGGTGATGTGAAGGTCTATCTTGGTGTTCAGATAGATAGAACCAAAAATGGCAGTTTTCTACTAAATCAAAAAGGCAAGATATTGCAAATGTTGAAAAAGTTTAACATGACGGAGTGTGCAGGTGTTAGAACACCAATGGAAATGGGTTTTGTAAAAGACAATGAGTTCAAGGATAGTGCTGAATTCAAGCATGCTGAAATCTTTCAGTCAGCACTGGGAAGCTTACTTCATCTTTCGCAATGGAGTAGACCAGATATTGCTTACGCTGTTAACTTACTCAGCAGAGAAGCTTCGAAACCTAGTGTGAATGCATGGAAAGGAATTCAAAGAGTGTTAAGATATTTACAATACACCAAAGATTTTTGCCTTGAATTATCTTCGGAAGGACAAGCACAGATTACTTGTTGGGCAGATAGTGATTGGGCGAATTTAAAGGATAGAAAATCAGTGTCTGGCTGTGTAATAAAATTTGGTAACTCTCTGATTGGGTGGAGATCCAAGAAACAGAACCTAATTGCTTTGTCGTCAACAGAAGCTGAGTTCTGTGCCTTATCTGAGTTATGTAGAGATCTAGAATTTTACAAATGCTTGGCACAAGAGATGTATGAAAAGGCCATCACTCCAATCACTGTATGGGGTGATAATCAACCGTGTCTTAAGTTAGCACAAAATGGGCAGTTTAAAGGTCGTACAAAACATTTGGATATCCGCTTTCAAAATGTTTGTCAAACGGTAAAAGCAGGAATTGTTAAATTAAATTACTGTCCCAGTCATGAAAATCAAGCTGATGGTTTTACAAAACCGCTTGGGTTTCAGCGGCATGAAAACTTTTGTGAAGAAATGGGTCTGAAGTAATTTTTGTTTTTTGTATTGCCAGCGAGAGGGGGTGTTAGGGTGTGAAACCTAAGACGCTGGCAAGTTAGCAATGTCATGTAACTTTAAGTAGTCAAGCTCGTTAAGTTGTTAAGTTGCTCAGTATATAAAGAGTGTTTGTTTCTCTGTGGTTGTGGGGCGTGAAGCAAAAATGTCCGAAAGCTCCGGAGGTGTTTCTGTTATCTTTCTGCAATAAACCTGTCTTTGGAAAGACAGGCTTCCCTGTGTCCTTATTTCTTTGCTGCTGAGACTCTGAAGCTTGTACTGCAACAAGAATCTCTGCACTGGACTTAATTAATACTCTGCAAAGAGAGCTGTTGCTGGTGGCGCAGCGGAAGTGTTTACTGGACCAGTACACAAACTCTCTTAGTTCTTTCCCCTGTCATTAGGCAATAAATTGAAAGGTGGTGGTCTTAAACTTTTGGAGCAGCTGCTTTTGATATTCTTTAGTATTCAAAATGTAACCATGGTGCATATTTGTTTATTTATTTACTGTCTTTATAAATGGAGCTCAGGGTAGTTAAAGTCACAGTATACAGTCATAAGTGCAGATGTAGCGTATAGGCAATGTACCTTTTGCAATTGCCACATAACATCATTTCCTGGCCAATCCTTCAGTGTAGCAGCACCAATGTTCTGCAGCTCCCTGGCTGTTAGGATTAGGCAGGTGCCTTCATTGTATTGTTTTCCATGTCTGCTATAAAGGTTTTTAAAGGCAGGCCTATCCAAGACACATAATTTATGATGCCTTAATAGCAGGATTTCCAATTGTGCCTTTAAGGTATGTCTTTTAATTACAGGCTGCCTTGTTGTGCCACAGTCCTGTAGAAAATAACAGATGCCCCATATTTGCACAGAACAATCCAATGCCACAGATTCATAAAAAAAGCCCTTTGTTGTTGTTGCTTTCCAAAATTCTGATCTTGTACGCTGCAGGATCCCAATGGCTTCTAGCAGCTTTCAGCTCAGCGGTCTATTAAACCCCCACCAAGTTGACTTGTGTATGAATCATTTTAAGCACCATTATGTTGATACAGCACAGGGACAAGGCAGCTATTTCATAAAATGTTAATGTTTCAAAGGCAAGCCTGGATAGGGGCTTGAGGAGCTTGTCGCTATCGAAAATAATGATTACCATCAGCCTAGGGCAGGGAAGTTTCACACCCAAGAGCCATACTGGAAACTTAGTTACTTATCATCATCAGAAGAGGCCATGGCAAGTTTGCCACTTTTTGTTAATGTACCAGGGAAATCTCCCAGCACATCTCTTGCTAGCTGAGCCCTCCAGTTGACTGGGAGGATAAAAGGGGGCTGATCTTGCCAAGCCAAATTTATGCTTGCTCTTATACAATATCAGGGGCTCATATTGCATCCATTAATTCCTTTTCAGCATCTCTGGACTGCTTTTCAGAGAAAAACCCAGCTGACACAGAACATAAAACATTGCACGACAACATCCTGTTTCACTGCAATGCAGCCATGTTAAACAGCAGTTTCAAACATCTCACAATCCCGTCCAACACCCATATAAAGCTAACTAAGCCACAGGAAAACCATTTTATGCCAAGCGTGCCGAGTCCTCGTCAGACATGTTCAGTCTGAAGAGGGCTTCTAGATGTGAATGCGCTCAAAGATCCCAGCCGTCCAGAACCCTGTGTGATCACAGTTCATGATTATGGAGAAGTTTCTACATGTATTCAACCAAAGCTATACAGTGGTACCTCGGGTTAAGAACTTAATTCGTTCTGGAGGTCCGTTCTTAACCTGAAACAGTTCTTAACCTGAGGTACCACTTTAGCTAATGGGGCCTCCCGCTGCCGCCCTGCCACCACTGTGCGATCTCTGTTCTCACCCTGAAGCAAAGTTCTTACCCAATGTACTATTTCTGGGTTAGAGGAGTCTGTAACATGAAGCATCTGTAACCTGAAGCGTCTGTAACCCAAGGTACCATTGTATTCAGACATTTGCATGTAATGTAAGGCAACCCCTCATGTTGAGGTCAGGACTTGCAGGCACAGCCCCTTCTCTCCTCCAGGTTTTAAACCACTGGCAAACTGGCCCAGTCCTACTGAGATCTAGTGTGTTTTGTGTTTCTGGTCTTGGTCTTCAGTCCTGACTTGTTCAGTTCTGCCTCCTCAGGTTGTGCTTTCTCTTTGGTCCCTACACCTGGCTCGTTCTACCAGGCCAGCCTTGGGGTTTCCATTCTGTTCTGGATTGCTCTTTAGTCCTGACTCCTTGTTCCCAGTTACGGGCACAATCCAGGCCACTGTCCATGCCTTGACACTTTATTTGTATGTTCTAAGCATAGGAATACAGGGAGCTGCCTTATATGGAGTCAAACCATGGGTCAACCTAGTTCAGCATTGTCATTACTGACCGGAAGCAGCTCTCCAGGATTTCAGACAACAAGCAGAACTTCCCAGGGATTGGACTTGGGAACTTCTGCATGCAGAACATATGTTCTACCACTGAGCTATTGGTCTTTCCCTTATATCAGATCAATAGACAACAGAGATATCATTAAAAGAAAAAGAAACTATACAGGGATACATATGGCATCAAACAATTTCCTGTCATGGTTTGAAACAAAGAACAGCTGATCAGAACACAGTTGTTCTTTGAGTATCCTCACTGTGTGTGTTTTGCTGACAGTTATGAAGCTCTACAGGCTCACAATTGGTTGGTTGGTTGGTAGGTAGGTAGCCCACAAGAGCGTACATCATAATTAATGTGCTAGTGTTTAGATACCACAATAGGTATTTTGTGTTGCCTTATTTCATGCGTTATTTTCTGGGAGTAGGCGGCCCCATTTTGGAAATTGCACCAGCCCCCCCCCTTTAATCTAAATCATAGTTAAGAGTAGACCCAGTGAGATCAATTTACTTTAGTGGACCTACTCTGATTTAGTCGGATGCAACCAATAGAATATAAACTAATATGATACATGGCAATTCAGCAATTTTCAGTACTCATGGCTGTAGTGTAGATCCACCCTTTTTCGTGACAAAAATGTCCTATATTTAGGTTGAAGAGTCCAGAGAATATCGAAACAGCAACCTCCTTTCCACCATATGGATCTAAACTTACTTGAAATAATTTCAGAAAGTCAAAAAAAGAGTTTGAAGTAGCAGAGAAGAAACTCATCTGTTTTGCAAACTTATTGCAAAGAACAGTGTTATCCCTGAACGCAAGGTGGCAGCACAGCACTTGCCTTTCCTCTTTTTAATCTATTATTTCAAAGGCCAGCAGAAAAAGATAGTGCTTTCACTAGGGACAGACATTGTTCAGGGTAACGTTAAACACATGTACGTGCTCAATCTGGACAAGGTATCTAATGTAAATTGCTTTCTTGCAAAGAGCTTAGTGTCTTCTTATACACACACACAAAATGCCTCTGGCTTAGTTGGGAAACTTGGTTAATTCTTGGCAAGGTGACAGACGCATAGCTTGAAGGAACTTCTTTGTTTATCTTGAGATTATTAGGTTGAAAAAAGACATGCCTGAGCCCTGGGATCAACAGGCAACAATGCCTTGTTTTCTACATAAATATAAAAGTCAGTTTGTCTTGTTTCAAGGCTAATTTTTTCTTTGTGGTATGATTATACTCTGTTTCTGCTTCCAGCTTTCCAAAACTCATAGATATATTGCAAAGCTTTACTAAAATATTTTTTGCTACTAAAGGCACAAAACAAGAGGTTAGAGGATGTTTTGAAATCCACCCTTTCCTGAATCTATGTTATCTTCAGCCTCCCCTCGATTCCCACAGTTAAAGAGAAATTAGTGGAACTAAATGATAAGTCCTAATTAATTTGTATTTTGACAACGTATGAAGCTTGACAAGTACTCTGGCAATGGTGCAAAACCTTGGTCCAGGAAATGCTAGTCTTTTACGCTAAAGTGCCACTCTGAATAATGCTGCTGGAATATTTGGGATTTGTTCAACTGGTCTTAGTCCAAACCAGATTGCAGTGCCCTGTAGGTTACTCATTATCTCCTTACCCTTGAGAACAGTATGGTCAAAACTCTGAGGCTCGTGGGAACGTGATCCTGGACCATAAACAAGTACCAAAACATGGGACATATAATGTTGGGAAGGTAGTTTTAAGAACTTGTGGGGAAATTTTCCCTTACATTTATGATCTCTTTGTAAAAGGAGAGCAAGCAGGCCCTGGGTCACCCATTTTCACTGGTGGCCCCAGGGCTGGTGAATAACCTCCCTGAAGAAATTCACTATGCAACTGGACTTCGTAATTGTAGGCATGCTGTTAAAACTTTTTACTCTGCAGCTTGTTGGTGTTTGGTGGAACTATTGCTCTTGTTTGCTGTGTTTTATTACTCAGTGCTGGTTTGATTGTACACTGCCTTGGGTATCATTCTTTCACAGAAATGTTATAAATAATATAGCTATATATATATATACAGGGCAGACTATCCTGACCAGTAGTGTGGGTTGGAGAGAGATCTGGGATACATCCACTTGACTCCACTAAGCTCTGCCAGCAGGCCGTGCATCTGAACTACAGTGGAATGGAGGCAGGGTGAAGAAGAGTTGGGCCACCCAAGGATCTGCTGGCTCTTAAGCCTGGAGTTGGCACAGCAAAAAAATCTGGGAGGGAGGCTTCTGTCCTAGATGGCATGAGCAGTGGGGCTTCATATATGGCAGTGGCTCCACCATTTTGTTCAGCCATGCTGCTTGTTGGTCTAGAAGTTAGGCTTGCCCCCTTATTGCTCCCTATAACACTAGATCCCTAAGCAAATACACACCCCTGAGCTTACGTTTAGTGGTGCATCATCAGAACTCGCTATGCATTGGGCCCATCTATTTTTTTCAGCCTCTAATCTATTTCAATTCTCTTCACTGCATGATGGGCTGAGTCACATAACTTGGTGTGAGATTTGGCAGAAAAATAGAACCGCAGCCTAATGGCCAAACTGCCCATTACATGAAGCACACTGTTTAAACATTCAGTTAGGATCTGCCACTTCAGCCCCTTAATGAATGCAGGAGGGCCATGGCAGAATTAACCTCCCCGCTCCCCCATTTCCTGCTCCCTCTCTCTAAAATCACCCTCCCTCCAGGTGCTTTTTGCCCCGTAAGGTATTGATGAAGCAAATAGCACATTCTAGATGCCTTTGTTGGTGGTAAAGAAACTGGAGGGAGGATTTAACCCCCCTACCCCGCATGCCACAACCCCATCTAGTCTTGACCCAACCACCCCACCCCCTCTTAACAGCTGCTTTTCTTACAAAGGAGAGCAGGCAAGTCATAAACATGTGTTGCACAAGGACTTTATGTAACATGTAGTTTGTCCCTATGATGGCTCCCTAGTGTCATGGCTAACAAAGATGCTGAGGAATGTGTGAGATCTGCAGAGAATTACCCTCAACATCCTCCCATACCTTTAATCCACAGCTGCACTCCAAGAAATATTACCTGTCTGCTTTTGCTTTTCCCCTTGAGTGGGATCCATGCTCTTAGGTATCCCTGG
The DNA here is from genome assembly GCF_965112155.1 of Podarcis liolepis. NCBI lineage: Eukaryota > Metazoa > Chordata > Lepidosauria > Squamata > Lacertidae > Podarcis > Podarcis liolepis. Next base: position 47,958,621 of record NC_139556.1, on the reverse strand, counting down.
GTTTCTATGCAATAATAATGAAGGAAAGAGGCCTTTCAAAGAGGTCTCCAAGAAGCAAAGTGTGAACTGTAGGAGAGAAAATGGAAATAAAAATATAACAAAATGGATGAGAGTCTCATGGGTAGGGGTGTGAGAGAGGGAGAGGGGAGGGGTAATGGAGGGAGATATTGAAGGAAGGCTTCAAGAACGAATGTCTGCAATGAAGATCTCATCACACTGCTCCAGGGTCCTGCAGGGCTGTTTTCCTTTGGAGTTAATGGTGATGGTGGTTGTTTTGTTTTGGGGTTTGTTTGTTTGTTTTGCAGTGTGTGATATGCTTTTATCTGTGCCTGCTTGCAACAATACTTTTTATCTGTTAAGTTAAAATTTATCTTCCCAATGTGCTTGCATCAGTATTTTGAATGCTACAGTTAATATTCCCTTTCTATTTTGGAATCAATACCTTTGGGGTGGGGATAGGACAAATTCTCCATCTCTTTTTGTCTTTCAGATTTTCATGTACTGTATGTTACTGAGGTGCCAGCTAACTGGCTAGGGCTGAGCTTCCTGGATGCTCTTGGGGACAAGAAACACTTTCTGATGGAGTGGTGTGAGAAGGCAGCCGGTGATCATTCCCTCCTGGTCCCACTCATCCCCATCTCTTTGAAAGCCAAGTGGAGATAAACTGCATTGCTAGGTGGGTGCCAGTGTTGATACTTCCTCTCTTTTTTACATGGTTATTAATGATGTTGCTGTTGGGAGAGCATAGATTATACAGTGAACTAGTTAAGCTGATGTAAACTAGGTCTCATGGCAGCTATCTTAATTGTGGTGTAGGCCTAGCTTGCACATTGTTTGATTGTGTAGCCTAGGGGTGTCTACTCCACAAGCTGTATTTAGCCTAAGTGATATGTGGTGGTCCCTAAGACCTCCAATAATGCAATGTTTGTGGTGGCAAAAAGGGGGGGACTACTCTGCTATTGACAGGCAAGGTGTGCAAAGGAACCCCCCAAGGTTTTCAGAGTAGTTAAGCCTCAGCATTTGTGGTTGAGAAGCCAATAACAGAGTCAGCTTGAGAGTCATAGGTCTGTTGCTTATTGCTACTGCAGTCACAACAGCTTGTATCAGATACACATCTCAAATAAGCATCCTGCCCCCTTCCATGGGAAAGCTTGGCACCGTTTTGCTTTACTGTGGGCTGTGATGTGTTACTTCCATTGAGTCCTTTCTGGGGAAAGTTTCTTTTTCTTTCTTTTCTTTTCTTTCTCATGCAAAACATTTTTTTAACTAGTAGCCATTGAGAAGGGCATATGGGGTGTTGAGGAGGGGTAGTACCTCTGGTGGGGGACTCAACTCTCACCTGTGGCTCCTAGAAGCTGTTAGCATGTGACAGAGGCCACATCCCAGGAAACTGCTTTGACTAAACCAGTTGAGGAAACTGCTTTGACTAAACCAGTTGAGGGTAGCCAATGGGTCTCAAACCCTTGTTCAGATAGGGGCTTCCCATGCATGAGGGGGAGATAATGTGAATAAGTACTACTTCAGAATGGATTACTTGGACCCTGAGAAGTTCCTTGGGGGGAAGGCTCAAGGAGCTAATCAAAAAGCTCATTGGTCTAGAATGGACAGTGAGGGAAGTCAACTCAATATGTGTATGCATGAATTTGTGTGTGTATGGGTATGTGTGGCGAATTTGTATTGTGTGTGTATGCATGCACAACTTAGAGCAAGTGCATGTTTGGTGGCCCAAACCACTTTGTCCTAGTTTGTGGCCATTCTTGAATGCTGCCCTTGGGCTGAAAATATTAACCACACCTGGCCTAAGCTAATCATCAGGCCTAATCATCAGGATTTTAGGCTGTGTACTTCAGTGGAATATTGTAATTCTATAGCTAGATCTGCTCTGTAAGTCAAACTCCCAGTACTTTCGATAGCTTTTGGATGAGACCCATATTGCATAGGGACAGAAACAGCACATAACTATACCAAACGAAAAGCAAAGCTATAATTTCCCTCCCTCCTTCTTCTTTTATTTTATTTGATTGTAAACTTATTATGACTGGATCATATTCTTACATCAGTTTGAAAGTCAGCCCTCTTTTCAATTAATATTTTAGAGTAAGTCACCATTGAGAAAATTCTTCTCTTGATCACTGTTACAGTGGAAGGATTCATTCTGCTTTGGGCTTACTAAAACACAATCATCCATTAAAAAGTTACTTGGTTTTGAATTAAGTTACACAGCTCAGGCAGATTCAATAGGTTTATTATGGGCAAAGAGAACACATATTGAAGAGTTTGTTGAAATTAAAAACAGACTTCCAGATGAAAATCAATTAACTTTTAATGGTTAAAAAGCTGTTTTGAATAGTTTCAAAAGAACGCGAGACATATCTTAAAAATTAGAATGAATGTGCATTTTTAGGTGGCTAGTGCTTTCTGTACTGTAACAATAGCTTAAAAATGGCATTTCAAAAACCATAACCACAGAATGCGAGACTGCTTCATATCAAGGCTATTGGCGCACTGTTTGCTGAGAGAGAGAAAAGTTTACAAAAGACATTGATAGAGCTTTATGTTCTTCTATGGCAAATCTGATATAACTTCGTTGACATATTGTATGCTGAACGTGGAGACAAAGATTTAACTGCAGTAGGCTTGCTTGGCCTCAGAGTGGGCAATTGCTTACAGCTGAAAACAAGTTTTAAAAATAATCCCAAGCACTGTGTTTGTGGTACCGGAATTGACACATCAGGATTTTTTCCATAAAAAAGCTTCATCAGAAAGAACTTGAGCCAGTTTTGTGTTGAAAGGCTGATAGAAATCTCGTAGAATTTCCTTTGTGATAGGTAACATGGGGCCCAAATTGCGATCTTCAGGCCTCCTAGTGTTTGATGCAGGACTTTTGGTAATTAGAGCTTCTTCTTTTTCACTTAGAGCACCTGTAGTAAAATTAAGAAAAAGAAAAAGATAACCACAAAATATGCTTGTATAGCTTTCTGTTATGCATTTCCTGAAACATTTCTAAGTTAAGTGACATGAGATGTATAAACGTGGCTTTTGGACATTATAGCTTGTTGTCTGAACAGGAAGCATGGCTTCTTGGCAGTGCCTGAAGCACACACCACCCCTTTTATTAGGACCAAACTATACATGGCATGAAATGTTTGCACGCATTTACTATACAAGATTTTGGTTTTTAAATTGTTGTTCTTTTGTTCTTTTCAGCTGGTAGGGATAAACAGCCCCATGGAATGTAGAGAGGAAGCTTAGCCTTTTCTGTACATGCACCAAAAATCCCCCATCCGCAACTGCTATTGATGCCAATGGAAACTTCTCTGCTAGGGCTAATATAGCAGCTTTGGAAAGAATGTATATGAAGAAGAAGAGCTCTCTGCTGGATCAGGCCAAAGGCACATCTAGTCCTGTGCCCTGTTCTCACAGTAGCAAACCAGATGCTTGTGGAAACCCTAGAAGCAAGACTTGAGCACAACAGCACTCTTCCTACTTGTGATTCCCGGAAACTGGTATTCAGAAGCATGCTGTCTCCAACAGTGGAGATAGAACATTGTCATCATGGCTAGTAGCCACTGATAGCCTTGTGCTCCTTGAAGTTGTCATTAAGGACCTTTTTCAGTGCGACTCCATTATGTGAGGAAAGGGTTACCGTATTTTTTGTCCCATAGGACGCTCCGTCCCATAGGACGCACCTGGGTTTTTTGGGGGGGAAATAAAGGGAAAATTTTTTTCCCTTTATTTCCCCCCCAAAAGCAGGTCAGGGAAACAGAACCAGGTCAAGGAACAGTGGGATGGCGGCGCTGCGCCTCCCTGCTGTCCCCCGAGCTTGTGGGGCTGGCCGATGTCTGCCTGGCGCGAGGGGCGCTCTGCTTCAGGGAGCCCCTCGCGCCAGGCGGCAGGCTGCTATCCGCAGCGTGGGGAGCCCTGCGGGGAACTCCTGCAAGGCTCCCCACGCTGCGGATGTCTGCCTGGCACGGGGGGCGCTCTGCTTCAGGGCGCCCCTCGCGCTGGGCGGGAGGCTGCTATCCGCAGCGTGGGGAGCCCTGCGGGGAACTCCTGCAGGGCTCCAACACACTGCGGATGTCTGCCTGGCACGGGGGGCGCTCTGCTTCAGGGCGCCCCTCGCGCTGGGCGGGAGGCTGCTATCCGCAGCGTGGGGAGCCCTGCGGGGAACTCCTGCAGGGCTCCAACACACTGCGGATGTCTGCCCGGCGCGGGGGGCGCTCTGCTTCAGGGCGCCCCTCGCGCTGGGCGGCAGGCTGCTATCCGCAGCCTAGACATCCCTGCGGGACCTCCCGCAGGGCTGCCTAGGCTGCGGATGTCTTCCTGAAGCCTGGAGAGCGAGGGGGTCGGTGCGCACCGACCCCTCTCGCTCTCCAATCTTCAGCAAAAGCCTGCATTCGCCCCATAGGACGCACCCAGATTTCCCTTTCATTTTTGGAGGGGGAAAAGTGCGTCCTATAGGGCGAAAAATACGGTAATTCTCCCCTTCTCTTGCACAATGGCTCTGGTTATGTTCACTGACATTCCCACTCTTTAAGGAAGGGAATTCATGCATATTGAATGCTTGCATGCATTTAACCTCAGATCATTGTTTGCCCCATAGGAGCGTGAGCTTGAGATGCAGAAATAGGGGTTCTAGCCATTTTGTCCTACTCAAGAGTACCCCCCTTGAAAAGAATGAATATAATTAACTTTGGGCCTTTATTTTCAGTGAGTCTACTGTGAATAGAACTTAGCTGGATACAACCCTAGGTATGTTAGTTCAGAGGGACCATGTGAAAACATGAAGAGTGTGACTCCTGTTCCACTTGCAAGCCATTCTAAGTAAATATGTGTTCTTTTATTTCTTTACACAATGTAAAAAAAAAAATTCCCTGCTGGTGCTGGATCGTTCTAGCTCAACACCCTAATTCCCACATATTAATACAAGTTTAATGCAACTGTTCTACTCCAGGTTATGTTCTGTAGTATTTAGACAGTTTTTAAATACTTAAAAGTTAACTGCATTTAAAACATAATATGATTCCATCCCCCATGTATCACTTAAATCATTTTGCATCGTAAGCAGCATGAATTGTTCATCTATTTTTAAAATGTCTAAACCAACCTTCATCCAAACAGAATAAATCCTTATGGCTGATTGTTTTCTCGGAACAATTTAGCATAAAATAATCATGAATGTACATTCTTTCTCCTTTTTTCTTAAAAGTTATCCTCTTATGATGGAGCTCCTGATGTCAGGAAGCATTTATGTCACTCATGCATAGAGGTCCAGCACACCCTCATGCAAAAATGATAGCAATTCACTTTTGAAATATATTACATGCTGCAACCTTTTGATGATCTAAAGCAGAGGTAGGCCACCTTGACATCTGGGTGGAGCTGAATACAAGCCCAGGAATCAGCTCCACTTGGGAGCAGTTCCCAGCAGGACTTGCATTGGTGCCATTTAAACAAAAAACACCAAACCCAAGTCCCATTTGTAGGGGAACAATTGGAACCACACTCAAATGCTCCCGATTGTTCCTTTGCAGTTGCAGCTTTCCCTTACCCACAGATGGCAGCAGGTGGACACGGCAAAAGAAAAAATGGCCTCATGGGCCAAATTAGAATCCCTGGTGGGCCTAATTTAGCCTGTGGACCACGGTTCCCCATGCCTGATTCCCAAACCTGACCTAAAGGCTGCTATTTAGCATAGCAGCACATGTTGATCAGTTTCCACATAGAAATGGTTCACTGAAGGCCATTTTTGATATAGATAATCACTAAATTGCTCCATGTGGAGGGGGGGAGTGTGCAGCCATAACTTGATGCAACTGCACTACTTCATAAGTCTGTACATCTGCCAGTTCTTCCAATGAACATGCAACATTCTTAAATGCAATATTCTTATACTATCTGTATAGGAAAGCATGTGGCAAGTGACCCAAAGGTAACATGAACCTGTGGATTAAAATTAAATTTAAAATAGCATACCTCTTGGTTAAAGAATGGCTAAATTTAAGCAACTTGTTTTTCTTTAAATTTGAATATATGTGATCTAACTACAGAGCAATTACCAGGGACTGTCTGAGAGCAGATTTAGGAAGGGGGCTGAAGCAGATCCTTAGAAAAACAGGGCAATTTCATTAAATGTGCTTTAATCAGAAAGGTCAGAAAATTTCCTACCTAAATCCAGAAACTGGAACACCATGTGCATAGTAAACTTAACGTTGGATGCATGATCCTCCAAGCGGAGAACTAGTATTTGATCTTTATTAAAAACTGTCAGCCAGTCCAAGAGAAAAACAACATACAGACCAACCTGGAGCCTTACCTAAAAGAATGAAAAACAAAATAAATTATTGTTTTAAGAAAACACTCCAAATGAATTGGCCATGGCAGACAACAATAAGTGAGATTATGCAAGGCATAGTTTTATTGCAGGAATGTGACATACTCGTGGGTCACCATATTTGCTATAGCAGAGGACTCCCATTCCTGAAATTAGACTTTGGAAGGCTAACTTCTTACCTCCGCCTCTGCACCCATATTAGGCTTGAAAAACAGCAAGAAAATCATTTTTAAAGCCTAAATGGAGATGGGGAGAAAGTGAGTGTGCATGTGTTGTGCATACTTGCAGGGATCATGCGTACAGCTGCAGCACTTCCATTGTACCCACAACAGTTTACCTGGTTTGCAAATGTGCCCACGGACCCAGAAAAGTTGGCAACCCTGGCATACATGCATCAGGAAAGCCCAGAGGGGAGATGATAGTTCTCCCTCAGCTGTTATGCTGCCCTCCGATACGGGAGGCAGCATGCAGCCACCATGGCAAACAGCCATTGGATTTGTCTAATCCCCTTTGAAAGCCAAGCTGGTGACCATGACCATATCTTGTGGCAGCAAATTTTTTATCTTAAGTATGCATTGTGTGAAGAAGTACTTCTGACTTTACAACATTCAGCTTCATTGGATAATCTCCTGTTCTAGACCAGTGTTATGAGAAAAGTAGAAAAATGCCCCCGTCTTCATTTTCACTGTGCTATGCATAATTCTATACACCTCTATCATGTTCCCCTTTACTTCCCTTTCCCTCCAGACTAAAAAGACCCAAATGCTGTAAAGGGTCCTCACAGCGGAGAAAGGGGATAATAGTACATGAAAGCACCCATTAATGCTCTAGCTGGGTGCTCACCTGATGGAATGCTCCCTTCTTACCAAAGATAAACAGTTAAATCCCCAATTTAGAAGAAGATCCAGCCTTTTGTCTTCTATGTGGATGGATTTATTTTTAAGCAGAAAGACTTTGTCATATGAACCACCAGGTTCAAACACAAGTTTATGAAGATAGTGGTTTTTTCTGGTGTTTTCCCCTAACTCTGTAATATATTTGTTACATATTCTAATATGTGATAATACCAGCTTCATGAAATTCTATTGTCTAAGAATCATATCAAGTGAGAACTGAAATGTACGTACGGGCATGGCATTGTTAATGGTGTTGTTGTACACACAGGCTCTCAGGGAGTAATCTGCCAGGCAATTTTCAAAGAGCTGCAATGATTCAGCCACTTTTTCATGGAAGTCTTCTACAGATTTGTTAGCACTTGCAAAGTAAAGATAATCAGAATACAATCTGTAAATGAAATAACACAGGAACAATTGAAGCACAATTGCAGCTAAGCCATCCCTCATCATCATCATAGTAATAAACCAATAGCTATTGTCCAGGCAAGAAAAGAAAGAGTGCTATTTGTATAGTAAGGCTGTGCTTTAATTTCTTGTTTATTCCAGCAGAAGTCTCACAGCTCCATTCCAAAGAAAATTAAACTGAAATGCCAGGCTGATCCAAGTTGCCTATCTGGCAAAGGAATCCTACAAGTACCTCACCTTAGTGGAGCATACTTCCCAGCATCTTCCCACCATCTCTTCGGTCATGCCAGGGGTGTCAGATGAGAACAAATATTATAGGAACAAGATCTAATAATACTATTACTTGTCTTCTTTTTGCTAACTTACCATTTTTATCTCTCAAACTAGCCATATGAACCACACGATTCAGATCTTACCCCATATTGCTCCTTGCAGACTATATTCCTTGCTGCTCTTATTCATTCTTGTTTGCTACCACTTTTATATTGATTATCGAAGTCGCATGGCCACTCTCATTAGTTTTGCTTATTTATTAGTCACTCCTTTCTTCGATTCCCCATCTTCAGTTATCTTACTCTCAAGCCTCCCTCACCTCCAAATACCCTTCCTTCAGGGTCTTCTTTTCCAGTCCAGTGTCCACCGAACACTCTTTTTCAGCCACCTCTCCTCTGGTCTCACTATCTGTTGATTCCCTCCTGCTGTGGCCCCTTCCCTGACCTGTGCCTGCTACACAAAGTCACACTCATCCCTAGGAACCACCTTGACCTTGGAATTTTGATACACTTTACTTCAGCCCACTGTCACCTTTTGTTTTAAAAGATGTTTTAAGGTAAAACACCTGCTAGCAGCTTCAAGCTTGTTTACTTTGAAAGATATCCCCCCTTCCTTTCATGTGACGAATAAAAACTCTATTGATTTTCATGAGAAGGAGGAAAAGAGAGTGCAGCAGAGATGTCAGAACAGCCAGAGGTGGGAAAGGAGGGTCTCACTAACTGCTGTGTCTCTGTGTGGTATGTTATATCAACAGAGCCATGTACGAATGGGAAGCTCTGTCTGTAGGTGTAATGAAAACAAACAGAAAAGTGTGCCACTCCCAGCTTATATTTCACTTACAATACGGACGTGCTGAATATTTGGCCGTGCTTAATATTTTGCTGCCTTAGGCAGCCGCCTGTTTTACTGTGCATGAAATAGTTGGCTGTGAAACTGGAAGATATGAGAAAAACAGGAAGGATGGAGCCAGCCGATTCATTAAATGCGGCACTTTGAAACATAAACAATTTTCCCCCACTTTCCCTGCAGAAATGTGTGTGTAGAAGAAGGTTACTCACTAAAAGCACATTATCAAAAGAAATCGAGAAAGGTGAAGTTTGCAATTTCTGCCTTGAGTAACATCAGTGCTAGCTAATAGCGCTTGCTATCTAGGTTAGACAGGCGAGAAGGTGGCCAAGAAAGTGAGCCAAAAGGATGGCTGGCATATGCAGCTCATTTAGATGGCTCTTTCTTGCCAACACCATTTAATCACATTCTCTAGATCCAAGGTGGGGAACCTGTGGCCATCCAGATGTTGGTGGGCTACCAATCATGCTGTCTGGGGCTGATGGGAGTTGTGGTCTAACAAGATCTGGAGGACTGCAGTTTCTCTATGCTTGCTCAAGATGGTAGGAAACTTAAACAGATAAAAATAAACAACATGATCATACATATCCATTCCAAAATAGAATGTGAGTATGAAATTCTGTCTCAGAATTAAAATCTAATCTTATAGGAGGGCGGCAGCTTTCTGTACTTACATAACCATGAAGTTACCCCCTAGAGCTTAGGATCAAGAAATAAGAATTGCAACTAAGCTAGTCACAATTGTGATAGAGTGGAAATCACTTTAACGTCTGGGATAATCTGGACATATGGCAACCCGTGCTGGGAGTGTCATTTAAAAATAGCTCAAAAGCTTCAAAAAAAATGGGGGGGGGGCTTAACAACTTTCCTGTCCGGGTTTTCACTTTCTGAAATATGGCAACCCTGCATTTGATTACTATTATGCAATTTACACCCATAACAGCTAATATTTTGCTTGATACCAAGGAATATTCCTCAAAAAACTGGGGATCTGTCATTCATTTTGATTATAATCAACTTCAAATATGTTTCTCTCTGTGTGCTTTCTGTTGTTATCACTTGTCTGAATATTAGCAGAACCATGCCCAGCACAGTATGCTCTGTCAATGGTCTATCAGTTATACTTTTTTAAAACAAAAACAATTCACTAAAATGTATATCTTAAAAGACCAATCAGATTCTTATAACCAATTTTCCCATTACAGGAAACTCATGCCTGTATCTTGGTTAAGTACAATGACCTTTAGAGTCTTATCTCCTTCTCCAAACCCTTTAACTGAAACCAATCTGCTTTCTGATGACCTTTTCCTGAATAGTCTGTTTATGTATGTGTGTCACAACAGAATCCTATATATGTTTACTCAAAATTAAGCCTCAGAGATCAGTGGAACATACTCCCAGGTAAGTATGGATTAAGATTGCAGCCTTAGTTTCTCTTGGTAGAACATTTCTCCAAAGAGGGAATGAAATTGATTTTCCCAAGAGTTGTTAGAGATACATATGTTCATGTTTGTATGTCCAGATAAAATATGGTTTATGCACAAGCCTTGAGCTCTCAAAACTCCCCTCCCTCTGCATGGCCAAGAGGGGGACTTTGCTGAACTAGGGAACCTGGTTCACATTGACTATGGTTTATTGAAGCAGTACAGCTTGAGAAACCAAGGTTACAACTTCCTATGTTTTTGAGACGTACCATTATTAGAGTTATACCACAGTCCCTGCCTCAGAGAAAAGGAGGTTAAAACTGTTAGCTAACTAAAGGGTTGATTAAAATGAAAAGCTTAGGAAGTCCTTCTCCCAGATGCAGGGGAGAAGAGATGGCTGAAGCACACCCTACACAGTTTAGTGATTAAACTATGGTACAGCAAGGGGACTTCATGTAGACAGAGATTCTCATACAGTGGTGCCTCGCAAGACGAAATTAATCCGTTCCGCAAGTCTCTTCGTCTTGCAGTTTTTTCGTCTTGCGAAGCACGGCTATTAGCGGCTTAGCGGCTATTAGCGGCTTAGCGGCTATTAACGGCTTAGCGGCTTAGCGGCTATTAACGGCTTAGCGGTTTAACGGCTTTAAGAAAAAGGAAACAAACTCGCAAGAACTCGCAAGACATTTCGTCTTGCGAAGCAAGCCCATAGGGAAATTCGTCTTGCGGAAAACTCTTTCGTCTTGCGAGGTACCACTGTATTCTAATGAAATCTGTATAAGTTGTAGGATATTTCCTTATTTATTTATTTTGCTTTGTGGGACATCTTTATAAAAACCAAATATTTGCTGATGAGGATTTCAGCTGCTCTTGCTACTTATGGCTCACTTGATGCTGCTACCGACTGCCATAATCTATCACAATTAAGTGTAGGTGCACATGACTGCCTCTTCATCAGAAAAGATTGCAGAGGAAATGGAACCTAGCATAAAAAGTGGAACCATTTCTTTCAAGCACAGTTCCATATTTCAATTCTATCAGCATAAATACTTGGTTCTTGATGTGTTCCCTATGTTAACAACTTTGCAGAAGCTGTTTAATGATAGCAAAAATGAAAGGCTGAACCAGGCTTTAAATAAATGTTCACGGGTGGTCACATGGGCCTGCAGCTCTCAACGGTGTGACTGTTCCTCTTCCCTCTGTGTTGTCATGGTACAGAAATGTGTTTTTCCACAACTAAGGAAACATGCAGCTACATGGTAGCTGCCTGCTTGTCTCTCTAATGCCAGAAGGAAAAGAGAAGGAAAACAAAGGCATTGGAAAGGAAAAGTGAGTGAGCAGGCATGCCATAACACAACAGTCACATGAAGTGCTAGGGCAGCAGAAGAGCAACTGCAAGTGCAGCTGCCATAGTGTTCTGTTGCATTTCTAAGTTTAAACTATTAAATAAATTGCTGTATGAATCCCCTTGTTCGTGCAGATTCTAGGAAAGGAAAATATGTGCACTGCAGCTACTGCTGGAATATTAAGGGGAATAGCAGTGGCGTAGCGTGGGGGGTGCAGGGGGGCCGGCCGCACCGGGCGCAACATCTGGGGGTTAGGGTTAGGGGGCGCAAATCCACTGGTTAGGGGGCGCAAATCCACGGGTTAGGGGGCGCAAATTACTTGCCTTGCCCCGGGTGCTGACAACCCACGCTACGCCACTGGGGAATAGTACCAATGAGGAATATCGAGGCATTACCACAACCATGGCCATTGTATTCTCTTCCAGTACCCAAGATAACACAGATTCTCTATTGGCCAAATACTAGTATCTCTGAAGATATTTTACAGCTGAGCTACGTAATTATAGAATTCCATGGCTCAAAATGACTGGAAGTCAATTAGTTTACAGGGGGAAGCTATGCTGTATATCAGTGTACAATTTTTCTAGACATAAAACACATATTTAACTCCAGTCCAGTTTAGGACTCTTAGTTTTTCTTTCTCCATCCCTACAGCATTCCTCTAAAGAAAACCCCAAAACAATTAAATAAATAGTGACAATAATATTGCAACTCATTACCAAACTTGGAGAGACCTGGTTCAAACAAAGACATTGGATTCTTATCTCATTATACATGACTTAGCCATTTTTCACCCTCTCACCCCTTGCCTTTTCCTGTAAGACCTATTGCAGTCGTTAAGAGTCGTCAACAGGCTCATCTCAGCTATCTGCCAATCTACCATTCCCACCACCCTTCTGAGTAATACCCCTCCCCACCTTCTCTCTCTATATAGAAGGATCTGGCAACTTCTGTTTCAGTGTATCTGAAGAAGTGTGCATGCACACGAAAGCTCATACCAAGAACTAACTTAGTTGGTCTTTAAGGTGCTACTGGAAGGAATTTTTTTATAATAATATTGGTGTAACCTCCCTTAGGTTAGGATAAAACCAGCATGTGGGTCTTTACTCTATCCATCAAATATTTACATTATGGCAAGGCACAGTTATGCTACTTGGCTGTCAGGACTAAAGAATTTACAATTCAGCAGTACATATAGGGTTAGATTTATCCCGTGGTGAGAGAAAAAGCACAATCTATTGTAATGGAAACTGTATCCATTACAAGTGGACAAAATTGGTATCTCCCAAGTTAAGGGGGTATATTACGATATGAGACAGACACTAAAGCAACAGCTGGTGAATATTAGAGTCATATTGCAGAGCATTTCCAGATCATTTACAGAAGAAAGCCACTTCATCCAGCTCTCTTGCATACAATTACCATCTGTTAACATTCAGAGGCCACAAAATATATTTATCAAGTCAACAGTGCACTGTCTGCCATGCAGGGGGCCATGAGGTGACTTGGGCAATGGGGAGCACTACTGTTGACAGCTCTTATTCTATGTAGTGCTGTTGATGAGAATAGAATTCTAATAAGGAAAACATTCACATCAGGCAGTAGTGTGTTTTCCCTATGACTATCTTTCAAAAAAGAAAAAAAATTAAAAGCCAATTTACATTCTAATATTTGATTTTTATATATGTGGCCATGATGCAGGAAATGCTGATGGCACTGGAAACTGATTTACCACCTTTTCTCCCATTTTGTAAAAATGACTGATCTGGAAAGAGGCAGAGCCTATGGACACAAATCAAATGAGACAAGGCAAATAGTCTATGAGCCTGATCAGATTTTACTTCCTCCCCTACTTCCCACTGTACCTCCTTTTCACAGGGGGAAATGAATGAACCATACGTTCATCCATTTATTTGAATATGGCATGACTAAAACTTCTTGGAAGGAATTTAATGTCACAATGGGCCAGTTTAAGATTTACATCTTCCCTTGTATCAGGAAAAGAACATGTGATCTTGCATGAATCCACAGCTCTCCCTAAGTATAAGCTGATCAGAAACAGCATATGAACGGAACCTTTAAATAGGGATAAAAGTTATCATTTCCCTACAAAAATAATCTCATTCCTAAATTCCACAAGTTACTATTTTCAACCAGTGGTGCAAGTAATTATAGCCTCTTTAATAGTTTTATACCCCGACCCCCCTTCTCTTTAGATGCTAATGTGTATTACTTCACAAATGTGGTAAGCTAGCCCTCCTATATATAGAGTCTCTCTTGTTCAGTCTGCTGAGTTTGACCTTCCAGCTCTGTTCTAACCAGCACCACTGTGTTAGAGATGAACAAAAATCCCCATGTTCCACTTGAAAATCATTTGAGTTTTCCAAGCATTTCCACTGAGAACATTTTATTTTCAAGCACTCGCAAAAGCCTTCGAGCTTTTGTGAATGCTTGAAAATAAAATGTTCACAAAAATCCAATGTGCCCACTGAACTCAATGCAGGCATCATGCCTCCATTAGTTTTAATAGACAGATTGAAACCTGTTGTGTACCCCAAAATGGCTGATGAGGGACAAAAAGTGATAACAGCTGGGAGCAGCTCCTGCTTGAAATCCTGGAGAGCTGTTATCAGTCGCTGTCAACAAGACTGAGCTAGATGGATCAGTGGTCTGATATGTTAATGTTTCAACAGGCAGATATAAACCTGCGGCATTCTCTCAAACACCTGGCAGGGGGGCAACAAGCAATGCACTATCTAAGAAACTTTAGGACTATTCCTTGGAAACTGAAGCCAGCACATTAAAGCCTTGGGGAAGAGGGGAACAGAACTGATGCAGGAGACTTGCTCAAGTCACCTTAGAGAAAAGTGTATCTTTGCAGCAGCAGAATAAGCTTCTGATCCTGCAACTGTAGTATTCTCATTGCACAAAAGGAAGCAACAGTGAGTGATATTGCAGTGGTAGGGAAGCTTGCTTGTTTCTTTTTAAATACAAAAAGGGGAGATATGTGCCATGAGGCTAGAAAGGAGGAGCACATAGACTTGTGGGAGACAACTATGTGCTCCCTTGCACCACTTTTTCTTTTCAAGGATTACACAAATGCCTGTATAGCATTGTGGTAGGAATGGAGAAGACATGGAAATAATAGCTGACAGAACCAAGAAAAAGAACAACCACCACAAATACAAATACACCTTAGAGTTGGGGGTCCCAAAGTATGGTCCATAAACTTCACCCAGATGGTCTGTGGATTTGTAGTTGAAGATGACATATTCATCACATTAAATATAAGTATTGATTTTTGAATTGTACTTTTATTGCTTCTTTTGTTTCACATTTTGCATTTTATTATATTAGGATCTGAATCCTATGGCATTCAAACTGCAATACAATGAAGTACAATATATGAGAAAAAAGAGCAATAAAAATAAAATTAAGAATCATATAGCATCTAGCACAGCACATTTCAATTGCTACAACAGGCAGAAAAAATAATTAAGTGATCCACCAAGACCCTGGGCAATCTTCAAGGGGTCCATGGGGTAGAGTGTGGACAGTTTGGAAACCACTGCCTTCGTGTGCATAAGCTCACATCAAAAGATGTGGCTGAGTATTGCAGATGATATTTTCCTTTACTATCCTTGCCTGGGGCCTGCAGAGCAACATATATTGCTTTCCAATATATGTTGCTAGCCTCTGCCTAAAATATACACAAAAGAAGAAAAGAACTGAGCATGCTTTTAGTAAACTGAGGAAACAAATATTTCCAGAAAACAAATGTTATCACTTCAAGCTAGAAATAAGCAATACTTTGACCAAAAACCATTGGAATAACAGGTGGGGTTTGGGACCTGAATTTCAGCTGTCCTGCATTCCTCAGATGTCCAAAGTTCTTTATAGTTTCACCTCTTTCTGCTGTAACAGTAAAAGGATGAAAGTCATGGAATCCACTCCTAATAATGATTTTTTTTTTTTAATATTTTTATTGGGTTTTCACATTTTATATAGACAAAGACAAAAAACACATAACACCAAAACAAACATAAAAGACAACAAACATGCATAATTCCCAAAAATCTTATTTTCTAACCCTGGTCCTTGACTTCCCCCCATCCCCTCCCTTGCATCCCTATTCCCAAATTTATGTCAGCAAGTTAACATTTCTTTCCATCTTAGTATTAATCCTTTTATAAAAACAGAAATAAATTTTCCCTAAGTTGGACCCCAATTCTCTTCCCTCGATTCTCATTTTTTCTTGACTAATTTTCTTATTAACTAAACCCCCTGGTCTTGAGTGTTGTTTCAATTTAAATACTTCCCTCCCTCCCATCCCCGCTTTGCGTCCTTTCCCAAAACATGTCCAAAATAACAGTTTTTAGCCTGGATTCCGCACATCCGAGGCTCTCAAATCCCTTTCAGTCCCTCTCCGCCAGTTTTGTTGGTGGCCCTTTTTGTCGGTCATCAGATCTCGAAAGATTTCTTTAGCGGTCAATCCAGTCAGTCCATAGTCTCTTCCCATATTTAAAGACAACTGCTGAAAAATTTCCACAAGGCCTAAGTCTTGATGATAGTCAAAATCAAAGTCTATGTGGAGGCCCCATTTGTACTTCTTTATTTCAAATTCCTGAATTTTATAAACTCCCAGGGCCTCCACTTTCGTCTTCTGTGTCTTTCGTAGGCTTAAAATGGATTTAATCCAGTAGTCTCCTTGCTTGTGTTCTCCAGATGTCGGCTTCTGGTTTGTATTTTCCCACATAGCTTGTTCTCTTTCTTGTTGTGTCTTTTCCTCTTCTTTGTTTGTTATTTCAAATTCAGCTGTGGGTTCCTTCTCACTCTGGTCCTCATCACATTCAGCAGAACTACTTATTTCCAAATTCAAGGTCAGCAATTGTTCAGTCATAACTGTAGTCTGCTCCTGTAAGGTTCCCACCAGTGCAAACATCCTTTCGATTTCTCTCAGTATCTTTCCACCCACAGCCATTGTAATTCCACAGAATTCCCCCTAGAGGGAATCTGGTTACTTAATAGTCTTTTCTCCAACAATCCTCTGTCCTGTTATTGTTTCTTTGTTTCCCCCACTTTGGATTCAATTGTAGCTCCTTTTAATCCGGAGAGGTCTTAAGTAACAATTTTTCCACTATTAACAGTCCATTTGACAGCATTGACAGCTGTCAAATTCTGCTCCTCTGTACAGGCTCCAAAGCAGGTCGCTCCCGGGCCCGGGAGGGAGGGTTGTTTACCACAAAACGAAGGCTCTTCCAACACTCCACTCTCCTGCTCAAATTCACCTTTCCAAATCTTGGAAGTTACTGTCTCTTTGAAACTCACCCTTTACCGGGTAGGCACTCCAGCTTAGCTCATAAATCGTTGCTCTGGATCTTCTGCAAGGGGGGGGGTGGGGACTTCCTTTTAGCACACCCCCCGGTCGTCTCTAATTCAAAAGGTAGAATTTTTAAAGTTCGGTTCCAAATTACTCACGGGTTCTTTTTTTTTTCAGTCCAAATTTCAAGGAAGGAAGTCAGCGCTCTCCAGTTATGGCTCGCGGCTTCTCTCAGCGGCGGTAGTAGACGACTCTCAGTGCCGCGCCGTCCCCCGTATCCCCTTTCGCGGATCAGGGGGGGCGTTTAAGGCACCCGCCGAGTCTTCAGTCCGCAGGCATCCGCGCCTGCGGTTTTTAAGGGTCCCCGTGTCGCCGGCACGGCAAAGACCCATCCACCGCTGAGCCGATTCCCTCCGGAGCTCGGAGGGAATCCGCCATTTCCAGATCGCGCCAACCCGGAAGTCCTCCACGCCTAATAATGATTTATATACTCAGAGGAATGGTTGTTTGAAATTTAAAGCTTTGTTCTGATTTATCCCAAACTAATTATAAAAAGCAGACCTCAGCACTAGTGGGCCTTGCCAGGATGTAAGAGCTCCAAATGCCAATGCCAAGCCTGGATGTGGTGACCTTAATATAATATTACTATTATCTGTCATTTTACATATGATGAGACGTCTTTTGAATATAGTTAATGAGACCTGAGCTTAATCATATCATCAAGGCTTTTTTACTTAAATCCTTAGGAAAAGACGGTGCTATATAGTTCCATAAAACTGTCTATACCAGTTGCCATGGGCTCTTTCAGGAGGAAGAGCAGGACAGAAATGTTACGAATAAATAATAAGAGAATACCATGTGACTGTTGAAATATATCACTTTACCATTTTAAAAAGGTGAGAATTGGACCATGCAATACAAGGCAAACAAATCCTTATATCTCACCAAAAACAGGGATATTAAGAAGCCGGTGGAATCCTGTGAAGAGGGTTAAAATATTTATTCCCATATTACTGCTAAGGAATACATGTCAGCAAAGGCTGAAGAACTGTGTTTCCTTTTCTTTCACTACAACTTGGAGTGGACTCTTGACCAAGGTACACACTACCTTGTGCAGGGGAGGAAAACCTGTTGACCTTTATTTCCATGCCTTATAGCAGATGGGATACATTTGCCTTTTTCACACTGAAATTGCCCTAAGCAACTGGGATCTCCACACAGTTCCCGGTTTCCATAGTTACCTGCATCTCTGCTAATGTCAACAAGATGAAAGATTATCTGTTATGGGAGTTTTACTTGTTCAATTTTACAACTCATATCAGTTCAGATTGCATACTGTATTAACTCTTTCCCAGATCATGCACAAGAATTAAAGGTATTCAAAGTTTTTCCAATATATAGAAATGAGGGTTGAAAATGTGATTAATTCATTCAGAATGGGAAGTCAAAGCTACCAGAGACTGTAATTCACCTTATTCTGAACACTAAGCAAAACAAGGAACATTCGTCCTTTGGTCCAGAGCCACATGCCAGTGGTGGGTGTGGCTACTCCACCCTCTCGCATGCACTCACACATCTTCCTAAGGTAAGCTAAGTGAATTAGCTGACAGGGAAAGGGAGGTGCCCCCCTCATCAAATGATCAATCTGATAAATAGTGAGGGGGGCAATTTGCATCAGGGCTGGGTGGAGAGGTTCAAACCTCTCTGCCCTCTGTCGTACCATGTCTACTTTAAATTTTCTTTTCTCTATTGCTGTTACCAATGTTGTTGAAGTCTTGGGGGATTGCATCAGGCTACTGGGCTAGAGCTTCCTAAAGAATCCATTTCTACACTAAAAACACTATAGCTTTCCAGATTGTATTAGTCATATTAAAAACAAGTTTTTTAAAACAATGGATTCAATGAGGTGGTACGAGTGTTTATGGAGTCGAGTTGCAGGTGAGTTATGCTGCTCTCAACTTACCAATTTTGGGGGCAGCTGTCAACTATCCATGAGAACAAATAAAAAGAATAAAATACATTTCTTTGATACTATGTAAATATTGCTTGCTAACCTTTCAACAGGATCCCTAAGCATAACAATCAGCTTTGCATTTGGCTGGAAGGCATGGATGAAGTCCTGTATTAAGAATGGAGGCTCCCCTTCTGTACTGTTGTCATAGAAGAAAATCCAAGCGTTGTTGTCCCACATTGTCGAAGCACTCGCCTCTCCTAGGAATGACAAAAAGCTGCAGATCAGGGTCACTCTAGATGACTGGCTCATTCTGAGCACTGTTGTAAATGCACTGCAGGACCAGAACATTAAATGAAATATGCTAGGTCACTTCCTATTCTTGGCTATGGCAGCCAAAAATGCACTTCTTAATAGTTGAGGGAGTTGGGTATGTCTTGGGCGGAGACTGAAAGGAAATACAATTGAGATCCCTGCATTGTATTGGATGATCCTTGGGATCCCTTCCAACTCTACAATCATTTGATCTTCAAATATCTGAAGGGCTACCACATGGAAGAGGGGGCAAGCTTATTTTCCACTGTTCCTGAGGGTAGGGCCCAAGCCAGTGGATTCAAATTACAAGAAAGCTGATTCTGACTAATCATTAGGAAGAACTTTCTGACAGTAAGAGCTATTCAATAGTGGAACAGACAACTTGAAAGGTAATGAAAGGTCTTTCAAAGGAGGTTTTTAAACAAAGGTTGGATGGCCTTCTGTCACAGATTCTTTAGCTAATATTTCTGCATTTCAGGGGGTTAGATTAGATAACCCCTTGACTTCCCATCCAACTCAGAAATTCCATGATTCTATTGTTTCATCATCTCTCTCCCCCACCCCATAGGACCACAACACGAATTAATGTTTGTGAGGAGGAATCTATATTTAACCCATGATGAATTAAATGCTGCTGCATTTATATATCAAATGAGAACAGCACATTCCAAAATATACCAATTTTTCATAGACGCTAAAAGCATACAACATATGATGAAACTGCCTACTTTCATTAAAAATGGCTCTTTAATGTCCTTAGCCAGAGATTAATGGGAAAAAATCATGTTGTGCTTTCATAAACCATTCTGGTAAATTTATCATAATAAGGATCAAAAATAAATAAACCCTGTCTAAAATGCCTGGAGCTGCAAGGGTAATGTCTTGTGTAGGGCTTCTGAAACCTCCATGGCTTCATCTGGCAATATAATTACAACCCAATAAAGATTTGATTCAGAGATGTTTTTGATTGTAAAATTACTTTCCCTGGTAAAGTTAGAGGGATGTTTATAGTTTTAATTATATCTCTCCTTTTTAATCATTTGACGTTTAATAATGTGGCTCCCTAAGAAAATCTCAGATTTTCATATTTCCTATAGATGGATTCTTGACTAAATTATATTTTTAACAAGGTAATAAAAAAAGTTCATTATAATGAGCATATTAATTCAGATGATTTCCTGTAAACTTTATTAAGAAGAGGCCATGTAAACATTTTTCTTAACAAAATGTTCAGCTCCTTGCAAAGGCAATTGCTCAAAAAAAGTACATTAGCCGTTTGAATTAGCATTCTTTCCCTTACAAGAGACCGATAAAATAAAAAATGTAGCTTGTATGTGTCCTTGATAATAAAAGTCCAGAAAGAGCACTTGAGGCACAATATTTGTTTATAGAAAGAGCAGTGAACCTGCTCATATCACAACAAAATAATGAGGCCTAATAGCTTCTTGATTTAAAAAGTCAGGATATGTCAATAATGTCATAATAACTTTCGTAGGTCACAACAGCTTAGACTTTCCCCAGTCTCAGTAGACAATTGAATAAGTTGGTCCCTTGAAGGAAATCCAACCTATCCCATCTCTTATGCCTAGCAAATGTTTATTGTCACTATATTTGGTTCCTTTATGTAACTAAACAGCAGCACAGCAAGCAGAAATTACAGGTGGAGGTTCCTATTAACACCACATCTCCATCCCATGAAAAGTTTTATTTCCTAAAGTTTCCCAAGGCATTTGTGGAGTCTGAGCAGACTTTGTTTCCGACCTGCTGATGCCACACTTGCAACTATCCTGCGCTGTCTTCCAAAAAAACAAAGTGCTGTTGCTGAATTAGGGTGACCAGATGCAAAAGAGGAATCCTGTGCCTTTAGCATTGTGTAGAAACAGATATTTCAGCAGGTATAGCTTCTCATGCAAACTACACCACCTGAAATTGCCTCTCCTACCTTGCCTCTCCTTAAAGGTGCAAGGACTCTGTCCTCTTTGGCATCTGGTCAACCCTGCACTGAATGGATCCTAAGGGAAACAATAGAGCTAAAGTCCCATATACGTTATCTCATATATTCTTCCATACCCATCAAGTTAATCAGATTACTTATTTGCTTCATATGATGTCATTTGCTGTGGTTAAATCAGTAGGACGTAGTGATGGAATGCATCTAGATTTCACTAGCAAGTGAAGGTATTTTTTATCCACAAAGTTTTTGCCCGATTCTGCATGTTTGTATTTCTTTGTAGTTATTTTTTATTTTAGATGGACAGGATGTTGCATTGAACACTATATTGTTGCCAAGGTGCTATAAAGTGTTATAAATAACTAAATAATATTAATGCATTTTTAAACAGCCTCTATTTACACTGAAAACAAGGTGCAAAATTAAAGATTTATAATGCTCTTCTTTTCAGACAGATGTTTGCTCAACTTTTCATTACTAGTTGAAGGCACACTTTCATGATGCTGTAAAGCTTGCATTACCCTTTTGCCAACAGAAGTTGTTCCAATAAAATGCCTTATCCACATTTTTGCTATCGTATACTTAGCTTACATTGCTAAGATACAGAGGAGATCAGTGAACTCTTATCTTAGTACAGATAACTACCGATGTTATTAAAGCAAGTCTCATACCAGCAACATAAACCCCTATAAGCAGTAGTTTCTGTACCAATAATTATCTTGTTGAAGTCTTTTGCAGTGTCCCCCTGCAACACACTCTGAATCTGATGAGCAGCCAAGTCAAACAAGTCCAGGTAATCTTCCACTGGGTAGCGATCATGAAATCCATCCCTCAGACGAATTATCCCTGAAAGCAAAAATAAATAAATAAAGTGAGCCTGGAATCTACAGTGGTACAGTAGAGATGTTTACTGCTCTGCCTTTTGGACTATTTGGTGGAAGACCCTGTTCAAATAGCATAATCATAAATAGGATACGATAGTTATTCAATTATACTGATGGTTCAACAAGGAAGTAACATGAATAACTATTTTCTTGCATGGTAGCTGCAGCAGGAATACTGCTTGCATAGAAACAGAGCTCTCAAATAACACCTGGTATTGAATTAGTGGACACATAACATTTGGGAATTTCTTTTAATGAAGTCAAAAGAACCAGGACAGAGACAAAATGGCAATATAGCAAACTGGATTTGATGTGATGTGGTTAAGTACCTTCAAAAGAACTTATTTTCTCCAAATTATAAACTACTGCTGTGAAATGTTCTGAAATTTAAAGAACTGATTTACTCTCAAGTATATCAATCTCATTTTGTTTTTCAACTTACTTTATAAAACACTATATTCTATTATTTTTTCAAGTTCTTTTTTATTGTAAAATTAAGAGTAATAAAACATGTCCAAAACTCTAAATAAGGATATGATAAAAAGAGTCAGAATGGTTGCATGATTAATTTCTACATAATCTATTCCATGTAGCAAGTTCTTTGTAGTCTACATGTACATGAACATGAATAAATTGTTCTTATTTTTTCTTTAAGCCACCTTGAGTTCCTGTCAGGGGAAAAGGCAGCACTATAAATAAATATATAATTACAGTTATACATATGTGTGCATAAATACGGACATTGATAATTGTGTATTTATTTCACATAAGTGTAAATACTATTTACATCCTGGCCACATAGTAACAGAAGCCACCTTGGTGCTTGCTAGGGAAGCTCTTAGTGACAAATCTAAATGGTGTAACCTTATGAAGAAGACCACAGGATGACATTAAATAAGGAAGTGCTAATTAGCATGGTCCAGGGGTCCTTTACCTTTAACCTTTGTATTATAGAACCGGCCCAGTAAGCCAGAAGCAGACAGAGCACAAGGAAGGTCCAATAAAATATTTTATTGGAAGATGCTTATAAAAGGAATCTCTTTCTCTTTCTAGATTATGGTTGTTTCATTAGGCAGAAAAGTGCATGAGAACCATGAGTCAAAGAAAGTCTGCCTAGTATCTTCTATACTAAAGCACAGTCTGCCACTGTAGAAATGAATGAATAAGGAGATATTAATAGGTCAGAGCAAACTACAAAGACTTCAGAGCAAAGAACCGGGAAATGCAACCAAGAGAATTATGTAGAAGGCCCAGAGGATTCTGGTTTTAACCAGGTATTTATTATCATGCCAGTATTTGTGAAGCTGCTCCAAAATATCTAGGTCCTGGCACATCTAGGCCTGATGGTGAATAGACTGGAGGCTGCTATAAAGATGTAGACTGGGTCCTGGAGTCAGGCAAGGAAGTGAGTACCTGATTCATATCGAGCAGGCTGCAAACTTCACACTGCTCCTGTACATAAGCATGGTATGGCCTGCATGCTTTGAATTAGTTTTTCATGGCCTCCTTCTTTTTGGATGCTGCTGGAGCAATAGCCCAAAGGACCTTATTTGTGCTGTGCCAGGCACAGTAGTCATAAAGGCTTCTTGCTTTTAGTGTATAGCAGTGATGATATATACCTCAAAAGGCCTTGGAGGTCTCTGGACAGATAAAACAAGGCATGGCATGGTGGGCAACCCAAGCTGTATCAAGACACATCATTGCATTAGAATTTAGTAGCTCCTCCCAATTTTTATAGTGTGCTCTGCCCTGTCAGAACTCCAAATCCATAGCTAAATGCCAAATATTTGCAAAATATGGAAGCAAGCCTACTTATAATATAACTTGGAATTCTGGAGGAAAGTGTATTTTTTGCTATTATGTTAATGAGTTTCATGTTCTTATTTTGTGTATTTATGTTGTAAGCCACCCTGTGATCTTCAGATGCAGGGTGGTATATAACTTTAATGAGGAAGAAGAAGCAGAAGAAGTCTGGTTTGTGGGTATCCTTCCATACTGTTACATGTAACTTGTTAGCATGCCTGTGTTCCACTCAGAGTGGCATACATAGTCTTCTTGGCCAGATGGCAAGCCCAGAGTTTCTCAACTTTGGAGATGTACCTGCCTGGTCCTTTCAAATAATTCTAAAACAGTTGTTGTTTGCATTTGGCCTCAGAACATGGAATTTTATTTGAAATAAATTCAAAAGTTGTTTTATTGGGCCAAGTATAGAACTCGTATAAGAGACAAACCACAAAGAATAGGCTTGAAAGAACACTGCATACCAATTAAAATCCCTCTGAAATTAGTTCAGCTCAATTTTATTGAGTTTGTTGCTTCAACTGCCTTAGTAGAGGAAGCCAGTTGTACCAATTTAGTCCATTTCAACTAGATTGACTTCACTCATACTTGAAGGCATTATCGAATATAATCTGAAAAGCAGTGGTTTCCTATTCAAACCAATTTGCAAACAGAAGAAGCTCTGTTGTGTATTCGTTCTAAGGCTTTGTCTGAAGCAGGGGGAGGGCGTGCACAACTGAACTTATCCCCTGTGTGGTATAAACCTCAGCCTACTAGGCCATCTATATCACTAATCATAAGCCAAAACACTGGTGTTAAAATCCATAGAGGCTAAACTGTTCCCTTGTGTCTTGAGACATACTGAGCAGAACCAGACTGAAGTGACTACAACCAGGCTTGGCAGGGAGGGAGCTCAGTTTTCAATAATAAAAAAATAATGAAAACATATTTTCTACTGCTTTGATATTTGAAGATTTGAATCCTTGCAACTCTTGCAAGCAAATAAAAATAAATCTGTTTCCTGAACTAAAAATCCTAGGAAACCCGTCAGCAGAAGGGCAGCAGGGTCAGTGTCAACATTCATCGGCAGAAGCCCAAGGATTCCAGGTGCTGACGCTGGTCCTGCTTTCAGATAATCATTGTAATTGCTTCCAACCCTCACTCCTGCCAAACTGGCACTCAAGCAAGGTAGATATTAGAAACTGTTGTCACTATGTCCTTGAATGAGCTCATCATCAGATGGGAACTAGCACTAAGTCTGTTCACCTTTCAAACCAGGCCAATACAGACTGTGGAGTCAAGCTCTGTTATACAACACTATGCAGCTGAAGCATCTG
The DNA here is from genome assembly GCF_965112155.1 of Podarcis liolepis. Lineage (NCBI taxonomy): Eukaryota > Metazoa > Chordata > Lepidosauria > Squamata > Lacertidae > Podarcis > Podarcis liolepis. Next base: position 47,933,563 of record NC_139556.1, on the reverse strand, counting down.
GGCAGGCTAATCACACATGCCTGTATTCTGAGATAGCTCAGTCGGTAGAGCATGAGACTCTTAATCTCAAGGTTGTGGGTTCAAGCCCCATGTTGGGCAGAATATTCCTGCATTTCAGGCGGCGGAACTAGATAACCCTTGCAGTCCCTTCCAACTCTATTATTCTATGCAACTGGCACCTTTCCTCCAAGGGAAAAGCCATGCAATCTACCTTATCCTTGTGGCTGCATCATCCACATACCAGCCACAGGCCCAGCACCAGAGTTCCATGGGCAGCTGCCCATGACATGAGCCCTTTGCTTTGGGAAAATGAAAACCACTGATTCTCCAGCACTACAGCCTTAGCAGCTGAAGCACCCAGCATATTAACTCCACAAAATAAACTACTCCTACACAGGGACCTCACATAGGGGGCTTAAAACAGTGGAGACTAGCAGAACTTGCTCACTAAACTGCCCCCCCTTTTATGATGATGATGCTGCATATACCTGTCACTTTCAAGGTTAAGGGGTGAGAGTCCCTGGGGGCAGGAAACCAAGAGCCCCACTAAACCTGGTATTGATCAAGCCACATGGAACTGTCAAAAAGAAAAGCAGCTCTCGTGTTACTGCAAGGCACTGCCTGAAATGGATTTTTAGCATCAACTCCTTTACCTAAGCCAGAGCAGGTATTTTGAAAGAACAGCACAAAAAGGCAGATTTGTATAGACATCTGCTTATGGCCAAACAACAAACAGTGCTACCCATACTAGGTTTTTCTAGTTGATGACAGATTATAAATTTGTGCAATGTTAAGACTTGTTCTGCACACAGCTGTCAAGCAACCTGGGCATTATATAGATCAATTAATTAATATTAGGGCAGGCTATTGTTTATACCAATCCAGCTGATAGGCTTCTCTATATTAGGCTACTGATTTGGGGGCTTGTTACGTGCACTTCCAGTGTGTATCCAAGGCAATTTGCCACAGATACAGACATTAAGGCTAGACCTATTGGTTTCCAGCATTAGGTCTACTGCTAAGTAGGGATGGAGAAACTTAAAAATGAAGAGATGCTGCTTCCAAAGGAAGATTTAAGAATTCATTTCTGCAAAAACAACTCTGGGTCAGCTAGTGTGTTTACTCACCAAACCTTTTCCTTGTCCACCAATGAGGCTCCTTAATTGCTGAGAATCTCACATCAGGATGTAACCTGAGCCTATCATAAAGGTCTGTTGTTCCGCACTTTGGCTGGCCTATGATGTAGAAATGGGGAAGGCAGCGTAGCCGGTAGTGCTTCTCCTTGTAATGATACAAATGGCTCCAAAACACCTTTCTAAGGTAATCAAATATTGTCCTAAAACGTTTGGAATACAATGCATATGAGTTTGTAGCATAAGGATCCCTAGTAGTGTTTCCTTTGTATTCTTCATACCAACAAGGATTCTTGCTGTTTGGAAGAAACTTGTTAGGAATTACGGAGAACATCTGCAAAACAGAGAATAAAAGCTCTCATTAAGGCAGGAAACGAACATGGTACCACTTCCGGTTATGATAATCCTATTGTTTACACATTCCAGACATTTTAATGTTCCGATAGCCTATGCTGTTGCACAGATATAAGACCAGGAGGATATGTAGAGCTGGCAGAGAAGAGGAATATATTTGTAAAGCCCAGCTCTTAAACACAAAAAGAAGTGATATGGTTATCTAAACCTAAATATTGCATCTATGCAGACTTCCATAGATAGAATTGTATTTTAAGAAATTAATTCCTAGAGCAGATGGAATTCATCTATGTATAACAAAATTATAATGCATCAACAGAAGGAATAATTTGAGAAAAGCAGCACACACTACATAACACAGCAATTCTCTACAAAAGCTTCTGCATAGCAACCACTATTAAATATGAGGGGTTGGGAACCTTTTTTTAGCTCAAGGGGCTTCTGGGACCCACATGCCAGTGCTGGGTGGTACCAGAAGCAAAAATAGATGGAGCAACAAATGTGAATTTTACCATTGTACAGTAGGCTAGTTTCTATACACATTCACACACACTCTCGCTCTCTCATCTATCCAGACAAGCAAACAGCATTAGCAAAGTTCAAGGATGCATTTCCTGCAGGGAAAGGGATTCAAGAAGGGTGCAAACCAGGACTGGTGGGGCGTGGGGCTGGAAGAGGGATGTAGGAGTGACAGGCAGAGTGACCTGAATGCTGCATTGAGATCATACACCCCTAGACTACAATCAGAAGGGCCAACAGGATTTTCTGGGTCCAGTATACTGTATATGGATTGGCCACATTGACCTACTCACAAAAGAGACCACAGATTTGTATATGTTTTGCGTGATAAAATGTCTGACAGCTAGAATGTGAATATCTTTCCCCATACTTGCACTTAATCTGTTGAATTTTTGCCTTCCACACAGCTTTCTCCAATGCTAGCCCATAAGCGAAGCCTAGCCTGAAATCATGTACTACTTTTACCTGGGAGTAATCCCCATTAAATATGAAGATACTTATTTCTGTGTAGACACTGTACAGTATTTCATTGTACCTGTAAGTTAACTGCAGAGTGAATTCTTAATGTAAGTCTGGTCTTTAGTTCCTGCACATTAGGAAACATATAGAAGACTATTTGCAACAGTTTTCACATTTTGCTTTTGCTATTTCTGCTTTTCATCTTGTTTTAGCATGGGCAACTGAGAACAGAAGACCTGATGCTACAGTTGTAGAAACTGTCACCCTGAGCTATATCTGTAATGAGTTTGCACAGCGATTCACACACTGCTTCCAACATGGTCATATCCCTGCAGAAACGTAAAAGAAACACCACATAATGTTCTATAGTATCATCAAGCATTCTGCCACCTGGGCGTCTGACTTCACACAGGTCACTTTCACGTTGCTTCCACTATAGCATCCTACAGCAATAACTGGACCTAGTAAAGACACAAGTTTATGTTGTATAGGGCTATGATACTACTGGACAGTATACCAGTGGCTGCAATAATAGTCATAGATTAATTTATTGGGTGAATTATAGGGTAAAGGAAAACCAAGGTGAATTTTCAGAGCCAAAAGCAATAACAGAAATCTTTGGTTTATATGGAACTAATTCAGAGATGTATGGAGTGGTTGGGAACATAGGAATCTTCCTTATACCAAATCAGACCATTTTCTCATTTAGCTCGGTTCTGTCTCTACTGACTGACCACAGGTCTCCAGGATTTCAATTCCCAGGCAATCACTCACAATAGCACTAGTTCAATGCTTATCTAAGTGAACCAAAGAGGTACATATTGAGCTTCACTTGATATCGCATAGGAAGGATATAGTTCACCAATATTAATAGTGAACCTAAACAGTCACACCTAAGAGAGTTTCTCAGCTTGGTATTGTGAACACTGGAAAACCTGGCTGAAGGTTATTGAAATGTGCAAGTCCAATAAGATTAAGCAAACTGGAAGATATGCATGCAAGGAAATAATAATTAGGAAACACTGGTTTAAATGAAGATGAAATACATAGATCAAATTAATGTTCAAGTTTAGTTAATAAAACTGTACCACTTTCATTGTAAAGAAACTAGTTGTTTAACATAAATTCTATACCTTCCTGAAATCCCTCAGAATTATTTTAGCATTTTAGAGTCCTAAAAGTCTAAGGAGTAGATTGTGCTTCAAAGTGTTCATATGGACCTTTAAGCGTGTCCCCATTCAATAATTTTGTCTTCCCACATACTCCTAAACATCTGTTAACACTCTTCATTCCTGAGCATCTACAAACTGCATATAAGAAACCTCCTTGGAAGAATTAGACTTTATCTAGATAAAGTATTCTTAGAACTTTCTGTGTTCACTCTCTTCAGATCTGATTTACCAATTACAGTGGCAACCACATCTCTGTTTCCTGTACACCAGTAAAATTGTGAGAAAGCATATAGTGATAAGCCCGTTTTCATGTCTGGTATTTATATAGCAGCAATTGCACAAATTAGATGCATGAAAGGAGGAAATCTTAAAATCTCTTTCCATGATGGGCTTTGCCAACATGAAAAGAGATTTTAAGTTCTCATGCTTGCTTACTAGGCTCTGGGAGGCTCCCTCAAGATCCCACGGGGCCATCTGAAATCTCATGAGATTCCATGGAAGCTCCCAGAGCCTGAATGAGACCTTCTCACAACCCAGTAAGCCTGGTTTCATGGAGGGCAAGGCCAACTTGCAACACCAGCTTCAGAAATGTAGGAAGCGTCATGCAGGGGCAGTTCTGGAATTGTTCTCACTATATGCAATTTTGGCTTTACTCGCAATCCTCCAGAACGTACCCCCTGTGCAACTTGTGAGTCTATTGTACATACAATTGATAAAAATCACTTCATTTAAGGGTCTGATCTGACGGGCAGAATGTCTATGATCATCCAGCTACAGTAACTACCTCACTGTTTGATCTGATCTTCCCATATTTCCAGAGGAAAGTTATAAAGCACCACAGTGGCTTTCCCTAGGCTCCAACATGTGTGTTCCAGCTTCTGAGACTATCTATTGTTCTCAATCATATCTACTACTGGGTCATATCAAAAGCATGAATGAAGAGATATACACCTATACAACTGATAGGGAATCCCAAAACCTTGCTAAATGTCAGTGTTAACCTAAACTGAAGTGCATCTGCCTTGATTCCTCAGTGAGTGTTAACTTAAGAGTACATTGGCTTATAACAGCATCACTCTGTTGGTGTTGAATAGATACTACAGAGAGTAATGGTCAAGGTTACCATTTTTTAATAAATAGTTCTCCCTCTTGTATACTCACATGCATCTCTTGTTTCTTCAAATCTTCTAAGTCTGGAAGATGTCTAGTTATAAACTCAATGTTTGTAGTAATTGTGTCAATAATTACTTTAATGCTTGGATAATCCTTTGCATATGAAATATTCATTTTAGATGCTTGGTAATGGTCTTTCATATCACAGAGGCTCTCATTGTCCATTAAGTTTGAACTGCTAGTAAAAGCTCCATATCGTAGTGCTGGCTGCATCAGCAAGAGGCCACGTTTAGCTCCAGTCAGTATATAGGATGCCATCACTAGCATCATTATTAATAATCCAAACATTAAACTGCATAGTTTTCCTTTCTTCAAGCAAAACAATCCAGTCCAGCTTTCACTGTGATAAGTCCTTACTTCTAGCACTGCAAGCAAGTTCATCTGTTTGCTATCCACGTGCAACAGAACTTTATTTTTATCTCTGCACAGAGAAGGACACTCTTTAATATTGTGAGTTGGCCGCTGGCACTTGAAACACTGTCTGTGCAAGTCATTTGATAACAATGCTATGCAACGTTGAATGCAATGCTTCATATTAGTACCATTAAAAAATTGGAGTAAGGAGCCATTTCAAATGAATGAAAGTCACTTTCTACAAGCAATCAAGAAACTTTGTCAAATCAGTATATATATATTTTTTTTTAAAATCAGACTAACCAAAATAGATGGCAACTACTGAAAATAATATGGCAATGTATTAGAGGCACATTATACTTGATCTGGACATACAAAATTTTCTTTTTAAGATGATGATGATGACTTCAGGTTTTTCCCATTGAACAAAATGAGGAGAGTGGGATTTCACTGTAAAGAGTGAAGAGACACAAAAAACAAAAGGAGCTCATTGTCCTTTCATCAAAATTAAACAAATTTAGGTATGTGAGAGAATAGGTTCTTCTTGAGATTTAAATATATTCCTTTAAAATGTAGGTTCCAAGACAGAGAAATGATCTGGAGTTCTTCATTTTTATAATCACTTCAGAGGATTCTGTTGTGTAACCTAGAAGAGAACAAAGAGAGAACGTGAATAAAATTATCTGTCCAGAAGTCAGATCAAAGTGTTACTCACTTTATTAGGCAATGGACTATTAACCCTGGTTGATGAATCTATGCTAAATTGCATATTCAGCAGAAAGGTAAATTCTGAGTACTGGGAATAAGTATAGATGACTTGGAAATAATTTGGACAGGAACTTGAAGGACTAACTACTTGCATGAACTTGCTGAAGTACTCAGCCCCTTTTGAGGTGGTATCTATCCAGTGCCCCATCCTCTGAGGTGAGGAGGATAGCAACAAGAGTCAGGGCCTTCACCAAACCATAAGGCTCCCCCCACCCCATAATTTGGGGGGGGGTTAAATTTCTGCTTTTTACTTTGGTTTTTAATAGCATCTGGTGCATGCTTCTGAACTGAATTTGTTGTGTGTGTTTATCTGATTGATTTTTCCTTGATTGTTTTGTGGTATTGTGAGCCATCTGAAGAATCCCTGTGATTAAGAGGCAGGATATAAATATTTGAGATAAAGAGATAGAAAGATGAGGTACGTGGAAGGGAAAGGTGGTGAGCGTGTCAACTGACAATTTTATGCTGGGATACTCTGAAGACTATGGTACAGATTACAAATAAGATTAAGCTAAGCAATCATCTGGGTCAAGATTACCCAGTGGGACATTCTAAAGGCCAATCTAATGGATCTGTGGGGCAAGAAAGTTGTTTAGAAAGGGAGCAGCATCTGTGGTTTGTGTGAAGGCTCCACAGGCAAATTTTGAACAAAGAATAATACTAGCACAGTGTATTTTTGAGTAGCAAAATTCACCAAGTTTGTATTGGGCAGGAAGAAAAAGCCATGGTTAAGGGTTCAGGAATACAGCAGCGCCTAGAGATTCTCAAAAATGAATTGTGGCCACAAAATGATTTCTGTTTTCCAGTCCTTGCTTGGACATACTCATTATTAACCTAAGCAACAAAGGGGTAATAAGTAGGATACTTCTGGAGAGAAAGTAATTGAATGTCTCTCCTTTTCAAGATCGATAAAGAATATTAAGCAGTAGCACCAAAAAAAAAATGCATTAAACTGTTGCAAATAAATTTTAATACTGTGGAGGTAGCATATTCCAAGAATTCAAGGGGAAATGAGAATATGGCTATATCAGACCGGTGCATTAACCCTTTCTCTAATGTGCAGTTCAAGAAGAAACACTTGGACCTTTAGGTATGTATAGCACTGGGATTTTTTTCTCTTCCCCACCCCATGAAACAGTTGTGCTACTTGTGGTAAATCCAAAGTCTCACTTAAGCGCACAGAGCCAGCAGCACAAGTCTTTGAAACAGAGCCTTAATTGCTTACATTCTATTAAATTAAAATGTTGATCACAATTGAATTTCAGCAGGACAGAAAAGCCTCTGATTCCATTCTGACATACCATCTTTAAAGTATCTATAGCATCAACTAACATTTTGTTTATATCATGATTTCAGAGATGTAAACATTATGACCAATCACATTTTACAAAACATAACTGAAATTATGTGTGCTACAAGAAAAAAAATGAACCAAGAAATCACTTTAAACCACACACACTGCTGCTTAGGGATGCTATACTCTACGATTTCATTCAACATTTATTAAGCACACCAACCTGATCCCCACTTCCCAGATGAATACATAAGATTGTAACGTAGTTGTTGCATTGTCTTCTATTGCTTTTGTAGGAACTCTACAAGCTGAGTTAATGGCGAATTAAACTTCATTCTTGACGAGGCGCGGGAGCCCACACTGATCAGTAACCAGCTCCTTCAGCCAGACCACACCTCTGACTCATAGATGTTTCTCTTAAAGTTGCCACATGCAGGAAACTGTATTAAGTTGCTAATGCATGCATTAGAGCAGGCATCCCCAAACTCGGACCTCCAAATGTTTTGGGACTACAACTCCCATCATCCCTAGCTTACAGGACCAGTGGTCAGGGATGATGGGAACTGTAGTCCCAAAACATTTGGAGGGCCGAGTTTGGGGATGCCTACATTAGAGATATCCTTCCGTTTTCCATTAGGGATACTGTTCTTGGCTCAGAAAATGTATCAAAATATGCATTAAAATGCTTAGATGAATATAAGAATATGTTTAATTTATGTAAAAATGCATATAAAATGTGTTTTAGGAGACTATATGTACAGAAATGCATGTTTTGTTGGGGAGAAAACGTCAGTAAATGTGAATTTTTATACATTGTTTTAAAATGCAGATTGACACGTAAACAGGGTAGACTAGATTTAGGAATGGGCTTATGGATGCAAAATACACATGGACCAGAAATAGATATCCATCTATCCCCAACTGTTGAACCACAGAAATAAAATGAAAATTGTGCACATAAGAACTTAGTCTACAAATAGGGTTCCCTATGCTGGCTAATTGGCTATGGAGTTTGAGAAGTGCAGAAAAAACTTTCCACTACAGCAGAAAAATCCCTTATGTTTAAATCATATGTTTGATGAGAGATAACCTTTTGAGGGACACCTAAACAACTTGTGCAAATACCAAGCTTTTCCCTCCTTTTTGTGCCAACTCTTGAACACTGATTGGACCCAGATCTTAATAACTAACACAGTCATAAGTGTCCCTTTCCATGAGATGGTGATCGATAAGGTAGTGGCCTCTCAAGTCAAGACATTATTGGAAGTTTCTATGCCAGGTACAAAAGTTAAAATAAAAAAATTCCTTCCAGTAGCACCTTAAAGACCAACTAAGTTAGTTCTTGGTATGAGCTTTCGTGTGCATGCACACTTCTTCAGATACACTGAAACAGAAGTTGCCAGATCCTTCTATATAGTGAGAAGGTGGGGAGGGGTATTACTCAGAAGGGTGGTGGGAATGGGTGATTGGCAGATAGCTGAGATGAGCCTGTTGATGACTCTTAATGACTGCAATAGGTCTTACAGGAAAAGGCAAGGGGTGAGAAGGTGAAAAATGGCTTAGTCATGTATAATGAGATAAGAATCCAATGTCTCTGTTCAGACCAGGTCTCTCCATGGTTTTAAGTTTGGTAATGAGTTGCAATTCAGCAGCTTCTCTTTCCAGTCTATTTCTGAAATTCCTTTGTAGTAAAACAGCTACTTTGAGATCTTGTATAGAATGTCCTGGGAGATTGACGTGTTCTCCTACTGGTTTCTCTGTTTTGTGATTCTTGATGTCTGATTTATGTCCGTTTATTCTTTGGCGTAAGGCTTGGCCTGTTTGTCCAATATAGAGAGCTGAAGGACACTGTTGGCATTTGATGGCATACACAATGTTAGACGATGAGCAATTAAATAGTCCCGAGATGGTATGTGTGATGTTGTTGGGGCCAGTAATGGTGTTGTCCGGGTGTATGTGGCAGCAAAGTTGGCATCTGGGTTTATTGCAGGCTCTGGTGCCAGTGTCCGTGTTAAGTCTGGTTGTAGTATTATTGTGGGTTAGGAGTTGTTTAAGATTGGGTGGCTGTCTGTAGACAATGAAATAGACTGGAAAGAGAAGCTGCTGAATTGCAACTCATTACCAAACTTAAAACCATGGAGAGACCTGGTCTGAACAGAGACAGAGAGAGAGATTTTATTACGGCCATAGGCCCATACAGATAAAAACAAGACATATATAACAGCTTGTGCACGTGGGAAGAAACAGCCGCTAAAACACCACTATAACAATAAAATACTGTAAGATGGAATGACATACTGCGCCTTAATTAGCTTGTAGTGCTCCTTGGCAGCGCTTTTGGGTAAGGACAGCGACCAGAAACCTAGCCACTTTCAGGGTCGTATGGATATCCTTATCCTGCAAGATTTGGGCAAGGTGGAATTTTGGTGGGATACCCTCTAGCTTCTCTATGATTGATCCCAACAAATTTGCCCGTGGCACATTGAACAAGGGGCAAGTGAACATAATGTGCTGAAGCGACTCCGGCGTCTCCTTATCACATTCGCACATGGCGGAGGCTTGGCCCTTTGAGAATCTATGTCTCAAGACATTGGAGGGAAAAACGTTAAACCTCACTTTGGTGAAGGCCAGCCTATGGGCAACAGTCGAAAGGGAGGTGAGGTATGATGGAACGCAGTAAGTTAAAGTGATACCAATGTTCTGGGGCGAACAAACACCTCCCCCCAGCGTATAATTTCGCTGTAAATCGATGTCGTCCAGTCTTTGGCGGATCAGTCTTTGAGCAGTGATTTGATCTAGTTTTAGGGAATCTAAGGGAGAGATTCCATAACTCAGGAGTTTGGCATGAATTCTACTAGTCCAAAGGCTGGAGAATTCATCTCGCCATAAGCATTGGACAAGGTAATGGTCTGGTAATCTGTGCCACAATGATAACCAATAATTGAAGACTTGCTTCCACAGGCAAGTTTCTAAGGATGCGATCTTCAATTCTAATCGCATGGCTGCGTTGCTTACTCACAGGGGGAGCATTAGGAGCCGACGTAGGAATTGGTTTTGCAGAGTCTCAAGAGGAGTAAGATCTGTCATCACGGCCCAGAGCGGGGCAGCATAAGCAAGCACGGTAACCACTTTTGCCTTGAACACCTTTAGGGCCGAGGGAACATGCAAAGCTCCATCTGAAAAGAAAAATCGGAGGAGCACATATGACAGAGTTTTGGCCTTGTTAAGTAGGTGTTGAATTTGTGCTTTCCACCCCAAATTGTATTGAAAAATAACTCCTAGGTATTGAAATTTTAGGACTTGCTCTATTTTTGCTCCACCAAGCTTCCATTCGTATAATCTCCGACTTCTGGCGAAAATCAGAATCTTAGATTTAACATGGTTGATGGTTAATTGGTTGAGTTGACAATACGTGGCAAAGATCTTCAGAGCTCTGGTTAGTCCAACACGTGTATAAGATAGAATTACCGTGTCGTCCGCATATAAAAGGAATGGACAGCGGTAATCCGCTAGTCTAGGCGCGTGTGTACTTGGAGATGAGTTGACTAGGGGTGCTCGCATGTCGCTGATGAATAGGTTGAATAGGCAGGGAGCCAATATACATCCTTGGCGCACTCCCTTGTTTATTGGTATCGAATTTGTGAGGTCGCCCACAGGAGTAAGTCTCACTCTGGCAAGGGTACCTTCGTGGAGCTGGCTTATAAGCCATAAGAGTCTTCTATCAATGCCGTGTTTCACAAGTTTCTCCCAAAGAATATTTCTAGGAACGCTGTCAAAGGCTGCCTTTAGATCTAAGAAGGCAGCACAAAGGTAGCCCCGGGGGGGGGGGGGACAAGTACTTCCGTGCCAGATGGTAAAGAACTATCGCATGATCAGTTGTAGAACGTTTAATTCTGAACCCTGCTTGTTCGTGACCAATCTGGTTAGTCTCGTCTGCCCATCGCAATAGTTTAGTCAGCAAAAAGCTGGCATAAATTTTCCCTATAATCGAAAGGAGGCTGATGTTACGGTAGTTTTCCGGCTCCATTGGAGAACTTTTTTATGAATTGGTACTATAATGGCCTCCTTCCATATTTTGGGGATGAGACCAGAAGCGTTGATTGCGTCGAAGGTTTTGGCCAAGATGTCAGCCCACCATTTTGGGTGTAGTTTGATGGCTTCAGCAGGGATCAGGTCGGGCCCTGGGGCTTTGCCCGGTTTCAGCTGGGCTATTAGCTTGGCTATTTCGTCCGGATCGGTGGGAGGCCAAATAGGTAGGTGGGAAAACAGATGCATCAGATGGTCGGAGGGAGCATCTGCCTGTGAGAAACATTTCTTCAGGAACAATTCCCATGTCGGTGCTGGGATGACTGCCCTTGGGTATTTCCTCACCCTTCTATTGATCAAAGACCAGAATTCCCTGGATCTATGTGGTTTTGAAGCAGTAATCAAGGCCTGCCAGCGATTGTGTTGCCACTTGCGTTTGGCAGTTTTCTGCGTGCGTTTGTAAACTTGCTTGGCTTGTGCATAACTAGCTGGCAGAGTAGATGCATCGGAGGTCTTATATACATTATATATAGCACGAAGGCGCTGTCTTGTTTGTTTGCACTGAGAATTATACCAGGGGGCACCGTAAGTATACTCGTTTCGATTTAATATTTTGGGCGGTAACCTGAAGAAGGACGTAAGATCAGTCGTATGCTGGTGGAAGCGTTTCAACACTATGCTATACTCGTCTGAGGCAGAGCCTATGTTGGAATGGGGCCCGAGGATTTCTTTTTGAAAGAATTCCTGATACCTTTGAGCCTGGGTCTCCGACCATTTGATTCCTCTTACTTGGAGAGATTCGTTGGTTACCATCTGGGTCGCATGTCTATGGGCCTCCGACTGCCAGTTCAGGGAAAGCTTGGCTACAAGGGGAAGATGATCACTAGATTGTACATTCTCGATCTTAAAGGTGGAAATACACTTAAGTAGATCACTGGAAACCAACAGGTAATCGAGGACGCTGTTTGATTTAACGCTCAGGTGAGTGAAATCCCCTGGAATATCAAGAGTGGCAGCAAAGTTGGCATCTGGGTTTATTGCAGGCTCTGGTGCCAGTGTCCGTGTTAAGTCTGGTTGTAGTATTATTGTGGGTTAGGAGTTGTTTAAGATTGGGTGGCTGTCTGTAGACAATGAAATAGACTGGAAAGAGAAGCTGCTGAATTGCAACTCATTACCAAACTTAAAACCATGGAGAGACCTGGTCTGAACAGAGACATTGGATTCTTATCTCATTATACATGACTAAGCCATTTTTCACCTTCTCACCCCTTGCCTTTTCCTGTAAGACCTATTGCAGTCGTTAAGAGTCGTCAACAGGCTCATCTCAGCTATCTGCCAATCACCCATTCCCACCACCCTTCTGAGTAATACCCCTCCCCACCTTCTCACTATATAGAAGGATCTGGCAACTTCTGTTTCAGTGTATCTGAAGAAGTGTGCATGCACACGAAAGCTCATACCAAGAACTAACTTAGTTGGTCTTTAAGGTGCTACTGGAAGGAATTTTTTTATTTTGACTATGGCAGACCAACACGGCTACCTATCTGTAACAGGTACAAAAGTTGTTATTCACCCAAACTTTTAGTTAAAGTAGTGCTCCTAACTTTGTCAGAGTAAGATCAGTGAAAACTCCAGTCCAAGCTCACGAAGAATCTATTTATATGTTATTTGTAAACCTCCTTTCAAGACTGCATTTTTCTGATTCAACCAATTATTCTGATTCAACACGGTAGCGAGAACAAAGTTTGCTAAATAGGACACAGAGGAAATCAGATAAGATTCAATATGGTTGGTAGAATACATGTTATTAGACGCCTGCATTTACAGGTGTTTTGACTTACAGAAAATCTTTCCGTCTGCAATTTGTCAAAAAAAAAGAGACAAAGAACACAGCATATAAAGAACACAGATTCATGCTACTGTATGTTTGAAAAAAGTTTGTAATCAAAATCAGCAAATGACAGAAAGTGGAGCATTTGAACTGCTTCTTGTGTTGAGCACCGGCTTATGTCTGATTAGAATTAGAAGACCCAGAAGGAGCCTTCAGAAATGTTCAAAAGCATTATTAGAGATATATGTGCCAGTGCATAAATAAGAACCTTCATATAACAACTCCTGAAAATAAGTTTCAAGTTTCAATATGATTACTCACATTAGTAAAAGGAACACATGGATGGGTTTTAATGACCCTGCAGGCTTTAAACTAAGATGTTAAGAAAAGGGAAAGAAAGAGAATTGCAAAAATAGTAAGCTCTCTTCATAATGATTGCATAATATGATTATGGAACATTTAAATAAATGGGATGAATTATTTAAATAAACAAGACAAATATGTGATTCACATTTTACAAGGGTTTGTTTCACTGTGATCAAGTAGTATATTTGCACACCAAGAATGATGGAATACTGTAAACTGCTATAGTAGCTAGAGAATAGGAAATTACTCACCCTTTAAAATTAACTATTAAGAGCAAACTTTAACAGTGACATGTAACATTTTTTCTACATGTTCAATATCATGGTGTTTTAGTATACAGTACTTGCAAACCATATGCAGCAATCCCAGCAGAAAACTTTAATAAACTTAAATCAGGATGAAGGAAGAATCCATTGTATCTGGATTTATACCAAAGTGTATTGCTGCATCTTGCATTGAGTGCCCATTTATGTGTGAGTGGCTTGTGCAGTTTATTAAAAGTAGCCCAATCAATTATATGCAAAATTATGCGCTCTGTGTGTGTGTGTTATAAAAGAACCAGGCCCCATGCAGTACTACTACATTTCTGAAGAGTAATTTTGCAAATATTAATACATGCATACATATTTCTGGGTAGTTTTCCAACAGCACTTCCCATAACACAGCAAGAGAGTAAGAGTAGCCTGTAAGAGAGGCAGTGACAGCCAGTGTAGATAAGTGGTTAGAGTGTTGGACTAGGATCTGGGAGACTAAGGTTCAATTCCCCACTCAGCCATGAAGTTCATTGGGTGACCCTGGGCCAGTCGCTGGCTCTTAGCCTAACCTACCTTCCATGGTTGTTGTAGAAATTAACGTGGAGAAGGAACAACCATGTATGCCATCTTGAAGTTTTTTGGGGAAAGGAGGGGGAATGTAAATGCAATAAAGGATGTTATCAGATTACCAAAGTACAAAGCTGGTACATCAGCTATACCTGATGAAATATGCTATAGGCCACAGAAGTCAGTTGGGTAGCACCACGAAGCTGCAAATCTAATGGAATAGGGACAACTAAACACTCCTTCCCAAGCCAGACAACCCCCCATGCAGCAGCAGCAAATATTCTATATTTTACAGACTGAGCTACGTAACTGCTCTTGATATTATGTTTTTGTACACCTGAAGATACAGCTGTGACTTCAGAAAACTGGTCCAAGTCTTTCAAATGGGACGAAGACCAGAATAGAGCTATTTTTAATGTGTAAAATGTCAGTGGGTATCTGAATGACTTGGGGATGGAATCCAAGCAACTCAATTCTCACCCTGATCCATCAACCTGCTCTCAACTTTTGTCTGGAGCTACGAAGATGCTATGAATAACAATTTGTTAAAGAGGAGATTTGGAATTTCTCTTCAAGGCCCATCAATGCAACACTTGTTAGGAAGCTCCATTCTTGAAGCCAGACAAAGCTTCTATGACTGACATTAATTCTTATTCTTCTAAAAATGAACTGTCAAAACTATATTAAAGAATGCAGAGCTATGAATCTTGCATAATGCTTCTAAGCCTTGCCCCCATTCCCCACACAAGCAAATTTATTGTGACACTTCATATGGAAACAAAATGAATAATAATTTATTAGACCTCTACTGGAATTTATTGGAATGCTTTGAAAGGTATTTGCATTTGACGAACTATACCATTTGAATGTGCATGCAATGCAGTGATGATAGATGGCATCGATAGCTGGAGCTTG
The DNA here is from genome assembly GCF_965112155.1 of Podarcis liolepis. NCBI lineage: Eukaryota > Metazoa > Chordata > Lepidosauria > Squamata > Lacertidae > Podarcis > Podarcis liolepis. The sequence goes on along the minus strand of NC_139556.1, from coordinate 47,918,378 downwards.
TTTCAATATGGATCTAATTTGTGTCTGTAGTTCCTAATTCAGATACGCATGTGGATCTCCTTAGCTTGATTAGAATGATTTTTTTTTAAATGAAACATTCATATAGAATATTACAAACCGGTGTGAGAGCCCCCGTTAATTGCTACACTAGTAGAATGATGCAACAGGGAGGCAGTACATGTCCAAATCTCTCCAGCTGTTTTGAACTACAACCCTCATCAATCCCACCCAGCACAGCAGGTGTAGTTTTGGTGATGACTGTTGTAGTCCGAAACATTGAAAGGACACCAGGCAGGCAAAGACTGACCTAGAAGGTGATGTATATTAATTTATTAGGTTTGTGAAATGCTCTCCCAAGGGAGGCTTGCCTGGTACCTTCATTATACACATTTAGGCAAAACCATTCATTTTCTGCCAGGAGAAAGACAGGTGAAATGTGTCCTTGTTGATTCTCCTTGACCTCTCAGCAGCTTTCAATACCATCGGTGATGGTGTCCTTCTGGAGCAGTTGTCCAAGTTAGGGGTGGGTGGCACCACTTTGCCGTGGTTCTGGTCCTACATCTACAGGTTTGGTAGTGCATGTGCTGGACTGATGTCTTGTTTCAGTAATGGACTGGATGAGAGTCAATAAACTGAGATTCAATCCAGAGAAGACTGAGGCACTGTTGGTGGGTGTTTCCCTAGACTGGGTGGAAGGTTGCCCCTCTTGGTGGGGTTACTCCTTCTGAAGGACTGGATACACAGCTTTTGGATCCTTTTCTGTCACTTGAAGCCTTGATGGGCTCAGTGGCACAGAGTGCCTTCCATCAGCTTTGGCTGATGTCCTATCTGTGCCTCTATCTGGACAGGGATAGTTCCACCTTCTGCTGTCTATGCTCCGGTAACCTCTAGGATAGAATATTGCAATGAGTTATATATAGTTCTAGCTGGGGCTGATTGGAATTGTAGTCCAAAACATTTGAAAGGCACCAGGTTAGTGAAGGCTGATCTTGAAACATTTGGTTGGCCACTACTGTATTTAATGCCAGACCATATGGACTTTGTACTGTTCCAGCAAGGAAGTTCTTATAAAGCATGTCCTTCTAGCCCAGTAGTGTGGAAACTGTGCACTCAGTAGGACCAGATGACTGCTTCTCCAGCCCTTGCCTTCAGTTCCTTTAGCTACTATGTGAGTGTTATGTATTTATGAGATGAAACATTTTTTTTTCCTCAATAGCTCCCACAAGAATAGACAATTCTTAATTAGCTCAACTGGTGCCCTTTGCCAGATTTCAAATGTACTGTTTGTCAATAGTTTCTTAACCGTCCTATGCAAGCAATGCAAATTTTATTCATGCCTTATTGTATGACATGTCAACTCAGAAATATTTGTGCAATTAAGATTCCAGTCTGTAGTATTTATACTACAGATTGCTGTGCAGAGGTCCCTTAAGTTATACAGTAGTCATCAACTGCTCTCTTGGAGTAGCAAATGTTCTCCATTTATTAATATTTTCCCCTCAAGAGCTACTGTGAATTCAGTGTGATAATAAATTTACAAAAAGTATATGAGTAACTAAGTGAAAAGGTTTCTCACAGCTATATTAGAGTATGAATAATGAATTCTTTCAAGTTCAAATCGTGTGACCAGAATAAATTATGTCAATTAAATAGAATAACAAGTTTGCTTGATTAGTGTTATTCTGGTTTCAAAAAGGAGTGGAGGAACATGCAAGCTTGTTTTTAGTACAGTTGTACATCAGAAGTCAAACAGAATCTGTTCGACTTCCAAAACATTTGGAAACCAAGGTGCAGCTTCTGACTGGCTGCAGGAAGCTCCTGCAGCCAATCAGAAGCCGCGGAAGCTGTGTCGGACGTTCAGGTTCCCGAGAACATTTGCAAACTGGAACACTCACTTCTAGGTTTGTGGCATTCGAAAGCAAAACGTTCAGGATCCAAGGTACAACTACATTCTTTAGTATTTCAATATTATTTTCTGAAGCCAAGAAACCAGATAAAGACAATATACTTGGGAAAAGGACAAGAGCAGTGGGTCTCTCTCTCAATGCCTGATACAGAAAGGTGGCTTCACCTTTCTACAAAAGTGGTGAAAGCTCCCCGCCCCCCACCCCAATTTCTCTGAAATTTGCACAGTATTTTTGTGAACTGCTTTTTCCATTGGGGGACATAGCTGAGCACCAAATCTGGAGTGGCAGTTGTCACTGGTGATGGAATTTGTTCACATTTGTCTATGAATTCTGAAATATTTAGGCTCCTGATGTAAGGCAAAGCAACATTTGCTATCCAGGGAACTCTTCTTTTATAAACCATACATTTTCCTTGAACCAGACCAAATTTACCAACACATTCCTCCTCCCTCTTGCTCTACTCCTTTAGAGTAAAACAAATTTTGACTAATATGGCAATCCTCTATTGCAACAACAGTGCTCTCTCCATTTGTAATTCCAGCAACTGGTATACAGAGGCATACTCCTATAGCATTTTACACAGAAGAATTCAACAAGTCCCATTGAATTCAACAAGTCTTACTTCTCAGTAGATATGGTCAGGAGCACACTTGTTAGGCCCTTTCAGCCATTTCTTCCCCTCAGCATTACCTGGTATCTCCTGCTGCTACCAGCCAGCCAACTCCAACCCTACTTCCTTACCTGGCTGAAGCTCCACAAAGAAGACCCAGAACGGTGCCTCTACTGCATACCCCAGCCAGCTATAAACCCACTCCCCTCCCTATGCTGGCCAGAGCACAAGCACCCTAAAGATGGCTTCTATAAAGGGCATGTTTCTAGATTACATTCTCCTTGACTCACCCCTTCACTCATGATCATCTGGGCTTTGCCTATACAAATAGCAATATTTCACCAGAAATTTAATCAGTTCCTTAATGTATTGAGCACTTTGGTGTTACTGTTTCACTCCAGCTCTTGGCTCCTAGTGTGCTTTGCAGCTTTTACAATCTTGTGTTAGCTTCATTTCTTCAACATTCCTGCCTCTCCTAAGCTCTTTCTGTGCCAGTTTCTTGGATTTCAAAAAAAAAAAAGTCAATTGTAATAGTAACAGAAGTAAACAATAACATTCCAAGATGGTAATCTCTGCAGCGATCCATCAAAGAAAGCTTTTTAAAACAATTTTTTAAAAAGATGCTGGCAAAATGTCAAAAGGGAAGTGTCCAGCAGATTTCCTTTAGGAGTATGTCCCACAGTGTGGGTGCAGAAATAGAAAGGGGGGGAGGAATCTTGTTCCTTTGCAGTGAAATATGAAAGAGAACTTCACTAATCCCAGGGACTGGGGAGAGCCATATGATAAAAGGTGTTCTGATACCAGCTATTAGCTCTGACCTTTTTATGTGGTGGGCTACTAATCTGTATTGTTGTGGAAATTTGACCACATAACAAGTACTTCCCATGCCATAATATGCAAAGGACACTAGTGCTAGTCCTTTAATAATAGCGGTTCATGGGTAGAAATTGGAAGACCTGAAATTGGTATTATTAAAGACTGGGTTTGGGTTTTTTACATTTTCCAAATTCCTGTCTTAGGTTTAGAGCATGGCATAGCACTGTTCTGCCAGTACTTACTGTGGATACGGTAAATAAGCCTGATATTTAACATGTATGGCAATAAACTGTGGCTTGAATGTGAAAGAAATTTCACTGGCCATAGTATGTGTGAAATGCACACATGGATAACTTGCGAAATATGTTCCTGGAGACCAAACTGAGTGAATACTTCTCAGAAAAACAATTCTCTCTCTCTCTCTCTCTCTCTCTCTCTCTCTCTCTCTCACACACACACACACACACACACAGAGAGAGAGAGAGAGAGGGAGAGATCTGGGGGGGGGGGGACCCGCTTTGAAGAATTCTGTCAGAATATTTGTGAAGATTGCCATCCACCATACCCCGGCCAATGCCCTAGGATGACCCTAGGTCCAAGGCATTGTAGAGCATGCAAAATCATGACTCAACACAATTGCTGCCATTTCCACCTAAAGAGGAGGAGGAGGAGGAGGAGGAGTGGTGGAGCCAGAACCTTAGGGAAAGAAGCTGTGCTATTTCCATTGCTAATTTACATTAAAAAAAACTGTTAGAGAATTTCACATCTCTCTGAAAAAATGGTGAAATGGTCCCCCCAATTTCTCTGTCCACAAACAGGGTGGAGAATTTCAAGAGTCATTTGTGAACAGCTCTAGACCAAATCCTACAATGAAGGATGTCATCATGTTCTATTGTAGTACATCATCAGTATAATGGATGCCAAGTGTTTGGGGCCCATTCCAAGATGCAGGAGCAGCTACAATACACTCACTGCACTTTACAGAAGACCTCCCTGATGGTGTTGTCCATTCCATTCCATTCCACATGTACCCCATTCAAAAGTAGCTTATAAGGTTCCCAGAAATACATCCATTCAAAAAGACCTGAGCTTTTTAAAAAATTGTATTCCAAAGGGGGTTGGACAGAACCAGCCACCACCATTTGAAATAGTTTAAGTGCTATTCAAGTTGCAACTTCTGCAAATGAACTGCAGGAATAATAAAAAATGAGCTGTATATGGTGTGTGTTTTTAAATGTAATGTCGTAGATCAGTAGACCAATACTCAGCTGAATGTTTAAAGTACTGGTCTTCTCTGATTAACTTTTTGTTAATAAACTTTGTATGAACTTGTAGCTATTTACTTCTGAGCAATCAACAGTCTGCCAAAAAAGAAAATCAATTATATGAGAAATCACTACCCTCTGTGACCGTGCCACAAAAAGGCTTGAGTAATGGTTTTGAAAGCCCATATGACATGTTGTGCTGGTCAGTGACCTTCTCCAGCTAGAGCACTCTGGCTCGATATAAAACTTCTCAAAATTCAGCCGGGGGGGGGGTGGACATTTGTAACATGTCTGTCAAACAGTTTCCTTGAAGGCAAAACTAACAGCTAGTGGAGTTTTAAGACGGCTATTAAAAAGAACATTTGGTAACAGTCAGAAAATATATACACAGCCTGCCTAACAGTTGTTCAGATATAAACTTGCCATCACAGTTAAGTTTTTACAAAGGCTACAAAACACAGCATTTTCACTTAAATAATAGTTTTATGGATTGCACTGTAACTTGTTACATTTGTCCTAAACGATTCAGTCCAAATATGTTGAAACCTAACATCACTGCTGTATTCAGTGAGAACAGGAAGCCATCTGTGTAAATCAGCATAGCTTCATAGTTATCAAGAGGGAAAACAGCTATTTAAGTCTGCTACTCAGGATCATTGTTACTAAATTCATTCCTCTTAAAGGAAGCTACAGAAGTTTCATTTCTATTACTAACTACTCTTGTTTGCCACAAATTCTTATTCAGCTGCGCTTCTCTAGAACCCATTCTTCTGTTGCTTGGTTTTATTTTCAAAAAATATACTTCCTATTAGGATATAAATGAGTACTTTTAATGGCACACCCAAAGTCAGAAAGGTCAGATTAAGTGGAGATTCAGCTTGAGCTTTTCTAACTCATATCAGGCTTATAAACCTCTGCAACTGAGCTTTATATTTTCATGTTCTGAACACTCAGAATGCACTGTTGTTATTGTTGACATCCTCCTGTCTCAAGAGACAATGGAGTGAGTTAACAGCATCATAGGGACCTCCCCAGGGTGCAAGCCTGATCAGTGTGTATGGAGGTCCTGGGCTGCCTAGAGAACAAGACCGCCCCCCCCCCCCCCGGTCTCACTGATGTGGTCTAAAGGAAAGCAGAGCGATATGTTTGGCACCAGCTTAGCTGCAGGAGCTGCTGGAAAGAAGCATACAAGGTGCCATCCAGCCATTTTAGGGACTCCACTCTGAATTTATGTAGGCTTCTCCCAAAGATATCCCACAAGGCAGCAAATGTTTCTTATGGCAAGAGTTTATCTTCCCTAGAAGGGCTACCTTTTCAGGTTGATAAGCCCTATTTGCCCCTCACTACCCTCTGCAGCAAAAACTGCCTTCTTCCCAACTGGATCCACTATCGTTCTCATTGGCTCAATCTACCAGATTTAGCTGTCTTCACATGCAGGAGAATCATAGAATTGTAGAGTTGGAAGGGACCCTGAGGATCATCTAGTGCAATCAACAATATGCAGCTGTCCCATATAGGGATCGAACCTGTGACCTTGGTGTTGTCATAACCACACTCAAACTAAGGTTTTGAGACCCATCAGCTACCCTTACCTGGTTTAGCTGGTCCGTTAAAGCTGCTGTCACATGCTGACAGCTTCTAGGAGCCACAGGTGAGAGCTGAGTGCAGAGTGAGGACCAGAGATGGACAAACTACCCCAGAAGGAGCATTGTGTGTACTGCCTCTCCTCACACACCCCAAAATGCACTAGTTCTTAACTACTGCCCTACTCCCTCAAAGCCTCAATAATGCAACTTTCTGTGGCAGCTGCCATATCAGTCTGTGATTCAGGGTGATTACATATCTCTTACACAATAGCTTGATAGAGTAATTAAAACTTACCCAGGATACCAAAGTATAAACCAGGCATAGGCAAACTTGGCCCTCCAGATGTTTTGAGACTACAATTCCCATCATCCCTGACTACTGGTCCTGTTAGCTAGGAATGATGGAAGTTGTAGTCCCAAAACATCTGGAGGGCCAAGTTTGCCTATGCCTGGTATAAACTAAGTTAACTGACCCTGGCATCAAAGGTACATTTTCAAAAATAAATAAAAATTTGTTTTTAAAAATTAAAATTAAAATTTAAAAATGCTTAGTGTAGAAAATATTTACCTCTTGCATGATTTTTTTTCCAGCTTCTATATACATGAAAGAGCACAATTGGCACATGTTGGTAAAAATGCTCAAAATTATGTGTGTTTGAAAATATATATATAGACTTCCTACTTCTGCAGCAACACTGAGCAATCTTCCCAAGCATCCCACGCTACCCTGGAGATTATACACTAAAACTAGGGGTTGGGGTTAAAAACACATTCCATCTGCAATCTCACAAAGACAGCTTGGATATATTGCTGCAACAAATTCATAACAAACCATACATTTTTACAGCACAAACTTTGTGTCTGTTTAAATACTGCTGAAAGCTTGCAATATTTCAGTTCCTCTTCAATGGAAACTAAATACACCACAGGCTTAAATGTTATAATATGCTGTTTATGGTAATTAATTTTCACTCCCTACTCATTGAAGTATTCAACTGATACAGAATGACAGCTAGAAAATGCACAGAGACCAACTGGAAACAAATTATGATACAAATTATACCAAAGTAATTTGCATATTCATGAGTTTAGTACTACCGAGGGTTGTGCTGCTGGTTTAAGCAAATCTATCTCTTTTTTTCTTTTTTTTGGAATGTAACAGAATGATAGAGAGATCTTTCAAAAGCCAGATTAAACTGGAATGGACAGAAATGGCACAACTGATCCATTACAAAAACATTGTGAAGTTGCAATACTTTCTGAAAGGTCACTAAAATACTATCACCTACTTGTGATATATAATCTCAGAACCTGTTATTCCTATACTCTGTGATTATAATCTCCATCAGTATAGAAGAAAGTGGTCTGGGGTGAGCGATTTTAGCAACTATCCCTTGTCATGGTCAGATCACCTTCCGGTAAGATTTAGATTTTCAGTGGTTTTCCTGCTCTACGGAGCTGGGAGACATATTAGAATGGTTCATCCTTGGAAGCTGATGGAACTAATTGATTTTCAGATGGCTCTGGGGGGATTTTCTGGCTGATATAACTGGCACTGCTGTTGAAGTCCGGGTTGATTTGTGGAATACACAGATGACCTGGGCCATTTACACAATCACTCATGAGCACCCTCTCCCGCTTGATGTAGCCTAACTGTCTCCTTGGTATGCACCTGGTATACATCGGGGAGAGCAATGAAACAAGCTAGGATAGGGCTAGAAAACAAGTGGAGGAAAACTCCAGAAGAATGCAACTGAACACTGGTAAGAACCCACTACTGAGCCTACTCAGTGGCAGGGAAGGCAGCAAAGAAGCAGCACTTCACTGTTTCCTTGAATGCTCACTATGCCATTCAGTAGTATGTGGGCAGTATGAGGTCTTTTAAAGTCTGGCCTGAAGGAGGGGGAAGAACCAACAGTGGTCCACTGCAGGCCCATGCAGGGCGGGGGGGGGGGAGCAGGTACACTTGCCTTTGGCATCAGAAGGCTAAGCTGGTTGGCAGACACTGCCAGGGATTGACTGCTTTTTTTGTTTCTAACAAGACTCCTGCCATTGACCTCACCCAAGCTCTGCATGGGCCAGACCCACTGCAAATATTTTGCAAAGCACTTTTAGAATAAAATCACTTGCATCTTCTGAGATATCTAGAGCACTGTAATTCTCAAGTCTCCAAACACAGTTCCTTAGGAGAGCTAAAGGACATCTTCTATAGGAACTGGCACAAAATATAACATTTCCCCCTTACTTAACTCATTTTCATATGAAAGAAGATTACTTCATTTTATCTGAGCTTAAAGGGCTTCCACTTGATCTATACCTGGGTTGGGCCAGTGGGTGGGAAATCAATGACCGATGTATACATCCAACAAAAGATTTGAAGGAAGAGGGCCTACAGTGTTTAACAAAGGGTGGAAAGGGGGGCACTTTTGGAACTTAGAACTGCTTCATATACTGCATATTGCCTACACATATATTTTCCCATGTGTGGGAAAATTTTCCCATGTGTGGGAAAATACACTGTTGTGTATTAAAATTGCACAAGAGTCTATTTTCCTGAAAGTATATGTGTCTATAAGCCTTTGCAGTTTCTATGCATCCTTCCACAGAACATACTACCTTTTCTATATTCCTTCCGAGTCTTGATTATTTACTGACCTGTTGGTTTTTGTATTCCTAGACCGAATCCTATTATTTTGCCTCTTTCTTGCTTCATTTCTCATTTCTTCTGTGGATCTCCTATTGTGGTCTAGACTAGAATCTTTGAAGACCTGCATCCCTGGCACTGCTCTATGAATGTTGCAGGTGCATATGCAATGGTGTCTTCTTCTACATACAGGTTCCAGTTGCATTGTTACCGTAAATCTTTTTTTTTAATTAGTAAGGAAGACAGCAGTGGGACCTATGGACATTGTTTTTTATTTGAACCTTGGAGACTAGATGGTGTATGCTTTAACCCCGCAACATAGATCTAGATCCTCCAAAATGCAGAGAAGTTTTGCTCATTTGCATTTGCCATTAGGAGAAGAACACCGGGAGAGGGTATTAATTCCATTTTTTAAAAAAGAAAATTCTGAAGAGACAGAATTATCATTCATTAGTCTCACAATAAACCATTAAATTGTTAAGATCAGGAGACAGCTAACTAGGGATTTTTAACCTAGACTGACTTCATATGATATGAGTTAATGAGCTGAATACATAAACTTTTAATAGCTGGGGAAATGATATAGCATTTGATCTTAGAATCATGCCTTTGACAAAGATATCTGTGAAGCATACAAGCCATAGCTGCCATCAGCTCTTGAAGTGCTTGGACAATTTTGAATTGACAATTATATAGACACCTGGTCGTACATGATAGACTTCTTATCCCTTTTCTTCCTAGCATATGTACATGAAGTCCAAACACAAGTTGGACAGAAAGAGAAGATATTACAATGAATTTGAGGAAATACATTTCTTCCCATTTTTCAACTAACTGGATTCCATTTAATTCACACAAGAACAAGATGTAACAAAAATGATTAGCTTTGTAAGTGATATGACAGCACCAACATGGTATTGGTAGTACCCATGATTTGATATATTGTAATATTAGCTTTGAACAATCTCTTGTGCTCATTTTGCGTTTTTGCTACAAAAACGTTAAGTTACTCAAGGCATTTCCTGACCTGAAGATACAGTATTTTTTATAAATCTCCCTCTCCCCCTTTTTGAACCCTGAGCTTGATTTCTATACATGCATAGGTAATTAGCATTCTGTTTGTCTGCAATGCAATGAAACTCAGTTGAAAACTTAGATACTGTAATGACATTTAGTAAACATTTTCAGGACAAAATTACATATTTCAGATTCAATCATCACCTTAGCCTCTACATGCATCTTCAAAGTGGTGTGGTAATCCAAAAATAGAATGCAGTGCCAGACCTGCCTTGAAGGTCAGAATTAAAAGGTGAAGTACATGCTCAATACCCTTTCCATATTTGTGAAAACTGCAGTTTGAACACACGATCCTGCCTTATACCAAGTCAGACCACTAGTACACCTAGTTCAATATTGTCTACTCTGACTGGCAGTGACTCTCCAGAGTCACTGTGTGCATGCAGAGCATGTGTTCTGCCACTAAGCTTTGACCTCTCCCCAATTCTGCATCCATTCTTAAGACAAAACAAATTTCAATCCACTACTTCCCTCAATGTTGAATAGTCAAAATAAAATCTGGTGTTCATTTCCGGGGCACCATACTCATTTCAGCTATGAACTGCAACATAAACTGGGACAGTTTATTGCAGCACAAAGCAAAATTTCACTTAAAGACAGAGAACACAGTAGCCTTATCCACATGACAAGATAAGCCTTGGTTGCAGCTTCTGCACATTCACACAGTCTAAGTAAACCATGGTTTTGCTTACCATGTTGTAAGAACCATAATTTTCCATAACTGCTAGGCCTATGCATGTCTTTCCAAAGGCATAGAAACGAAGCATGTAAAATATGTTGTAGTACGATATATGTCTTAGAGCAGGGGTAGGCAACCTAAGGCCTGGGGCCGGATGCGGCCCAATCGCCTTCACAATCCGGTCCATAATGGTCCAGGAATCAGCATGTTTTTACATGAAGTGAATGTGTCCTTTTATTTAAAATACATCTCTGGGTTATTTGTGGGGCATAGGAATTTGTTCATATTTTTTTCCAAAATATAGCCTGGCCCACCACATGATGGTGGACCGGCCCACGGCTGAAAAAGGTTGCTGACCCCTGTCTTAGAGACTAACATATTATCCTGAAAGCTGGTAGGCACATTCAGGCTGCAATTTTATGCTTATGTTCAAACATGAGTTTGTCCTGCCTCTCCCTGCATTCTGCAACACACACCTATTTTTAAAAACAACTATCAAACATTGTCACTTACCAGTATATTTCTGGTCCTAATGTCACCTTCTGCAATTCTCAGAACACTTAGAAGGGGGAGGGGGTAGGCTTGTTCCATCAGAAGTAAAGCCTCTGGATGAGTAACGTCATTTACATGTGTCTAATTAAATGTCTTTACATGTATGGAATAGCATTATGAATTAAATCTGGGCATGTCATGATCTGAAGCCTAAGAGAGATGACTTTACAGGACAATAAATGCTAATTACAGACTATTAATATTTTGACCTCTTCCACACTTAGTGCAGCTGAATAGAAGCCAGAGGAAAAGCTTCACTAATTCTGCATGGATTTTAATGAGCCAGAAAGATTCTGGCTTGCCCTTTTGCTGAAAAGACAAATTCCACAACAGCACATCAGGTAGAGTTATTTTGTCATCAGTAACTAAGCCAAGACAAGCTCATTAACGTGTTTTTAAAATGATTCTTTTCCTGTGGTGTTAACCACTTCACTCTTATTAATGCAGAAAAATGTCTACACCAATACAGGCTTGTCAAGTCTTTCCCCCAACCCATGAAACTCTCCAAGAATTTTGAGTAACACAGCAAAGTGATAACGCCAATTTCCCAGGAGCTGCACTGACTGCTTATGTGCAACCAGGCCCCATTCAAGGTGTCAACTTTGAACATACAAAGCCCTTATTGGCTTAGGATACAAGCACTTGATGGAGTTCCATGTCTGCCAAGCCAGCCTTGTGGCCTGCAGAAGAGGCACTTCCCATCAAAAGGTATGGCTCATTGCACTGTGACTTGTGTTAGGGCTTTCTCTTTGGTGGCAGACTATTAGTGCAACTTCCTCCCTCTGAAGGCACAGCTGATGATTTTGCACTGTCAACATAAAACATATGTTCCCTCCCAGGCATTTGGCCTTGGGCAGGGAGGACGGGATACAAACAAATATTATTATTAATTATTATTATTAATAAGCCGGGGCATGGCTACTTTAATGTACACTGCTGAACTGTTTTAATGATTGGAAACTACTGGAATCCTATGAAATGAAATTCAGTCTAGAAGTACCATCAATCAATCAATCACCATGGTTTAGCATTATGAGCTATTGTGATAAGCCATACAATATAAGCCAAATCATACTAGATGTTTTATACCCTTCTTCTCCATTCTCTTAAAAAGGTATGGTTCATGCTCTAGTTCAGTAGCAGACAGCAGGGCAGTGTAAGGTAAAGGTAAAGGAACCCCTGACCATTAGGCCCAGTCGTGGCCGACTCTGGGGTTGCGGTGCTCATCTCGCTTTATTGGTGTAGATAGGGCTATATTGTTCACCTGCCTTCTGAACAAAGAGCATCAGTTCCTGCGAGGGAAAGGAGAGGGGCAAGGTTCAGGGAGCTCAGTGTGGTGCAGGGATGGCAGAACAGGGATCATATTTACTCTGCTGCTGCACCACACTGCTCTCTCCATACCTTGCCCCATCTCCCTCTCAGGAATCAGCACTGACACTTCTTGTTTGGAAAGCAGGTGCTCAATGCCACCCCCTACCTGCACCACCCCACTGACTGCTACTGCCTTGGTCATATATCATCTACAAATATCTTTTCTCGGGTCTTGAGTAGTCTCACCTTGGTCACCTCACATCTGTCCAACACTCCAAAATATCCCACCTTTCACATTGTATTAATTACATGAAGATCCTCCTTACACTGGATTCCAGTCCATTCCTAGATTCAGCACAAGCCACTTGTCTTTGCCATTTGCACCTCACAGACTCCATTTGTCTCGCACCTTTTCTCTGTCATTTTGAAGCCACAATGCCCATGCTCTCCACCATGCCCTGTTCCTTCAAAAGCCTTCTCTCGTTTCCTCATATACTTGCATCTGCCTCCTAAAACACCTGCATGATGCCACCTCTTCATTTTTTGAAATCCTCCCTCAAAACCCACTTTTCATGAAGCTTTTTGGCACAACCCCCTAAATCCCCATGTTCTGCTGCAAACTGGCCTGTAAATTGGTCTGCAACTAATTCTAAGCATGTGAAGCTGAAACAGATTTCTTCACTAGGAGGAATTCAATACCACAGTATTACCATTGTTTCCTCAGTGCAAGCAGTTCTGTTTACCAGATGAAATGGACTCTCCCCCCTCCCCTCACATGCTGTTCAGAGGGTGTTCACATGTGTACCCTCGAACCAAAATAGGGGCGCATGGGGGAGGAGAGGACAGCAGCCCTGTAGCACTAGCAGGACTTGTGCCACTGGCTCCTGATAGTACCACTATTTAGTGAGTCCAGCCCACTGTTTACCACTGCCACCACTTGCTTCCCCCTTCCCTTTATAGCTTGACTTTTCTGAATTTTAGATTGTAAGCTCCTCTTTCCCTTGTAATCTGCAAAGTGCCATGCACACCGATGGTGCTGTATTAGATGGTCTGAAGATGCAGAACTTTATGTATCTTGTTCTCACAAATAAGGACTAACTGGTAAATGAAAATATAGAATGTAGCTGGACACAACCAGTCATGTGATGACTGAAATTGTGACTCTGAAGAAGGCAAGAAAGAGAAGAAGCCTTGTTCCCTTTCTATTAAAAAAAAAAGCTGATTTAATGGAGCTAGGGGAGTGTCAAGAAATAACTAATGTGAATCGAATTTAAAAGGGAAAGGAGTTCAAGAAAGTGTTTTGTTTCCCCCCTGAAAGAGACACATCTGAAGTCACAGGGGAGAACAGTAACATTACTGCTGAAAATAAGAGAAAGCTCAAGCAAGATGCATGTTCATACAATAGCCAAACAGCAAACAGCAAAGGCATGATATAAAATATGACAAATAATAGCAGAAAGGCATTTGCAAACACATTTCTAAAGTAAGCAGTTAAAGTCACTGGTCTATCATGCAAAACCAGTTTATTATGAAAAGAATAAACTTCAGGAAGCCTCGGGCTTATGTGCTCTTATGTTTCTCTTCCAGTACAGTCACAAGGAACAGTTCAGAAGTGTTCACTTCCAGTTTTGCTTAGGCACACACATCATCAAACCCAACAAACCATGTTTAATGTTAACTAGTAGTTGTTTCAAACAAGTGAATAGATTTGAAACAAATTGTCACATCTTTAAACAACCTATAGTTTAGTGCAACATTCAGGCATGGCCAGTGTGGGGCCTACAATGGTTATACTTACTACATTTTTGGTAACATGCGTAGTTGCAGTAGCCTCATTCACACTAATCTCGGTTTCTGTAGACTCACAACACTTAAAAGCTACCAAACCTCTTAGCACTAAACATACAATAAAATCAAACCAGACACTGCAACTGCATTTCTAACTAATCTCAACTGAGCTGAACTAAGAACTAAACTGGCTAATAGTAAGTTACTTCACTTTAACTCATGCAAGAGAACCACAGCACTGATATGCAGAAGTGTAAAGCCAAACACTCTATATATTACAAAATAGTAAATGTCCTGTCCTGTATAGATTTTTTGTGAACATTTTTGACAGGTTCAAAGCTTGTCTCCTTCCCTTCTGACCTTTCCTCATAATTGCTTTAAAATCAAAGTATTACTCTCTCACTTTGAGTTGTCCATAGTTATCCTTAATTATTTCAGCAGGTACCCAAATTTATTGGCTTTATAGCATTGTGATGTCATCACATTTACCATATAATCCCTGATTGGGCTGCACTACTCACCCATGTAAGTAAAAAGAGCAACAATCAGAAAAAAGAGTGGCAGATAATGGAAACAACAGTATCAGGTGATGTTATTACATGGATATAAAGTGACAGAAGAATATCTTCAAGCATTGTGAAAATTGCTCTACTCTTTTCTTTTTAAAATAAACTTTCACTATACTTAGCTGAAGCATGGGGTATATTTTAAGCTACTATTGTCAACAGTGTCATTCTCATTGTTACTTAACTCTCCACTTCTGCAGAGCTAGCTTCAAAACTAACACTTGTAATAATTATAGTCCCATGTACCTCTATTATCCCACTTTATATGAACTCGTTTCTGGAACCCCTTGAGAGACTACTTCCCCGAATTCCTTCCAAAGCATACAATTTATGAAGCAATTTAACATAAAACATTTCTCAAGGTTCCAAAGATGTTTTCCTTACAAGAATAAAAAAAAGGATGTGGAATGATGGATTTAATATACTTTGTGATTACTTCACTTTTGAAAGAAAATGAATTCAGAAATGACATCAGCGTAAGGTAGTTACCAACATGGCTGCAGCAGAACAATTCTTTTAGCTTAAAGTGAGCTACCAATTGTTCACTTCTTGTAGCAAGGTGTCCTCGCATGTGGGAATGCATCTTGCTCCAAAGTATGAAGTGGTATATATTGAAACCGCTGCTAAAATTGAACTCCCCCTACCCGGCACTACCTGTTTAATTAGGTATTGTATCAGATGATGGTCTGCTTCCAAGTTCATATATTCAGAGCCAAACTTCATGCTGGCAAGAGACCCTGCTCTTTAATCATGGGTCTGCCCTGGTAACTTGAATATGGGGAGATTTACAGTGCAAATGGGAATGTAAGTCATGACTCCTATAGAGACATTTTGGTGAAACTGGTCAGAGGGGAAAGATAAATGGGACGAGAATGTGGATTCAGCTAGGTAGAGGAGCCCAGTGGCCATGGGGGAGGCTATGCTCTTGGAAATACTGAGCTGTATCTTGGGGAGGAGTACAATGGCAATAACTGACCCAAGTAACATGTATACCAGTGGCAGTAAGGACAGCATGTCAGGGAAGCTGATGAGCCTTTCCCCTCATCACACATACTTATACAAGGCAATACTTAATGCTAATCCTACTCATTGAAGTTAATGGACATGAGTAACTAACATTCATTAATTTCAGAGGGTCTACTCTTGGCACTTTGACTACCACTCTCTGAAACCATCCCTTCAGCCACTTTTCTTCTGTCCGCTTCTAGCACTGGAGACCAGCAGAAAAGGTACAAATGACTTCAGGAGACAAGCCAGAAGTGTGTAAGCAGCAGGTGGATAAAGAACAGCACTATCTACACACTTCTTGAGCTATAAATCACAACTGCTGCTTTACATGTAATTTGGCACATGTACACCTGCTGTCATCATGTGCATTTTGACCTTGAGATTTTAGCAGCAGTACATTTAAAGATATGTAATTCCTTAATTTGCTACAGGTTTTACCAATCAATCCCTGTAGAGTCAGTTCAGGCTTAATTCTAGTTGTACACTTTAAACTTAGACTTTTGTAAGTTGTACACTTTTTCTATTAATTTCTCAATCCTTTTGAATCCATTCTTACCAAGAGGACATGTGTGCAAAATACACATGCAGAAACTAGCTTCCTCATATATTTGCCACATAAGTAGATCAAGAGGCGTGTCTGTGGTATTGTTATAGCAGAGATGGGGAAAGAAACAGGGTGTTCATTCATCTGATATCCTAGAAACGTGATGTTTCATACTGCTCACTTTATAGATATATTTTAGTATTTACAAACACTATCTGTCACGTATAGCTTGTTCTGCAGCAATTATCAACATAAAAATCTAAATATTGGCTATGATTAAAAAAAACTGGTGGTGTTGATTACACAGAAAAAGAGCAAAGGCTACAGCTAAGAGACAAGGACTTCTGTCATGCTTACAAATATCTTTGCTACAAATCAAATGAGAATTGCTTTGGAGGGAGGGGGAGGAATAAAAGGGCAGAAAGCACAGGTGGGACTGATAAAGAAGCATGGCAGAATACACCAGCAACATAGGTATCTACATTTTGCTGCCTGAAGCCTGGAACGCTGTCTCCACCACTACACTGGTATCAGACTAGGAACAAGAGGTCATATTTCTGCAGGCAGTACCCCAGCTTAAAGGATGCAGGGCAGGCTTAGTGGATACAGAACAGCCATATTTCCCAGCACCTTGCTGCAATCCTCACCTCCTGTATCTGCTGCCTGAGGCAGTTGCCTCACTCTCCCTAATGGTAGGGCCACCACCATTACCTACTAAAACTGATATGTGGAAGAGTTGGTGCAATTTATCCTGCTAAATGCTGGGAAAGACTGGTGTTGGCTGCTAGTTAAGATGTCCCACACACTACTCAGATCAAACCGAAACTACACTAGATAGATTACACAATCCGCTTGTAGGAAGCTGAAGTAAGCTGCAACTCTTCTGTTTGGGACAAACTTCCACAACCATGAATAGCAACCCCATTCCAACCTTATGAGTGTCTTTCTTGGTGGCCAGTCCCCACATCCTTTTCCTAAACTAGGTAACCCCTAATGTCCTCAACCAACCCTGACACAAGGTAGAAAATCTCGCTCCTCTTTCCCCTCTTTCTTGATCTTCCCCCTGAATCCCTGTTTGATTCCCTATACAGTGGTGCCTCGCAAGACGAAAAGAATCCGTTCTGTGATTCTCTTCGTCTAGCGGTTTTTTCGTCTTGCAAAGCAAGCCCATTGACGGATTAGCGGATTAGCGCTATTAGTGGCTTTTAGCGGCTTATCTGCTGATCGGATCAGCTGATAAGTGGCTTAGCGGCTTAGAAAAGGGGGGGAACCCGCAGGAATTCGCAAGGCACTGTCGTCTTGCGAAGCAAGCCCATAGGAAAATCGTCTTGCGAAGTACCTCCAAAACGGAAAACTCTTTCGTCTAGCGAGTTTTCTGTCTTGCGAGGCATTCGTCTTGCGGGGCACCACAGTATTGATTTCACAGTACCTTCTCCACCACCAACCATAAAATCTAAAGCTAATAAATGTGCCCACAGTCACGTTCCCTGTTCTTTCTTTCAAATTCAATTTTTAAAAAATAACTAAATTGCCCAAAGGCTGAATGAGAAATAGAACTTCCCATTGGGAGCACTTTTCAAAATAAAACCCATTCTAAAAGCAAATCACAGATCATCAAAGTCCTCAGGATTCAAAATCAAAAGTGAGAAAGCGGATTTTATATTATCCAAATTCTGCCATAAGAGCACTGGGCATAATACATGCACCATAGCTATAGTTCTTTATCTATGGCATCATCAACAAATTATACCCTCAGATATGAGACAGTTGGTGGGTGAGTTTGTATCCACCTGGAATCTTCTTGCAGGGGTAAGGTGTACAAATCTAGCATAAGAAGTACCTGATGTTCTTCCAATATCCTGCTCCATTTTGTCACTTTCTCTTTTCTATTTCACTTGTTTCAAATACTTGGCCACATGGAATTTTAAACACAGTCATAAAGCTGTATTTTTAAGAATACCACATTGTTCCTCTTGGACTACTCCAAACCAGGTTCCCGCCATTTCTTTCCGCTCCTCTGTCAAAGCTTACCAACCCAAGCCTGATCACAGCAACCCTGTACGGCAGCTCCAAGAGGACTGCCCAAAAGTGTAGAATTACTGCTTTAGATTGATGTCCACTTATTTGGGATTAGCTACCATTTTTACATTGAAGCTTGCCTGTCCTAACTGATGTCTAGAAAAGGCAGGAAGTGGGCTTGTATAAGTCCCAATTGTGCCACTTGTTCCCAACACTTGCAAGACACAGGACCAGGCCTTGGCTCTTGCAAAACGTAAAGAGGACATCCAAATCCACCACTTCTGCTCTCTCAGCAACCTCCCACTCACTTCACAGGCTTAGCTGCAGTTGAAGCAGGGAATTCTTTTTACCTTGCATTTTGGAAAAAGCACTTTACCAACAATCAGTTCTGGAGCACTATGTCTATAAATTAATGTCTCATTCCTTAGTGCTGTCACAGGCAGGTCTAAATTATGTGCATATGTTTTCCACTGTATATAGTCACCATGGCAGGGCACAAAAGGTGAGAAGCTGACAAGGAGAATTATTAAAAGAAAAGTGATGAAAAAGAGAGAGAGAATGTCAAGAGTGATATGTCAGCAAATCCAGGTACAACTTAGTGAAACATTTTAAAATCTGATTTATAAAACCATAACTTTGTTGAAGGACCTGGCACTTTGAGGATAGATATTAGCAAATGGCTGCAAGGAAATATCAGCCTCCATCAAGGGCTAAGCGAATCCTAGCTGTTCAGCCCCACCCCTTGCCTCACATGACTCAGTGGGTTCTGCCACCTAGCAGGCAGAGGAGGTAAAAGGAAAACCACAGTGAAGGCCAGGGGTGCCAACTTGCCTCCCACATTGAGAGGGTGTGGTCATGTGACATGTCATGTCACATGCTGCCATGTTTGCTTGTCCCAATCACAGCCCAGCAGCTCAGAAGCTGGGCTATGGCTGGGACGAGTGAGGCAAAGATCTTCCGCACTTGTCCCAGCCACCGCCTGGCTCCTGGGTTACTGGGTGGAAACTGGGGTTGTGGCACATGGAGGGGTGTCAGCCCTCTCAATATGGGGGGGCACAGCCGTCTGCCAAACAATACTGAGGGAGCTGAAGTCCCCAAAGCTGCTAGTGAAGGCCAAGGATTAGAACAAGAAATGCCACCTCCATAATCCTGGCACCATAGGGACACATGACTAATATTTCTGTTCCTGATTCCAGACACAAATGTGATTTTTAATATTCTGAAAATATAGCAACTTGTGCAAAACAATGCATTGGATCCAGTTTAGCCATTCTGGCAATAGAAGGATTCCTTTTGTGTACTATTTATGAAAGTCCCTGAGATACAGAGTAAAGGCTCCCTGCTAGAGGAAGCATGGAAGCGAATGTCACCAATCATTCATTGCCCCTGCAGCTCCCTGAGCTGCCTCTCATTTCATCTCCTACATTTATCCCACCTTTCTACTGCGATAGAGCCCAAAGCAGCATACACCTGGATTCCACATATGGACACATATGCAGACTTGCTTAGTTTCAGTAAGGTGGCCATCTCATGTGCCTTCAGACCACCCCCTAGAATTTGACCTGCTCTTGAGTACCCCCAAAGCCCTACTGAAGATGTTAATGTCCGACAAAGTGAATGTGGGCATAATATGGAATACTGTAAGCAGGTGAGCTTAGCATGTTTATGTGTGAAGCTTAATTAAATTATTATTTAAAATACTAACTAAATGGCATGTATGGCCTTAAATGGGAATAGCATTTACTCATTGAGTAAATACAATTTCTGTAAGTTAAATTTTTGAACATATTACAAACTGGATCTCAGTCATGCAACTCCAATTAAAGTCAACTGAAGATATGCAACAATAATTCTGATTAGAACATTGAGTTTAGGAATTTAATTAATTTAATACCAATTTCATGTTTTCAGAACACTTATCTTTTCTGAGAACTCCTACATACACAGCAGCTGCAATTTTCATGCTGACACCACTAGCACAATATTTTGTGAGCAAAATGTGAATATTTTGGGAACATATACATCTTTGCTACTGTTTTTTTCATATGAGCATGCTAGTTCTCTTCAAATCATATACCCCTACCAAAACTGGAATCTTGAACTCTGGCACCAAAGTCAAGTATATTTTTACACACTAAGCAATTAAAAGTGGAACCCTGCAACAAAATGCTGAAATGTTGAGTGCTTCTGTTCAGGTTTCAAGCCACTCCATTCCATCCCTACTTTCTCATATTTTTGTTCCCCTGCAGTCAAGCAGCCAGCATTCCATGCTCACAGACCATGCTCGGTCCTCATTGGACTGTTCTGAGGGCGTGATCGCCATTTGAACATGTGTGTCGCTTCCCACCCCCATTTTGGGTTTCTTTGGGGTTTTTTGTATGTGGAAGGGAGAGCATAAGGTGAGATGAACGTACTTATGCTCCCAAATACCTTAAATTATTTAATTTCTCTATTTATGTCAGCTCCCTTTTTCACCTCTGGGGAACAATAAAAATAGCTTCTTGATGTGAACCAGGAAGCTATTTATCCAGAATGAGATGGTACTCAGAATGCCCCTGTTCTCCTGCTCTAGCAGCTTCGGTGTATCTTCCCTCCCATCAAGATGTCAGTTTCCACCCACCCCTCTTCATCTCTCAACCTTCCAATCCATTGAGCTATCATGGGACTCTTTTGAGTAATTTGCTTATTGGGGTAAAAAAATTCCTTCCAGTAGCACCTTAGAGACCAACTAAGTTTGTTATTGGTATGAGCTTTCGTGTGTGTGTGCACTTCTTCAGATACACTGAAACAGAAGTCACCAGACCCTTATATAGAGCGAGAGGGTGGGGAGGGGTATTACTCAGAAGGGTGGTGGGAATGGGTGATTGGCTGATAGGTGTGGTAAACGTTGATGACTGTTGACGACTGTTAACAACTGCAATTGGTCTTACAGGAAAAAGCAAGGGGTGAGATGGCTAAAAATAGCTTTATCGTGTATAATGAGATAAGAATCCAATGATTCAGACCAGGTCTCTCTTGCTTATTGGGAATTTTTCCTGCAAGTCTTATTTACTTGTGAGTATCTCAAACTTACCCCATGTCTTCTGGTCTGCCTCGCCTGTCCATAATTAATGCCGTTATAACTACATAAGCACAGGAAGACTCAATTTGGAATTAGTATAGAAATTATATTATATTATATAGTTAAAACAGCAAAGTTGACTTTAAACAGTTCAACCAGAAGAGGGAGAGAGGTCTTAGCTATTCAAACTTACTTAAAATACGGTAGCTTCAAGCTTAAAATAATATAATAAATATCTAAATGTTAATAAAAGCTCTACAAATATCATCCTCATGGAAGGAGATGCAAGAGGTTTGCCACTAGATACTGAAAAACTGATGACCTTTGGGACGTACATCAAGAGTAACAGAGGTAAGTTTTAGAATAAAACAGGGGAAACACTAAAAGGTCTGAAAAATTTTAAAAGTTCAAATAAATGCATGATCTCTAAACCCATATGAAGATTCTCAAAGGACAGACTCATATTTTTCACTTTCTTGAATTAGAACAAGAACATGGTACAACATGTTCTCCATCTCCAGCTTTGCATCAATATGCAAATTGTGCAAAACCACATGGAACCAAAATATGCAAATTAACAGCCGGCCTCATGGAATATCCATTCAGTGCTGAATGTTCCTCATTCCTGAAAGAGGGAACAATCTTTCCACTTCTGATTAAACACAAAAACAACAGTTATTTCCTTTGCTCACTGCTGATGTTAACTAGAACCATACTAGGTGTAAAAACACAACTAGTCCTAAATAAAAGTGCAGCAAAAACTAAAAGTTAGTGCAGCCTAATGTTATAGACACTAATATATGAGCAGATTTGTGAGTCATATCTTACCTCAGTCATGAACTCAGTTGGTAGTGATGGTAGTAATAAAAGTGATGATGATGATGATGATGATGATGATAGCAGCCTGTTGTACAGATTATAATGTGTGAATTAATGCAAATCAAGAGGTGAAACATTTCCTGGCCTATACTCTTTAAGGCAGGGATAGCTAATAAGGTAACCTCCATGTAATTTGGACTACAACTCCCAACAGCTCCAACCTGCATGACCAATGGTCACAGATGATAAGAGTTGTAGTGTACATCATCTGGAGGACACCACATTGGCCACCTCCAGTTTAAGGCTACAGGTGGGAATTACATATCTAAATGTACCCTTACCAAAATAAATAAGTCATCTGGGAACGCTAAAAAACAGCATGTTTTGGACCCACCTGGGCTTAGCTTTTTTCCTGACATACTAATTTTCTACAGAGCAACACTGGTGTGGCATGTAACCAAATAGTCTTATCCATGGTTGCTCCCATACTATAGGTCAAGGACATCCACTTTAGTGCCCTCCATGTGTTGCCCAACTCCATCTCTCAATATCCCGAACCAATGCCCATGCTAACTGGGGCTGACGGGAGCTGAAGTCCAATGACAACTGGTTGTTGCTCTAAGTGTTAGTCAGAACCAGGCCAGATGGCTAGTCTTCTTATCTAAAGTTGGGTTCAAAGGGAGTTAGTTGAACTTAGGTCCCAATAAAATCAATGGGACAAATTAGCATCATCTTAAATCTCATTGCTTCAAATGGAAACTAAGTGCAGTTATCTTGGACTAGACCTACACTTAGGCCACTTTTATGTTTGTTTAAAATAAATGGCCTTTAAATTTGTAGTCATGAGCTCTAGAACCAGATATTGAAAAAAAGATTTGCTTTTCCAGATTCTGAAAAAGACAGAGCACTAAACTGCGTATTGTATGAACTTTGGTACACCCAAGCATTGCCAACTTTCTAAACATGCCATGCTCATGGATTCCCAATTTCTGGCTTTGAACAGATTTCAGACTCTATGGCTACACCCTCTGTAATGGCTAATGATGTGCAAAGTCTCTGTGTCCTTAAAATATACACATCCCTATTTCCTTTGGTAGCACACACTGGATTTCAGTAAGACTAGGGTTTTACCTACATTCTGCTGCCTTTAAATGCTTGAAGCAATACTGTACTGACTTGTTACTAATTCTACATATATTATGTGTTGTGGTTATATTTTTATTGCTCTTTCAAGATACAACAGGACAAGGGACCATAGCTTAATGGAGTCACGTGTGCTTTGCATGCAGATCAATACTTGGCATTTCTGCTTAAAAGTGTCAGAGAACTGCCAGTGTGGTGCAGTGGTTAAGAGCAGTGGACTCATAATCCAGTGAACAGGGTTCGTGTCCCCGCTCCTCCACATGCAGCTGCTGGGTGACCTTGAGCCAGTCACACTTCTCTGAAGTCTCTCAGCCTCACTCACCTCACAGAGTGTTTGTTGTGGGGAAGGAAAGGAGATTGTTAGCTGCTTTGAAACTCCTTAGGGTAGTGATATGGTGGGATATCAAATCCAAACTCTTCTTCAAATGATGGGAAATATCCCTGGCCAGAGACCCTGGAGAACTGCTGTTTGTCAAGGGGACAGCACTGAATCAAATGTACAAATAATCTGACCTGGTAGAAGCCAGCTTCCTATATTCCAAATGAGTAAGAAATCTTGATTCAATAGGAAAGTACACAATTCTACCACTCTAAATTGTGTAGATATTGTGAAATGATTCTACATCCTAACATATATGCAAATATCTTTTTTTAAGGTATAACTGTTCATTAACTAAAAATTATTTTGATAATTGCAACTGTGTAACAGAAGCACAACATTATTGTGGTACTTCCAGCTGATGCAGACAATGATGTCCTCTGTCTTTATCTTACATTTATCTCCCACCCCCACCCCTAATAACTTTAAAATAAAGGGGATCAAATTAAACGAGAAAAAAACCTCCTCAGGGATGAGTATACAAATGAACACAAAATATTTTAGAACAGATTCTGGAATGCTTTTGCAATTTACAACCCAATGTTCCAGTGCTGGAGGATAAAAGCCTGAAAGACTAGGAAATTATTGTGCCCACTTAAAAGGCTACTATTAAGTAACTATTAAATCCTGGCAGAAGCTTTTTATACATTTCATTGTATAGTGCCAGAATGAGATATCTCCAAATTGTAGCTTGTGCCATCCAAAAATTATATATTATTTAGTGAGAACATTTTGATGTGCTAAAACTGTGTTGGATAATTGTTAGTGAGTGGCTGTGGAGGAGACATTCACAGAAAATGCTTCAATCATAAAATTACTTAAATTTGATTTAACAAAACTGAATTGCAGTGACATTCAGCTAAAAGCTACTCATAAAATATCAAGAAACCTAAAAGAACAGTTACAACACACTGCTCTTATGCTTTCACTACCTTGCTGATAAAGACAAGCACTTTACTCAAGCAGTGGCAGCCCATGAGGTAGGGTAGAAAATGGTAAACAGCCACAGCCTCTGAGTGGCTATAAGAGGGGGAAGGAGCCCTATGAATTTGCCAGTAACCTTAGGGGAACCAAGGCTGGTGGAAATTCAGGCAGCAGCCTATACACCAATGATGAGGTTGTTGCTGGATTACAACTCTCATAGTCATGAGCCTTTGGCCATGCTGGCTGACACTGATGGGAGTTGAAGTTCAACAATATTTGAACGGCCACAGGTCTCCAAGACCATTGGACCATACAATTTCAGGATGCTGCTGACTATTCACCAGCTGTGCTCTTGTGTCATCCTGCAAACAACACTTCCTTCCTCTAACAGATGCTCATCAGAAAGGGTCCAAGCTCTCTTGCCACTCAGTCTCTGCCTGATATTGGTCACTGGTGTTTACTGCCCCCACCTTATCAGCTGCCACTGAATCCATGATGTTTCTGAGACATATAGTACGTCTATAAATTCATTACACATTATCTGCACACAGACTTTAGGTCTCTGTAATCAAAAGCTGGCCATAGCACAGATGGAGAACTCCCCCCCACCCCGCCAAGTAGGAATCCCACAATAGTTTGTACCCACATCCTACAGGTAAAGGTAAAGGTCCAGTCGTGGACAACTCTGGGGTTGCAGCGCTCATCTCGCTTTATTGGCCGAGGGAGCCCGTGTACAGCTTCCGGGTCATGTGGCCAGCATGACTAAGCCCCTTCTGGCGAACCAGAGCAGCGCACGGAAACACCGTTTACCTTCCCGCAGCAGCGGTACCTATTTATCTACTTGCACTTTGACATGCTTTCGAACTACTAGGTTGGCAGGAGCTGGGACTGAGCAACGGGAGCTCACCCCATCACGGGGATTCGAACAGCCGACCTTCTGATCAGCAAGTCCTAGGCTCTGTGATTTAGCCCACAGCGACACCCACATCCTACAACTACTTAACTAAATAGTACCTGGGAAACAACAGCACCTGTAAATTCTGTTATGGAAAATGACCATCTCTGATGACTAGGGAAACAAAAGACATATGGACTGAGATAAAGGAGGAAAATGGCATTTTAAGTGTTACTGCTAAGCTCTGTAGCAAAAAGTGAATTATGCCATCTATCAGACTACACTGAAAGGTAGCACCATATCTGGCTTCTGAACTTAAACATTGTAACTGCACAATATGTATTTTAGTTACTGCGGTGGACTTCTTACTGGACTTACAGCTGCATACTCCTATGCATGGAAAAATAACTCTCCACTTTTTTTTTCACCCTCTGTTGTTTCTTTCCCTCCGTTCTCTTTATCTTTTTATCCCACTTTGTTCTATAGCATGGGACTACAGACCTAAGCTACAAGTGATCCTGCTTAGTATCTTTGTCTGTGTATAGGATACAGAAAGCTGTCTTCTGGGTGCTTCCACATGGCAGTTTATTGTGGACTTGGTTTGGCTCGTGCTCAAACGTTTTTCACAGTAATGATATATCGCTATTATCAAAATGGCAGCCCATACTCCCTTACACTCTCTGCATCAGATATAAAGGTTTCCTTGCTGGGTCTTAAAAGTCAGGTTAATCTTGGGGGGGTTGAATTAAAAAATCAATTGGAAGCCTCATCACTTCATCAACTCTGAACCAACCTCAGATAATTGCTGGAGAAGTGGTACTGTGGGAGCAGGTCTGTACCCATAGGCAGACTGAGGGGAGCATGACCAATTTAGTCACACTGGGCCTAGAGCTTTGGGGGCATCACAGGGGCACCACAACTATTATATAGACTGGAAGGTGAGAGGCAGAATGAGAGGTGGGGGTGCTGGATTTTGGCATTGCACAGGGTGTTGCTGAAATTTGAGACCCCAAGATCTGCCACTGCTGTACCATATGCCTTTGGGGTATGTGGTGATAGTACCATTGTGGAAGGAAACTTTGATTCATATATGCATGCCAAGATGCTTTACTTTGCACTAAAACAGCCATACCTTTCTTAGGCATATTTTCAGAATTTGCTTTCCAAAATGTTTGAAGACTTCCTTGCAGATTACTGTCAATATATGTATTTAAAATAGCCTTACAAAATGCACTTTGGTTTGTATATTTTTATGCATCTCTGAGTCACCTGAAGCTCATGTTACTTGATTACACATCACACATTTGGCAATTCACTGAAACAGTTTAAAAGCCAATATAGTTTTGGAAAGGGGGGAGGGAAACACCTACAAGGGAAAACTGTCAAGTGTGACAGTGAATTCACTAATGTGAACTCTTTACTGCTAGCCTGATTTATTCTGACTCATTTCTTCAACCTGAGATACTCTGTGTTTTGTTGCCTTCTAAATGTGTGTGTGTGCGTGTGTGTATAATATCGAAACTATTTGAACAGATGGAGAATGTATTGCAAAAAGCCTTACAAGAAGTATTGTGGTGAATTATCCAGAACTATGTAAAATGGTTTCTGCCGTATGCATGTCTTGGGTCCTTGAACCCTGTGTTCAAGGCCTTATCTGAAATAACTGTGATATCAGCTCCTGAATCTATTTAAAAATTAATGGTTGAACCAGATTTGTTTGTTTGTTTTCTTGTTTCACATTCCCCACGGTAGGAAAAACAGAGGAAGGAGGAGTGGAATTGCACAATGTGTTCATATCATGAAACACCAATGTCCAAAAAGCACACATTACAGGGTAGATAAAAGTCAGCAACTCAATGCAAAAACTATCACATTTCGAACCAACATGGTTTATTGTCAAAAACTGGAAAAAAGACATTGCAGATTCCAGCTACTGTTGCTATCAAATCTAGAAGACTTAACAGAAACTGATGACATCTTTTTTTCACAGCATAAAGGAAAGAACTGCCATGCATGCTTTGTAACTATACAAAGTTAGAAAGAGAAACAGTTCGTGTTCACTGCAAATGTGATAGAAGATCATAATCTGGATAATCTCCTCAGTAGTAGAATGGCTGCCCCAATTTAACTGAACTATTCATTTTTCCTTGTACAGGAAATGGTTCTGTTTTCTTTGTCAAGTTAGGAATCTACAACTTTTAAAACTTAAATTCTGACAATATGTCAAGGAAGACTTCAAGGGCACACCAGCCAGTCAGCTAGTTGGGGAGGGGGGGATTCTATTTTAAGCAAGAAAAAAACAGACACTACTCAATACAATTCCACACAAATACAGTGCTACAAAGTTCAGTGCAGCATAGGGATTAAACAATATAAGGATATTGAGGGAACTTTGTTGTCTTACACTCCATTTCTGAGCATGAGTCGAAGTGGTGATGTTTATCTTTAACACCACATATGACAAGTACCTGACGTGACATCTGCTCCCATTCGAAACTGTCCATGGTATCCTTGCCATTCAAGGCAAGGCTATTGGGTGACCACAGATTGAATCTACTCAATCTGAATTCCCTCCCCAGGGAGACCTGCCTGGCTGCAACATGCTTACCTCTCAGCACCAGGCAAAGTCGTTTGTATTCCCTAAGGCTTTTAACTGTATTTGTTTATTGTGTTGTTATTTATTTTATTGTAATTCAGTTTTGTATTTTGTCATGTTTTTTGTGAACCACACTGGAAACTTTGGTGAATTATATAAGCGTTTTGAAGAAAATAAGCAACTTATGTGATTATGATTTCTAGTGTGCAGATAGCAGGGATGGGGACAAGGCAGCATCTTTGTTAAATCAAATGCTTGCCTACTGCACTGGTGTGAGTGCTTCTCTACCCTTTGAAAGCAGAACACATATATAGCAAGTGAGAGGTTAGCATTACAGGCACACACCATATGTTTACGTTTTAGCCATTTTCATCCATTCATTTTACCTTTCCTAGATCGCAAACAGTTAATTCTCTAAAACTCTGGCCATTAGAGTTGGTGTGTCTTCTCAAGAACTCATTCTTCTTAAAAGAGTCACAATTTTTCACAGCATTTCAGGAATACAAGGGGATGCGAGAGATCTGCCAATAATTTTCAGGATGTGTTTCTTAAAAGTAATCCCCGGAAAGTGCAGTATACATTTGTCTTTTCCTTTTAATGTCCATGATAATAGCATCATGGATCCCACCCTTAACCTCACAGGAAATAACATTTACCATCTGGCGCAAGTTTGCCTTCACATAATAGCTATGTGAGTGGCAAAAAAAGGCACAAACCTAATCTGCTGGCACTAAACCAAAACATTGAGCAAGCCTGTGCAACTAATACAGCCTGTGCCCTGGTTATATTAAGTGTGTGTCTCACACACCATGATCAATAACATGTCAAAAACAGGAATGTAATTAATGAACTTCCATGTGTCTTCTGAATGCTAGAAGGCTGCTTTGTAAGTGCATATAATTAGTCAGTTAGTTAGAGCTTTCCCCATCACTCCCAGCAAAAATCGTTCCTTTTTGCCTATTTTTATGTGATTGCATATTATTCTTGAGAAAGTTCAACTGCCAGATCCTTACATACACCAAAGGAAACAATGCAGGCAGTCATAAGATGACACAATCTGCCCTTCACAGACCATGACACAGTACAACTACAGAAACAACTCAATTAAACTTGGGGGGGAGACATGAATAGCACTAAGAGCAATAACAGCTCTGGGAAATGACACCAAAAAAAAAAAAATCAAGAGAGGCTTCTTGGCACCTACTGGTAATTTTTGTACTTACCAAGCAGAGCTTATGAGCCCCACAATCTTTGTCAAATCATTCAACATTTTGAACACTAAACCCATCCTAATCTCAAGGTTGGAGCCCCATATTGGTCAAAAGATTCTCCTTAGCAGGTGTTGGACAAATGACCCTTACAACCCATTTTCTAGGCCACTTATCTCAAGTAATGAAATAACATTACAGTAATATTGAGGTTAGGGACGCGGGTGGCACTATGGGTTAAACCACAGAGCCTAGGACTTGCCGATCAGAAGGTCGGCGGTTCAGATCCCCGTGACGGGGTGAGCTCTTGTTACTTGGTCCCTGCTCCTGCCAACCTAGCAGTTCGAAAGCACGTCAAAGTGCAAGTAAATAAATAGGTACCGCTCCGGCGGGAAGGTAAATGGCATTTCTGTGCGCTGCTCTGGTTCACCGGAAGCGGCTTAGTCATGCTGGCCACATGACCCGGAAGCTGTACGCCGGCTCCCTGGGCCAATAAAGTGAGATGAGCGTCGCAACCCCAGAGTCGGCCACAACTGGACCTAATGGTTGGGGGCCCCTTTACCTTTACCTTTAATCTTGAGGTTATGTTTTATAGCACCTTAGAAGTTCACACCAAAACTAAGTAGCTGGTTATCTTCAGAATATTCCTGTAGTACAAGGAAAGGCCTATTCAAGACAAAATATCCACTTAATTCAGTAAGGACTATTCACCAATACTGCTGTATACACCAATACTTTTTTAGGAGTCGAAGGTGATGAAAATAGTTATTACAGGGACAAATGCGTTTGTATACAAACCTACCATTTTAACTATTAATTAAAATTGTGTATTTTAACAGAACAGGTTGAACCAAGATCAAGGAGCCAGGTGGGAAATAGAAAATAATTTGCAGATTAGACTGATATGACTTTTTTCATAATGATTCATCCCTAGGCAATGCCCCAGGAGTTCTGTTTGAAGCACGCCTCTCAACTTAAACATTTTGAAAAAATAAACTCTATGAGTCTGTGATTCTATGATATATGCTTACAAGCAGCTAGGGGAAAAACCACACTGATTTTATACCAGTTCCAACAAACAGCCAACCAACCTTGAGTTACCAACCAAGTATGGCATTAAAACTAACTTGACTAAGGAACATCAGAAGTAGACCCAATTGATTCTCATGACTGCTAGGAGAAGCGCACCTACTCCCTTTATCCAAAATTACGGGTAATTATGCCTTGAATACACAACAACAGAAAAGTTAGCACTAAGGAAGGTAAGAAGTGAGAAGTTTCAGTTAAGTTAGAAGTAAATGTAGAGTAGGAGTAGATGACTTGAATCAAGAAAAAGCTAAGACTGAAAACTCATTTATAAAGTGCTTCCTTTTATCATGAGAGATAAATAAAATTAATTTTGAACACCATATCATGAATCATAGTTAGCAGGGCAAAGCAGCATTCCCTGTAGTGTTTGAATGAAATGTTGTACTATAATTTATTACAGGAGATACAAGGAAATCAAATGTGTTTGCTGTACTAAAGCCCAAGCAATTAAATGGATATTCTCCATGTTTCAGTAATGATGATATTCAAGGAATCTAAATAATTATGATTTCCATTGTATTATTATTTTTTAAAAAAAATTTCCCAAAGAAAGCATCCTTTAATAAATGCAATGTGGAAAAACTGTTTTTATGGAACTGCCAAGAAAAACAATCGTTTCATTAAGGTTAACAGATTTACTTTCTCAAGGATCACTTGCACTTGGAACACAAAGGGCAGATTAGAATCAGCAACCTTTCTATAAACACAACAATGGTACGAATTAGCTGACAACCTGACAGCATGATCCTTCCCCTCCCTATTGCCATTCTGAAGCTGTGTGCTGCTTCACCAAGGGCAATGCAGCACACCCTGCCAGTGCACACGTGGTACTCCTATCCCCCACATTCAGCAACCCAACAGCCAACATGTACTGGGAATTTAGAGAGAACTGAGCTGCTTGATGGTTGGACGTGAAGGGTACAAAGTTATTAGTGAAGCACTGAGCATAATCCTATGTGACCCCGCATAGTGACAGCCAACCAAGCTCAGGGCAGGTAGAAAGGAGGGAGATCCACATCAGATATACAGTGGTACCTCGGGTTACATACGCTTTGGGTTACATACGCTTCAGGTTACAGACTCCGCTAACCCAGAAATAGTGCTTCAGGTTAAGAACTTTGCTTCAGGATGATAACAGAAATTGTGTTCCAGTGGCATGGAAGCAGCAGGAGCCCCCATTAGCTAAAGTGGTGCTTCAGGTTAAGAACAGTTTCAGGTTAAGTACGGACCTCCGGAACGAATTAAGTACTTAACCCGAGGTACCACTGTATGTACATATGAGTTGTGGCACTCCCTCCCCACATCTTCATTATACAGTTTCCGGGCTTCTGACACGTTAAGTCACATTATTTTTCAGATTGCAAGGTGTTTTAAAACTGTGTTTCAAGGTTGTAATCAGCCCTGGGACCTTAGGGTGAAGGGAGGGTAATTGTAAGTGCTAAACATGCACAGGTTCTGCACGGATGCAAGAGAGATTATGTCATTAGTCTGAATATATAAGTAGGTTTTCACTGGATGGATTCTAATTATACCTAGACATATGCAGGTAAACATATATAAAAATAGCAAACTAATTGTCCGTATGCCAATCTAACATTATTTTCTTGCCCATAAATCAATGGGAGTCACTCTTTTCAGATAAAGCACAAGGAGATGCAACTGAGGGCACTTACAAGGAGGAAGGTGGTCTTCCTGACACTTCCCAAGGTCACAGACGTGAGGTGCAAATTCAGTCTTCATCAAAATGATGTCTTCAGTACATTTTCTCCTAAAACTAAAGTCAATGGTTCCTATTGACTTCTTTGGGAGCCAGTAAAGGGTTGTCCACTGGAGTAATCTGTCCCCCCAGCAACAGAAATGGAGGGAAAGATTTATGGGGACAGGGGAAGATATTAACAGGGAGAGGGGGAGAGAGAAGTGGGGACCTAATTGTGAGTGCTGAACCAATGTATTGCCTTGGTAATGGACACAATGAGAGCCAATAAACTGAAGCACAATGTAGACTGAAGCAGTGTTAGTGAGTGGTTCTCTAGAATGAATGGCTAGGAGGTGGCCTGCTCCCGATGGGGTTACACTCCCTTTGAAGGAGTAGGTACATAGCTTGGCATTTCTTCTGAAACCATCACTGTCTCTAGACCTCAGTGGTGTAGAGTGCCTTCCATTCACCTTGGCTGGTGGCCCAGCTACACTTCCATCTGAACAGGGATAGCCTAATGTCTGTTGCCTATGCTCTGGTAACCTCTAGGTTTTAATACTGTATTTTTAAATAGTTCTAACCTGAGCTCATGTTGGAGAATGGGTAAGAAAATAATTAAATATAGTAGTAGTAAGTAGTAGTAGTAGTACAGTGCTACCTCAGGTTAAGAACTTAATTCTTTCTGGAGGTCCGTTCTTAACCTGAAACTGTTCTTAACCTGAGACACCACTTTAGCTAATGGAGTCTCCCGCTGCCGCTGCACGATTTCTGTTCCCATCCTGAAGCAAAGTTCTTAACCCGAGGTACTATTTCTGGGTTAGCAGAGTCTGTAACCTGAAGTGTCTGTAACCTGAAGCATCTGTAACCCGAGGTACCCCTGTAATATATTTTCCTTCCAGCTCTTATTTTTCATTTCAGTGCCTGCTGAACTTCTATCCTCCAGCCACCACTCCAGCCACCACAATAAATATATTCATTTTAAATGTGTATTTTGAGCATATTCTCTCACAAAATATGCATTTCAAGTGGAACACAGGCAAGACTGAATAGGTCACTGTTCCCCACCAACTTGATGATAAGCAGTTTTCATCAGGATCTCCTGTCCTCAGTTCAGTTACTTATATTTTAATCTGTTTTATGTCTTCAACATATTGGTAGACATGGAAAATGCTCTCTGCAATGCAGAAACTACTTTCAATATTTTGTTTCTCAAAACAACTACTACCCTAATGTTGAATATTATTTTCACAGTGTTTCCACATTTTCTGTTACTTTCTTGTCTTCCCCAACAAAGAACTAAATGCAAAGTTATCAATGTATCAATTGTATCAAAAGCCAATGTCAACAAAAGCAGTACATGCAGCAGAGAATTAGTCAAGTTAACTAAAACTATTTGTAAATGCATGTTTCTATCAAATAAGAGGTATATTTAAAATGTGGGTTTTATTTATAATGCTTTTGAGTTATACAGTTTCATATTTTTCTTTGACTGTTAAGAAATATTTGAAATATCATAGCTGAAATTTCTTAATTTGCTCACTTGCTAGCCTTAAGTCGCTTCTTGTTGGGCAAAGATAACAAAACCTGTTACAGGATTTCATATTGCAATTGGAAGCATTTTATAATGCAAGTTCGAAGTTTTAACCTATTCTTATTTCAGTTAAGGTAAATAAAAGTTGGTTTTGATGTTAAATTTTGTATCAGTTTCTAAACAAGGGCTGGAGAACCTTTATTAGCCTTGGGGCCACATTTTCTCATGGATAGCCTTTTGGGAGCCATATGTCATTGGTGGGTAGGTCCAAAGGCCAAAGTGAAGGCAGCCAGAACCAAAAGTGGCGAGAGCAACAGATGTGATTCTTATCTTTGAACATGACAACATTCCAGTCAGGCAAAAGTCAGTGGTTCCTACACCCACACACCTCCAGCTTCCATCCAGACAAGGAAGAGACATCACCATTTCAAGGATGCTTGACAGTCAGGCAAAAATACTCAAGGAGAATGAAGAACAGGGCCAGTGAGTACCATGGGCAGGAGAGAGGGGCATGGCCTAGGAGTCCCAAAGGCTGGACAGAAAGGATTGTGGGGGGCACATTTATCCACACATCCAGCCTGAAATTCCTTACCCCTGTTCCAAACTGTACAATTACTGGTTTCAGACATTAGGCTTTGGCTCCATATTGAGTATATTTATAAACACTGGAATGGTTTTCAGGATACCCTCAGGGTCCAAGCACAATAAATACTGTTGTGTTCAGTGACCTTTATATAAGCAAAGCATTCTTTTCAGCATGTAAATTAATTTTCTTCTCTTGGCTTGTAACAAGCCAAATGACTATTTTGACTCAGTGCCCAACTGTAGGAGAAAGTAAGATAGTGGCAGAGAATAGGACTGAAACTTTTAAGATATCATAAGACAGCCAGTTTTGAGCAATTATATTCAGCACATTTAATGAAAACTGGTAATTATAGTGACTGGTGATTTCAGGAATTCCCCTCCGTAATTACAGTAAGCAGAAGACTAATGTTGTTCAATGAAATGTTTGTCTACAGAAATGAATAAACAAGCACATCTTATTCTGTCATCTCTCCAAAATATTTACTCTTCATGAAAAATCATTGCTAACCAGTAATGTGCAAAATTGAGTCATTCTTTGATTAGCCCAGATTTACAAGTTGCCAATGGCTTTATATGTCAGAAACAAGAGATATATATCTTAGATATGCTTCACATAATGAAGGTAATTCACTGCTATATAAATTCAGAATGGATATTCACTGACATAAGATCTGAAACTGTTGGAAGAAGTATTGAAGCCATGGTTTATGAGATGAACAATAAGTGACAGTATTCTTTATGTGAAGACTTGAAGAATGACTTTGCTAAAGATACCAGTATTTGTCTTTCAAGTCTACCAATAATTATGATCTAAAGGGTCAGATGTCTACAAAACAAAGTATCATAATAGTAAAATGAAAACATTTATCACCAATATAGCAATGCTTAAATTTAATGGTGATTAGATGCTTAAAGTTTTTGTGTTACAGTGGTACCTCGAGTTACAAACACCTCAGGTTACAAACGCTTCAGGTTACAAACTCCACTAACCTGGAAGAGTTACCGCAAGTTGAGAACTTTGTGCCAGGATGAGAACAGAAATTGTTTGCCGGTGGCACAGCAACAGCAAGAGGCCCCATTAGTGAAGCACGCCTCTAGTTAAGAACAGTTTCAGTTTAAGAACGGACCTCCGGAATGAATTAAGTTCGTAAGTAGAGGTACCACTGTACATAAGAACTTGTTAATGAACTCTGAAGCCAGTTTCAGCAGCAACAGACAACTATTAAGTTCATCAGTTTGATGTGAATATTTCATTATTATCAGAATATATTTACTAGTTTTATCCCCATAAACACTTTTTCTGGAACACATATCTATCTTGATTTGAGTTAAATGAGGGTGGCAGCAGGAAGAACAGCCAAGCCGCACTTGAGATACAGGCTATTTCACAATTCTTTTCTGACAAATCACCATAAAAATGCTGTAATTAGCCAATCAGCAATTCTCAGTTTTATAGTGGTGAGCCCAACAGGCAACCCAGCGAGGTGGCAACAAAATTGCATTATCTTAGTTATTATACAACTCTTCTAAGGCCTTGCTTCAGACACACAACATTTTGAAAGGGCAATTTTTTTTCTTTAAAAAAGAAAAATCAAGTACCCTTTTCATTTCACAGAGTGTAAATGCTGAGTAGCACAGCCTGCCTACTGAATTAATGGATGTGTGTATTAAGAAACAGACACAACGCACTGCATGCCTCACTGTTATTATCAATAACCTAAGAAGCAGTGAGAAGGGCAATTTTAAAACTCTGCTTAAAAGAGGATTTTAAAGGTTCACATGCCAAATGCAAAACAATGTGCCTGCTTTTCTGACTTTTCAATGCTTTTCCCCCCCAGGAAATTGCTGTCATGTGTTGCTTTACAGGAGAGGACGGAAATGAGGGGAAAGTTAAAAGCATTTCAAGTTCATCACCAAGTTGTCGCTGAGCAGTGACTACCACTAGCAGAAAGCATGAGTCAATGACTGACCAGTGTCTCTGTGTCAGATGAATCCACAAATTGTCTTCTCTACAGATGCTGTGGCCGATATTGTCATGGCAGAAAGCTTTTTGGCAAGCAGTCTAATCAAGCAACCGAACGATACTATGTCAAGAAACACAGTTCTCCACAAACTGTGCTAATATATAAAGGCCACTTATAGACACATTCACCAACTCAAACACACATGCATTCATATATAAATGGGTCCATACAGAAATTTCCATATCCTTATAATAGGATTGTCAGATCAAACGATACGTTAGAATGATTATTATTTCAGATAGGCTTATAAAAGCTGGCATTCATTCAAAAGCCAGAATGATTTAGCAAAACTTCATCCAAAAACGTGTGTATCTCTATACACCCTCAAGGCAATAAAAAGAAGTAAATGCTTCCAGTTAGCAATACAGTATGTTTCGTGCTTGTTCTAATATATAACAGTAAAATATAGTCATATAGGTTTATGAAGCAGCGAGGGCTTATATGATCCTGTTTAAATATATGCTACTGCATTGACAGAATGCCTAATCTACATGCTTCCCAAGGATTTTACACAAATACTATCGACCACACCACACTCCTGTACAAAGAACTCCTACAAGCAGCCAAGCCTGCAGCACGCCAACTCAGCGTTTGAGAGTGTCAGGACAAATATCCCAATCACGACTGTGCTTCTGGTAACGTGCCATGTGCATGCGTTATGCCTTTGCTCCCATCCCTTCTTATCATACTTGTCTAATATACCTTGGAAGTCCAAAGAGAGGGCAGTACTTTTCAGAGCCCTATAGCCTGCCTTGGATATGGCTAGTGCTAAATAGATGTCAGAAGTACAACTATCAGTGGCACTAAGCGGGCAGGAGAAGAAAGGCAGAAGGAGCCAGTGCATTATGACAGAGTTCTCCCAAAATAACTCATCCATGTTCCTTACAGTACCCCAATAACCCTGTTTGGATAAGAGCACGGTTATTCTAACGTCTCTTAATTTCTGAGGATTTCAGCTACTGCATCTCCTTAGCCTGTTGACTGTCAGCCCGGTATAGTGGTTAGAGGGCACCCTGGTTAAAATTCCTGCACTCCCTGGGTAGCTTTGGGCAAGCCAGTCTCTCAAAAAGCCAGCCTATGGCAAAAGGCTCTGGAGGAAGGGAATTAGGGGCTAAGATCCTACAAAGTGCCTTCAGCTGCTGGGAAGGAGGGCAGAGTAAAATCAAAGCAGCAGGGGCAAAGTTTCCTTTTGTTGCTACACCTGTGCCAGCCTGCGCCTCCTGCCAGGAGGGTGCAGAGACGACTCCCAAGGCGCCCCGGGCGTCTTCAGCGCCTCTTCCCCACGCCCAGCCGCCGGTGCCTGGCTCCGCTTCCCTCCGTGCCCCTTGGGCTCTCCAGAGGGGCACCGCGCGCTGCCACCTTCCCGGGCAGGTCTCGCGCTCCTACGCCTGCGCACTGAGGCCGATCCCCCCTCTCCTGCGCACCCCACCCCCTCCTCGACTTGCTCCACACAACTTCTTTCTTCCCACAAAGTGGAGACGAGAGCCGGGGTGGAGCCCCAGTTCGCGCGGACGCCGGAGCTCTCGCCTGCTGCCGCTGACCTTGGGGCGCTTCCCCGGCGGCGGCGGCGCCGCGCGCTCACCAATGCGGGTCCCAAACGAGACCCGGCGGCGGCGGGGCGGCACGTGCCGCGGCCTCCTTCCCCTCAACTTCTTTCCCCTCAGCGTCGCCTCGTCGAGCCTCCACGGCCAGCATCTCTCGCCGCCCGCGCCCCGCCTCGCCTCCACTTACCTCGCTCTTGTTCGCCCCTTTCTTCTCCTCCTCACACTTTCCTGACGAGGGGACGGCGGGATGGGGAGGAGGGTCGAGGAGTTCGCTCCGCTTCGCAGGCAGCGCAGCCTAAGCCTCCCGGCTCCGGCTGGCGGCGGTGCTGTCGCGCCTCTAGCCGCTTGTTCGCTCGCGAAGCCGCGCTCTGCACCACACGCCGGGCAGCGGCTAAGGGGAAGGAGGGGCGGGGCGGAGCCGGAGCCCGAGGGAGGGAGGGAGGGAGGGAGACGTGGTGCCTCGGACCTGCCGCCTTTCCTCAGCGAACGGGCGCGAAGCTAATTGCCTGCTGTTACAGGGAGAGCGGCGGCGGCTGGGGCTGCTTCCCTCGCGCTCGTTCCGGGCTGAAAGAATGAAGGCGTTTCAGGCGGTTACCGGCGGCGGCGGCGGCGGCGGCGAGTGCCACGAGCCGAGCGCCAAGAGAGCCCAGCCCAAAGCTGCGGGCTGATACTTTCCGAGCCCGCGGCCGCCGCTCTCGAGTCCCCTGAGGCCGGGGAGCGAGTGAGTCTCCGCGAGGCTAAAAATAAAGAAGTTTGATTAAAGTTCCTTGGCGCTCTTCGGAGCAGCAGCCGCAGCTGCCCAACCCAAGGGTGGCACCCTCGCCACAGCGCCGCGAAGGGAAGGAGAGGCTAGCTTGGACCCTTACTCGAGGCGCCGAAGCCCAGGCTCTGAGGAAGAAAGGCAAAGGCACGTTTCTCCCTACGGAGATGAGATGCTGGGAGCCTGGGCCAATCCAGAGTTCCCAGCGCCATATACCTCTTCCCAGCGCGTGTGCGAGGAGATACACACGCCGCGGAACCTAAGATGCTGCTGCTGCCGCCGCCTCCTCCTCCCTTCTTCTTTTCAAGCACTTCCACTCACCGATTGCAATGTCAAAATCCTGAAAGGTTTCGTTATCTTTGCCTGAGGAGAGAAGATCTGAAGGCTGCTTCACCTGTCACAAGATCCTTACTGAAAAGTCGGAATTGGCATGCAACCCATTCCTGCACTATCACATGTGTATAAGATGTTGCTGAACGGCCAGGCAACAAAAAAAATCACCTAAGTGTGCTGCTGTCATATGCAATGATCTAAATGCAGCATGCAGGCGAATTATTTGTGTAGAAATGCTTGTTCGGTGCATTTGACAGTTGTGCAGGAAATGCAGTGGGGTACAAAGTATCTTAGGTTGTGCAGTGTAAAGAACAGAAAAAGGAACACTTTTTTGGTTTTTGTTTTAGTTCAACCAAAGGTATGGCCAGCCCCATCCCATGGGGGGGGGGGGTGATACAGCAATTCCTGAATTCTCTGGCTCTGCCTCTCTATTCTGAACCACCAAAAGTTTGGACTGAAATGTCTTACACTGCTTCTGAAAGATGCCCGGCTTTGTCAAGTTTCCAGGACATGAGAAAACTTAGTGCATATTTTGGAAGTAAAACCTGAAAATCCATTCAGATGTTATCTTTACTCAACAAATAAAAGAAAGTTCATCCGAGAACTGCCATTTCTCCAAATTACACTCGTTTCAGTTAGAGCTGTTGATTTAGTAACAAAGTTTCTTGATGATTAGCCCTCTTTAACGATTCATTAATTGAGTGATTCAATATTACTTTGTCCCCATATTGAAAAACAAAAAGTCTCTCAGCCTCACTCACCTCACAGAGTGTTTGTTGTGGGAGAGGAAGGGAAAGGAGAATGTTAGCCGCTTTGAGACTCCTTCGGGTAGTGATAAAGCGGGATATCAAATCCAAAATCATCCTCCTCCTCCTCTTCTTCTTCTTCTTCTTCTTCTTCCCTGTCACCCTCTATCTAAATTTGCATCTGAACAGATGTTAAAGACTAGGATTGAGGTTGAATCCCAACAAGACAGAAGTACTGTTTCTGGGAGTTAGGAGACGGGCAGGTGTGGGGGACTCCCTGGTCCTGAATGGATGTGCTGCTGAAGTTTCAGGTGCACAGCCTAGGAGTCATTTTGGATTCACAGCTGTCCATGGAAGCGCAGGTTAACTCTGTGTCCAGGGCAGCTGTCTACCAGCTCCATCTGGTACGCTGGCTGAGATCCATATACTAAACAAAGGAATCAGTAGGCCTGAGAGAACAGCAAGGTTTGCAGAAGTCTGAAATATCCTTAGAAAAAAGACCCTAACAGAGAGACCCTAACAAATCTTATTAAAGTCTCAGTATGCTAAGTGGCCACAGAACATTGGGGGGAGGCTGCGGTTAGTGGCTTGAATCCTGAAAAGAGGGTATTTCACACTCTAGTATTTTGTTGTAGGTGCCATTTTTCATTCAATAACAACCAACTCTTTATCTTAGATGAATCAGCCCAAGACACACATCAATGACTGCTCTAAACTGCATCCACTATTTTCAACAGTGTTTATTAAAGCATTTGTTTACTAATTTTAACTGTGTGTAAAGGAAATTGAAAATTCCTGCCGCTTTCTTGGATGTCATTTATTTATTTTTAATGGCTAAGGCTGCAATAATAGGTTAACTAGAAAATAAGCCCCAGTTTGACTTATTTCCATAGAAACATGCATAGGAATTAGTTAGAAAGATAGGCATCCCTGTGCTAACTAAATCTCCTTCATCAAGACCAAGCAACATGCCAAACTATGGCCTTACAGACTAACTTCATTGAGCATCCATAGACCATTCTGGATGCTACTCTTCTGTACCTGCAGTTTGAAAATAACTTTCAGAGCACCTGAAGCTGCCTTTGCATGTCATATCTATTCAAACAAGCAGAAACCTTTGCTATTTTTTCCTTGTTTCTCTACCCTACTGGTAGGAAAAGTGAAATCTGCAAAATGTTTATTTAAAATATGGGTGATCAAGTGCAATGGCTTCCAACCAGTTTGTCATGTAATGGACCCCTTGCCTTTATTTTATTGTATTAAATGTCTACCCCACCTTTCAGCGCCCAAGGCAGCTTCCAGATTAAAAATGCAAAAACACATTAAAAAGTAATGAGATAAAAACAAATACACCACTTAAATCATTAAAAACCGCTGCAAGAGAGGAGCATAAAACAAATGGGTCGGTTTAAAAATACATACGTTGCCACAGCACATGTTAAAAGCATGGCAGTGGGGTTTTTGGAGGGTTTGTTTATTTAAAGGTCTTTGCCATCCTACAACACTCCCAAATGTTGAATTTTTCAAGGAGTGTAAATCCCCGCCCAGCATAGGCCTTCACTTCAAGCCCAGTTCAGATCTTCTACTAGGTGGAAGTATTTCTGTCTTACAGGTATACCTCAGGTCCTTTGCTACAGAGCCATCAGTCCAATGGGATCTTTTGATTATAAACCACTTTCTTATTGATGAATACATATGTCTCTGTTCCAGTGACTTCCAGCTGCATATACCATAAAATGTGGTTTCTTGGATTGCTTTAAATTCCTGCTTCAGGGATTACCGTTTGAAAGCAAAGCAAATGTAATCCTTATAAGAAACAAGATGTCTCCATTCTGAAGAAAATCAATTCCGTTTTGTAATTTGAAAAGCACAGTAACAGCATGAAAGATTGAGTAAAAGCACAGAAGTGGATGTACTTGTTATGAAGAGCATCTGATCCTAGAAAGTGAAACAACACAAGGCTTTTATTCGGCCATCTATTCACTCCATGTTTCTGTCTAACCGTTTGAACTTTGGGCCTTACCCAAATTCTTGGCCCAGTTTTGAAATTGTAAACCTTCTGAAAACCCTTTCCAATGCTGCTGCTGAAGAACCCCTGTGCACTCACATCCTCCCAACATATGAGTCGATACTGCTTCCCTGCTACCTCTCTTTCCTAGTACAGTGGTACCTCGGGTTACATACGCTTCAGGTTACACACTCCGCTAACCCAGAAATAGTGCTTCAGGTTAAGAACTTTGCTTCAGGATGAGAACAGAAATCGAGCTCCAGCAGCGTGGTGGCAGCAGGAGGCCCCATTAGCTAAAGTGGTGTTTCAGGTTAAGAACAGTTTCAGGTTAAGAACAGACCTCTGGAACGAATTAAGTACTTAACTCGAGGTAACACTGTAAGCAGCAGCAACTCAACTGTCAACTGTTTGCCACTCATCAGCTGAGAGTATACCTGCTCAACACTCCCCTGCAGCTTCTTTCAAGGAAGCATGTCCACCACCAATGAACCAGTGTTAGAAACTCAGGTGTATAAGCTAATTGCCAAATGGGACCTTAAAGCTAGGTTACTGTCATCACAATGGAATGTCTAGGTGCCATTTCGTTTTGCAGTAGAATTTCTTCTTATTCTTATTTTTATTATTCGATTCATTTCTATACCACTTTATATTTTAATGGGGGGACGGGACTCAAAGCAGTTCACAACGCATTGAAACAGCAAATAAAACAATCCAGAATAAAAACAAATTCAAGCTTCAAGGAAAATATTTTAGATCCTTCTCTAAGAGACATTTTGTTCCCCATTTATTTATTTATTTATTTATTTATTTACTTACCT
The DNA here is from genome assembly GCF_965112155.1 of Podarcis liolepis. NCBI lineage: Eukaryota > Metazoa > Chordata > Lepidosauria > Squamata > Lacertidae > Podarcis > Podarcis liolepis. Next base: position 47,875,847 of record NC_139556.1, on the reverse strand, counting down.
ACTTTCCTACCTACTTAAATTATATAGCCCCACAGCAGAAGTACTCTAGGCAGCCAGTGTGGTGTAGTGGTTAGAGTGTCAGTCTAGGTCCTGGGAGATCACGGTTCAAATCCCCATTCAGTCATGAAGCTCACTGGGTGACCTTGAGCCAATCATAGCCTCTTAATCTATCACGCAAGGTCACTGTAGGCATTAACTGAGGAGAGGGGTGAACCATGTACTCCTTGGAGAAAAAGCTGGGATACAAATGAAATAAATAACCTATTCTACTGGACCTGCACCAGTTGCAAAATGTGCCCGGCACCTTGGGAATTTCAAGCACTACAAATAACTCCAATACGCTTTCAAGGAAATTCAGGGTCTACCAGACCATAATTTGAAAACCACAGTGTTTATCAAATAAGAGCTATTAACAAATAACTATACACATAACAGAACACCACAAACTTAACCTCTGGCTTTAGAGATCACTCAAAACAAAGCAGTCTAACATTTCTTCAAAAAGCAGCAGTTCAGTGGAAAGCAAAGCACAATAAAAGTCGATTGTGTCACATGCTCAAGTTGTAACCTACCAGTCTGAGTCTTTTGCTCCTTAGAACAAAGCAAATCACTGTTAATCAGAGAACATATGCTTCAGCCTTGCCAACACTGCAATCCTATACCATGTCCACTCAAAAGTAAGTCCCACTAAGTTCAATGGGGCTTACTCCCAATCTATGGGATCTTGTTTCAGGCTGAGGCCAAAATAGCTTTTCTGTTTAATTCAAGGCATCCAGAGCCTTCTTTATGTGTTCTTCACAAGCGTGTGAGAATATAGAGTCTCGGAGTGCAAGGCTGCATATAGCAGGCCATGGCCAGTGTTTCTGTTCCTGCTGGTTCCTTTGCATGTTGGGTAGGAAGGTCTGAAGGGTGATTCTTTGTATGGTAGCCAAACATGCTTAGAATCACCCCTGATAATGCAGAGTTCCTGATCACTAGAAGGATCCTAAGCACACTCACTTGAATCCAGGTAGAAGATACCGTCAGATTTTTTTGTGCAATGCAGAAAGTTCAGGGATGAAATGGATGGGACCAGAATGCTGGGATGGGGCTGGCACCCACGCACCCACGCCCACATCCCCACCATGCTTTAACACGCTTCTGAAAGATGCCTAAAGAGGGCTGTAATAGGTATAATGCAGCGCTGAGATATAGAGATAAATCTATTTCTCGATAGCCATAGGATAGAGTGGGTAGGGATGCAGACTTTCAAAGCATCCCAGAAATCTTGATGGAAACAGCTGGCTCCATTGAAGGCTCTTAAGGCTTCTCTTTATGCAATTCACAAGTCTGACTAAAATTAGTTCGCTCTACATAGGAGGCGAGAACAAGGGGAATTGTGCGGCCCAGCTCCATTATAACTATTTCTGCAATGGTATGCATAAAAAGGCATTTTACAAATTCTAGCATATTTTCTTTTTTTAAAACCCATTGCTGCAGCAAAGAGTTTAAAACTCTTGCCATTTTGCTCACAGAGAATGTGAGGTCTCCTGCCTAAATCTGCACATCAAGTGATTGATAAAAGTACTCAACCATCTCACATATTGCCTTGGCTCCATGTATCTACACTTTGCATTGGTTTTTCAGCTCCAATCCTGTTTCTCTGCAGGCTGGGGTGAGCATGGGGACAGTAGGCACTTTCAGCTTCCTTTCCTAACCACCATCACCCCCTGTTTTCCTTATATATTTCATTTGCACACATTTCCATTCCTCTCTCTCTCTCTGCAGGTTTAGAGGAAAGAAGCTGATGCTTTACAAATGTCCAATACGAATTTGATACATGATGGAATTAGTGCCATGGAATGCCGTTGAAAGAAATGAATGAGGCAGCAATGCCAATGTGGAAATAAACCCTATAATCATTCACAGATCCCAGGAAGTGACTGTAAAAGAATACAACGGAACTGTATGGGAGGGAGGCAGCTATGGAACAGAGCAGAATGAATGATTGAAGTGCTCCCGATTCTCTCTCATCATTTCTCGCAATAACTCTTTCTGCTCAGACAGTAGTCATTCTGTTTTTCACAGCATTCATCCTACTATTCCATCCAGGTCCTTGCTGCTCTGCACAAACCTGGAAATCTTCTTCCCCATAGCTTCATTCTTCCCATTCCCTCATCTCTTCCTCATTGTTTTCCTCTTGCCCCTCCCAAAATCACCATCCCCTTTGCAGGTGGTAAATTTGCAGAAACATTTCAGAAACCTTTTTCCAGGATGCAGGGCAAAATGTGTTTCAGTCATGGGGTGGAGATTACCAGGTACTGGTGGCAGAAGTGGGTTCCTCCCTTCAATGTTGTTTTGCTACCACCATGCTTGATAGCATGTAAAACACATCACCAAATTTCTTTATCCTTACAAACAACTGAGAGTGAGATTGCCCAAGGTCAGTCACTGAGCTGCAGAGATGGGTATGGATTTGAAACCTGAACTTTTTCATCCCATCTCATAAAATGCTGTGCACTGTACAACACTGATATTATCACTGCTTTGTTTCCTATTACAGCATTGATCTAAGAATCAACATTTTAAGTTAGTGTTTTGCTTAAAAGAATCGTTTGCAATAACTGCAACTCCCACAAATTCAGCTTTCATCCTCCTCTGCTTATGTATAGTTCTGGGTGGATCAAGATCAGACGAACTTTGTTTGAAAAGTAGCTGCCACCTACTCTCATGGTTTAAAAAAAGGTTTAAATGGCAGGATCAAGTTCACATTTACCACAGTGGATTTTAAGTGTACTTGGGTGTACTTTAAGTGTACACATATTTTAAAAAGCTGTGAAAATGCTTTTTTAAAAAAACATTTTGAAAAATATATTGAATTTGGCATAGCTCACTTTCACCATCTAGTTTCACATTTGTATATGGCATTTCACAACACATTTAAAACGTTTATTTTCAACTGTGTAGTCGAGTTTCTCGCCTCTCAGTAAAACACCTGACTGCGACACTAATTAAACCTGTAATTTGAAAAACTTACATTTTTTTTCTGTTCCTGCTTTGAATTAGATATGTTGCCTCTTCAAAAGAAGGGTGTGCATCACAGAATAAATCATGAACATGATTATTCTTTAGAAAGCAACTTATGTACACATATTTTAGCACACACTTTCTGATTTATTTATTTTTTTAAAAATAATGATGATATAAAGTCTATTTTCCCTAAATCATATTGGAGCAAAATATGTAATACCACTTAAGGTTGTTAGTACCAATCCTGGGAACATGTATTTAATTCTGTTTTGTTATCTATATTACTTTCTTCCTCCAAACAGCACAAAGCAGCATCAATTATGCTCCTTCCTCCCCCTGCCCCAAACACAAACACACACTTTTTCCTCTTAACACCCCTGTTAGGTGGTTTAGGCTGAGAGCTTCATGGCTGAGTAAAGAGTTGAACCTTGGTTTCCCAACCCTAATCCAACATTCTAACGGGGGGCCGCCAGGGGGCTCATCGGAAGATGGCTGACAATACCATCTCTCCGGCTCACACGAGGTAATTAAGAGGCTGTTATGGGAGTATGCAGCCTCCCTCGTTACCCCAAGGAATGGGGAACGCTGCCTTGCCTGCTGTGCCCATAATTCACCCCCAGATTCGAAAGGGGGTGAGGGCACTAGGCACAAAAGCCCTCGTGTGGGTCTGCTCTCCTGGACGCTGTCTCTGATCTGCGCAGCTAGTTGCAGGAGCTCAAAATAAACAATCAGAACAGAAGCAAACGCACATACTTCAAGCGATGATCGGGAGTAAGGACTGCTAACTAAAGAGATCTCTGGGAAGAGGAACGACGGGCTGGACTTAACAATAAATCAAGAAGAAGAATAAAGCAAGAAGAAGATTCATCAAAGGATCGGTATGTCGGAGCGAGACTGAAAAGGAGGGGGGGAGAAAAACTTCTTTTTTTGTCTTATGTGAGTACCCAATAATCCCCCCCCAAAAAAAAGAATCGTTGCAATTACTGATCACAAGCAGGAGGAATAAGAACTGTGTGGAAATTAATTACTATGCAAGGACGTGGCTTATGGGAGCATCGGGAAATGAGAGTAAGTCCTTTGTGACACAGTCATAAAAAGAGATTTATCATGGCAGGCCTGCCCGCAGGAATCCAGGGGGAGGAGGATTATGGCTGTTACTATGTTGGAGTGTGGGTTCGGCCTAGCAGGGCCCCCTGAGAAAATTTATGAGGGAGCGGCGGGCCTGGGGAGATCAGGACAGACTGTCAGAATGTTTTGTACGGAAGTGTTGAAATGGCGTCTGTGTACTTTTATGGCTCTTGGATGAGTGTAAAATCCACACAGGATATAATAACGTTTGTCTTCAACCCGCTTGTGGAGATTATCAGAGATCACAAAGAAAGGAGATAACAACAAGAAGATGAGGAAAACAACAAAGAGAAGATTGAACAGAACTGTGAATATTATTTTGACAGAACTGTGTAACTAAAGCAGCAGCAAGAGAGATGATCGGATCCCTTTCGGAGCTCGAAGCATGGGTACCCCCAACAAAAAATTTTAAAATTTGGCTGTGTAATTTGGAATTATTGTGATTTGGAATTAATGTGATGTGATTGGCCTGTTAATAAAAATTATTTAAAAAAACAACAACATTCTAACCACTACACCATAGCAGGAGAGTGAATGATCATCCCTCTGCCTAATAATCCTTTTGTCCATGCATACAACACCTTCACTCCTCCCTTCATGTAAGCAGGCAAACCAGTGGAGAAGCAATAATTAAAAACTTCAGAATGAACTAGAATGTTAAAGCAGTTTGCAGCTGGTTTATACTGGCATGCTCTAAAGTCGTTAATCAGTTTCGGTGAAATAGGAAACTACAGTTAATTAAAGGGTTCCTGGGCTGGATCTACACTGATTTGTAAAAACGCTATTAAAGGCTATTAAAAAAAGTTATATAGCTCTCAAAGCAATTTCCCATTGCCGACGAATCACTGCTCTGCAGTGCCTCTGATGTCACATTTTTATAATGCATTTTTAACGTTATAACCAATGACTGTGGATTCACCCCTGGTTTGTTTGCCAGCTTGAATGAAAGGGAGAAGTTTAAGGGTTGTGCACATGGGCAAAAGTATCATCCATATCTCAGTTTATCAAGCCAGGATACAATAATCCCAATGCAGCTAGTGACTCTTTAATTTAAATTACTTACTAGTAAGAAATCCACTTAAGAGAGGAGCCACCTTTTGCAACTCTCATCTAAAACACCCAGTGTACACATTGGTATCAGCAGTGTACTAATTATTAGTATGACCATCAACATTTCATTTGTATGTACAGTATGCTGCCTTTCCATATATCAAAGCATGCTCAAGGTGGCTCACAACATGAGACAATTTACATAATTGCAAGCATAACAAAAGTAGCCTTAAACAATAAATAAAACACATCAAAAAGTACACAACCATAATCAATTTCCACATAAATCGTTCTATGATCTAAAAATCAATATACAAAGAAACCCTAAACAATACCTCAACCCAAGTAGCCTCAGCTTTTGTAGCTGGAGTCGGTTAGGGTCCCACTACCCACAGCCAAGTGGGAAAAGGCCAGCAAGGCAGGGAATAGGTCTCCCAGGACTCACAGCGAATATGTGAGTAATAATGTTAATTACTATTTGTTATTTCTGAAGTTCATAGATTAACAAGGTACTGGAAAATGAAACAAAATTTAAGATTTTTTTCTCAGACTTACAGTTTGAAACAAGTGATACTCAAGAAAAGGAGAGGCGTGAAAAGACAGAGGAGAGATACCAATGTGAGAATATTTCAGTGAATAAGTATGCTTTTAACATTTAAACAAATTAACAGGAGCCAGATAACTCCATAGAATCCTTGCAGTACCGTAGATTCTTAAGGCCAAACTAATGAAATCCTTCTTAAAAAGGGCAAAACAATAATCAGTTTGCAATATGTCTCTGCTGCTGTACAGCAATTGAAAAATGTTTCATAATCTGTTAAGATGTTCCAAGGAGTAAAGTCTGATGACTCAGCCTTTTCTGTAACGCAGGTGACTAAAGTTGAGCCATAGTTTGAATTGATTGCTAAATGCCAATGATTGCTAAATTAAGCATTGCTTTATTGTATTTTCTCATTATACTTACTATACTTATCATTTTTTGTGCTCAAAGAAACCTCTACAATATGTAGCAACCTGTTCTGTGTCTGCTTCTTGAGAGCAAAGAATGCACATCTACATGTTCATGCACACATGCATGCAAAGGTCATGAACCTTGAAAGATGTTGCATTAAATCCTGAAAGAATCCCAAAACACCATATTCTACTACTGTAGATTTGTGATTGAATTACTGTGGAGGCAGCTGATTATTTTCTGCATGCCTTGGCCTTAAATTACTGTCATTTTTAAAATTGATAATTTTATCTTTTTTTGTAAACCGCTTTGAGGCTTTTGTACAATCAAGTGGCTTAAATTTTTTATGAAAAAAATATAAATAAATAAACTACGCATGCCACTAAACTTTTCATTTGAGTAGCAACTTCTGTTTTTTAATTGCTAGTAACAATCATGGAGGCATTTTAACAGAGCAATGGCAGGGAAAGAGAGTTGAACATCCTCTCTCACATTCCTGATACACAAACACACACTTTTGTGCTATTAGCAACTGAATTAACAAAAATCCACATCAACAAATATGTTCATCACAATAACTTGGCCCTGATTGTGACTTTGCATAGCAGTCTATGTCCAATTTGTTGGTGCTATGAACTGTGGGACTGACAAAGCATTGCAATAATAGAATCCTAATGATGTTGTTGTTTAGTCGTTTAGTCGTGTCCGACTCTTCGTGACTCCATGGACCAGAGCACGCCAGGCACTCCTGTCTTCCACTGCCTCCTGCAGGTTGGTCAAACTCATGCTGGTAGCTTTGAGAACACTGTCCAACCATCTCGTCCTCTGTCGTCCCCTTCTCCTTGTGCCTTCCATCTTTCCCAACATCAGGGTCTTTTCCAGGGAGTCTTTTCTTCTCATGAGGTGGCCAAAGTATTGGGGCCTCAGCTTCACGATCTGTCCTTCCAGTGAGCACTCAGGGCTGGTTTCCTTCAGAATGGATAGGTTTGATCTTCTTGCAGTCCATGGGACTCTCAAGAGTCTCCTCCAGCACCAGAATTTAAAAGCATCAATTCTTCTGTGATTAGCCTTCTTTATGGTCCAGCTCTCACTTCCATACATCACTACTGGGAAAACCATAGCTTTAACTATACGGACCTTTGTTGGCAAGGTGATGTCTCTGCTTTTTAAGATGCTGTCTAGGTTTGTCATTGCTTTTCTCCCAAGAAGCAGGCGTCTTTTAATTTCGTGGCTGCTGTCACCATCTGCAGTGATCATGGAGCCCAAGAAAGTAAAACCTCTCACTGCCTCCATTTCTTCCCCTTCTATCTGCCAGGAGGTGATGGGACCAGTGGCCTTGATCTTCATTTTTTAATGTTGAGCTTCAGACCATATTTTACGCTCTCCTCTTTCACCCTCATTAAAAGGTTCTTTAATTCCTCCTCACTTTCTGCCACTTTCTGATGATAGTGGACCAATATAACAATACATATGACTGGCCAACACAATACTATAACACTCAGTGCAGCATTGCGGTACTCAGACTAGCATCAGGCATCTGAAAGTGGCTCCTTGTCCAAATGGACAGCAGTGATGCCGTGCAAGGGCACTTTAGAGAGGCACCTCCACCTCAGAGTAGGGGAAAGATAGCAGAGGATACATGCTATAAGTCTGATCTGAGACCAACACACATCTCCATCAACCAGTGGTGACATTAAGTGATTAGAGGCAAGTTTACTAGCAGCTGCAGCAGCACATGCCATTCACTTTCTTGCAACCTGTAACTCGATATCAGCCTTCACCAACCTGGTGCTCATCATATATTTTGAAGTCAGATGCCAACTCTTATCAGTCCCAGTCACTGCTGACTGGGGCCAAAACATCTGGAAGGCATCTGGCTGATGAAGCCTGCTCTGTATGATTAGGCTGCCGGAGGGTGTTTTCAAAATTACACATTTCAGATTAATTATCTTATGTGAATTAAGTTGCCAAGGGATAAGTGATTAGCATAGTAAAAAATATATATGTAGATCCAACTATTTCTATCTGTATTCTTGGAGAACTCTCATTAGGTTGTTTGTCCACAGACACAAGCATACTAATATGCTTCAGAAAAGGAGAGTATCCCACCTTTAAACCAAAATTTCATCACACTGAATGATGGCTAACAAATCTAGCACAAGAGAGACCGAGAGACAGCGAGAAAGGGACAGAGAGAGATTGTTTTTCTTCTGAAAAGAAAATAACAACCAAAGGATTCATATCTCAGATTTATTTGTGGAGCAGAAACGAGCAAAGTGAGAATCCCACAGGTGCCTCAGCCTACCCATGTCTCATTTACAAGCCAAAATGGAGCCTAAGAGCCTTTCGAATGCTATGATGTACACCAAGGAAATAACTTGCCGTGAATGAAAATTGTTAATATATTGGAAGCAGCCCAAGACCTACGTATGTTTTGGTGCTACAAAAATTGAAAGAAAGGGAATTCCTGTCTATCTTTCCTTCTCTCAGTACAGTTACATAGCACTGAGGCAAATTATGCCCACTACTTATGCCTCACTCTGGGAGAAATGTAATAAGCAAACTCCAGACAGGTTACTAGCCTTCTTTCAGTGGAAATGTTTTAAATCTTAAAAACCAGATTTTTCCCTTACAAAATTGCCCTTGGGAATCACATTTGTAGGCTCGTAAATTCTGGACTGAATCCTGGAGCCTAGATATTCAATCCAAACTCTGTGCAAGTTTGTTCTAAACAAAGGCTGAGGCAATATGCAACAAGGAAAATCCAATATGAAATCCATCACTTGTTTTTAAAGAGCTTTCACTTTCCATGATATGGTGCTTAGTTTCATCCTTTTATTCCTTATTCATAACAATGACACTAAAGCTGCAACTCTATACACGTCTACTCAGAAGTCAGTCTGTCCCATTGTTCCCAGGTAAAGGGCTATAGACCTGCAGCTTAAATAATTGCTTTGACATAATGTTTACATCATTCAACAACTTGTTGATCAGCATCATTTCTTTCATAGCCCTCACTGAGAGAAGTTATACATATTTAGCCCTTTCTAATCTTTTCTCATAAACCACTGTCCTCAGACCCTAAATCATTTTTATTGCTGCTCCATGAATTCACTTCAATTTGTCTGTCTCTTGCAGGCAATAAAGTTCCCAGAGTAAAATAAGACATACTTGACATAATCTCATCACATCACTATAGACAGGGAGCATTATTTTCAAGAGACCTTTAATTAATTATTAGAATTTTATCAGTGTTTTAGAATTATAGAGTCAGTGGGAATTGATCCAGAAAGCTTCAAAGCGATAAAGATGGCATAAATGCTGTAGAGATTTAAGGGCTCCGCTTATATTAAGGAACACTGCGCGCTCCTTTTTCAGTGGCATAAAATACTATTAAAAACAAAATTTTAATGTGCAAGTGGAGAGATAGGAGCCTTAATAACTTCATTAATAGAAAAGCCCATTCTTTTCTTTTTTTTTAATCTCGGTTTTAAATCCGATTTAAGTGATTCTAATTATTATGTGCTGATGGCATCATTACAGACTTAAGTGCGTAGACTTATACCGGCAGTGGCCGTGATCCAGGACCATAGAATTGTCAGTCAATCAAGGAAAAATTATCTATTTAAGATTCATCACATTATCATAACTGACTGCTTAATACAGAGCTTAATGTACTGGCTGTCCCCCCTCCATTTTAACCTTTCAAAATGCTGTGATATAGGTTAAGCTGAGAGAACATGACTGGCCAAAGATCATGTCTGAGTGGGGATTTGAACCCAGCTCTCTCTAGCAACACGTACACAACACAGGTGCTCTCTGTTATTTCTGCAGGTGGAAACATAAAAGGAAACAATATGTTTTCTCCTATGATGCTAACAGTGCGTTTCATTACAACCAAATGGCATTTAAATGTTGTGAAACATACGTCTTGTCGCCAAAAACCCACTTATGAGATTTCTGGAAGCACCCTTACTTACTTCTTAAGAAATATCCCAAAGAAATTGAGAATAACCATCTGAAGGAATATCGATAGTTATTATATGGAGCTACAATTGGCACCAAATCAACACAGGCAGATAGAAATTTTGTGGTTGCATATTCAGGATGGTAAGACTGAGAAAAGCATTGCTTTAGCTCCATCTGGTTGGTACAGTACTCTTCCTTCAACTATGGCCAGCCAAATGCCTGCCAGGGCAAAGCTGCATTCCTCAAGGTTCAAGAAAACCCATTCCAGATGTTCAGTGGTGGCAAAATAACATATCAACAGCCCTCCTGAAGTAGATGTGCTAATTCCATTGGATGAATGTAATGAGACAAGCTCTTGCTCAGCTGCTTTGTGTCAGTTAGGATCACTCTGGGCACCAGCAGAAGGAGTAGTTGCTATGCAATGTACGGTTATTACATTGTCCCTAGATGTAGCATTAGTCCAAGAACCAGAAGCAATGGTTGTGAAAGATTTCCTGACTAATACATGGAATGTTTTGTAATAGCCAGAGACCTCCATTCAGACATAGAATTGTAGCGTTGGAAGGGAACCCAAGTCCAACCCCTGCAATGCAGGAATTCTACCCACAGCTGTCCCTAGGTGGGCTCGAACCACCAACCTTCTTGTTAACAGCCAGACACACTGGCCCATTGCACCACAGAATGTTCAGGATGCTCACTTGCAGGACTCTTGCTCAGCGCTAGAAAAAAGGAGAAAGACTCTATTTCATTCTATTGTCTTCCTCTGGCCTTTTTTGCTTATTCATTTATTATTTTGTCCCACAAATCAAGGTGACTAGATAGACTAAAATGAATAAAATTCCTTAAAAACAAAAGCTAGAAGTGGTTTGTGGGTTGGGGCAGACCCACTACACTAGCATGCCAGTCGATGGATATTTATTGCTTACTGGAAAGAGGAGGAGAAGCGAAGATGTCTGCATGGTGCAAACACATTGGTGGAACCGACTGAGTGCTCCTGCCGGTGCATTTACATCATGTTGACACACTCGCCCCTCCTGCTAAGCAAAAGCAACCCATTTGCTGGCAAGCTAAAGCAGAGCTCTGCTAAAGTGAATTGCTTCCACACAAAACCCCCCACCCCAATATGCATTCAGATTAATAAGTTAATAATATCCTACATGAGAAGCAAAGTTGGCCCTGAGCCGATAAAAATTGCATAATAAACCAACAATTCCCTCACTGTGAGAAGCGAAGCTACAGGGAACCAGGCAGAGGGCCTTCTCAGTAGTGGTACCCGCCCTGTGGAATGCCCTCCCACCAGATGTCAAAGGAAAAAACAACTAACAGACTTTTAGAAGACATCTGAAGGCAGGCCTGTTTAGGGAAGCTTTTAATATCTGAAGGACTATTGTATTTTAATATTTTGTTGGAAGCCACCCAGAGTGGCTGAGGAAACCCAGCCAGATGGGCGGGGTATAAATAATAAATTATTATTATTATTATTATTATTATTATTATTATTATTATTATTATTATTACAGCCTTTCTTAAAAAGCCAGGTCTTCCTCAACTATCTGAAGCAGTGTGGTAATGAAGAACTCATTCGTCTGGGCATCAACCTAGATTTTACTTTGGCCATCCAAAGTAAGAATAGTGATGGCCAAGGACAATTAAAAAATAAAAGGGGGGAGCATATGAAAGCCTAAGGATCTATTCTTCTATCACTGTCCAGAAATGGTACTTACAGGACCAGTGAAGAAGAAGCCTAGCCTGTCTGATGCTGATGCTCTTTTCTTAAAGCACCTGGTTGTGAGCCATTTGTGGACCCTGGCCAGGCACGTGCTGCAGTCTCTTGCTGAAGCTTTGGGAACAGGATGGTGTTACAAAGGCAGAGGAAACCAGCTCAGATTCTTGCCCCCTCCTTGCCCCAAGGTGGTTTCTAGTATGAACAAGTCCTACAGATGGTTCATCCAAAAACATTTTATATTCTGTTGGTGTTAATCAGAGAGAAGCAGTCTGAATAAAGCAGTGGGTTTTGTTTGTCTGTCTGCTGAACCCTTTACATGCAGCAACTTTCCTTTGGCCAAGCGAGCATGGCAATCTCAAAAACAGTCTGGGGGGAAAATTACGCTGCCAATTTTCCAGCGGCACACGTGTGAGGGTGGAGTGACCTTTTGTAAATGCTGCATGTTCAACAACACAGCCCTTGCTTTTTCAAAAGGCTGTTCGCAGTGGCTTTGAATGGTTTCCTAAACAGGTGTTTTCCTGCACTTCCAACAGGAAAACTTGCAAGGGATTTAACAGAAGGAAACCTGTTTGTCTGCCTTGCTAAGTCCATCACAGAAACACAGAACTTGGAGACCATCTATTCCAATCATGTGCTCAGGGAAAGATCTGCAGTGCATGGTGCAGCTACAACATCCTTGAGAGTTGGAGATACAGCATTTGCCTAAATGCCTCTAGCAAAGGAGGGTCCACCACTTCTTTACTCTGTTCTATTCAAACAGCTCTTGCAGTTAGGAAGTTTCTCCTGATATTTTGCTGAATTGTGCTTCCCTGTGATTTCCACCCATCAGTGATCGGGAGCTGTGTATCACTACCTATCTTTTGCACTGTGCATGAATGAAATTTAGTAAAACACCATAAACAGTTTATTTTGCTTGCACATAAAGCATAAACACTTTTGTTGCACACTTTCTTCCCACCTCCCCTACCTGCTCTGCCCCCCAGGCAGCAAAAACAGCAAACATAAGAAGGAGGGTAGGGCAAGTAGGAATCACACCAGCCAACTACTTGCCCTACCCTCCTTGTTATGTTTGTGGAGTAAGGGCATGTAGTTCCATGTTTACAGAGGGCTTTCATTTAATCATGTAAAGCAGCTGCAGTTGGCTTCAGGTTGGGAGGGAGGAGGGAAGATATTTAACCCTTTCCTTCTCTGTTTTCATCTGTTCATATCATTCCCAATTGGGTGCTGTTCTTTTTCTCTCCACGAGAAATAAAAGGTTTGAGAAGTGCAAATTAGGTGGTTTGTCATTAAAAAGCAAACCAAATTTAATGCATTCCCCATCTCTGCTTCTCTGTAAGGGCCACCCAAAGCTTTGATGTCACTCCACATGGGATTGATACAACAATATTCAGCTCTGGGGTGGAAATATACCACAGCAACACCCAACACTTATGTCAGTAATACAGCTGGAAGGACACACATGGCATATTCTCTCTCTCTCTCTCTCTCTCTCTCTCTCTCTCTCTCTCTCTCACTTTTTTTAAGCAATACAAAATTTGAGACGCGCAGCTTAAAAAAAAAACATTTCTTGGAATAATGTGTTCCACTCATTTGTGCAGCCTTTTCATTTCCACGGAAATGTAATATATGTGAATGTACTTAATCTTGTGCCCCAGGTAAGGAATTGTAGGTCATTGGGCCATTTTGTGTGCACTTCAGTACCCAGCATAATTTGTCCTTCCTAATTCATTTATTATTCCTCCCCATCTCCTGAATACAAAATGCTGCCTTTAAAATTTGATCAGAGATGTATTATGAGTTGTCCTTGAATCGCACAGCTTATCTGCCAACCCACCTCCTTGCTACTTGCCTATCTTTCCTTAACCCCTTCTGCCCACGCTTGTTCAAGTCATAGCTATGTGGTGCATTCTATATATTATTTTGTATTGCAACAATTTTTGTCCTGTATTTTTTCTGCCTCTTTTTTCCATGGCTTGGCTGCTGCTGGAACACTCTTCCATTTATTTCTATGAGGGATCTGGAGATTTAAGATGTGCAAATCATCCCAATAATCAAAAGTCTTCTAAACTAAATCTTAGCAAAATGTACATTCCATTTCTCAGGTTCGATGCCAATCTTCCTTTCATAAGTCACTTCATAAGCCCAGTCATACCCATGAGCTGTACACAGGACCAGCCTTACCATGAGGTGAGTGATGCAGCTGCCTTGGTAGGCAAATACTGAAGGGCAGTGAGTGGGGAGAGTTCTGTGTGTGCATTGCAACCTGTCCTGAGCCTACTAAATCAGGTCACTGCCCTCAGGGTAAAGTGGAGGATGTTGAAATAAGATTGAACTATCTGCTGAGCTCCTATTAAATATCTTCCAGGACCACACACACACACACACACACACACACACACTATTGTAACTAGACACTGGAAGGACCTATCAGGAGTGAACATTGACCACTGCTACCAAAATGTATGGTAAACCACCCTCCTAGAGAAGTTAACCAACAAACTTAAATTAGCATGGGCACAGGCAAAGGAGGATGCCTTCACCCTGGGGGCGGAGAGCAGGAGGGAGTAGGGCTGGGCATGCTGACCACAGGGGCATAGTGCACATCCTGGGGGTGTGGCGCACCGCCTGCTGGGGCATGGCACCCAGCGCTGGCGGGGGGGGCAGCCGCAATGGCACCCTGCCGGGATCATGCTGTCGGGGGTGGTCCGCTCCCACCGCACACCTCTTCCTCCCCCAGTGCTTCACCCCAGTATGGTTCCCATTTATCACATACATAGCACAGCAGGACAATGACCTACCCCTCACCCCAACAACATACAAATCAATATGGCTAATCTGACCCAACAACCTAATCTCACGCATAGAAACAAGCCTTTTCTCTGCTCCCAGCTCACTTCCTGTATCCAAACCAGGTAGAGAGAAAAGTGCTTGAAGCAACAATTTGTGGAAAGTGAAGGCACAGCAAAGGGAAGATTCAGTTTCCCTCTCCTATATGCTCCCATGATTCTCCCATTTTGTATGCAAAAGATGGTGGATGCATACAAAAAAATGCCCCCGTTATATGCCACCCTGCCCTTCCAAACAGCATATTCACCCAAGAGCAGCTTTGATTAAATAGTTTCATTTTGCAACAGTTCCCTGAATACTATTTCAAGGATGCATTTTTTGAATATCTATTAATTTTTGACACATCTTTTCAATCATGTAGTCATTTCTGGATATCATTCCTCGTTGTCATGAATTGTGTTTCTTTAGAATATTAATAGAAACATGGGAAAGCAGGCTCTTGTTAAACTTTTTCTCAGAGAACTGCAAAATGGGACTGAGAAAGAATTTAGGGGTGTTGGGGGTTTTGCCAGGGCAATTGTGGGAGAATGGATTAAACCATAAATGCCTAATGTTTTGTTGTTGCACAGACAGGAGTGCTGCTATTTTTCTATCAATAGGCTGAAAACAGTAGCATTGGCTTATTTGTATATGCTATGTATGAGAGGGGCCTGGCTCTCATTTAGACTGTGAGAGGCCCTGGGTACAGACTAGAGATGTTCATCAACCATACCACCTTCCTTCAGAAGATAAACCTTGGTGACTATAATGCCCTCTTGATCCCTGCCATCTGGAGCACAGCTGCATCAGCAACAACACCAGCCCTGAGAATGACAATTTCCCAGGCCTACTGACACCTGAGGGTTATTGGGACAACTCCAGGCCTACTGGCAGCTAGGTCACTGGTATTGCAGAGGTCCTAGAGATGGAAGGGAGGGAGGAAGGAGTCTTCTTTCTTTCCTGCCTTCTGACTTTGCTGCTCGAGGGAGTGGGAATCAGCTAAGTGGGTGGCAGGGAGGGAGAGATGGTTAGTTTGGAGACTCGCAGCAGGATTTTGGAGGAGGGTGTGACTGGACCCTGTTGTTCTGCTAACAATATAATTTGGGCCATTAGAGACATTCAAAAAATTACACAACCAGTTAATCCCTGGCACGTCCAGATAGGATTGGGAGAGATTCCTGCCTGAAACCCTGGAGAGCTCCTACTAGTCAGGCCCCATCTGCACTATACATTTAAAGCAGTGTCACACCACTTTGCAGAACCATGGCTCTCCCCAAAGAACCCTGAAAAGTCTACTTTGCCATGGGTGTTTAGAGTTGTTAGGGGACCCCTATACCCACAGGGGGGGCGGCGCTGTGGGTTAAACCTCAGCGCCTAGGACTTGCCAATCGTATGGTCGGCGGTTCGAATCCCCGCGGCGGGGTGTGCTCCCGTTGCTCGGTCCCAGTGCCTGCCAACCTAGCAGTTCAAAAGCACCCCCGGGTGCAAGTAGATAAATAGGGACCGTTTACCAGCGGGAAGGTAAACGGCGTTTCCGTGTGCGGCTCTGGCTCACCAGAGCAGCTTCGTCACGCTGGCCACCTGACCCGGAAGTGTCTGCGGACAGCGCTGGCTCCCGGCCTATAGAGTGAGATGAGCGCACAACCCCAGAGTCTGTCAAGACTGGCCCGTACGGGCAGGGGTATCTTTACCTTTACCTATACCCACAACATAGCCACAATTCCCACAGTTCCCTAGGAAGAGGAATTGATAGTTAAAACACTCTGAACATTATAGTTATATGAGGGGAATAGGGGTCTCCTCAACACCATTAACACCTCTACTTTCCAGAATTGCTTGGGGCATGACTGTTTAAAGTGGTATGATGATGCTTGAAATATATGCAGATGGACCCCGAATGTGGACAATACCAAGTTTGATGGACCAGTTGCCTGATCCAATAAGTTATGAGGCAGTTTCCTATTCTTAAGGTGGGAAAGGGAGCCTTAGCTCAACATGCAGAAGGCTCCAGGCTCAATCTCTGGCATCTCCCATGTATGGTGGCTGGGAAAGCCCACTCTCTCCAAGACCCTTGCACACCCTTCCTGCTCAGAATAGAAAGTCCTGGGGAAGATGGGCCATTGACCTGACTCAGTATAATGCAGCTTCATGTGCTAATCCAAACTTAGTGGCTGAAAGAACAAAGGAGAATTGAAGGGCTCCTGCACAGTGGCTAATTTCTTGCTGAATCAGGCAGCCTGGTATAGATCCAATTTCTGCAATTCCTCAACCTTGCATGAGAAATGGCAATTGCTGAACAGAACTTTGAATGCAGGGATACCCTGCCTAATAGACGGATGGGATATTTATTCCAGATATTAAGCAGCCAGCCTCTCCTGCTTCTATTCAGCCAAGCTAGACATTTGGTCATCCAAGGGAGGAGGAGGGGGACGGGGAAATCAGAGCTGTAGTTGCTAGGCAACCACAGGATGTGCTTTCAAATTACCCTCAGACCAAAGTCAGCTTTCATTCTCATCTGAACTTGGCAAATGGTCAACCAGGTCCAGTTCCTCTGCAGCCCCCATGAGCGATGCAAAGAGGGAAATTGGAATAAGAGGAAGTAGGGAAATTGAGGTCTGGCTTCACAGGGCAAAGGAGGCGTATTCCTTTCCATCCTGCCTGCCCCCTCTCAGACACACACAATAGTTCAGTGTGTTTCTTTGTGACTGCCTTGTGTTAGGAAAGGCAAGTTTGATACAAATCAAGATGGAGGCTGAGGCTCTTCTTCACCCGCAGACTGTCTCATGTGGCTCTCTCCTTGAGAGCCAGTGTGGTGTAGTGGTTAAGAGTGATGGACTCGCAATCTGGGGAACCGGGTTCACTTCCCTGCTCCTCCACATGCAGCTGCTGGGTGATCTTGGGCTCCTCACACTTCTTTGAAGTCTCTCAGCCCCACTCACCTCACAGAGTGTTTGTTGTGGGGGAGGAAGGGAAAGGAGTTTGTTAGCCGTTTTGAGACTCCTTCAGGTAGTGATAAAGCGGGATATCAAATCCAAACTCTTCTTCTTCTCTTCTTCTTCCTTTTTTGTTCACCAGATGTGTGATGTGCATTGTCTTGCCTTTTCTTACTTGTCCAATGTCAGCATAACTTTTAAAGGACAGAAAGTCTCCAGAACTTTAAGAAGAATCCAGAAAAGTGGCTTATATAATGACAGAGGTTTGTTTTCTGTTACAGTTGTAGCAGTTGATGTTTTTCTCTACCCCTACATTAAAAAGTTGCCCTCTCTGACATACACTCATCTCTACTATTCAAGATACAGGAAGTGTATCTCATCCAGCTCTCCCCCTATGTTGTCTTAAAATGTTCTTGCAGGGTCTTTCATGGAGCTTGTCATTGGTTGAGACAGGAAGAAATCTGAGGCTCCTTTTAGACATTGAGTACCATGAAAACACAGATATTGAAGGTTTTTTAAAAGATCCGTGGCCCTGCATTTATAACTACTGTTAATTTACCTTAATTTATAAAAGACTATGGTACATATGCATAGGTACATAGGCACTCATTAACATCAGCAGTCCATGAGGATCTGGACATGATTTGAAAAAAGAGAGTAAAATCAGCTACTATGATGTCACAAAGAAAAAAGATTTTGGTTTTATCTTCCTTATTGAGCCATTACTATATATACTCGCCTAATATCTTGATATATAGACTGCTAAAAGCCAGCATATTTTTGGAATTATCACAACTATCTTTATTTTTAATTGTGATTTTCATTAGGGTCCAATAGCTATTCTTCATGGGACTTCTTTTTCTTTCAAAAGCATTGCATTCAACCTCACTGAATGAACTCATTTGTCAAGAATCAGAGTAGCAAGAGGTTTTCTTAACTGATTTGCATTGAAGGAAGTGGTTGGTTCTGCAGCCACAATACTGAGAAGTATTGCAACAGTACTATAAAAAGAATAAGGATGTTGCAAAGTTCAATCTAAGGGCCTTAGTCCTTTGTGTCCAAAGGAGTGTAGTCAGCTAGATTTCTGTGAAACAGGACCCACAGTGACAAAATTTCCATGAAGTGCTAAACATAGAAGTGCTAAACTTGTGTATTTTTATGACTTTATTCATAAACCATATACAATTCAGGTGGATATGTAGAGGTTTCAGAGAGACAAAGTAGAGGGCAAGATATTACGATTGTGTCAGATTGCTTCCTTTGTACAGTGGTTGACTTGCAGCCAAAATCATTGTTTTGCCATGCATGTTCTCAGATTCCCAGGCTATGTAGTAACCAATGTTCTCATAGAACCAGAGATTTTCCAAGTTACTGGTGCAATTCAGCTGAAAGCCAGGGTGACCAGAGGAGGAGGAGGAGGAATCTTTTCTAGCTGCTGTTGTATAGACAGAGTTTAAGGAGCTGTTGAGTTCCCCATCTCCTGCATAAAATGTTTCACTTGCTCATATGGTATTTTTCTGTGGCACAGTGTTGAAGGACCAGCTAGATCAGCCTGCCCATGGAGGTTTCTTATAAATCCAGTGGGATCCTGAATGCCTTTGAGGAGTTTCCATTTGGCACGGCTGGTACTGCTGATGGTACTCAATCAGTTCTGCCTGGAACTGCATTCCCTGTGAAGGAACAGGTTCTCAACTTGAGGATATTCTTTGATCCAGCCTTGTATACATAAGATATACATACAGATTAAACATAAAGTGTCAGACACATTTGCCTGCTCTCATCAATCTCTTTTATTTTATCTGATTGTCCTCATGTTCAGGCTCTCACAACTTAAGTTCGCTAGAGTGCATTGAAGATGACAATATTAAAAGACTAAGACACAAACAGAAGACGGCATACATGCAATTTGCCTGTCCCAGTACAGTGACTCTTTTTAGCTGTTCAGTAATTATGGCTTGCAATGTTGCATGGGTGGTGTTCCAATCAAAGATGACATGACACTTTGACACTGATACTAGCTTACTATCTGTTTAAGTTATCATATTAGTCCTCCTCACTTGTCTCTGCCAAGAAACATGCATAGTGCTCTGTTACCAGCAATGCTTCCTCCCTTCCGTGCAAATGTTAACATAGCTGTGCCTGGAACCTTTCAGAAACAATTTCCCACCCCATAAGTGAAATGTATCACTTGCTTCCATCAGTAATCATGTATTGAATGTGCTAAACTCAGTGCCATGCCTTCTTTTGCACATTATTGCAACACCCATTATCTAAACTCCAATTAATTTTCATGCAATTGAATAGTTTCTTCTTTATGTTAATGCTATTGGATTATATTTTTTATTAAATAAATAAAAAGAAATATATTTTAAAAGAAACTTCAAATAACTTATTTTTAGGTACCTAAAATGCATTATATATCATCCTGGTAAACTACAGTCAGTTTCAAACTGCATGAGCCGATCTTCATTATTTATTTATTTATTTACTAAGTAAGTAAGTAAGTACGTAAGCAAGTACTGCCCAGACCACTCTTTACCAAATAGTTACAGGGCAGTTTACAAATTGAAATCATAAATACGTAACATAAAACTTTAAAATTGGCAGAGCAATCCAAACTTGCCATTGTCACAGCTCTGCCAAGCTTGCCCTACATCTGGCCACTCATGGCAGTGGAAGGTTGGCCATTGGTCTTGCTGATGGAAACTGGAGCCCATCAGAGGGACCATGGGTTAGGCACCTGCCTAACCTATCAACCTATCACAGGTTGATATGGAAGGAAACACTTCTCCAAGTACCTCCAAGCACTACTGGTCCAGTATTGTCATTGCTGCCTACTTCAACCTGGCGCCCACACTATGTTTTGGCCTACAATTCCCATCAGTCCCAGCCAGCATGACCAATCTTCAGGGATGATAGGAGTTGTAATCCCAAACATCAGGAGAATAGCAGGTTTGGGAAAACAGGTATACTCTGACCAACAGCAGGTTGCCAGGGGATTTCCCACCTCTGCTACTTCAGACCCATTCAGTTGCAGATGCCAGACACCGGATGGAATTCAACAAAGTACTAAGGGGATTGTTCCATCAGTGCAAACATTACTGTTTGCCCAGTGGAACAATCTCCCCTATCCTCCTCCTGCACATTGTTCTAGGAGTTCTCTAGGCCATCCAGAGTGGATTTGCAGGAGGTGCAGGAGTCCTTGTGCTGGCTTCTGCCACAGGAATAGAACAGTTGAATCTAGCCTTCTGAGCATTGAATCTTCTCTATTAAAAACATGTGCTCTGTCACTGAGCTATAGCTCCCCACTCCAGCAAAGGTGAAGTAGCCTGTCCTCCTTGATATCTGGTCACACTGGTAGCCACCATCTCAAAGTAAATGAGGTTGATAAGCAATTGAACTTCTGTGCTTAGTATCTTGCTTGCTGTATCTTTTGTGAAGAAAGCAGAGCCAAGAAAACTTCATACACTTATGGTGAAGCACTCATCTGCCCTATAATTTTAAATGTTTGTAAATTCTAATGGTTGCCTCTTTTTAGAAGCACTGTGTACCCGGACTGTATGTACAGAAATACACTGGATGATGTCTGTTTATGCAGTTTAATTAATACCTTATAACATTTGCTGTGAACTTTAGTGATATGCTTCTCAGGTCTCTAAGAAACTGTTTAGGGACATCTAAAGAATTTGCTGACATAAAAATTGCAAAGAATCTGTTTATTGTCAACTTACTGAAAACCTGATATTAGGGGTTGTGCTAGGATGCTTGGGGGGGGGGAGCTGGATGTTGCCATTTGTAAAATGGCTTGAATTTTTAGCCTTCTTTTCATCACAATCCCAGGGTGAGGTACAATAAAATAGAACTGAAGCTACACATCTCAATAATAATTCATAAAATCTGGAGCAGGTAAAAGCAACAGCAGAAGCAATAACAGTAGCGATGCCAGAACCTGGTCAAACATCAGCATCCTATAAAACAGGTGTGGGGAGCCTTGCTTGAATATATGGACCTTTACATAAGAATGTAAGAAGAACCTGATGGACCAAGCCAATGACCCATCCTGTTCTCACAGTGGCCAAGCAGAAGCCTGTAGGAAGCCCACAAGCAGAACCCGAGCACAAGAGCATCTCCCCTGCTGTGGTTTCCAGCAACTGGTATTCAGAAGCATACTACCTCCAACTGTGGAGACAGAACATAGCCATAATGACTAGTGGCCATTAGTAGCCTTATCTTCCATGAATATGTCTAACCATCCAAGTTGGTGGGCATCCCTGCCACTGTTGGGACGTAAACCGCGCTGGACTTCTGAATCAACTTGGAAATGCCAGGCAGCTGCGTTCTCCCCCACCAGCACCCTCAGGATGATTCATCACTCTTCTGTCCCAATGCGCTTCTGTGACACACATCCAAAGATATATGCACACAATACTGTAGCAGAGTCCAAGCAGCAGAAACTAGGCATTTGAGGGTTAGAAATCTAAGGTAATTTATTATGTACAAAAATCAAGTGTTACAGAACAAAAAAAATGGCCCCTCTCTCCTTCTCCTCCGAGAGAGAAGAGGAAAAAACAATAGTACAGCATAACGGAACGGTGTAACTGAACTTCCGTTCTCATGACTCCAATGGTACAGAATGTCGACACAGACTTGTGATGAAAGCAATCACACATCCAGTGACGGGAGGAATGAAAATCCCAACACAATGATGTCACAATTGTTGATGGCATCCACCTGTCTTGGGAGACAACAGGAGTGTGCTTTAGGGGGTGAAGTCAAACAGCTGGAAGGTTGCAGGGTCTGTTATGGCTGTAGAGACCGATACGGGAGAGACATGTTTTGTTGCAGCTGGGGCAGATGAAGCCATCCTGTTGTGCTGCCGCAGATTCACCACAGTGTTTCTTCTATCTGTGCTCCTCCCAGCTGTCATTTCTTCTCTGGTCACTGCTGGGAAGACTGTCTGTTTTCAGGCAAGGGACTCCCACATGGCAAGGCTGATGTTGCCAGCCTTCATGCCATGTTTGCAGACATCTTTGTAACACAGAGCTGGTCCACTAATTGGCCTGGTGCCTGACGCCAACTCCTCATACAGCTCATCCTTGGGGATCGTGCCATCTTCTATTCTGTGAATATGACCAAGCCAGCATAGATGTCACTGAGACAGGATTGTGAACATGCTTGGAATGTGGCTTGGGAGAACACATCTTTGTAGGAGACTGTCCTGCCATGTGATACCCAAAATTTTCCTGACACAGCAGATGTGGAAGGCATTGAGGCATCATTCCTGGTGGTTGTAAGTTACCCACGACTCACTTCCCTAAAGCAGCATGCTCAACATGTAAACCTGGTATACCTTCATCTTGGTACTGGACATTAGCATCACATTCTCCCATACCCTTTTGGAGAGGTGAGCCATTGCTGTGGCTGCCTTGCCAATTCATTTGTCCAACTCAGCATCGATGGAGAGGCTGCTGGTTATGGTGGAACCAGGCAGACAAAATTGCCTACCATCTCAAGCATGTGGTCACCAATGCTGATGCGTGGAGTGCTGGTGACATCCTGCAATTTTTTCCATTAAAAATTCCATCAGTTCAATTTCATTTCTGACACTAATATATTAAAGGAATCACTGAAAGATAATGGAATTATTCTACAAGAGAATCTGGCCCAAAGGTATTTCCATTATTGCACACATGAAATCATTACATGCAGATACTCATTGTATTCTTTTCACAGCTAACAAAATGATCTTCACCCAAATTTTCACATGCGATGTGCGTACTGAAGACAGGGGGGAGAATGCCACAAATTCTATTTGAATATGAACACTTCTCCCAACATTGAATTTTCTTTTGTATCAAGGTTACTTCTGACTTTATTAGTATTCATTTTCATTTACACTATTGCAAAGTCGTTAATGTGATAAGAGTCTTCCTATCTTTCTCAACAATGCGTATTCATTGAAAGCATGCACAGAGCAAATTGGTAAGATGATGGAACATGGCAAAGTACAATGCAAAGGAGCCTCTAGGAAAAATAATATGGATTTCTCATTCTTTTCAGCAGCTTCAGAGGAGCCAAGCAAGATAACACCGAACTGAATTCATCAGAATCTGCAAGTGTTTGGAATATTCAAGCTGCCCATGAAAAAGACTTGAATGGGGGGGGGGTCCTTTTCTAGGAGACAATGACTTCCATGACTTTCAGGGAGAACCTGCCCTGCAGTATTATTTCATTTAAAATGTTACTGCTTGCTTACAAATAAGAGAATGTGTAGGAATTAAGGATTCATTAAGTATTACTACAACTAGACTTGCTCTACTTTACTCTGTTTCAGAAGAAGGCTAGTTCACCACTCTTGTCAATCACATTCAGGCTTGGGGCAACTATGAGGAAGAGTAAGCAGTAGATGATGGGCAACATTAAATATGGTAAACTTCCAGTTACACAATTTATTTTTATTTTTTTATCTTTCTGATTTTCTGATGCAGGCACCAAGGTGTCTTGAGCCAGCCCTGGTCATATAGTGGATACAGCTTGCAAATTTATCAATGCTATATCAGCTATATCATACAAAACCAAATTAAACTAGGAAGCAGGAGAGGAATCCCTAACACTGCTCCATAGCAACTAAGACATGACAAATGTGGCAAAGTAAACAGCATCCAGAAGGAGATCCTGAAAGGGGCAGACTCCCTCGCTATGAATAGACAAAGGATGGGGAAGTGTCCACAAGGAGAAGGCAAAGCACGGAGGAAACATTGCCTCTAAAACCACTAGTTGGAAAATTCCCTAAACCCATTAGCTTAAAGCTAAGCATTCAGAACGTCATTCTTTACTGCTTAGACGAAGAGATGGGAATTGACTGGGCAAATCTTTTGGAAGTAAATGTTTCCTGGATCCTAGATGCTATTACTGGGAAATCAGATTAAAATTTATCAAACGATGCCCTCTGTACAATTATCTAGCTCTTTTAAAACTAATGGTGCTTTTTGTTCTCCAGATTTCAGCCTCTTACATCTACTTTATGGGCTTTATCTATGACATGATCCTCTCTGATGAGTGAAGAGCAAAGAGGACCTCCATGGCATGATTGGTGGTGTTGTACAGTTCAAAGTAGATTATACTTCCGCTAATGCAGCTCAGCCCAAAGCATAGTTGAGCCTGGATCCTTGTGATTTCAGCGAGGCCAAATCAGTTTAAATGTGATAGCTGTGATGTGGATAAGACTATTAAAATGTCCCTATAGCATCAGAGTGGGAATTACCTTCGTCTGATGGCACAGCTGTAGCACCCCATGCCATCTGCTCAGGTCTTCCCCCATGCAATCATTGCCTAGTAGGCTGGATGAGGGGCATGTGAGGCTGGGCTTTTTGAATGGGACAAAAACACTGTGGAGTGAAGCTATGGGAAAGTGGTTCCTGCCCCAATGCTGTAGCCTTCAGCTTCTTTTGAATATTGGTACAATTCCCAAAACAAGCAAGTGCAGCTTCCTTCTCTATACTGCAACAAAGACAGATTGATTTAAAAAGATCTAGGCCTAAAGTTGCTCACTAATGAATAGCCACAATGATGAGCCATTTGCAAATAATGTAAGCAGTTTCAAACACTGCTGCAATTAAAAGATGCAATATCTTGGATCATTATTCTTATTCATTAATTTTTTGCTTTGGCTTCCAAATAGCCAATCTTCATGTCAAATATTTCCATAATTTGTTATATCCAGCTCTTGTTTATGGAGCTCTAAGGCAGAGAAATGGAATAGCTTTTTAATTTATGAACATTTTTATTATTCCCCCCCCAAAAAAAATATTACATCTAATGTATTTCTATCTCTAAATTCATTTTAAATGATACTTTGAGGAGATTACATTTTAAAACTATTTTAATGCAGGGTCATCTTCTTTGAAATGCTGATTCACATTTATATGACATTAAGCATAAGATGGGTGGGTGATGCAGGTGAATAACTTTTTTTAAAATGCCTGTATTGTGTGTATCCCAGATGGCTAGCCTTCTGAATTCATTTCTGCTTTCGTATTACAGGTTCAGCTTTCATTCTCCCCAGTACAACCAATCTTCTGTAGACATTCTTTTCAGTCAAAGATATAAAACAGAAATGGTCTTTGGGGCTGAACTACAATTGATGTTACATGCATGGTGGGTTTTTAAAAATGGAAATTGCATCAACTGGTGGATCTGATTGTTAGCTGGTCCAGAACAGGTATGGTGAGGGAATTTAAAGCTGCTTCAACCTGGAGAGAAATACCTTCACTAGGTCATAGACCTAGAAACACTTGGAAGGGACCTCAAAGCTTGTATCTGCACTGGAAGGAAATCCCTGATTGTTATCCCTAGTTTGCCCAGTGGTTGCTGGGCAAATGGGGCACTGCCCCACCAAGCTTCAACCAGCCCCACCTGCTCATCTTCTTACTTACAACCTCTAAATGGGGAGACATTGCCTGTCACCTTTCCTGTGCAAATTGTAGCACATTGTGAGAATGGTCCCTGGATGTTTATACTGGGTAAGGAATTTTGTACTTTACCCAATAAGAGATGTATGCCCATGCCTGAATGTGAGGACAGGGAAGCAAAAAGATTATCGAAACAGCATAACCAGAGCATCACTAAAGAGAAAGCAAGCATAAAAGGTGTTGTCTGCTTTTACATCGACAGCAATTTGGGCTACTCTGGGGCCTCTACTCTGCTTCTTTTTAACAGGGAGTATTTCAGCCTTCAAATATGTACCATTTTGATTTGCTAGTTGCATGCTAGTCAGCAACATCGACCATACTGTAAAATTAATCCCTGTTTCCCACTCCAAGTGTATTATGACAGAAATGATGCTCCATAAAGATGAAGTACCACATGTTGTCTTGTACAAAAAGCAATCTCCCAGCAGTGGGGGAAACAAAAATGTTTTGCTCAGGCATGTCCAAAACTTAGATAAGCTGACAGACACAACATGTTAAGTTTGTCCTTGGTGTTTTCAGGCATTTCTGACTCTGCCCGGAACAAAGAAACCATGAAGCATTCTCCCATGCAAGATACAGTTCAGTGAACTTACTCTTTGCCTTCATTACTGCATACTTCTCAGTACTGAACCAAAACTTCTCAGAAAAGAATTTTATGAGAGTGTTATCTCCCTCACCCTGCAACTGGAGAAGAATTCCACGACCCAAGAGAATATACTGTGAAATGTACACCCCCGCACCATTTCACCTACTGCACTTAGGATGGAGAATTTCGGGAGATGGTGATCTTGCAACACATGCTCCTTTCAAATTCCCAGAAGCTTAACAGCATTAAAATCCCTGAAGAAGAAGAAAAAACATGAATAGTTTTGGGGGACATTTTTCTCTCCCAAGCTAAATATCACTGTATCTCAGGGAAGTACAGTATCCTTAAGGCATTGTGCTGTGCCAAAAAAGGGGCATTTAATGAAGCAATCCTAACTCCCAGCTAGGAAGCTGTGGGGTTGAATGAGCAGAACTGCCCAGCCAGAGCAGAGGGGGCGTCCTGTTATTTACTGGGTTTGTGCTGTGTCAATTCCAGGCTCTAATGTAAAGACACATGCAGTAGCTGGCTATAGGCATGGGGCAAATAGACCAGGGTTTGAAAATCAAACAGGTATGACTTATTAAAGCTTACCATAAAATAAAATGTTTGTTTGCAGATTACTTCTATAACAGTACTTAACTGCTTAAATATACCGCAGCTGCTGAAAAGAAATTACTTTGACTTCACTGATGTTACTGCTGCTTTAAAAGAGGTGTCTATCTCTACAACTAAACCATTAGCCAATTACTATATTTAGCTCCTCCGCAGTTAAATCACTGGCTGATTACATCATGTCACCTGAAGTCTTCTCTCAGGTCTCTTCCCCACAGTTATCTTACGGACTTTACAGATATTTTTACTGTTTTTCACTGGATTCAACATAATAGTTGCACTAGCAGGAGCCAACACAAGAAGTCCCTAGAGCATTGAGCATTTCCCTGTCTCCTCCCCATTCTTGTGTCCCATCCCCACTTGGTTCAGGAGGAAGCCAGGAGAGTTTAACAGCTTCACTTCCAAATAATAATAATAATAATTTCTCTCATCCCCAACCATTTTATAACATGTTGCTTCTCATCACTCACACTTTGACTGGGACTCACTTTGACTGTGGAACAAAAGAAGTGCTCAGAAGAAAAAGTCCCTTTTATCTACTGCTGCAGCAAAAATGCATTTCCTAGCCTATACTAGTGCTGAGACCAGGATTCAACACAGGAGTAGCATATGAGTTCCCCTTTCACCGTTATTTGTGTAAAGGCCCGGTAGTTATTTTCTGATTTCACTTGTAGCGATCATTATCCTGAAGCCAATTAATGGATATGTCAGGATTTGCCTGTTCCCCTGTTCCCTTACTCTTATGATATATGTACTTACCCTTTGGCTGTGGAAGTGCTCGCCAATTGACAACAGCAGTTTTTAACATTACTAATATATTCCATGGTGCCTATTCATAGAACGTCTCTTGACAGGCATTAGTAACCATGGTAGTTTCCTAACAGTAATAGAGCTGCTATCAAAATGGCTCTGAGGCTAGAGTAAGAGGCTAATTTTCAAAGGAGTGCAATTTATTCATATCACACTGTTGCTGACATAAATTAGTTTACATCCTCCACATCAACTGGGTAGCAGTAGCAGATACTGTGCCAGCATAATGCACCATTCTTTATTTAGTTATTTACAAAATGTATTACTAGTATTTTTACTAGAAATGACCAAGTGGGGGATGTCAGGAAGCCAGTGCAAATTTTAGTATAAGGGGAAACAGTGTACAAGGGTCCTAAGAAAGGGTGAGGATTGTTTTTGTGTATGCATTGTGTCCAAAATAAGGTTACCAGATTTTTTTCAATTAATCTGGAGACACTTTTCAACTTCAATGGATTTTGCATGGAGACTGATTTTTAAATCTGGGAACTGTCCCCGGGAAACAGGGACGTCTGGTAACCTTAGTCCAAAACCAGGAAGCAAAAAGCAAGTCAAAGTGTCACAGATATGCGTCACACTAAGACCCTTCCCATCTTTGTCTCCATCCTCTAGACAGCCTCCATCCAATTTGCTGATATCCTGCAGCAACTGTGATGTCCATAACTTTACATAGTATTCCTGATGAAGTATGGCAAAATAATAATAATCCCTTTTTATTTAAAAGGTCCAAACAATGTATAAAAAGGGGGGTGTTATGTACTGAAGTTCTCACCCTGGGCCAGCAGGGTGATACTGTAGATAGTTATGCAATTAAGGGATTGAAAGTGACGTTCAGTGATTGGATAGTTTTAGAAAGTTGTTACAATTATGTGTACTGGAGCTCTATATAAGCAGGCTGACTGAACCCTTCAGCTCAGTTCTGTTCTGGCCTCTGAATAAACAAGAGCTGGTTGAAGAATCGCTGTGTCGTGTGATATGTTCACCCACAACTTAACAGGGAGAATCTTAGGAAGCTACTGATCTGGACTATTACTGTTGATGTGGCTTTCAATTGTGTTAGACTTTTAGCTATCACATCACACTGCTCACTCATGTTTAGCTTTTGGTCTAGTAAAATACATTTGAAATGGAGGGGGCGGACTTCAGAAAACACTTGGATAGTAGATGTCTGTGATAATTAGCACACTGATCCAACAAGAAGAGAGAGGGACAAATCTGTTTCCAATCTGTAATCTTATAAGAATGCTTCTTCTTTTCAATAAAAGGGTTTTAAGATTATCCCCTACTTCAGAGATGACAGACTCTGTATTATGTTGATCTGCTTGATCCTTCGCATGAGCTTGTCATTACAGACACATCAGTTCCCTCCACGTTTGTAACTCTAGTTTGTATACCTTAAAACTCAGGTTTGATCTATCTGTGATAAGAAAGGGTTGTATTCTCATGTGTGGGGAGGGGTATCCAAGTACCTATATTTCCACGTGTGTGTTTTTATACTTTTGTTGAAACAAATTAGGATTTGGATTTGAAATGCATAAATTCTGGTCGAAGGGTTAAGAAAGTTTTAGTGAGATATATCAAGTTAGTAATGACTCTGAATCCAAACTCATGCTATGTAAATTTATTAAAACAAGCAAAGGTAGTGTCCTCTTCAAATATTTACTCTGATCCTGTTTGTAACTGAAACTGAAATGGAGAACTCTTAGAAATTGAAATGATTTGGATACAGATTTTGGAGCAAAATTCACAAAGATAGCCTCTCATATAACCTTCCCACATAATGCCTGTGGAAAATCAATCTTCAGTAGGGTGTAAATGACTTGGGATAGCACCCATAATGTGCAATGAAGGAAGTACTCTGCACCCACATTGCTTCTTTAATGGAGCAGACCTGTGTGCCAAATAGGAACGAAATGCACTCCAATATTAGGTATTCACAAGTAGTTTACAGTCATAAAGCTTTAAAGAGAGCCATCGGAACATGCTGCCTGCTGCCAAAAGATGGCGAGCATTGCAGAGCATTGTCTGCTGGAGAACTTGCAGCTTTGCCAATGCTTTTAGTTTCTGTTTAATAAATCAGTAGACATTTTAATGACTTGACCCGGACTCATCATTTCTTCCTATGCCAAAGGATCTAAGAATTTAATGAGCACAGATACGTTATTCTTATCCAAGAACTTGGAGGAGGTAGGGAACATAGAGTTTGATTTTATGGTGGGCAAATGGTGACTGCACTCTGTTCTAACTCGGAGGCAAATTTAGGGCACCATGATCAGTTCCTCCTCACAGGGCACTGACCTGAGAGGGCACCTTCCAGCCTCCTTCCCAAAGCCTAGCAAGTGCTTGCTTCAGGAAGGAGGGATTTGGTCCTAGAGTCATCCTTCCTCCTTTCCAAACCCTAGAGAGTGCTTTCCCAAATTCAGGAAGGAGCTGGGAGGGCTCTAGGACCCTGTCAGAGCCTCGCACCTTCTTCACAAAGCCCAGTTACCTCACTTAGCCAGCTTTGGGAAGGCAGCATGAGGGCTCAGGGTTGGATGTCAAATTTCGGCCATGCACAGGATGCCATATTGCCAAGGTCTGCCCCTGTCTAACTTCATGCTATGTGAATTTTCCAAACATAAAGAAGCAATTTGTAAAGATGGAAAACAGGCAATAGATGCACAGTCACTGAGCTTGGAGTTATTCAGAGGCAAAGGCCACTGATTGCCATATGCTACCACAGATGGTCATCTGCTGTCTTTGCCTCATAATTACTGACTACACAGAGCAAATCAGACAAATCCAATCACTTGGCTGGCAAGGGATAATTTTGGCATTTAAAATGTATTGCCACACTTAGTGTTTTCGGCTTGCAACTTGCGTGCATCTCTATGCCTGAGCACGGACTTTTATATACATGAATCACTGTTAACAGAATGGAGATGCAGAACTGCAAATTCTGACATGTCAACTTCTACCTGTAATGTGAGAATCAGTGCTGCATAAGACGGACGACTTGAGTAAATCACACCCCAAATTGTTACATTACATAGGAATCCCATTTGGCAAATCTTAGATAAATTTATTGTCATTGTCCGTATATACACAGTATACACAACAACGAAAATCAAACACCCACCCAAAGACCGGGTTCACATATACATTTGTACGTATCTCCGACACTCTCATCCTATTCAGACATAATCTATAAAAACATAACATAATCCAGAATATAACATGACCTATTAAAGGCATAACATAACCTAAAACCTATCTCATTCCTTCCTACTCCCTGCTTGCTAAACGTTGCAACTGGCCCTGAGATCATTATTTAGTGCAATCAGAGCTCTTGGATAGAAACTATTCAGAAGGCGTGTAGTTCGTGTTTTCATTGTCCTATATCTTCTGCCCGAAGGCAATAGTTCAAAGAAGTTGTGAGCAGGGTGGGTGGGATCTCTCAGAATACTATGTGACTTCTTCAAGATGCGAGACGTGAAGATCTCATCCAGGGTTGGTAGTCGGAGCCCAATAACATTCTGGGCAATTTTAATTGTTCTCTGTAAAGCTTTTTTATCTGTTTCAGAGCTGCTCCCATACCACGATAATATACTATAGGTTAAGACACTCTCAATGGTACTATGATAATAGGACAGAAGTAGGTGCTGGGATAGATTCAGTCCCCTGAGCATTCTCAGGAAATACAACCTCCCCTGCACCTTCCTCACAACCATATTAACATTTGCAGTCCATGAGAGGTCCTCCGAGATATAAATGCCTAGGTATTTAAAACTACCAACCCTCTCCACTTCCTCGCCATTTATGTGCAATGGTAAAAATACACTTTTCTTTCTCCTAAAGTCAATTATGAGTTCTTTGGTTTTTTTGGTGTTAAGCATAAGATTAATTTCTTAACAGCATTGAATTAACCCCTGTACTTCTTCCCTATAAGCAGTCTCATCGTTCTCACTGATGAGCCCCACCACTGTTGTATCATCCGCAAATTTGATGATTGTGTTGGACTTATACAGTGGGGTGCAATCAAATGTGTACAGGGAATAGAGAAAGGGACTTAGCACACATCCCTGAGGGGCTCTTGTGCTTAATACTAGAGTAGAAGAATAGTAAGGTCCCATTCTCACTGTCTGCGGCCTATCAGTCAGGAAATTCCTTACCCACAGACAGATCTTCTGATGTATACCCAAATTGGTCATTTTAAGAAATAACCTGTCTGGCAGAATTGTATTGAAGGCAGAACTGTAGTCCACAAACAACAGCCTTGCGTAGGTTCCCTGTCGTTCTAGATGACTCAATACAGTATGGACGGCGATGGAAATGGCATCATCAGTAGATCTGTTTCTTCTGTATGCAAACTGGAACGGGTCTAAAGTGGATGGAAGACCAGCCTTAATATGATCTAGCACCAATCTCTCAAAACATTTCATAACGACAGATGTTAGGGCTATTGGTCTATAGTCATTGAGAGATACCACCACTGACTGCTTGGGGACTGGCACTATAATCGATGTCTTCAGGCAGGTAGGGACAAAACCCTGCAACAGGGATAGGTTAAAAATGTCCGTAAATACGCCGGCTAATTCTGCAGCGCAGTCCCTAATAACCCGTCCCATGATTCCATCCGGTCCAGCTGCCTTCCTAATGTTAACGCTCCGAAAGGCACGTTGTACGTCACAGGTCTGTAATAAAAGTGGTTGTCTATCAGTAGTAGTTTCTGATGATGTGTTGGTGGCCAATGCTGTAGTGACGGTAGTTCCAGTTCCCTCCTCAAAGCGGCTAAAAAATTGATTCAGTTGATCAGCCAGGTGCGCACTGCTGCTAGCCAATTCGTTTTTAATATTTTGCCCTGTAATTTGTTGCAAGCCTTGCCATACTCGACGAGGGTCAGAGCTCTCAAAATGTTTTTCGATCCTCCGGCAGTACATAGCTTTGGCGTTCCTAATGCCCTTTTTCAATTTGGCTCTGGCTTCTCTATACTGTTGCGCATCACCAGAGTGAAAAGCAGCATTTCTTGCCTTGAACTTAAATCTTGGTTTTTATTTAGTCCCTAGACAAAAATCCTTCAGTGCTGACAATATATCCCCAAGTTCAATAGGCTCATTTTAACTTTTTATAGAATATTGTAAAACCAAAATATTATATGTGCACTATACATTCTTTTTTGAAAAGCACATCCTGTTTGTATCTATGTGAAGTGATGCAGGACTGTGAATCAACCAGGCCAGACACCACCACCCATCAATTACTGTCATTAAAGGGGTTAAGCTAGGAAGGAAAAGGAAGGAATTGGGAGAAGAAGCCAACATTCGCAGTAGAAGGCGTCTATAGTTGCTGGCAAGAAATGGAAGAATACTGGCTCCCTGACCTGCTGTTCTGGGGAAATCCCTGCTTATGAGCTTCTCCTTGCCCACCACACCGAAGTTAGGACTTGAGAAAAAGTTAGTCATGCAAAACTCCACTAACCATGCAAAAATTATTGCTTTCTTCATCAGGACTGGGTTTTGTTTTGTTTTGTGTTTTTTTTAAAGAAAAACCTCATACCCACCCTTCCTCATATGGTTCCAGGACATGTTACATTATAAAAATGTAGCTTCAATTAAAACAAACAAAATAAAATAATAAAATAACATAAAAAAATCCTTCCAGTAGCACCTTAGAGACCAACTAGGTTAGTTATTGGTATGAGCTTTTGTGTGCATGCACACTTCTTCAGAAACACTGAAACAGAAGTCACCAGACCCTTATATATAGTGAGAGGGTGGGGAGGGGTATTACTCAGAAGGGTGGCGGGAATGGGTGATTGGCTGATAGGTGTGGTAAACCTGTTGACAACTGTTAACGACTGCAATTGGTCTTACAGGAAAAAGCAAGGGGTGAGGTGGCTAAAAATAGCTTTATCGTGTATAATAAGATAAGAATCCAATGTCTCTATTCAAACCAGGTCTCTCCATGGTTTTAAGTTTGGTAATAAGTTGCAATTCAATTAAGCTTCAATTAAAACAATCAATCAAAACAATTAAAACAATTTAGCACCAGAAGAATAGGATGGGTCCTAATCAAGTGTCAAAGGTCGGGGGGGAGGTGTATCTTCAGCACACAGCAGGGTATATACAATGGTGATACAAGATGCACCTCTGTGGACAGGAAATTTCACAATTCAAGGATTTCCACAGACAGTTCCCTCTCCCAGGTCCCCATTCTGCAGACGGCAGAACTACAAAAGGGCCTCCTCTGCCAATCTTAACAACTAAGAGAATCCATAGGGAAGGAGGCAGTCTTTCAGATAGCTGGCTTTGAGCATGGATGTGAGCATCTTGAATTGGGTGTGGAAACAAGCTGGCAATCAGCGCAGCTGTTTCAAAACATTTGTTCTAAGAGCTTTACATGCCACTTGGTTAGCAGCCTAGTCACTGCCTTTAGGAGCAGTTGGTGTTTCCAAGTCATCTTTGGGGGCAGCCCCACATAGAATGAGTTGCAATAATGCAGTTTGGAAGTCACTAGTGCATGGAATACAGTGGTTGAGTCATCTCTATCATCTCTTTCCAAATTAGGAGTTTTGGGATGCCTAGAGTTATGTGGGCTCAGACTAATGCAGGGCCATCCACTCCCCTCCAAACTGTGATCACCATTCACCAAATACAAATATAATGCTGGTCAGAATGGTTGTTTCCATTTTACTAAATTCAGTTTGATCCAGTGCATGAAGCCCTACTCCTGCCCTCAAATACACACAGCAGCTGTACCAATCTCTTCTCACTATCTCCCAAGCAAACTGGGGAAGCCATAGGCCAGTCTTTACAAACGTAATGAAGAGTGTTATGCAAACTTTCAAGTGATATCAAAACTTCTTTTGTTTGGGTGTATTGCTACAACACAAAACCAGCACTGACAATACATCTATGTCACAAGAAATATTTCGGCCCATTAAAATATCCTTCATTTTATTACAGGAAAATAATTCCAGTATAAGATGGCTTTGTGAGATCATAACAACTTATTTCTGAGTGAAGGAGGAGGAAACGCCAGTTTTGGCAATCATATCGTTGGAGGGTAGACTATTTCACAAAGTCCTTGTGACTGGCCAAGGATAAGAGATGGACATTTTTTAACAGGGGAAGCTGAAAATATTTGAACGCTTAAAGTGCTTGAAAAATACATGTTTTTTTCCACCCTTTTCTATTTCGTATTTTTGTCCTCTTCCATCTCCTATTATCTGCCCACACCCTATTTCCTGTTTATTATTTCCTCTATGAAGGACAGTGGTTGAGTCAGCAATTAAGCTTATTTCAGTTTCCTGAAAGTTTGCTATGAGTAAAATGCTGTACTTTCATTGCCCTGTCTTCTTACTTTTGACAGGGTGTCAGTCATTACTTACTGGAAGATCTTTCCATGCCTCTCAGACAAAACTTATTATATTTTTTTCTTAGGCTTTTTTCTGAGGGGACGCAGGGGTACGCATACCCCTAAACATTTTGTGAATCTAACTTTGGCCTCATTGAGGGGCAGTATTTCAATATGAGTAGGAAAATGAGAGTACCCCTAAACTTTTTTTTAGAAAGAAAGAAAAAAGCACTGCCTACAATGATAATAATCATAAATGCAATTTTTTTAAAGTATGAATTAATTTTCATGGAACCTGCAGTAAAGTATCTATTTCAATGGCAGTTGTCCACCAATTTCCATATGTCTGTTTCCCAGAAAGCTTTTAATGTTTTTTTTTGATGAATCACAGCACAAGCTAGTTAGTAGTTTAGATTGCAAAGCTAAATACACTTACTAGGGAGTAAGTCCCATTGAATATAAAGTGTTCAACCAAACATGTCTAGGGCTGTGCTGTTATGCACTTTTAAAAACATACCTTTAGTTAGTCATAGTGTAGTGGTTAGTGTTGGAGTTGGATCCAAAAAACCTGGGTTCAAATCTTCATTCACCTACAAAGCTCCCTGGATGTACTTGAACCAGTTACTACCTCTCAGCCTATCCTATCACACAAGGTTATTCTGAGGATAAAATGGAGACAAGGAAAGCAATGTCAGCTGCCTATAGTTTACTGGAAGAAAAGGAAGGGGTAGAGGTAGCAAATAATAAATAAAAATAAATAAATAAATAATAAGTGAACTCAACTCAGCCATGTTCATCAATTTAAATGGGTCTACTCGAAGCAAAACTTAGTTTAGCAGACAATAAAAATCTGTGAGAAGATGGAGCCACATTGTGACAAACACATCATGACTCACATCCCTGTTTAAGCGACTGTCTTGTGTGAGGCATATGGTATCTGCAGATGCCCATGTTAGGTTGCACTAAATTAAATTGGCCTAACTCTACCCTTTTGCAGATAATGTAGTGTTTGATAAAGCTCTGGTGCAATTTAAACCTAAATGCTATCTCTTCTCTTCCTTCCGTGGCATGGAGGCAAATATAACATGGGTCAGGCTGAGAATTTCATTCCACAATGGTTGTTGCCAGATCAGAGAATGGGATTCTTAAGTAGTCAGTTACATGTACCCCACTGGTAAGCATAAGTACATTGCAATTGCACTACCAGCGTGGCACAACTGAACGTTCTTCAGCTTACAACCTCAATGTTAATGCATAACAGTCTGTTCACCATTTTAAAAACGAAGGAGGCTGCTTCGGCCTCAAGCCCAGTGTGATTCTCCTAACTATTTGTCTGAAAAGAATGAAATGTGCCTCTTTGTTTTTAGCTGCCTTCTGCTCTTTTGTTCTTCTTATTCATGAAGGCATCATTCTTTTATGAGGAAAAGATTGTGCAGCATTATATCTATTTTGCAGAAGTTATTTTGTTTCTGCCAAAACACACACACACACACACACACACACACACACACACACAGCATTTGCGCAGCTCAAAAGCTTTGGTGCTGTGATCCAAAAGGGGGTGGAATCTCATTTTTTTGGATGCACTGCATGTTAGCTGTCTGTAGTTGTTTTTTACCCTTTGCATGGCTTGCAGTTAGGCAGAGCTTGTCGGGAGCTATTTTATGTCTGAGGTAATGTTCCCATGTGAAGGGGAATTTCCAGACTGGAAAAGAGGATTAAACCACTAAATCATGGAGGCTGAAAGACCTGAATTGTTTCACAAGGGTCTTTGTGAGTACTGGGCTGAGTTGTTTTCCTTTCACTTTGTATCATGAGGGTGTTTTCACACGGCAGAACGATGCCAAGATCAATCCAAGGCTGAGCCACTGCAGGGCTGAAATCCTGCCACATGACTTCTGCAAACACCCACCAAGGCAGCATTTTAGATCCCTCTTTACCAATTGGAATTTGCACCCCACCCAGTCTTATAGGCTGGAGAAAGCCTAAAGCATTTTTTTAAAAAAAAAAAAATTCCTTGGCTTGTATAAACCTAACTCTGCTACTGAAAGTGATTCATTCCCCTAAGTTACTCTTGTTTAACTTTCCTCACCTCTAAGTCTTTCAATGATGGATTTTAAATAGAAAAGCCATGATCTGGCCTAGGGAGGGGGACCCTCCAGGTCAGCCCTCCCATTTGACCCAGCCAGTGTGGCTAATGGTCAGGACAATGGGAGTGGTATCCCAGTAGCATCTAGACAGACATGTGTTCCCCATCCATGACTGGCCAAAATTAAGCTATTGATTTAAGCACAAATTTACCGGTATATCTCTCTCATTGAAATAAGGACCTGTTGGAACAAAACACAGGACAGAAGTCTAAGAAATGAATCAGTGGAGAAAGTGTTTGCATTTGCATGATCCATACCTATGAATGGGGGATAAATTTGGTTCAGTTCAAATTTAAAGGCAACTCTATGTACCGTAATTTGCACTTTCTAAAACAAAATGCAAACAGAAAGAGAGCCATCCTGCAAAATTTGCACTTCTGAATTTTCCAATGAAGGTCTCCAGCAAAATGATGTGTACAAAAGTGCATATGCCAAGGTAAAGTGCGTATTGAAAGACACATTTAGTGAAAATAACATACAAAAATGTGTTATATTAGGGAAATATGAATATTAGTGTAAATGCTGGCCACATGGCCCAGGAAGCTGTCTGTGGATCAATGCCAGCTGCCTCAGCCTGAAAGCGAGATGAGTGCCGCAACCCCATAGTCGCCTTTGACTGGACTTAACCGTCCAGGAGAACTTTACCTTTTAATTTTTACTGGGAAATAAGCAGTAGGAAGGGAGGGTCAGCTGCATCAAAACCATCAAGTTCAAATACAGTGCCAAGGGAAGAGAATCAGGGAGGAGAAAAGCAGAGGAAGATAATACCTAAGAAAAAGGGAATATGAATGGTGAAAAAGAAAAAGGAATTGAAAGAAGGAAGGAAGAGAAAAACTATTGTGTTTATCAACATTGTGCTGTTTTCCTCTTCTGCATTTGCATGCTATTCCTCCTACCAGGCGTCATATGCAGCTCATCTGCTAAGTCTAGTCACAATATAAGCAGCTGGCAAACAAGACAGCCAGCGACGCAGAACTGAGTGCTATACTATGTCCGCTCACATGTTGCTCAAGCCTTTTCACCCATGTGATGGCGGCTAATAACATCACTTAAGACTGGTTACTGAAATCTGTTTCACTGTGAGGATACACGCTCTGCTGAATGGAGCTGCCAAATGTAACTGTGCAATGAAATATATATGCAAGAAAGCCTTTCAATGCAAGTCGATTCATGCTTGTATTAAAATACAGGCCTTTTCTAAATATACTTCCCATCTTTCTACAGTCTTTTTATATTCTTGTCCACAGTGCTCCTTATTCAATTCCAATAGTGACTTCTTCTTTGGAACACACTTTTTAAAATGGATAGGCTTTATTTATCAGCATGTGTCAGAGCTGCTTGAAGATCCTAGCTCACGGAGGATCACACTAGCCCGCGATCATTAAGTAAAAGTCTTTATTGAATTACAGTTTCCATTCTCACGCTGCTGCGCGCAACTCTACGCCTAGTAGCTAGGTCGGCGAAGCTCCGTCTGAGTCTCCGCCCCGTGTGCACCAACTTAATATCCTAGCCTTGCTCCACCTTTTCCGCCTGACTGTCCTCCTCTGGGTCCCTCTACCCCCCGGGGCTTCTTCCTTCCGGGATTCTTCTGACGCTGACCCGGACCCTCCTGCCTCCTTGCGCCGGGCTTTAGGACCTGGTTCCCTTTCGGGGCTGCTTACTGCGCCGCCTTCCTCTGCATTTGAACTTGGCGCGCGCGCCCAACCTTCCACTTTCCTCTTAACCGTTTCTTCGCTCCCCGATGGAGGTGTGGCCACTCCTGACTCATGTCCTCCCTCCTGTGGTGAGCTGCCAGCGCTTCCCCCCTGGCTCCCTTCCTCTTCCCTGCTTCCTGGCGGTGACGCTGGTCCCGATTTCCAGCTGCTCCCCCCTGAGTCCCCTCTGGCTCTATCTTCCTGGGGTGCCCCCCTAGACTCCCCCCTTGCCCTGGCCACTGGTGCTCCTTTCTGTGAATCCTCTGATTCACTGGAAAGACTAGGAGATCTCGGGTCGTCGTCATCACTCATCTTTTCTTCTGCCTCCTCCCCTTCGCTCTCTGTTTCCTCCCTTGCCCGTGCCTCTGCTCCTAAACCCCTGACATCCATCCCCCCCTCGAAGCCCCCCATTCCCCCCTCCCCTCCTTCCGGTGCTGGAGCTGGGGGCTGCTGTTGCAAAGTGACGAACGTCGGATATCGGTCGCTTCCCGTGGCGGGCCTCCATCTGAACTCTCCCGGGTCTTCCTCCCTGCTCTCGTCGACGACGGTCACCTCCGCTTCCATCTCTGTGCCGCCGTGCTCGAAACCAGGGTCGTCCCCGAAAATGTCCATGTCCGTCTCTCCCTCACTTCCTCCTGGCGGCGTTGCTCGTCCTGAGCATTCCAGCCACTTTCTGCGGAACTGCTCCTCTGGCCTATCGTCCCACCAATACGAGGGTTCTGAGGCAGATCCCGAGGGTGACCCCTCCGGGGAACGGACGTCTCGTGTCGGTTCCTCGTCCGAGTCGAACCCCCGGAACGTGCTGGCCGAAAGCGTGGGCGTGAAAAGCCAGTCGTCGAAAAAGTCTGCTGGCATAGGTCTATGTGGGAAGAGGGCATGAAACTCGTCTTTGAGCAGAGGTTCGTCTAAGGCGTAGCCCGGCACCCAGCTGTTCGCACTGGCCGGGGTGCCCTCCTTGGCGAGAAAGTATTCTACCCCCTCTTCCCCCCATCTGGAGTCCAAAATCTCCGTGACTTCGTTGATGCGCTCCTTCTGTGCCACTCCCGCGTGCCCTGTTCTGTCTCTGGCCGGACTCGGCGCCGTTCCGGGTTCCTGGAACCTGTGCGGTGCCTTGTAGGGAGTGAGCACCGATCTGTGGAATACCGGATGCATTCTGGAACCCTCCGGAAGTGCCAGTCTGAAAGCTACCGGGTTGACCTGCTCTTCGACTTGGTAGGGCCCCAGTTGTTTATGCCCTAGTTTCTTCTTGGCCAACGACCTGGCCGGCACTGCGTGGGCTGCTAACCAAACCCAGTCTCCCACGTGGAGCTCTTCTCCAACCCTTCTGTGCTTGTCTGCTTGTACCTTGTATGCGTGCTTGGCCAGCTCCAGGTGGCGCCTCAGCTGATCGTGGACTTCCTGCAGCTCCGACGCGAACGCATCTGCTGTCTGCGGCTCCCCCTCCCCCATTCTTTCCAGTCCCGGGAAGGTTCTGGGGTGCCTCCCGTTGTTGGCGAAGAACGGCGTGACCCCCGTGGACACGTGCTTCGTGTTGTTGTAGGCGAACTCGGCAAGCGGCAGGTAATCCACCCACGTCGCAGGCTGTTGATTTGCATAACATCTCAGGTACTGCTGCATGATGGCATTGACCCGTTCCGCTTGCCCGTTGGTCTGCGGGTGTCTCGCCGACGCCAGGTTGATCTTGACGTTCAGGAA
The DNA here is from genome assembly GCF_965112155.1 of Podarcis liolepis. Taxonomy (NCBI): domain Eukaryota; kingdom Metazoa; phylum Chordata; class Lepidosauria; order Squamata; family Lacertidae; genus Podarcis; species Podarcis liolepis. The sequence goes on along the minus strand of NC_139556.1, from coordinate 47,834,904 downwards.
GCCCATCAGCTTCTGCCAGAAATTCGAGATGAACTGCCGCCCCCGGTCGGACAGAATAGACCGTGGCAGACCGTGAACCTTGAACACGTGGTCTATGAACAGTTTGGCGGTTTGCTCCGCCGTGGCCACCTTAGCACACGGAATGAAATGCGCCATCTTGGAAAACAGGTCCACCACCACCAGCACTGCCGTCTTGCCCCTTGAGCTGGGCAGATCCGTGACAAAGTCCAGGGCCACCCTTTCCCAAGGTTCGACCGGAGTTTGCAGCGGTTCCAACAGTCCGGCCGGCGGTTTGTGCACTGGTTTGGCCCTCTGGCAGGTGTCACACCTCGCCACGTAGTCTGCGACCTCCCCTCTCATTCCAGGCCACCAGAAATCCCTGGCTACTAATTCCACCGTCTTCTCCTTGCCAAAGTGCCCGGCCGTGGGCGCGTCGTGCAGCTGCTGCAGCACCTTGGCTCGAAGTTCGTCTCCCGGCACGTAGATGGCCCCTTTACGGATGAGCAATCCATCTCTTAGCTGGAAACCGTCGGCCGCTGCCTTGCCCCTTTGCACCTCTGCCATCTTTGCTTGTGCGAAGGAGTCCCCCTGCAACGCTCGTCGCACCGCCTCTAGGTCCACGGTCGCCGCGGCGCACGCCCACACTGTTGGTGCGAAGATGTGCATGGCGGCCGCTGGTGTTGCGTCCTCCAGATACTGTGGCTTACGGGAGAGAGCGTCTGCCATGATGTTGGTGTCCCCCGGGACATACTCTATTCGGAAGTCGAAGTTCGCAAAGAACTCAGCCCAACGTATCTGCCTCTGGTTCAGGAACTGTGCCGTGCGCCAGTGCTCTAGATTCTTGTGGTCCGTGCAAACCTGCACCGTGTGCTTGGCGCCGATCAGAAAGTGCCTCCACGCCTTGAACGCTGCGTGAATGGCCAGCAACTCCCTGTCCCATATGGTGTAGTTCTGCTCGGACTTGCTGAGCTTCCTGGAGTAAAACGCTCCCGGTCGCCACACCCCCTGCGGGTCTTTCTGCAGCAGGACCGCCCCCACGGCTCTGTCCGAGGCGTCTGTCTCCACCCTCATCGGCCTGCTGGGGTTGACATGAAGCAGCTGCTCTTCCGACGCGAAGAGACGCTTGAGTGCCTGAAAGGACTGCTCCGCCTGCTCTGTCCAAATGAACTTCTTTTTCTTGGAGCTAAGCGTGTCAGTGATGGCCGCCGTCTGCATCGCGAAGCCCTTGATAAACTTGCGATAGAAGTTCGCAAAGCCGACAAACCGTTGGACCTCCTTCCGGTTGCGCGGGCTCTTCCAATCCAACACCGCTCGAACCTTGGCGCTGTCCATGGCGAGCCCCTTGTCAGACAGCTTGTAGCCCAGAAAATCCACCTCCGGCACGTCAAATTGGCACTTCTCCAGCTTGGCGTAGAGCCTATGTTGCTTTAGCCTGCTCAGCACTTCCTTGACGTGTTTGTCATGCTCCTGCTGCGACTCCGAAAAGATCAGGATGTCATCTAAGAAACAGACGCACGTCTTGTAGAGAAGTCCCGCCAACACGTGATGCATAAATGCTTGAAAAACGTGGGAGCCATTTTGCAATCCAAAAGGCATAACTCTATATTCGTAGGTCCCCAGTGGCGTGAACATGGCTGTCTTCCACTCATCACCCTCCCGCATGCGAATGAGGTTGTACGCCCCCCGCAGGTCCAACTTGGTGAACACTCTGCCCTTCCGTACCTTTGCGAGGAGGTCGTCAATTCGGGGCATGGGGAAGTCCGATGGCCTAGTCACACTGTTCAAAATCCTGTAATCCACTACGAGTCTCTTTTGGGGCGTGTCCCGCTTCTTAACAAAGAATACGGGACTGCCCCCCACTGCCCTGGACTCCCGGATGAAGCCGCGCTGCAAATTATGATCAATGAACTCCTTGAGTTCTTGCAGTTCGTCCTCTGACATGGAATACAGTTTCCCTTTAGGCAGCGCCGCCCCCGGCAGCAGGTCAATTTTGCAGTCATATGGTCTGTGAGGGGGTAGCCTGTCTGCCTCCTTCTCGCAGAAAACTTCCAAAAATTCAGCGTACTTGTGGGGAATCGCTTGCAGCGTGCCTAGCAGCAGCTGTGACTCCTCTTCCTCTCCTTCCTGCCTGGGCACGATGCAGTGTTCAGCACAAAAGGAAGAGCCGAAGGTCAGCTGCCTCTGGTACCAAGCCATCGTTGGGCTGTGCTTGTCCAGCCAACTCATGCCCAATACAATGGGCGTGTCAGATAGTTGAGTGACGTTGAAGCTGATGATTTCTCTGTGATTCCCAAGTCGCATCACCATTGGTGGCGTCTGCTTCACCACTTGCCCCCCGAGCAGCTCCCTGCCATCCACCGTGACAACCTGCAGGGGCAGTGTGGCCGGCAGCAACTGCACAGCGTGCCTGTCGACAAAGTCCTGCCCTATAAAGTCCGCATTGCTGCCTGAGTCAATGGTGATTGGCACGTCCATGGTGATTCCATTGGGCAGCTGGAGAGATGCTGTGAGCCTCACTACTGGTTTGGGCGGGAGGGGGTTCACGGGCTGTAAAATCTCTGGGGACTGCGTCACTAACACGTCTGGCTGGGCCCCAGTGCCTCTTCCTCCAGCCAGACAGCGTCGTTTCCCTGCTGTGGTCCTCCTTGCTGCGTTGCTGCAGTCACCATTGCTGAGGCTGCAGTGAGCTTGTGGGGCCTCTGGGGACACTCTTTTGCCATATGCCCTGGCTCCTCACAGACGTAACACTTCCTGTTCCCTCTAGGAGGCTTCGCTTTCACTGCTGCCGGTGCTAGGGCTCTGGTTGCTGACTGAGCCCTTGCACCTCCAACCTCCATAGGTTCGGCTCCTCCTCCTGGCGGAGGCGTGGATTGCGCCCGCGCTGCTTCTCTGGGAAGGAAGGAGGGGCCCCCGGTTGGTTCGCGCCCTCCACGCCCTTCGTCCCTGCTCCACGGACGTCCTTCCAGCCTCACCCCCACTGCCAGTGCCCTCTGAACGACCTCCTGGGTGGTTCGGGGTCTCTCCCCCCTCGCAATCTCATCTTTAATCGAGTTGTGCAGCCCCTCCCAAAAGAGGTCTCTTACAGGAGTCGAATCTCTGTCCCATTCCAGGGCACTGACCAAGGCGAAAAAGCGGGCATGATACTGCCTGACGCTGGCCCTCCCTTGTCTCAGCCCATGCACCTCCTTCCGTGCAAGATCCACATCAATACTTGATAAAAAACACCCATCCATCGCTTTAATAAAGGCATCTGCATTCTGGAGCGCCGGATCCTTATCTCTCCATAAATTGCGTAGCCATGCTTTCGCATCCCCATGCAAATGGGACATGATGAACCCCACTCTCTCTTGTTCATCTCTAAAGTCTTTATGCAGCAGTTGCAGTGCGCACAGTACGTCGGCTCTAAAGTTGGGATACTGTTGCAGGTTCCCATCGAAGTGAGAGACCAGCCCGCCTGTCCATCTCGCCAACCCAATTCCCTCCTGCCGGGGTGTCTGCTTTGTCAGCACGTCTAACCTGACCTGGAGATCCCTGCAGGCGGCGGCTGCCTCCTCCTCTCTCTTCCTGGATGCAAGAGCCTCGGCGTTCAGTTGTGCCACTGCGTTTCTGAGTTCCTCTATCTGCTGCTCAGCCGTCATGTCGTCTGCCGTTCGTGAGCTCGCTAGTAGGCACCTGTTTCTCTCCCCTCCTCGAGGCTGTAGATGCCCACAAGAGGGAGACGGAGCTTACTGTCAGAGCTGCTTGAAGATCCTAGCTCACGGAGGATCACGCTAGCCCGCGATCATTAAGTAAAAGTCTTTATTGAATTACAGTTTCCATTCTCACGCTGCTGCGCGCAACTCTACGCCTAGTAGCTAGGTCGGCGAAGCTCCGTCTGAGTCTCCGCCCCGTGTGCACCAACTTAATATCCTAGCCTTGCTCCACCTTTTCCGCCTGACTGTCCTCCTCTGGGTCCCTCTACCCCCCGGGGCTTCTTCCTTCCGGGATTCTTCTGACGCTGACCCGGACCCTCCTGCCTCCTTGCGCCGGGCTTTAGGACCTGGTTCCCTTTCGGGGCTGCTTACTGCGCCGCCTTCCTCTGCATTTGAACTTGGCGCGCGCGCCCAACCTTCCACTTTCCTCTTAACCGTTTCTTCGCTCCCCGATGGAGGTGTGGCCACTCCTGACTCATGCCCTCCCTCCTGTGGTGAGCTGCCAGCGCTTCCCCCCTGGCTCCCTTCCTCTTCCCTGCTTCCTGGCGGTGACGCTGGTCCCGATTTCCAGCTGCTCCCCCCTGAGTCCCCTCTGGCTCTATCTTCCTGGGGTGCCCCCCTAGACTCCCCCCTTGCCCTGGCCACTGGTGCTCCTTTCTGTGAATCCTCTGATTCACTGGAAAGACTAGGAGATCTCGGGTCGTCGTCATCACTCATCTTTTCTTCTGCCTCCTCCCCTTCGCTCTCTGTTTCCTCCCTTGCCCGTGCCTCTGCTCCTAAACCCCTGACAGCATGGAAGGGGAGTAGTTGAGCCTGCCAGCCAGGCATTCAATGGAACCTGAGCCAGCCCCACTCTCATCGTATGATGGCCTTTAACCCAGTGCAGGGTGAGCTCTGCAGAAGTTTGCCTGTGCCCCCTTCCCCACTTCTACTTGGGCCAGCGAAACCATCAGGGTTGCAGATGCAGCAGTGACTCTCGAGTCTTCTTGTGTCTTGTTGCTCCCTGGCAGAGGTTGGGATTGCAACCCTAGAACCTTGAAAAGTCTAAAATGTGCAGGAACCTCCACAAGGACAGGAAGCTTCCTGCTTCAGAGGTTTGCCCTCCAACAGCTGGCAGAGCAATGAATCAGCAGCAGGGGCAGAGCAGAGCACTCATCTGCACTGGTAACCCCATGTTTACTTAACACAAATGCAGATTGCTTGAAGAGCACTGTGGTGCTTCTCCACAGTCACCCATGCCCTCACCAGCTTTTTCCTTCTGCTATATACACTCCTCTGGTGCTTTTATCAATGATTCAGTTCAAGATGTTCTGCTTATATTCAGGAGGACAAGGCCCTTCCTTTATTCTTCTTTGTGCATTCTGAGTGAATGACAAAGAGGAACTCAGGACATGATTTTTATTGGTCCATTGCTCAGAACACTGACCTTTCTTTTCTTTTCTTTTAAAAAACCCTTTCCACTCCCTATCTAGCTTTTTAGTCTATACATCATCTAGGGAAGGGCAACTCTGACTATTTCCAATTCATGTCACTTTTCCTTCTGTTGCATGCCAGCCTCACTTCTGACCCATTTCCACATGAACATGCACATTTTTAAATAAATTTTCACTACAAAAAAGTTTTTGTTTTTGTTTGGTTTTTTTACAAAATACACATTTGTGAACAAATTTTATCCCCAAATACACATTTTGGTACATTTTTAAGCTGAGAACTGCCAGATCCAAAGATCAACTGCATTTCAACCTGTGCATTAGTCTGCGAGATGTGGATCTATACACTGGTACCTCGGGTTACATACGTTTCAGGTTACATACGCTTCAGGTTACAGACTCCGCTAACCCAGAAATAGTACCTCAGGTTAAGAACTTTGCTTCAGGATGAGAACAGAAACCGTGCTCCAGTGGCACGGCAGCAGCAGGAGGCCCCATTAGCTAAAGTGGTGCTTCAGGTTAAGAACAGTTTCAGGTTAAGAATGGACCTCCGGAATGAATTAAGTACGTAACCAGAAGTACCACTGTATTCTGGGATGAATAAATTTTGCTAAATAAATAAAATTAAAATGTTGTCATGTGCCTCCGAGTTGCCGCATGTTCAGCAAAGCAACTACCGGTATATCTAAACTCATGTATTTGCTCTCTGTCTTTCTGAGAACCACAAAACTGAAAGTCAAAACACAGAGACACTTGTTGAGGAGATGCTGCTGGCAATGGGAACATTTCATCTGGGGTTGCTCTTTCCATGACCAGATAAGGTTACTTTCAAAATATCTAGACTGAGGAGAAACACAGTGGTGGCAGTGTCTCTCTGAATACTTCATCATCTGCAGCATCCAGTATGGCAGAGAAACCATGGAATTTCTGCTACATCATCTGCAAATGCCTGCCCTTGATCTCCAGGTAGCAAAGATTTTGTTTGCTTTACGCCTCACAAAATTGGTCTGGGCTATCAGTTTTCCCGCTAAACATGGAGGTATAGTCTGGCCCAATTTGTTGACAGCTGAAAGTGCTTGCTACTTAACTTAGACAATGAGGCGTGAGCCAGTTCCAAAGATGTTAAGTACATCTGTGCTCAGAAATCAGGCACGATTAGGCCAGCATTTTAGAATGAATAGGAAGATAGCATGAGTTGATCTTCTTCAGGGGCTAATGTGGCCCCTGTAGCTAATGTGATGCCCTTCAGACGATGGCCGCAGCTCCAGCCAGTGTGGTCAATGGTCCAGGATGATGGAAGTTGTAGTTCAACAACATCTGGAAAGCAACACATTGACTACTGCCTATATTGGGGTAGGCAATCTAAGGCCTGTGGGCCGGATGCAGCCCAATCGCCTTCTCAATCCAGCCAGCAGACGGTCTGGGAATCAGCGTGTTTTTACATGAGTAGAATGTGTCCTTTTATTTAAAATGCATCTCTGGGTTATTTGTGGGGCATAGGAATTCATTCAAGGGATGCGGGTGGCGCTGTGGGTTAAACCACAGAGCCTAGGACTTGCCAATCAGAAGGTCGGCGGTTCAAATCCCCACAACGGGGTGAGCTCCCGTTGCTCGGTCCCTGCTCCTGCCAACCTAGCAGTTCGAAAGCACATCAAAAGTGCAAGTAGATAAATAGGTACAGCTCCGGCGGGAAGGTAAATGGCGTTTCCATGCACTGCTCTGGTTCGCCAGAAGCGGCTTAGCCATGCTGGCCACATGACCCGGAAGCTGTACGCCGGCTCCCTCAGCCAGTAAAGCGAGATGAGCGCCGCAACCCCAGAGTCGATCACGACTGGACCTAATGGTCAGGGGTCCCTTTACCTTTACCTAGGAATTCATTCATATATTTTTTTCAAAATATAGTCCCACCCACCACATGGTCTGAGGGACAGTTGACCAGCCCACGGCTGAAAAAGGTTGCTGATCCCTGACCTATATAGTCCAAGCCTGCACAACTTGTATCCCAACATGGTGAATGCTGCTTATCAGTTTGTATTGTGACTGGCCAGGTGTTTAACAAACCCTTTCATTTGCAATCCCAAACAGGCAGTGAAACTACTGCCTTGTAGGCACTCAAACCCATTTGGTGTAGGTTGTTTTCTGCTGCTCCAGAGAAGCGGACACGGAGCAATGGATCCAAACTACAAGAAAGAAGATTCCACCTAAACATTAGGAAGAACTTCCTGACAGTAAGAGCTGTTCGACAGTGGAATTTGCTGCCAAGGAGTGTGGTGGAATCTCCTTCTTTGGAGGTCTTTAAGCAGAGGCTTGACAACCATATGTCAGGAGTGCTCTGATGGTGTTTCCTGCTTGGCAGGGGGTTGGACTCGATGGCCCTTGTGGTCTATTCCAACTCTATGAGTCTATGATTCTATTCTATGGTGGATTGCATTCAGCTTGCAAGGGGTAGGGTGTTGAGGCAGAGGAGAAATTCCATTTGGTTCTCATTTTAATGCTAACTTACCTAATTAAACAACCTGAAAGCTAATGCTATTCTAGGCTGCATCAACAGTAGTGTCCAGATCAAGGGAAGTAATAGTTCCACTCTCTTCTGTCTTGGTCACACCATACCTGGAGTACTGTTTCCAGTTCTGAGCACCACAATTTAATAAGGATATTGACAAGCTGGAATGTGTGCAGCGGAGGGTGGCCAAAATGATCAAGGGCCTGGAAAATGAGCCCTATGAGGAACTGTTGAAGGAGTTGGGTATGTTAAAAAGCTGGGTATGGAAAAGAGAAGACTGAGGGGAGATGTAATAGCCATCTCCAAATATCTCAAGGACTATCACATGGGAGAGGAAACAAGCTTGTTTTCTCCTGCTCCAGAGGCTAGGACCTGAAGCAATGGATTCAAGTTATAAGAAAGAAGATTCTAACTAAACTTCAGGTAGAACTTTTTGACAGTAAGATTTGTTTGACTGTGGAACAGACTCCCTCGGGCGGTTGTGGACTCTCCTTCCTTGGCGGTTATTGAGCAGAGGTTGGATGGCCATCTGTCCTGGATGCTTTAGTTGAGATTCCTGCATTGCAGAGGTTAAACAAGATGACCCCCGGGATCCCTAAACAGTCCCTACAGTTCTATGATTCTATGATTCTAACACAACTATCCATTCGTATTCACACGTCTCCAAATATTGCAATGCAGTTTTCCATCCATTTTTTTTAAATTTATTTTTTTACAAAAAGGCATACTGTATATTATGGGAAAGTGTGCATAAAATTGCACACTTGCAAAAATGTGTGTACAGTGGTACCTACCTCTGGTTGCAAATGGGATCCGTTCTGGAGACCTGTTCGCAAAATGAAAAGAGCGCAACCCGTAGTGGTGTGTCTGCGCACGCGCGTGTTGCAATTTGCTGCTTCTGTGCACAGGCATTATGTCATTTTGCACTTCTGTGCATGTGCGAGCGGTGAAACCCGGAAGTAACCCTTTCTGGTACTTCCGGGTTGCCACGGGAAATAACCCAAAAGAACACAACATGAAGCAAACATAACATGAGGTATGACTGTATTAGGAGACATACACACTAAACAGCTGATGCATTTCCATGAAGACATTTCACTTTTTAAAAAAAATGCAGATGCGATAATGTGAACTAAAATTAACATTGGAAAATGAGAATATGTGAGAAACTGAAAAAGGATGGATTTGTCCATCCCTATTGGCATGGCAGGGCAGGGGGAGGAACACAACTTCTGGTCTAGTGAAATCTGGGAGATTCCTTTCCATTCATGAAACCTGCAACACCAGAATTTTATTGTTGTTAAACTAGCCCAAAGGTAATCTATGCTAAATATGTTTGAATCCTTCTCACCACAATTTTGGCAAAATATTTTAGTTATCAGGATATAAAGGAAACACATTTTCACAGAAACATTAGGGACACCAAATGCAGGGCCACTATCTCCCGCCTCCCGACACGTGATTTTAGTGTCTGTTAACATTTCAATGCAGCTTCTCATTAAATATAAACAGACTTCAGAACTATCAAATCCAGGTGACATTGGCATTCAGCTTTTTTTCCTTTTTTTTTTTTGGCAAAGCAAGATTTTTTTGTCACATTTTAGGGAAAGAAGCAGATGGCTGGAAATATAAATCTGAGTAGGTGTTTAAAAATCCTTATGAGAGTAAGTACTATGTTAATAAGACATGCCACTTGCTATATTCCCTTGCTATATTCTGAATGCCAGTAGGTTTCTTTAAAATCAAAGGAAATAGTGTTTTTTTAAATATATATATAATATTATATTGCAATCCATCTGCGCTGAAACTGTTTTAAGAACAACCCCATGTATAGTGAAATATGCATTTTGTGTCAAAATATTATCATTAGTGATTACCTAATTAGTGTCAATAATAGAACAGAACGTTTTCACAATCAAGTGGATTATGGCCCTTCTTCTTAGGAAGGGAGGATCAACCTAGGTAAGCCAGACAGACAAGGGTTTAATTTGAATAAGCTATCTTTGCTCAGCTATAGAAACACTAAGTAAACACAAGGCCATACTATTCACAGTTGTGCATGTCAAACTACATGTTAAATGGAGATAAGAGTTCACAATCCCAAAACCACATTTTGAAACAATGTTAGCATTCATTCACAGTGATATGAGACTCTGGCACCTTGTTCAGCAGTAACTTTCTCAGCAGAAGGAACCTTCAATCAGACTTCTGGATCCAATGTATAGGACTAACTCACATAAAGCCTGTTGACCCACACATTCACTGAGGGTTCAGTGGTGAGATAAGGGACTCTATCTCTGATGTGTCAGATGGGGGGGATGCGTAACTAGACCTCTTGAACTTCACATTCACCCTACACAAACTTGAGAATAGTGATGAGATAGGACTCTATCCCTGACATATGGGATTTGGGGAGGGGGACACTGTCAGAGTCTAAGTAGCAAGTGCATGTAACGAACTTGAATAAAACATTGTGAGGACCCAGGTTAGCCCCACCCTGCATAATCTATCACATGACGCAGTGCATGCACACCATTTGAATGGGAATGCCCATCAACTTTGTGGGGGCCCAGCCTCCCCAAATCTTTTATTGTGGGGGCCAATAGGAGTTGGCTCCTATGCATGTGACATCATATCAGATTTTTAAATTTTGGTTACAGGAAGGGTGTGGTTTTAACTGGGAATTAAGTGGAGGGGAAAGGAATGGCTAACCATTTACTCCCACTACAATGGTAATCATAAGAGCGCGCGCACACACATAACACAGAGTTTGGCTTATAAAAAGGAGCAGATGAAGGAAAGGTGGACTGCTATACCTACTTCAGGTACAAGAGAGCCCTATTTTGGCTACCCTTGTGGAAATGCAGGAAACAGGGATACATATGACATTTATCATACTACTTGCCATGGACTTCAAGCATTTTCTTTCACAAACTGCCAAAGCACGTCTGGACTGGTCACCCCATATCTACACTGTGCAATGGGGAGAAAACTCCCATTCACTTCCATGGGAGCTTCCCCACCCCACCACCCCTCTGCTTGCTAAGTGCAGGCATGAGGAGCAAATAACCCCATACTAGGAACCTATTCCAGATGTTGGCATTTTTGCAAGAAAAAGAACGAACTCCCAGGTGAACAACATAACTGACATCATACACGGTTTGCATTTTAGAAGTAGCAGCCAATGATGGTCCAAAACATTTCTATGAAACACAGCTGTATGGAGGATCAGCTCCAGTGTGATCTTGTTGGCAGGCACTGCTCCCAGCCATGATTTCTGTGACTTTGGTTCCCTTTGCTTTTTCTCTGGTATTGCTCATGAGAATCGCCTATCAAAGTAGTCATGCTTGGCCAGACATTACTTTCGCCACCCAGCTGTACCCATATGGACTTCCTCTGTGAAGGGTATGAAATATACTATCTGAACTGGGTGATAATCTTTCTTTGATTTGGAAAGTGAGTGAACATGCGTCTGGCTTTTGTTTGGACTCTTAAATGAACTTCAAATTCATCTTACTATTACAGTGGGATGTACGGTGCCCATTTCCCAGTATTTTTTCAGATCCAGAAATAAATTCCTCACCCTTTTTTATTTCTGCATATTCCTCACAGAAATTAAAGGAAGCTTCTGTTGGTAAAACCATAGAAACATGAGCCTCTAAGTTAAATCAGATGGCATGACTGAGTAAAATGCTGTTCTAAGGGTCTGACTGAATATATATATATATATATATATATATATATATATATATATATATGTTGCAGATGTTTTTTATTTCCATCCACCATACATTAAAAGGCTTATCCTGTGCTGTTGAAAAGTAAGCGGTTTCTATTGATGTGGTTTCTTTCAGCTGCATAAAAAGAAATAAAAAGTATCCATCAATGTTTATCTGATAACTCTTAATCTGTGGATTGCTGCAGGCTGTAGGAATGTGTCCTTTGCATTCCAGACCTAGTAGGATCTTGGCTTTAGAACACTAGTGGGTTTTCCCCGCCCTTTCAGTCATTTATAAGATTAATGGAGCAAAATACCTGGAATGGTTTGAAGATGCAGAGCCCAGAATTTCACGTCAGTTTCCAAACCACCCAGCCTGGCATCACAAGCATAAAGGAACACCACAAAATTTCAACTCACATGAAGCCAATTACAGGCCAACTACCTCAAGTACTTCACGACTCCCCATTTCTCCATGTGTCGTTTGACCATCCTGGGCATAGCTTAGCAGAGGGCTCTTTGCTTTCATGTACACAATGCTGCATTGCAAGTTGAAACCTATGGGAAAAATTGAGGAGAATTGTGGGGGGAGGTGGGGACCAGGAGCACTTCCAGACAATCTGTGTATTAAGCATTCATCTTGATTTGTTAGTTTTTGGAAGGATATCTTGTGGTTATTTCTGACCTGTAAATAAGCCACCAGAGGTTTTTTGTACAGTTATTTGCTTCTATCCAGGAGCAGCAAGAATGGAGAACACTCCAGTATGCACGGGCATATTACATCACATATTCAAGAGTTGAATAGACGACAAGTTCTGGGGTTCAAGTTAAGCTCTTGCCCTCTTATTGTTGGTTGCCTAGCGAAGTTGAGAGTCAGGGTGGGGTAGTTCAGCAAATGCATACATCTCCTACATGAGGCGTGGCAGCAAGATGCAGGCTCTAGCAGTTGGCTATAAATAGCCTGTTTGAAGTGGTAGATGAGAGGAGTGAAGAAGTTGATGCAGCTGGAGCAAGGCGCTATGGCAATTATTCCAGTGGCAAAGTTTCAAGCAGGCATCGGGGGCAGGGAAGAAGTAGCTGACATAAAAGGCAGAAAGGATGGAATTGCAAGGAGAAAATTAAAGCTCAATAAGGAAGCCTCAATAGGTCAGGAAGGAAAGGGCATATTTGAGTAAGAGCATTGTCCCGATTTACTAAGTAATAGCATTTTTCTTGATCCATAAATATTTGCCTCAGTAAGTTTCCAAAGGTTTATTAGATGATAAGAGAAGAAGCACATTGCCTTACTTGCATTTACTGTGGATGTAATTCCAGAATATGCCCAAACTGATTGCACCCTATGCTTATTGATTTTTACAGGGACTAGGACATGAAGCAACAGACAACCTCACTTAGGAGCTGTTTTGGAAGGCCCCAGGAAGGGAAGGCATAATTTGGGGCCCCTATGTCTATTCAAGAAATATGATTTACAGATGTAGGGACACCAAGTCATGTGGGTTTCCTTCCCTGCGGCCTTCTAAAGTAGTATCTAAGTGACATTATCATGAAAAAGATAGAATTTCCCTACCCCACCTCCTATAATTCAAGCACTACCTTTTTTGTGAAATGGTGAATATTCAATTCCACAGTAGCTAGTGATGGGCACCAGTTTGTATGGCTTTAGTTTGTATGGATTAGACCAGGGCTAGTCAACATTTTTATACCTACTGCCCACTAATGCATCTTTCTTGATGGTAAAATTTCCTTACCGCCCACCAGTGCTGCAGTAACATGCGCCGTAGAACCCCTACTGCCCACCTGAAATCCTGAAACAATCATTGGGTTTTGATTGTGGTGATTGCATTTTACATTTTTAATGTATCTGAGAAGTGATTCGGCTGTTTAAGGTTCACTATCATAATTATTGGGGGAAACAAATAAAACCAATGTTCACATCACACTGTGTGTGTTCTGGTGTTTTCTTGGTCTTCTTAAGTATATTTTTTTACTTTTGAAGAGCAGCTTGTAAAACTCTGAAGACAGGATGGAAGGAATGCTGAGGTCCACGAGAATTAATTGAGAATTGAAATGTTAATTGAACTGAAAAGGAATGCCAGTTGACCAAGGGGTCAAACTTGAGCTTGAACTGGTTCCTTTTTAAAAGGGGCAAATTAGAATTGGAACTAATTTCTTTTTAAGACTAACTTTTCAAGCATTGATCATGATTGCTATATTACCTCCAGTATCAGAGGCATTTTGCCTCTGACTATGAGTTGCTGGGGATCATGAATAGAAGAGTGACATTGTGCTCATGTCATCCTTTGTGGCCTCCCCATAAGGATCTGAATTGTCACTGTGGGAACAGAATACTAGACTAGGTAGACCTTTGGTTTGGTCCATCAGGGTTCTGTATTATGTTCTTATGATGCTATTGGCAGACCTTGTGGGGATAATCCCAGAACATTCCCTGGTTGCTTCCTCTGTGTGCCTGCCTAACAAACTCCTGATGAATTCAACAGGACAGAGGACATTATGATCCTATTGGCAGCCCTTATGGGGACATTCCCAGGTTTCTCCCACTGTGCGCCTGCTTTTCAAACTCCTGATGATTTCAACAGGACACAGGATATTGCAAAACCTCCTTTTACTCAGTGCCTAAAACATATGCATGTAGCTTGTACTCGTGGATGAAATTCCTTACTGGATGGAGGAGGATTCCTCTTCGGAGTAAAAATGTAATGCAGAAGGAGAACCATCACTGAGACCAACTCCATATTGAATATAGCTTCCCTTCTCTTGTCTTGCAGGCCAAATGGCAATATTTGCAAAATCAGGACTAGTATGAAGTGATGACAGATTAGTATTGGGCTAAGCTTATTTATTATGTCAAAAGTCGGGCTTTTTTCATCCGGAACTCGCCAGAACTCAGTTCTGGCACCTTTCAGGTAGGTGGCATTGCCATTATAAGAAAACAAGGGAGGTGTTCATGGTGAGTTTAGGCACCTCTTTTTCCTCAAAAAATAGCACTGGTCAAAAGGAAAGGCTAACCAGAGAGAGCAAGACTAGAGGACAGTCTGAAACCTACCATATTCCCAAGTAATGGATTTTGATCTATCAGCAGTAAGGAAGGGAGGGCGGGAGAGAGATTCAGTGGTCTGGTTGATTTTCCCTTGTTAGTATTCTTGCTTAAAGAGAGGTGAAACAACTTCCTGGGGGCCCATGTCCCTCTGGAACATGATCAGCCATCTTGTCTGCCAGTTCCCTCGGTCCCCTCCACCGCACTCCACATTTCTCCTTTCACAGAGCTGGGTACAGGGAGGTTCGATAGCAGCTAAGCGGACTTGCAAAAGATGTGCACTGTTCCAGCTCTCTACAGCAGACAGGCAGAAATTGGTTCTGGATCCGCCGGTCCACCTCTGGATAATTATCAACAGTCAGAAACAGTTGCTGACTCCCAATTAATAGCAACAAAATGACAGCCCTCCCCCACCTACCTTAAATTATATTGATGAAATAAAAAAGGAAGGGGCTTAATATAACCAGGAGTGGGTTGATGTGTGAAGGAACTTTGAGTTGCTGGGAATTGCAGGCTTCCTATAGGCATCTGGTTGGCCACTGTGAGAGCAGGTTGCTGGACCAGATGGGCCACTGGCCTCATCCAGCAGGGCTCTCGTGCTCTTATGTCCCCCTTTACTTACCCTCTTTCCAAATTAAAAAGCCTCAACTGTTTGGTTGCCTTTGGCTTTAACTTTGGCTCCTGTTTGCTCCTCCCTCCCCTTCTCCTATTTCAGTAGGTTTGTGAAAGTGTGGGGAAAGGAAGGAGGGACCATTTACTTCTGTGACCACTGGGAATGGGCTTTTCCAGGGGGCAGAGGGATTTAGAGTCAAGAAGATAGGCAGTGGCTACAGGATTTATGAACTATGTTCTGTTCCCAACATTCTTCTCCATCCCTAAGAAAAATGCTATTACAGAAATAGTGTGTGTGTGTGTGTGTGTGTGTGTGTGTGTGTGTGTGTGTGTGTGACATTGCGTAGTTTATAAATATATATTTTTGTGAAGATAGGTTTGTTTTTGACACCAGGATGAAAAATTGCAAAATCGCCACTGAGGTCAGCTATTTACAAGTTTCTATTTTAGTAGCTAGATCAAGAGGCACTTCGGTTGCTCTCTCCATAGTTTTTCATTCTAAAGATAACTTCAGTTAGAGGAGAGAAGGCTCATTTAAATACATTTCCTGGGGAAAATGAATAACCTTCTGCACAGAATTGCCTTTTGGGTACAAATTGCTTTCTTTTCTTCCAAGGTGACTTCTTTAGAAAGTTTAATTAAATTCCCATTTGGCTATTGACAATTCTTCTGTCTCACCATACCCATAATTGAATGATGGATGATTACGCAGTTTCCTGGGTTGTAATTGGCAGATATTCCCATTTGCTTTCTTTCATTCTTCCTCGAAACTGTGGTATGGCTTATTGATTACCAGTTAGTGCTTATTACATCATACTTACCAATACTCTATTTCCAATGGGGCAGAATCATCAAAGGCTTCAGCAAATGTAAATTTGGAACTCAGAGACAGGAACCCATGCACTAGAGTCAACCACTTGAAAACTCACATATTAATGTAGTGGGTTTTGCCTGATGAGTTCCTAATTTAATTGTGGACCCAGAGGAAAACAAGATGTAGATAGACTATTTAAGAATATGTGAACCGGGAAGAACCCATAAGTGAGCCATTCCTGTTTCAGAGTTCAGCTAGAGAAAATAATTATTGGGCTGGAAATATAACCTTCAAAGCGGTCAATATTTCAAAAAGGGGGGGGGGACATAACCATATATTTTATGGTTGTAAGTTGTCTTAAATGTTTTGGTTTTTTTGCATCTGTCTATCTCGAGAGACAATGGAGTATACCTCCAGGGGTGAAGTCTAGTATTGTTTCTAATGCCCCACCCTGGGACTTTAGGGTGAGCAGGGGTAATATATTCTTATTCTTATTCATTATTACACACGGGATATTGGAATCTTCAGGACAGACAAAAGAACCTACTTATTCACATAGCACATAGGTAAACGATGGAATTTGCTCCCACAAGACCACCAACTTAGATGGCATTAAAGGAGGATTAGGTAAACTTATGAACGGTAAGGCTATCATTGTCCACTAGCTTTAATAGCTGTATTCTACCTCCGTTGTCAGAAGATGTATGCCTCTGAATGCCAGTGTCTGGGAATCGCAAGTGGGGAGCATCCTGCTTTTGAGCTTCCCAAAGGTGTCTGGCTGGCCACTGTAAGACAGGATGCTGCAATAGATGGGCTACTGGCCTGATCCAGTAGGCTCTTCCTATGTTCATATGTGCAACAAAACATTGCAAGGTGCTTCACCTCCTAGCAGGAGTGCTTCCATTAAAAGTTAGAGCCACCTTGCCTTCCTTTAGGATACACTGACCTGTAAGGATCTCAAGGAGGGTATTTAACTGTCCCCTTTTCCCATTGTACTTTTACAGCCAACACACAGCATTCAATGGCAGGTGAGAATGTTCCATCTTTGTTAACGTAGTATGGGTTGTTGGGGTGGCGGTTTCCCCCTTCTTTATTTCCAAAAGTGTTTTAATACTTCTGTTAACTTGTCCCCTGTGTGTGCCAATATATGCCTCTTGTATCTCAGTGGAATGGTCTTGGCTGGGAATGATTGTGAACAGTCTTCCTTCAAGAAACTCTGAGGTATCTGTGTTTGACATAGAAATAAAGACCCCCCCAAAAAAGTTTAAACAACAAGGTTGCAGAAAGTTTAAAGATTAAAAATTCCACAGTGCAAAAGTATTTGTATGAGTGGCTATTTCTAAGGTCAAATCAGTTCATCTGTTTCTGAGCATTATTAGTAGCACTGAGAAAAGATAAGAAAGATCAAAATAATTGATTTTTAAAAACCCTTTCTGTGTTTTAATAGTTTATCATATACTCTGATAACCTTTCTGTTGTAGCCTGAATTTAAACTCTACAAAGTGTAAAACTCATTAATTTTTTACTTAAAAGTGTCTTTAATCTTGCTAGTTTCTGCAAGCTATTTGTTCCTTTTCAAGATTGCTCTTTTCTGTGAAACACATATTTTTACCTCAAAAAATTAAACCCTATCACACACTATATAGACAGTTTCTTTTCATATGCAAAACTCTTACAATCAAAGGCAAAATCTTTGAAGTACAGGTTTGAAAACATCTGTCCCCATTCTTTTGGCTTTGGAGTCTAATTATCTCAGAGCAGATTATGATTGCTAATTATGAAGCTAAACTGCCCAGTTCAGTTGCATCCCCTTCCTATCTATTTACCACAAAGTAAAATATGATTCTCAAATGGGCAGTGGTAACACACACGTGTGTGTGTGTGTGTGTGTGTGAGAGAGAGAGAGAGCGAGAGAGAGAGAGAGATTCAAATGCCAGCAAAGCAAAAAAATTCCATGCAATATCAATATGACAAAAAAAAAATCTCACTGTACAGGACTTGCCAACCAGGCACTGGTGGACATGGGTGGCACTGCACACCTGGCTTCCCATCAGCCACATTGCTGTGCTTACTGGGAGGGGAAGGGTGAGGGACAAGGCAGCACAGAAATTGGTGTGCTACAAGTGCAGTGGGAGAACCAATCTGGGGCTCCCACTGCAATGACCTTCATACCATTTCACCCAACTCCCAGAAAGCACAGCAGAACAGCTGATAGGAGGCCAGGTGTGTGGCACTGCCCCTCCCACCATCCATCCCTTTGGCCACTTTGATGCCTAAGGGCACAATGGCACCTGTGAACCCTTTCCATAACACCCGCAAATCCTCTGGAACACAGCACACTCACACACACACTGCCCTCTTGGTCATGAGGTGGTGAAGATGGTTGCCCTTTTTTCCTGTGAGAAGTTCATAGAACTTCATAGTTGGAAGAGTAGTGCTCTTTCTCACCTTCTTTTCAGTTCTATGTGCTCTTCGTAGCTCAGATTAATTCTAGATCCAGTGGGGAAGTGATGTGTGGGCTCTCTCACTTTCTGTCTCTCTGGGGGCAAGGGGCTGATCCAGGAGAGGAATGGTCAGATGGGGTGGCATGCATGACACTCACCCAAAACTGCAAATGTGCCCATGGGTCTGATAGTAAAGTAGAATGTATATTTAAGATTAAGAGGGCAAAAAGAAAAGTCAGGCACTAGTTCTTTTTTGCACAGCTTTTGTAATGACCATCACAAGATGTGAAACCATCGTTTTAAGGTGGATTTTCAGAGTATGTTGCATTAACCATGGCTATATGTTGAATTTGCACTGAGCAGAACCATGGTTTCCCCATCAGTCACTCTGCTTACAAGCAAGTAAAACTAGGTCTCCCTCCTTCACACCCAATTTCCTTGTATGTTTAAAAACAATAAACCGTGGTTAGCATGGTTAAGAGTTCTGAATATAATGGCCCTAAATTATAAGAACACAGGAATGCTCCTATAGCTAAGGTAAGTAGCAATAATGAAGTTCCATCATTATAAGCCCCAAAATTCTATAGATTCTAAAAATGACACCAGTTGGACTAATAAGTTGAACTGTGGCCCACGCCATAACCGTGTATGTACCCTGCATTAGAAATCCCACACCACAAGTTCCAAATACCTGATCCACACTGAAACACCTCACAAACTCTACCCTACACTGAACCCCATCTATCCCAGCCCACACTGAAATCCTTTCTACACAATCTACCCTACATGTGTGCGTGGACATTGTACACACACACTAAACGACACACACTCCACCTCATACGGAAACGCCTGTATCCCTGCAACTCCATCTTCCCCATCAGGATTTGCACCTCAAAGACCAAGCAAAAGTGTGGCTGCATAGAGGGTAAGGTGTAAGGAAGGATGTAAAAAGGCAAGTTTTCTATTCCACCCTGTCTTTGTTGCATGCAGTAGTGTTTCCATTCTGCTGCACTTCACCTCCTACCGAAAATGATATTATTCATCATACTGTTCCGTGTAATAAAATTATGCAACTTACATAATTTGCACAATTAATTACATGAATTACATTGTCATTACGTTCTTCTGGCCCATTAATTTCAGTGCAAAGGAAACACAGTGCAAACAAGTAAGGACATAATTAATTATGTATAATTTGCAGACCGAAAGCAATAACAGCAAATCGTGATTTCCATTCTGAACATTCATTGGTATTCTCTTACAGTTTTAAGCAAGCCCAGTTTTGTGACATAGCATATCATCAATGCAGAACATGGGGCACGTCTGTTAAGGCATCAGTCTTAGCTTCCAAATTCCTGGCTTTGTGGAACTTGAGCCAACATGAGATAGTCTTAAGTCTGATCTTAAACGAGAGGTTGTTTGATCATTGAATTCATTACTGAGCAGTGCAGAATCCTGTAGCTAAAGAGCAAGATCTGCAGTTGAGTGTTAATTCTTGTTTCAAAAGAATCTGATGCCGAGCTGGTGGTTACCACCAATGCTTTCTATTGAAAAAGAATGGTGCAAGAGAGCAGAAGCAAACCTGGAATCCATGCTGCCAAAGCTACTATTTAAATTTAGATGTGAAACAAAAGACGTTTCAGTTATTCCTAGACTGAGTAACAATATTAAAACCTTGAGTTATTTGCAGGTATTGTGGAGTATGTCTCTGAGATCATTGTAACCATCCCACACAAACCAGCCGTTCTCATTTTTTTTAGCTGAGATCTGTATTTCAAAATTTAGAGAATTGCGACAGGTGAAGAATAATTACATTCCAGTCCATGTATATGTCTGGGTGGTGCATATTACCATAGATCAATTCACTTAAATATGCAGCCCAGCTGAAATTCTCCTCCATCCCTATTTCCACCTAAGCTTCTCCACTTATGCCTTCATTTATGCCTTCATTCAGGAATGCTGCATTTGAAGTGTCTGTTTTTCATCCTCTCAAAATAGTGAGTTTGATCATAGCCAATAGTCTTCACAGCTAAGTGTTAGTTTCAAGTGGTCTCAGCCACTTCCTGCTCACTTGAAGCAGATGTCAATCTGGTTTCTCACACCATGTGAAGGATGCAACATCATGGCTTACTAATTAGGGTGACACCTGGTTGACTAGGAAAGCCACAGTATTTTGAGGTGGTTTCAGGTTGGTAGGTAAAGGAACTGTTCAGACAGGAGAGGAAGGGACAAAATTGTACTTTGAAAGTGTTGTGGTGGATGCTGTGTAGTTGATCAGTCAGGGTAATTACTGGGGCATGGACCTTAGGGAGGTCAATTGGATAAAGGTCACAATGAAGAAGTCCCGGGGCACTGCAGGCTGCAAGAATGCAACTCACAACTCTCTTGAGATGATTATAGCTATGAAGTCAAAGCATCAGACAACAGCTTTCATTCTAGCCAGCAATTATTTTAATTCTTATTCCAGGGAATGAATTACGTACTCAAATTGCAACTTGTGAAAGATCAAGTACTTCTTGGACCACACTAAAGAAAGAAGAACAGTGAAGAGTTTAAAAGTGCAAATTACTTGAAAAGCAAACTTCCTTTTTTAAATAACAGAGTGGACTCCTCTAACAAGGAGGCCAAGCCTTCATCACTAGCATCAGTTATATGCTCTGTACTTCTATACTTTTAGTTATGTAAATTTACCAGGATTTACAAACACGGGATACAGACACAGGATACAGATACAAGCTTGTACAGAAGTCACGTAATGTTACTTTAATACTTCTGAGTATATATGTATATATATGTATAGCACTGCAATGCGAATCAAGCAACTTTCTACCATCTTCAAAGGTTTAGAGGCACAAAGGCTAATAAGATGATCTCAGTTTGCAAATGCAATATGCAAGTCCAACAGCGGCTTAACCTTTTGCATTCTTGTTTCTGCTGCTGCAGCAGCTAAACAGAAGTAGATTGGGCTGATGTCATTTCATACCTTCCTTGTGAGTCAAAAGGAAACTTCAGGTTTATTTTGCTTACCCAAGAGATTTTTGTGGCTTCTACAAAATGATCTTGGTCATCTTACTACCCAGTTCCAAATACTGATGTGCTCTGGAACCACCACTGAGTGTGCACACTTGTAAACAGGCCCCATTTCCTCTCCCCTAGATCACACTCATACAATCACTTTCCTCTTCCTGTATACATAATGTGTATAAGGGAGATATAGAATATTTGTTCTGAGACAGGATTGTTTAGTTACTATAGCCAGGATACAAAGTGCAGAAAGCTTCCATATGTGCTGGGAAGACTCAGAAACTCCCTTCTGAATCCACACTCTCCCAACGGCACCACCAGACAATATTTTATCCGGTCTCGAATAGCATGCAATCACCACAATGAAGAGCAAACTAGACATTACTTTGACTGTGTGTCTAGCAGCTACATACGTGGGGCTGTTTTTTGTCTAATACCAGGTATGGATTTTCATTGGCACCACACGAGAGGAGATGATGTTCAACCTTCTCTCCCCAGCCACACACAGCAGTCTTTTGGCAAAAGCAATGACCAGGTATAAATTCAGAGGATTTTTAACAAGTACTTGCAGATGGTAATGGGTGGAATGGAGGCTAATAAACTGAATCTTTGGATGAGTGGAGATTAAGTTCAGATTCAATGGGTCTGGGAGATGGCATTCAATCTGTTCTGGATAGGTTTGCATTTTCTCAAAAGGAGCAAGTTTGCATCACTAACGTTGGAGGCGGAAGTGACTGTTTTTGCAACCCCAATGTTGTCTTGCTCTTACCCCTAATGGTAAGTGTTATGTACTGAGTTGAATAGGATCCAAACTGCAGCAGTCTGATTGGTCCTAGAACAATAGGATTCAGAATGCAGCAGTCTGATTGGTCCTAGAACAATGCAGCAGTATGATTGGTTGGCAGGAACCACCCAATCCTGCTCCAGATAGAAGTGAATCCACAACCTGATTGCCTTACAGTAGAATTCCGGAATTAGCCAATCATGTGCAGCCCATTGTGTAAATAATGTATATAAAGCAGATACTGTGAGGGGACTTTCATTCATTCCTCCTCACCACTATGAGCTGAATAAAGAACATGAAATCACTTTGCGACTCTGAGTATATTTCAGTAAGCAGCAGCAACATTGCTGCCAGGAGGCTATTGCTGCAATCCCACCCTAGCAATAAAGCTGAACTTGCTATGCACCTTAGCTGGGTGGGAGGTGGAGGGTGCCTTTTGATGTTCTGTCTCCGGGACAGCTCTGCTTCTTCAAATCCAACATGTCATTCCGCATCTCCATAAGTGAAATCTTTCACATTTACATGAGCTGCCATATGATGGTATGGGAGTACTGCAGATCTTTTCACTTATTCCTTCCAACTAACTACACAGCCTGCCTTTTCCCAGGACTTCCGCAACCTGGTTTTACTTGCCATGCCAATGAAATGTGTATTGCGTGCTTCAGACTATGGCATGGAGATGGTGGTCAGTGGTTCTTCTAGGCCAAGTACACAGCATACAGATGCCCCCAAAGAACCCTGGGAACTGTAGTTCATTAAGCATGCTGAGACTGTAGTTCTGTGGCAGGCAAACTACAGTTCCCAGGGTTCTTTTGGAGGGTCTTTTGGAGGCACAGCCCTAAACCACGCAGGTCTCAAAGGATTAGGAGGGTCTGCAGCAAAGTTTGCTTATAATAAGGATGCAATATATAATAAAAATATTTACAGAAATGTTCTCTTTAATAGCCAGAAAACTCAGGACTGACCTCAGTAAGATTAAATCATACTCATATTGAAATGATTCAAAATATGTTGCAGAGTGTGTGTCTAGCTTGCTCGCTCTAGCCCACAAGCCTCTTCAGCGTAGCATAAACAGAACTGAGAAACACAGGGTCCTTTTTCTCTCAGTTGCTCAGATCTTCACAGTGGTATTGATTGTTTAAAAATCTGTAAAAATGAAAGACCTTAAAAAAAAACCAACCCTTTTCTGTTCTGTTAGATTAACTATATGCTTTAATATTTGTCCCTTCATTGGATCAAATGTAATTAGAAGTTGTTTGATTATGCACTGGGTTTTCAAACTGGCCTGGAGCTTTATAAAAACATAACCAAATTAGATCTATTTGTGTTTGGCCGCGAGCCAAGAAAAGGAAAAGTATATGCATTTTTAATACATGAGGCTCGGAAAGTCTATAATAGGAGGTCAACAGTTGAGAGCAGAGGTATGATATTAGTTATTCAGAAGGAGTCTGGAAGGCTCCACACACACACACACACACACACACACACTTTCAAACATTTCAATATGGAAAGAATTGACCTTGAGCAGCGCTGTGGCATGAGAGAGGTTTCAAAATAGGTAAAGCTTTGTCTATCAAGCGAAAGACACTGGTTTGCATTCTAAGTTAACTTATGTTACAGTTCTGAAGATAGGGTCGGAAGGAGGGAGGGAGGAAGAACCAAAGGCAGATGTGTCTCCACATCCAAAATCTTGCTTCACTCTCAACAGTGACAGGGCAGAAGCAGAGGACAAGGCCATCAATGGCTACTAGTGCTCAAGGACAGAGAAAACAGCACTTCAAGTGAACCAAGCAGGAAAAAGGAGGGGAAACACCAGTGCTCACTAGTACAATAAATCTTGAATGTACTTTAGTGAGCTACATGAAAGACTTCTTGAACCAGTGAGCACCAGAGCTTCTCCTCCTTTTCCACTGCTTCCCCCCTGCCCCAATCAATGGCTACTAGCCATTATGGCTATGTTCTACTTCCACCATTAGAGACAGTATGCCTCTGAATATGAATTGCTGGGTAATACATGAGGGGCATATGCCCTTGCACTCGGGTCCTGATTGTAGGGTTTCAATAGCATTCTGCTTGGTGTGATCCAGCAGGGCTATTCTTGTTATCTTAGGGAACTTTTAGGCTGTCATTATTTTTGGTGGACATTCATTCACATCCTGGCAAATCCAGGCTACTCAATTAAAGCTGATTTGGAATTCTTGCAAAACAAACCCATTTCTCACCAAGACTGGACTTTTTGTAATAAGGAAAGCAATGAGGAGATATACTAGAAAGTGTGGGATAATGCTTGCACTGATGCTCTTATGCTCTTAATTAAAGGCAGAGTGGTGCTTTCGCACTCCTTACTCCTCTTCCGTGGAGGGTCCTGTTATGTCCAAGCATCAAGGCAGTACTGAATGACAAAGGCTTTATTATAAAATAAGAAGAATCACAGGAAAACTGATTGCCTAACCCAACTGTTTCCCATTGTTATTTTCCATCTCTTTTTATAGACTGACTCCCTTCCCCTGGCTATTACTCCCAGCAGACTTCCAAGAAGATTTAAAGGAAAACTCCATACTAAATCACCACAGGTCTTCTCAAATAACAGATGAGCTGCTTGGGAGAAGAGGAATCAGGAAATGTTCCTCTCAGAAACTTATTTATCTTAGGATCCAATACCAATTTGGGGCAATTTCCCCCCTCCCTTCTCCAGTAGCGTGCTTTGTCCTATCTCATAGGGTTGCCATTGGAAACAGCATCATTGAATTTCTGGATTTTTAGAAATATGGCAACCCTACTACCTCACCTTGTTCAAGAAGGCCCCAAGGCACTCTGGAGAGGCTTTCTGAGTGAACATCTGCCTGTCCAGGGGAGGAGGAGCTGGGAAGCTTGACCGTTGAGGGCTTTATGCTGCCTTTCAGAAATTGACTTCAATCACTGTAACATTTCTAAAGCAACGCCACAACTGTGTTTCTTGACCCTACAAAAGGCAACATACCAAATCTACAGGCATTTACATTTGCTTTCCCAAGAGAATATAGAAATGCACATTGCCAGATGAAAAATGGCACCATTGTCTTCTCCCACCCCCATATACTTGATAAAGCTATTTATATTTTTCAAAGAACATTTCCATTTTCACAACATAGGCTCATTGGGGCTCTTGAGGATTAAGTGTAAGATGCCAGAATCTCTGTGTTGTTGTTTTGTAATCCCACAAGAAAAAAAATGCTTATATTTCAAATTATTTGGGGGGGGGGGCTCCCTAGCAGCCGCAGTGTGAAAAGATGATGGCATCTGTTAACATATTGATTGCTTTTTAGCACCATTTTAAATTAGCTTCCTGTTCCCCTTCATATGTTTTTTCCATTACATTAAAATAAATTAAAGTTCAATTATCTGGAAGACCTGTGCTGAGCGCTCTTTAGGGAAGGAAGGGCGAAGTGATCAGACAAACAAACAGTTACGAGCGTTTTTTGCATGGATATGGGCATGGGGGGGTCCTGGGAGGAGCCGATTGCTGCAGCAACCTGAAACTGCTGCTTCATAGATGCACAAATTCTGCTGGCCTGTGGCAGCAACCAGGCCAGACTATTTTCAGAAACGGTCACTGATTGCAAAGGACCCATCCTTTGACACTTCCTCATGAGTCATGCATTTCAGGAATTGCTCATAAGTTTGGAGAGGTTCCATGTTGTTGCCACACAGGAACTGAATTCGGTCAGCAAAGAAGTAGAAGACATAAACAGGAAGATGCCCTTCCTATAGAATTGCTTTGATTCTGAGGACATCAACTTGTTTCTCTCTTCAGGATGGTTATTATTACTCCTGGTGGGAAAGAACATTCGGCATCTCGATTCTCATTAACTAAATTAAAGCTTAGCAGAAACAGTGCCTTGTAATTCTTCCTAGAATCGTGGATTTAAAAAAAAATACTCTGGGGATTTAAGAATGATTTTGTTGCTGCTGTTTCTCTTTACATGACACCAGTGTTACTTTAACTCTCTTTACCACCCCTACCCCTGAGCAGTATGTTATTAATTGCATTTAAAGATTTTTTTTGGGGGGGGGGAGAGATTACAAGCTCATGTTTTCCTAAGCATCTGTTAAGGGTTTATGACAGGTCCCAACTCAAAATTTTACATGTTTGGATTGGTCCTCAGGGAAGGCTGCTTGCAATTCAAGCCAGTTCTCACTTGCCCAGTTGAGCTCCTGCCAAGTTAGCTTACCTGTCTTCTTTCACTGCAAACAGCTTCACTTGAACCTTCTGTTAGTCTTCTACTACTTTAGAAGTGCAGTCATATTCATGTCTATTCCAAAGTAAACCCCACTGAGTTTGGTGGGACTACCTCCCTGGTTAGTGAGTATAAGAGAATAACCTAGCAGTCATAGTTTTCCCAAAGAATCTCAGAAAGTATAGTTGGTTGAGGGATCGAGAATTGTTGTTTAGAGATCACAAGCCACCACCAACCCTGATCACAGAACTTTTCAGAATTTAATGGGGAAATGAAATGTTAAGGCAGTTTCAGCCTGTTCTATCAATAGGCCCAGGATGATATGTATGCTATGTATTCCGCAATTTAAAACAATGACTTTATGTCTGCAGGCTATCAATACTCTGCCATGGAAAGCTGAATTTGGCAAACTATAAATTATGCAAATTCAAGAAATTTGAATAGTTTCTCCTTTTGTATAATTTATTTTGCATTTTTAAACTTTTGCATAATTTATTCTGGTTTTGCTCGTGGCTTGGGAAGACAGAGTATATTGCAATGTATATTGCTTTCTCATTTCTAACAGCTGAAATTCTTATTCAACTACTTTTCAGCCTTCTGAGATTTCAGCAGTCCTTGCTCTCACAACTTCAGTGTCTCTTCACAGCCATAGGAACTAGAAACTTTATATATATATATATATATATATATATATATATATATATATATATATATATAGTGTGATTCTGAGAGATTGGATGCTGTATAAAATAACACTGTGCATTTTTTCAATGCATTCCTATGGTATTGCAGCACAACACACACAAAGCCCTTGATTACTACCATTCAAAATGGCATTCCAGTTTCAGGGCTCCAGTCACCAGGAGCAAACAGGGGATTTGGGTGGTTTTTAAATTTCAGTGCCAGAGAGGTGAGGAAACTCACTGGCACACACCTCAGCTCCCCTAACCTATCCCCTGTCGTTTTGTTTTCCTCAGAATGTCTTAGAATGATGATGTATTATTTTCATGATGGCCACCAGTGGCTGCCATTTTCTCCCCAGAAGGCCTCTCAGAACGGCCAAAAGGATCACTGGTCAGTTTTGTTGCCTGATTCTGATTCTCCCTCCCATGCAAAAGAAGCAAGACCACCAAACCACTGCCTTAACCAATTTGTTTAAAAGTTCGATTTTTTGCCAGTCTGGAAAAGTATCTCACAGGTGACACATCTGCAAGGGGCCTTGGAAGGACCTGCTGCACAGTTTTTCTGATTACACTTGCCTCAGACTTACATATCTGAACAAATAAAAATACACATGCACATGCCATCACCTCATCATCAATTCCCCACCCAAAACGCACCTGTGAATTAGGTCAATGAACAGTCCCAAATATATGATTTGACTTTTCTCAGGGCAAAATATTCCAAAGCAGCAATCTTTCATTACATCCTTCCTTCAGATCCCAAAGGCAGCTGGCTAAGATGTACAGTATGCTCATACTAATCTTTTCTCTTCACCTGCCAAATGGAGAGGTTTGGAAAAAAAAGAGGACAAATGGCTTTGAGGCCAAAGACTGCCTGGAAGTCTGACTACCCTGCCTCCTGTCCTGGGCCTGGATGTGGCAGTGAGCTATTTCTTGGCACCCTTGGCAGTCCTCGTCTTTTTGGACGGGCCTTTCCTGATCTGAAGCCTGACAGCCAGAGCGCGTGATTCTTAAGAAGCCTTTTGATCCATACAAAGCGAGACTGAGCTGCCATTCAGTTCCAGCCCTTTCATTTGCCTTCTGCCTTTAAAAAAATCCCTGTGCAGAACAGCACAGAACTTGCACGTCTCTCGTCCTGCTTTTGTCAGGAACATGGAACTATCCCCAATGGCAACCTAAATACAAAGGCCTTCATTCCAAAGCAGTACGTCAAAGATCCTCCCCACCTTGGGGAAATGTGTAAAGCATTATTGGAAAACTGAGCCTATGAATAACTTAACGGAATGAGAGGCTTGTAAGGAAGACATCACTTTATGCTGATCAGATCAGATCAGAGATTCTTGACCATATTCCACAGCGATCTGCGCCTTTAAATACTGCAAGCTCACTTCATGAGTGACAGGGAGAGAGTCGTGACTCAGATATGCATGTCTTGTCTGAATAATCTTCTGAGTGTCAGCCTCTAACAGCCTCATTTGCAATACAGTTAAACCAGAGTATATAGGTTTGGGCTGATCAAAGACAAAAGGACACAGGGGAGACTCAAGACACTTTGGAGTTTGATGCGGAACATCCGAATGGCACCCACTAGTTAAGAAAGGTTGCTTTCAATTAGGGCAGAGGTTGGGGACCTCCAGACCTCCTTATCTGCCCCTTGGGACTCTCCTTAGGCTGCCCCCAGTTCCCCACCTGCACTGACCACTGACCCTGCTCCATGCCCTCCTGGACTGCTTTTGCTCAACTGAATTGAATCTTTGAAATGTAGTAATGCTTTTTACTTACCTGGATGGAGGATGGAAAGTGGGGTGGGGTGGGTGTGGGTGGGTGTGGGTGCATAAACCTGACTTTTATGTGTCTGCAATGTAGCCTAAGAGCCACATCTGTGGTCCTGTTCACGTTTGGCTCTGGTCTTGCCTCTCTAAAAGTGAATGTGACCCTCAAGCTGAAAATGTTTCCTTACCAGTAGGGAGTTCTCCTGCACAGTGTCTATAGAGATGGCCAGAAGCAATGGAAATCATAAAAACATAGGGAGCTGCCATATACTGGATCAGGGCATTGATCTATCTAGCTCTATCCTGGCTACCTTGACTGGCAGCAGCTCTCCAGGATTTCAGACTGGGATCTCTTCCAGTCCTACCTGGAGACACCAGGGATAGACCTTCTGCATGCAAAGCAAATGCTCTACCACTGAGCTACAGCCCTTCCCATGCTTCGACACTGCTCCTGTTCATACCGTCTGTGACTTGTGCAGGGGAATTGCGTAGCACATTGTGCTTATGTGGTCCTAGATCTCTGCCTCACACTCTGCTGGTGTTCAAAAGAGTGCCCACTGTGGCAGCAGCCTCACCTTGCCTGGTGGCAAGGCCACCTCTGATGGGATGAAAGGAAAGTTCCTATGTTTACACTCCGCAGAGACTTTTTGCCAGCACGAATTATACTGTGGGATTGGACTTGAATGGGCTACCTGAACAGTTTGCCCCAAGCGGCAGACTGTAATTTTGCATGCCTTAGTCCAACACATGCACTAGGGAGATCTGAGGTGTGCAAAAAAACCCCACAGATTTGTGTCCAGGCATTGTGACCATGGTTAGGGTTGTCGTGTTCATCAGCCTGGGATCAGCTTCAGTTCTTAATAATTTCTTAAATGCATTCTCACAACAGTCAGATATTTGTTAGAGTACAACTCCCATCATCCCTGACCATTAGCCATGCTGGCTGGGGCTGATGAGAGTTGTAGTCCAAAAGCATCTGAAGGGCACGACGTTGCTACCCCCGATGTAACCTTAGCAAGCTGACCTTGATAAATCTCCCTCTTTCTCCCCCTCTTCTGAAATGCCATTCATCTTCCCTTTCCTCCGTGGAATAAGCCCACTCCCTCTGTCCTAAACAGCAATTATATTTTTGAACAGGTTATTCACAACATGAAAATACTTAAGACTGCCTGACTTTGTTTTTAAAATGCAGCTCCACCTTCGACAAGGGTTGGTGCCCTGTAATTTACTCTGTATCCACGGCAGCTCGGAAGGAGCCCTTAGCAGTCGGAGTGAGTCAATGAACAAAAAAATCCTTTTAGTGCGCCTTGGCGTAACCAGCCCTCAAAAGAACCATGGTGTCCGTTGTGCTGGGAGCCAGGATATTTGTAAGGCTGAAATTATGCACAGTAATTGCCCTATCCAGCTAATTCAAGTCTGCAGCATATTACAAATTCCCAGCGTACGAATTTACTTAAACAGATAACATAATGGGTAGAGTTTCTAAACTAGACTTTATAGGTGTTTTAACATTTCCCCCGTGGAACCATAAAAATTAATAAAAGAAGAATGCCGTGGTTCTCTTCTAAGCACAGAAATCAGCATTAATGGAAAGGCTTCTATATTTAAAACCTGTATTTACAACAATTGCTGACCCCTGCCAGCCACAAACCAGACCTTTCAGTAAACCCAGGAGCATTTCGCAATGCTACTGCCTCTAAATATAGACTGTTATTTAACACCAGCAGACTATGAACACAATCTTGGGCAAGCCCCACTGAAATGAATAGAAACTGTTTGAGATTACGACAGTGCCCTTTACCACTACTGCCATGGAGAGATTTCCTGGATGGACAATTTAGTTGGGCATTGGCCCTACTAGGTCACTTTAAATTCAGCAAGGCTCTGCCAAAAAAAAACCCCACCACCCTCTGAGCATCCCAATAACTGGTGCAACTAAGTCTCCATTGTTCTCCCAAATGTCCTATGGTATGGTCTGATGACACATGAGGTCACCACCTTGCTGAAAACGAGCAACTCTGGGTCTCGTTAGTGCCTGGACAGGAGACCACCTGAAAAACCACATGTATGCCGCATTGAGGTCCACGATGGAAGAAAGGTGGTGTATAAAAGAAAGGGAGAAAAGGACCATGGCTCAGTGGTAGAACATCTGCTTTCCATGCAGAAGGTCTCAGGTTCAATCCCCAGCATCTCCATTGCCTGAAACCCTAGAGAGCTGCTGCCAGTTCCTATAGACATTGCTGAGCTAGATGGACCATTGGTCTGACTCTGTATAGCTTCCTAAAAATAAATTAAAATTGCATGGAAGTGTTCTCTCATAGGGAAAGTGCTCCAAGCCTTTGGTCATTTTAATTGCCTTTTGCTATACCTTTTCCAGTTCTGCAGTTTTTGAGACAAGGTAACTATGCCAGTACACAGTATTCCAAACACAGCTCCACCCCAGAAAGGCATTACATTACTAGCCTTTTTTCTCCCCAATCCTTTTCCTAACAATCCCTATTTGGAACTGACATTTTCCATTGCCTTCGCATGTTGATGAACATCAGCTACAAATACTGTAGGTGGAATATGCATGCAGATCTCCCTGGATTAGGAACAGTAGTGTTTAAAATAAAAGCAGTAAATTCTTCAATGGTGTTTCAGATTTCCAAATGTTGTGGGTGTTTCACATTTAGGCCACAATCCTAGACACAGTAACCTAAGAGTAAGTCCCATTGAACTCAGTAGGTTATACTTCAGAAAACACATGTACAGGATTGCTCTGTCAATCAACTGCTAGCTGTCCCCTCATTTTCCTCTCCTGGTCCTCTGCTCCTTCCTCAGACTCTTTTCCTTTGTCCCTTTTTTAAAAGGAACAACTTTGTTCCTTTGATACCGAAAGGACACCCAGATGTACAATATTCATGCTAACTTTTCCTTGGTGACCTTGCAATAGCAGGCAGCTAGCCTACTACAACCAAAGGAAAATATACATTTCTTTAAGATAGCTAGATTCATTTCATGATTTGGCAGTAAAACTAGGAGGCCAGGGGAGGATAACACTTTAAAGCCACCTAATTTGTCTGCTTTAAGTTGGCTGTAACAGTGAGCGGTTTTACAGCTGAACACTTAACACTAAATAATGTCAATGTTCTGTCTAAGTGTTATTCACAGTTCTGTATGCATAAAACGGCCTGGGTTTAATCACAGTTCACAATGGGAAGGGGTAGTATTAATTACTGAGAAAGGCAAGGGTTTCAGCAAATGTGATGAGTAGCCCCAGAAAAAGCCTCATGCTTGCTCAGTCCAGTGCTTAAAGGATGCCTTCACACCTGAAAAAAGAGAAAAGCTTTGGGAAACCAGGTCCAGCTGATCCCAGTTACCCTGCCTGAATCTGATAATGTGGCTGTCCTATTCACCTCCTGATGGATGGAAGAAGCCATTTTATCACACAAGCCTGTAGTTTCCAGGGAGGAGAGAACTGTGTCATTTGGAAAAACAGGCATAGACACTACGCTGCAAATTCTAGCTCAGTTGGTAGAGCAGGAGACTCTTAATCTCATGGTGGTGGGTTTGAGCCCCACGTTGGGCCAAAGATTCCTGCATTGCAGGGACGAGGTGACTCTTGTGGTCCCCTCCCACTCTACAATTCTATGATTCCCTGGGAGGTAGCCAAAGACTCATGCCCATATGCTGCTACTCATGAAAATTCTTATTGTTGAAAAGCCTCACCCACAACACTCCCTATATGCAAAGTATCACTGTTCTCATGCTGCTATTAGTGATCTTGGTTGGATCAAGAGCACTGGGGAAGAAGTTGTAGTCTCCTCCCCCAGTGCTCTTAGTGTACAAAAAAAACAACAACCTACTATCCCTGCACTGCTTTACTATTTCCCCCACTACCCTCCTGATGGCTGATCAGCTGGGCAGTGGGGAAGGGTAGCCAGGTCTCCCCTGGGCTTAGTGGGCCACACAGAGAACAGCTGAAGTTTGCATATGGCTCACAGCCCAATGGTTGCCCAACTCAACCTTAACAGTTAAGGCAAAGCACTTTTATTTTGTATGTTTGAAGCATACCATTCGTCTGGGGAGAATCTAATTAATGAAACCTATGCAAGAGACTGAATGCAACCTACCTACGCTACAATAAGGTATTCAAGTGAAACCAAGCACAGAAGCACATTGATTCCATGGAACAGTTTTCATGGAGACATCTTATTGTTACCTTTTATTTCACACCAGTAGCTATGACTAAAAATGACCAGAGCTTGAGTGTCAACAATCAGCAAGCTGTGTTTAAAAAATCAACACCTTTTAATTCCCCAGTCCATAATTGACCACAACTGTTATCATTGCATATAAATAAAGGTACTATAGGTTTAGTGCTTTGGTTTTAACAATCCATTCTGGGATGAACCTGCCATTCAGGGTTCACCAAGGGAAGTAACTCCCTGGAAAAGACCCTGATGTTGGGAAAGATGGAGGGCACAAGGAGAAGGGGACGACAGAGGATGACATGGTTGGACAGTGTTCTCGAAGCTACAAACATGAGTCTGACCAAACTGTGGGAGGCAGTGGAAGACAGGAGTGCCTGGCGTGCTCTGGTCCATGGGGTCACGAAGCGTCGGACACGACTAAATGACTAAACAACAACAAGGGAAGTAATCTCATTGAGCACCTTCATCCAATCTTAATTGCCCCTTCCAGGATACTATAAACCAGTGGTTCCTAAACTTTGTCCCCAATGGACCACTTGAAAATTGCTGAGGGTCTTGATGGACCACTTAATGGTTTTTCTGTTTGTTGAAACCATTGTAATGCACTGTGCTATGTGGTTTTCGTTGCTTCTTTTATTTCTTCTGTGTTGTATTTTACAATCTTCCATAGAATTCAAATATTAATACAGTAGAATATAACATAAGAAATAAGATAAACCATTAAAATCAGTGTGGATATTTAACGTGGTGGGTGTGTCATTGCTCGCCTTCAACCACAAATCCACAGACATATCTCAAACCACTGAATGAAGCTTCTCCATAGAACTCCTGCTATAAGTTGTTAGGGGTCAAACAGGACCCCTCCCTTTTACTTTTTAAAAAAATCAATATTCCATAATATTGCAAGGTAGTATTTCTGAATAACCTTAGAAGTCCCCCAAATATTCTGAAACCTCTACCTTGTCTCCCAATAGATACTTTGAAATGGAATGTCCAAAGTTGGGTGAATATTGACAATTTCAGATAAATTTTGTTCATGTCAAAAAACTCAGATATACACCCGAGTGAATGTTGACAGTCACCTAAATGAGCTTGTCAGTACTCATTGGTGTATAGCTGACAAGTGAAGGCATACACCAGTGAGTTCAAACATTCACAGGCTTTGCCTGGGAGGGTCAACATGCACACGTGAATATAAATATTCTTGGCCAGTTACTGTAATCCAACAAACATGCATTCAAGCACGCACAATGAAATGAAACCTGCATTCTGCAAGCATAGGATGTGTGTTGCTTGCTATCCAAAATATGAAGAGGAAATGGAAATCCAACTTGCTCTGTGTTAGAAAACTGGCCTGTATTTGTAAACTAAAATTTGTGCCCCCAAGTTTGACTGCTCAGTGTTAGAAAATACACAGTCAATCCTCTTCAGGCATTCTTCAAACAATGAGGGGGCTATCAGGGGTGCACCTGCTAGCCCCCAACCCCCACACCCCATCCCTGTTACTGCCCTACAACCTCCCACACATTGAGGAGAAAATATCTGTAGTGGGGAGCCTGCTGTACCCAGGCAAGCAACTGGGTAAATTTGAACTCTACAAAGTTGGGGGTCTGGCAACAAGGATATGATAAAGGGGCAGATTTAAAACATCTTTGCTCACAGGATTCTAGTGGCATGAGCAGACTGTCTGCATGGAGTTTGTTTCCAGCTGTACCTAGCAATCCATGTGACTAAGCCTATATGTGTAGCACATTTCAGTTTTCTGGGTGCCCTTGGACATTTTGGGGTAGGAACATAGGAAGCCACCTTATACTGACTCTTCCTGGAGATGCCGGGGATTGAACCTCGGATCTTCTGCATGCAAAGCAGGTGCTGTACCACTGAGCTATGACTCCCTTTCTGTACACTTCCCATCTTCCATTTCTAGGAAGAGGTTGCCAAAACTCTCCTTTTCAAATTTTGCTAGTAATCAGCATATCTTGGGCAGCCCTGACTCCATTCCGCTGCACTTCAGCTCCTCCCAAAACCTAGGCTATTCATCTCACTCTTGTAAATTAAATAATTTGCATAATTACATAAATTACATTGTCAGTATGTTATTCCATCCCATTTATTTCAGGGCAGAGGCAACACAATGCAAATGGGGAAGGACATACTCAATTATGTACCATTTGTGAACTAAACGCAACAACAGCAAATGTTGCTGGTATTTGCTGGATTGGTTTCTATTCCAGGGACAAATAAGCAAACACTGGAAATTTCTGATTTTGTCAGTATTCTCTGATATCCCTACCCATGAGTGCAGCCATTTATTTTTGGACCCTGTGACCATTTACCTCTATGGTAAAAAGCACAGCACTTGGGCTACTTTGACAGCTAGAGAAAAGCACTGAAGCTTCCTCAGAGGTGCCTCCAGAAGAATGGAACAGACTGTGAGTTCAGAATATGCAAATTCACAGGAACACAGGAAGCTGCCTCATTCCAAGTCAGACCATAGGTCCATCTAGCTCAGTAACTGGCATCAGCTCTCCAAGGTGTGAGGAAGGAGACCTCCACAGCGCTGTCTAGAAATGCACACTGAATCCCACAAAAGTCCTTCCAATATACAAGCCCTCCTTCCACTGAACCTATTCATCATAGTAATGGCCACATTGTAAATACATGTCTATTACAGAATCAGATTATTGCACATTTGCCTCACGTCAGAATATGAACGACAAACATATTCTTATGATTGTTAAGGGGATTGTGTCAAAAGAAGAAGAAGAAATCCAGGTACTGGCTATTCACCATCCAATCAATTAACATCCATAGAACAAAGTGCTTGGAGAGAGCCACTTGGTAGAGTTTCAAGTCCTCTCTCCCCACCCCCAGTGCAGAATCAGCAATGGGACAGGAACGCAACCGTGATACATTTCTTCCAGCTGTTATACTGTGCAGCTGCCAATAAGATCAAGCCCCCCCACAGCACCTGTGAGCCTTTCACTGTCCACCAGCAATGATAAGACATACTGTAATTCACTCTGTCTGGAGGAGCTTAGTAAATGTGTTTTCCAAGTGTTGGTGGGCTACGGTAAAGCTGGGAACTTAGTCATCTGACTCTCGGAAATCCCCGTTGACCCCACAGGGTGAAGGAACATAATTTAACCACCTACACTTTGGCTGGACAAACAGAAACTGATGGTTAGCTCATCATCTCAGTTTTATCACAACGAAAGCAAATAATTCGAGAACTACAGCATCGCCAACAAACCACTTGAGCAGGGGTGTCTAAACTTAAGCAAATTAACTTGCACTTGTTGTCACTGAGACAGTTGTCCAATTTGAGTGCTACACTCTAGTGACTGTAATGGAGGGGGAAGAGTCGGGGGTCAGACAGCCAGGCTGGTTGGGGCTGATGGAGTTGTAGTGCAAAAACATCAAGAAGGTACCAAGTTTAGGCAAAAGGCTGTCGGACACCCTAAATGCCACATTGCACTGATTCATCACAAATGGAAAAGAGCCATATGTTCCCAGTTTCAGGATAGGCTACATATTGACATAGTCATGTACCATTGCTTTGCGGGCTCTTATAATGTTAAAAACTCACTTTACAAGTTCCAGGAGACATAATGGTAAGACCACATGCTTTTAGAGCAAGCAATTCAACTTCCTGAAGAAATGAAGTTGATGAGAGCAATGAAAGACTTGCAAAGTACATCCTGGCATGAGAAGTAGAACATCATTTATCCGAACAGCCCAAGGAACATCCAGAAAATAAGAAAAACAAATAGGAGGAGGCATCTGTTTTAAAGACTGTGCTGACACAGGCATAGTGACATGGGAATATATTCAAGTATTTGAGAGATTCAAATAACCTAGATTCAAATTCAGTGGTGAGTAAGGTACAAACCTACCATCCCAAAAATGCCTAATCTGCTGAATGAAAGCCTTCAAAGACACCATGCAGAAAATTCTACCTGACTTAAGGCATCAAGTAAGCCTGAGGTAATTGCCTAGGCAATAATTCTACATGCTGATAGTTGTTCAGATCCAATAGGCATAATCTTTCACTCACAGGTCATTCCTTTTAATCACACAATACACCTAATTGATACTGCACAGCAGAAACGAGAGTTTGCAAGCTCTGCTGCCTA
Source organism: Podarcis liolepis (assembly GCF_965112155.1). Classification (NCBI taxonomy): domain Eukaryota; kingdom Metazoa; phylum Chordata; class Lepidosauria; order Squamata; family Lacertidae; genus Podarcis; species Podarcis liolepis. Next base: position 47,797,824 of record NC_139556.1, on the reverse strand, counting down.
GAAGAGGTCATACTGGAGCTAGCTGTGGGTTTTGTTCAACTTTTACACTGCTCTTCCCTTAAAAGTAAAAGGTGCCTGAAGAGACAACATATCAGAGGAAGCTTTACAGTCTAAGTCAAGGATTATAGATAGCCATTGCACAATGCCTGCTCCTACTGTGGGCATTCTGCAGAAGCATCTTCCTCTTTTATCATCATAATCCAAGTGGCTGTTGTGTTCATCTAACTTTCCTTTTTATTTTCTAGTGGGAGGTTAGAGAAAGAAGTCTGAAAGAGGGTGCATTTTTCTATTTGCTGAAGGGGAGGGTGGGTGCAGTATCTCTTCCATTATCAAAACATGAGCATCCATATATTACACACACACACACACAAGGTGAGGAAAGAATGAAGGGAACACTGGCTTGAAATAATAGGGCATATGGAAAAGGGAGAACCAGCGCAGGTAGATTGCAGGGTCTGGGTATGTTCAAATAAAGAGAGGAAGTCCTTGAGGTATTGCAGTCCTGAGCAGTTTAAGGCATTATAGGTCAAAGCCAGCACTTTGAATTGGGCCTGAATACTAATTGGCAGCCAGTGCAGTCAGGCCAGGATCGGTGTAATATGCTCAGACCATCTTGTCCCAGTGAGCAACTTGGCAGCTGAAGCTTCTGAACCATCTTTAGAGGCAGCCCTACTTATAACAAGTCACCAACTGCCTGCACCGTGTGCCCCTTACTTGGCCTATCTCCCACACCATATCTCCCCCTACCCTGAACCACTGTGATTTGGGGAGAGGGTTGCTCTCCATAGCTCCTCTCTTCCCAGACACATCCTACACCCTTTTGTTTAAAACAAAACAACCAAGATTTGCAAAATGTATTTGGACACCAATGGAAGCAGTTAGATACCCATCCTAATTCAGTTCTGATCCTCTTATCCAATAATGCACATCTTCCCTATTGAAAGGCAAGTGTAGCTGAAGAAGCCTAAGTTTAGAGTTTGCAGTATACTAGTCTCAAACTCAGGACGGCTCTGATAACCCATGCAATGTACAGGGATAGGCTTGCTAGAGGGCAGGATTTGCATATTTTTATTTTTATTTTTAATGAGGCTTGCTCTACAATCCAGCCCTATAAAGGTGAATACACAGCCTTCGGGCAACAACATTTTTTTAAGAAGTGGAGAACGGGAACAAAGTTAATTAAATGGCGGAACACTGCTGTGGAGGGGGGAGAGGCAAACAGCTTTGCTAGCTTTCACCAGATTTGCTGCTATTATGTTTAAAGGCTGAGTGCATCTGTGTTGAGAACTACTTTGATGGAAAGGAGGCATGAATGATCAGCTTCTAAAGAATGATTTTACTTCTAAAGTAAAATTATATGTATTAAAAGCTGAGCTTGTTGCCAGTGACTTAAAGATGCTATTGTGCTCATGGTGCTCTCACAACCACAATCCACAAAATAGTTGAGACTGATACCATAGATGGGCTTACTTAGTCATATTCATTAATTTCAAGGGTCTAATCTGAACATCACCCAGAATATTCAGATATAAATCTAAATCCTAAACACAAGTGGACAGTCTACCAATTCCAGTATTTTAGATTTGCATGTTGGTTTTCATGATTGAATTGTGCCAATGATTTCAAAGGGACTTAACTGGCATATAAATGCAAGTACTGTTGCTTCGTGTTTACTGGATTTAGTCTGAAGTCTTCCTCGTGTTAACAGAAATAGCCCACCAATATACTTTGCAAAGAAGATCCACTACAGGTTGGTGCCCAAAGTGTATGCATTACTAAAGGAGCCTAAATAGGAATAGGTTTTGGAACGTGTCACTGATTATTTATTTGTAACTAGCAAAACGCCCCCATTTTGACTGCTTAAACAATGGCACCATATTGGTTTTGGCTTCAGACCAACAACAAACAAAAGCAGATTTCAGTCAACAAGAGAAAAACAAAATACAAACAGGAGCAAAGGAAGAAGAGTTGAAGACTAAAGAGCAAATTCCATTGCCAGCAGACCAGGGCTGTGTGCACATTACTGTTTATTCTGGCTCCAGTGTGCTCCCACCAATGGTGTCTGAAACCATGTAGGCATGGCATTAGCCACAATCTATATCTATCCTGTATTTTCTTTAGAAATACTGCTGTTTGATGCCGTTCCCCCTCAAACTAGCTTCCAGCCAATTTAAAAACCTAAGACACATTTACTTCACAGTTTAACTGAGGTTGTATGCATTTGAGACAGTTGTGCACGTGCTGATGGCAGCTTCACAAACAGGAGTTTGGGAGGGAGGATTGCCGACGCTGGGAAACAAATCAAGTAATCCACATTTGGGGAAGACATTCCTGCCCCTTCTCTTGTGTGTACACCTAGGTGACTTGTCGCTAACATGTACATAGCCTAGATCTGCTCATTAAATCCTTAGCTGGCAGGTGAAAGATTTGAAAGAAAAACAGCTTCTTTCAGAAGCTGAAATGGAAGCATGAAATTGGCCATAAAATCAGATACAAAATAATGCCTATACCAAAAGCCCAAACAATTTGATATCTTTTGCAGGCTACAATTGTATTAAATGAACTGATATCTGCTCCTCTACTTCCATTCTGATAGGCTCATTTTTTCATTTCCCCCCCATGGCTATTCAAGTAGCCCTATAATAACAGATGTAAGTTGCCATGAAAACGCTCACCATTTGTTAATTCTAAGCCTCGTCTCCACAGCCAATGACGGCCCTTCATTTCAAATTATATGTTAGAGCTGCTTCATATGTGTGGCCAGGAAACATGCGGCACAAGAAGGAATTAGCAGCCTCTTTGTTATTAGAAATATCTGATCCGCGGTCTTCACTGCTCAAGATGAAAGGGAAGCTAAGAAGTGCTGAAATAAGCTGTGCTTGCCAACTGTAATATTATAGATAAGCAGATGGATCTTCCAGTCTTCTGGTTATTGAGCATTCATCCAGATATGCCTGCACAAAGCTTACATGGTTAGAAAATGTTTTTGTTGAGCATTCATTCTGATTCATTTGCTGGGAAGTTATCTGACAATGATATTAATCCTGATTTGTTTGTGTGAAAGTTATATGCTTTTCCGTGAATCAATTGATATTTATTTATTTATTTATTTATTTATGAAATTTATACCCCGTCCTTCCTCCCAGAGGAACCAACACACTTTTTAGTGCATTTCTCTGTTGCTTTGCACAGAAACTGCTTTCCACAAAAACTACCAAAAGTCTGTTGTAGGTTTTTTAAAGTGGTTTAAAGGACATTTTAATCCACTTTAGTTGCACGAAACTAAATGTCCAGGATGCAGTTGAATCCATCCCACAAAATGCCGGCAGTCCAGAGGAGATTTGTCCTGCCTTCATTGAATATATTCTCTGAGACAGTATTGTAGCAAAAGGAACAGCCCCACCACATTTCTGTTTCTGGTCAGGTGTTACATTAATAAGAATGATGTTCTTCTAGAATTTATGGCTTACCCTGCTGTGCCAATACAGCAACCAACACAGCCCACCTTAAGCATGTATTTGCGAGCACAAGACTCAAGATGGGTCTGAAAGAGTCAAAAGCTTTCAACTGAATGAATAAAAGTATGACATTATATGAGTAAAGCTGACATATCCTTCTGTGAAAACACCACCCTATGGTGAGACAAAATGGCCACCAGACTCAGCTCTGAAGATTCTGCATTGGAATTTTAGCGTGCAAGATCCTTACAGGAAATGAAGAGAGAATTAAATTGGCTTCTAGGCCTAGTAGAGTATCAGATATTCTGTTCTCCAATTTGTATGGAGAAACGGACTCTTCAAACACAGCAAATCCAATTCAATTATGCTATATTAGATGCATTCCCAACTTGATTGTCAGGCTTGTGGTAATACCTTTAAATCTATCTGTTCTAGATTTATAGCCAAATCTCAATGTAGCATCTTGTTGATTTTCCGTCACTTTAAATATTTAAAGGCTGCTGCAAATTATCTTTCAATGAACACATTCTAGGCCTTGCCTCTCAGAATTTATTGAATAGGTGGGTATGCTCAGCAATTTAAAGGAGCTCTCTCCACTTAAGGAGTTTCTGAAAAATTCTAGATGGGAGTTATGTCAAGTAGAACACAGCCCACCACAGGACTCTATGGAAGATTGAACATTAAATTATTTTTATAACAATAATATGAAAATATGTGCCTATAATTAAATGCTAAATATTACATTTATAGTGTTATATTTCACAGCAAATTCCTGTTCATAAAGTCCAGGTAGGTAATCCTGCATTAAATATTCTGTTATGGGTTCGATCCCCTAAAATTCCAGGGTGCCAGGCTATCTGTTTTGCCACTTAACTCTGCAGGTTCTTTAAAGGATCTTTGGTAGTCAATATATGAGGGGAAAGATATTTTTATTTGAACAGAATAGGAAAACCTCCTCAAACAGCAACAACGAAAGCACTAAAACACTAAACCTTCTTACAACGAGAAATAACCCCAAAGAAACAATTCCCCCTACCAGACTTTCATCCACACCTTCCTCAGGAGCTTGGCTTAGAGAGGTACCATCAAAGAACAAAGGTAAGTGATGAGAGTCAATATTCTGTCAAAAGGGAAGCATTTAGCATCCAACAAGTCTCAGCAATGTCTGCCCTGGCTTGGTCATGTACACAGAATATTATTAATAGTAACAACAACAACAACAACAACAACAACAACAACAACAACAACAACAACAACAACAACAACAACAACAACGTTATAATTTGTACCCCACCCATCTGACTGGGTTGCCCATCTGAAAAATGGCAGGATCCCCAAGGAAGTGTTCTATGGGGAGCTGGATTCAGGCCCTAGGCCTGTTGGTAGACCAACTCTTTGTTACAAAGATGTCTGCAAACATGATGTGAAGGCTGGAAACATTAACCTTGTAACTGCAGGGCCTGGAGACAGACAGTCAGGTTGTGTATCCATAGCAGTGACCAGAGGAGGAGTGGCTACTGGGAGGACTGCAGAGAGAAGAAACGCCATGGTGCATCTGCAGCATCACAACCAGATGCCTTCATCAGCCTCACCTACAACAAAACATGTGTCTCCCGCATTGGTTACAGCCACAGTAGACACTATAACTCTCCAACTGTTAAGTTGTGGGTGAACATATCAGACGACACAGCAATTCTTCAAACAGCTCTTGTTTATTCAGAGGCCAGAACAGAACTGAATTGAAGGGTTCAGTCAGTCTGCTTATATAGAGCTCCAGTACAACGTAACTGTAACAATTTTCTAAAACTATCCAATCACTGAATGTCACTTTCGATCCCTTATTTGCATAACTATCTACAGTATCCCCCTGCTGACCCAGGGTGAGAACTTCAGTACATAACACTAACAGTTTGACTTTACCCTCAAAGATGCACTCTTCCATTCTCTCCTGAGACAGATGTATAGGAGAGGCTGCACTGAGAGGCCGGGGGCCATGCCTGGCTGCTGCTTTGGACCCAAGCTTGCTGAAGCTGTAAGAGGAGCAATGAGAGATGCTCCTGGGGTGTAATGTTCTGCAGCCCCTCCATTGAAACACAAATGTGGCTGAGTGCCTGGATCCCGATGGAATTTTGCTACCGCTCAGCAGAGATTGGGGTGGCATGTAACAATTCTTTTAAAAAAAATACTCCCTCAAGAAATACACTATAAATATTGCTATAATAAATATCCTATATATTCCTACACTAACTCATTCCCCGTTTTTCTTTTCTGTCCCCAGCTTGAATTCTTCCTTCGCAGTCCCACCTTGAACATTCAATGACCTGATGCCGTATGACAACGCTTAACTACCCACAAATCATTTCCTGCCCTTGCTATAATTGCATGATAGATAACACACACTTTTCTACATTAATTTCGTCATAATGCAGGCCCTTTTAATCTATCTAATTCTTAAAGGACTAGCCTCTTGCGCAAGTGGATTTGGATATGTCCATAGCTTACAGACACATTGTTGAGGATCGTATTTCACCATCTGGGACAGCTTATTGGCCTCTGAAAGTGCCCATTAAGAGGTGGCAGATATTTTCAAAGTGTGCTAACATGTTTTGAGAACATAAAAAGGCTTGCTGAATAAAACCTTACATCCACCTAGTCCAGCTCTCTTATTTCTGATAACACTGAGCTAGATACCTTGGAAAAAGTTTAAAGGGTTTTTGGCAGCAGCCTTCCCCTATTGTTTCCTTCAGCAATGGTATTCAAAAGTATAGGTGGGCTCTGTGACAAAATGTTGTGGTTTATCCTCACCTTCTAATAGGAGTGGTCCTGTTTAGGGTTCCAGCCAGCCACAATCTCTTCAAAAATACACCATTTTCGCCCGCCCCACCCCCTTAAGTTTTCTGTTCTTTTTCAACTGAGACTCAGCAGCCCTTAGTGTGCTGCCGTAGAGTTGTTGTTTTTTAAAGTTTTCCTTCTTAGATTTTCTTTTAAAGTATTGTTTGTATGCCTGCAAACCTTGGGGTTCCCCTAAGCACACTGATTTACCCCCTTACCATTTCTATCAGCACTCACCACCTAAGCTTGCTATTAAAGGTAAAGGGACCCCTGACCGTAAGGTCCACTCGCGAATGACTCTGGGGTTGCGGTGCTCATCTCGCTCTATAGGCCAAGGGAGCCGGCATTTGTCCACAGACAGCTTCCGGGTCATGTGGCCAGCATGACTAAGCCGCTTCTGGCAAACCAGAGCAGCGCACGGAAACGCCGTTTACCTTCTCGCTGGAGCGGTACCTATTTATCTACTTGCACTTTGACATTCTTTCGAACTGTGGGCAGGAGCTGGGACCAAACAACGGGCGCTCACCCCATCACAGGGATTCGAACCGCCAACCTTCTGATCAGCAAGCCCTAGGCTCTGTGGTTTAGACCACAGCACCACCCGCGTCCCAAGCTTGCTATTAGAGGGAATTAAATGATGCCTCAGCATGGAGATCTAACTATCATTGCCAATGTTTACGTACTTATTTAAAACATTTGGAAATGCAATCAATAAGAAAGTGCCCTATGACAGAACATTCAAGAGAAGAGTACACTGCTAATGTTTTGCCGCTATGAGACCATATTTAAAGTTACTATATATTTTTTTTTAATGAAAAGTGAATAAAGATAACTTATTTCCTGCATAACATGACCATTATAGTGTATTCTTATCTCATATTCCCAGTTTGTTCCTATGAAATTATATTGTTATTTTTTTATTTATTGATCATGAAGCTGACTACACCTATATCTGAAACAGTGACATATATAAAAAGTTAGAGTAAGTTTGTGTGTGTGTGTGTGTGTGTGTCCACCCCCCATCGTTCTGCCCGGACACTGAGGTCCAGTGCTGAGGGCCTTCTGGCGGTTCCCTCACTGCGAGAGGCCAAGTTACAGGGAACCAGGCATAGGGCCTTCTCAGTAGTGGTGCCCGCTCTGTGGAACACCCTCCCACCAGATGTCAAAGGAAAAAACAACTACCAGACTTTTAGGAGACATTTGAAGGCAGCCCTGTTTAGGGAAGCTTTTAATATCTGAAGGACTATTGTATTTTAATATTTTGTTGGAAGCAGCCCAGAGTGGCTAGGGAAACCATAAATAGTATAAATAATAAATTATTATTATTATTATCAAGCATAAACATAAAACAGTTTTAAAACAACAACAGCATATACATAAAATCATTTCAAATCCCAGACACATACCATCTGGGATACAGATTTCAGAAGGCTTGCTGAATGCTCTCCCTGCTCCAGCATCCCTTTCTACTATATACCATTTTATTTATGTTATATTTCTCTGAATCCTAGAAGAATTTTGTACATTTCAAAGTGGTAAGCCCTTTGTATTATTTATTTCATCACACGGTGCAGAAACTGATTTAAAACATGAACAATCTGGGGACAGGAGAATGAGCCATTACGCGGGTCAACTGCGGGTTAATTAACAAAGACATTTTTCATTGTTAGAAGTTGTTTAGTTGTTCCACATGGGTTTTAACAGTTCCCTAATACTCTGAGAATGCAGCCAATAAATAATAAAAAAGCCACCTTCTTAGCACTTCCTCTTATTCTTAAAAGCAGGACGCAGTAATTCAACCCTTTCCATTTGTTACTTCTTTAAACTTTCGACTCACATACAACATAGGTGTTTCTTAGAGGATAAAAAATATTAAAATTAAGCTGCAGGTAAAATTACCATAATTGCCTGTGCTTACCTCCAACTACAAGTGCTCATTCAGATCAAAGGGCCAGATTCAATGAAATAGTTGCACTAATAGGAATCAGTGCAATGAGTCGCAATAGTGCAACAGGGCTTTCCCTCAACTCCTTGCCCCACGTGTCTCCTAAGCCACCCCAAAATCAGCTCAGGGGGTCAGGAGAACCCTGCAGAACAGCATGTGGTGGAGGCGAGAGGGGAGATCATTCCATACTGCAAGCAGAAATGTTTGCACTTACAGAACAATCAATATAACATGACACTGGATTCCTCCCAAAATGTCTTACATCAGAGAGTGTGTCTCCAGACTTTCAGCAGGTCTACAGAAATGGTCTAAAAGACGTTCCCTCCCTGCCAGCTAAGTATGCACTACATATTGGAAGCTGACTGACTAATGAGTAGACGGGAACATTTTCAAATGATATCTGATTGATTAGATGCCAGTTTTAGGTGGATTGCTGCCCAGGCTCATTTAAGGGGACATGTTTTTAAATGGAAGTTTCCTGGCAGTCCTTCAACGCTGCAGCTGTGTCATGTTCTCACAATCTACTGTGACATAAATTGTGACACTTGACGCTCTGGTGCCATCTTATGTGCAATGTGTTACCGAGCCGGTGATAACAGTGTGCCAAATATTCCAGGCTGCAATTGTTATAATGGTTTCCAACAAGTCTGGTCTAATATACATGGGAACAAAAGAAGCTGCTCTACACTAAGTAGGGTCCGTCTCGCTCAGTAGTGTCAACACTGTCTAACAATGGCTCTCCAGCGTATCGGACAGGATTGTTTCCCAGGCCTACCTTGAGATGCTGGGGATCCTTCGTCATGATGCAACAGAGATGCTCTACCACTGAGCTATGGACCTTCTGCTCAAAGTATGTTTTGTTTATGAGTGTAAGGTATCTCTTGTTTGCAAACTTGGTAATGCTGGCCAGACATACATCCTCCATCATATTTGCCATCTCAGAGTGTGCAGTTGCTGAAATCTGACCCATTGAGTTCAACAGAACTTGGAAACTTCCCTTTTCAGCTATGCTAACTGCAATGTCAACCACTGTCTGCCCTACTGGTAGGGTTCTGTGGAAGGAGGGGGCCCACACCACATCTACACTTCTGCCACTGACAGAGGACACAGCAGAAGGTGATGGCAGGACAATCAGGTCTGGCTCAAGCCTGTGAGTTACAATGGCAGTGAGATCAGGTCACAACAGATCCTAGGCTGGTTCAACTTGCCCCACTTTCAGAACCATTTGAGGGCTTTCCGCATAACTGGGCAGAGGAAGGCTCCCACTCCATCCAATTCCTCTGCCCCCAGTCCAGCAAAATGGGGTTGGATGCGCCATCACACATCCCTTTTAATAGATAGGGGGCTTCATGTAACCCACCAGGATTTTCTTCCAAAATCATCAGATATTCTACCCTTAACAACAACAAGCAAAGAAATCCATCTTCCCCAAGTGCTTTGTAAGAGCTGTTGCTTTGTTAGACCCATCTAACTTCTTTGGTTGCAATCCTTTGCCCATTTACATGGGAGCAGGCCCCACTGAACTCAATGGTATTTGTTTATTTAGGTAATTTATAATCAACTCTCCATTAAAATCAGTCCCGGAGCAGGAATTGGACACGCAGAGACTTGAATTGCTGAACACATAAGAGCATATGGGGAAAGCACTGAACTGAATAATAATAATAAAAGAATGAACTGGAGCTAGTTTTCAAACTCTAACAAAGTGTGAAGTGGAAAATAACCAGATGTTGCCACCTCTGACTCAACCTGTCACACAGGAATGTTCAGGGCAGGAATAACTGTATTAAAACAGAAGGAAACCCCTTATTCAATTGCCAGTGTGATAAAAGCAGCAGTAGAAGGACTTAGGAAAAATAAAAGTTGCCTTCGCTCCATGTCTCTGTATTTTGTAAAATATCACAATCTCATTGAAATCGGGACCAAACAACACATTACAGAAATCACATGGTTTGCTCTTCAGTGCAAGATTTTTCAGACACAAACAGCCAGCATGGAGCCCTAATCCAAATTGGGCCTTGGGGTGTATGTCGGGGGGGGTGTTTAGAAGTTTTTTTATCCTTATCACTGCCATTATGGTCTCAATCCATATTGGAGGGCTGTACCTACTATTTGCAATGAGGGGAAATTCTTATTAGCTGCAATAAGAGCTCCCCACCACCACTACCACACACACACACACACACACACCCATTGCAAATAGCAGATGTGAGTGAGTGATCTGGATCAGGACTACAGTCGAGGCAAAGGGATAGCTCCCCGCCCCCCACTTCCATGTCAGAGTCCCAGTCTAATTGACCCCGCATCATTATTTGTGAATAAGAAATGTTGCACTTAAGGACAAACTACATGATTAACATATTGTGCTGCTTGTCCTTAAGTGCAAGGTTTCTCATTCACAAAGAGCAGCATAGGACACAGTTTTACCTCTGAGGTAGGTAGGTTGGTTGGTTGGTTGGTTGGTTGGTTGGTTGGTTTAGTATACTACCCTTTATCTGTGGGTACTGTAAACAGAGATTATATTAATCTTTTAGAACATCTTTCTGGCTCATTCCAAATATTTATTTTAAAAATTGTATGAAAAATTATTAGATGAGGAACTCCTTACATGCACAGGATGAAAATAATAATAATAATAATAATAATAATAATAATAATAATAATAATAATAATAATAATAATTTGCAATACATCTCAGCCAAATTCCAGAAAGTTTAAGTTTTCATCATTACTGGAATTGCAACGTGTCCCTGGGCTGTGCTTCTGGTCCTAAAAATTGTAATGAATCCAAGTTAGGATTGGTTGGTTCTCTGAATCTTGTTTTGACTTTAGCATCTATTATGTGATGGTTTGCCAGTTCAACAGCTGGCAAATCCACCACTCATTCATTTTGTGGCTGAGCTCAGAGCAATAACAATTATCACTCAGGAAGATATTTGAATCGGTACAAAAAAATGTAGTCTCTTGTTTCTGAGCTTTCAGTCCTGGTCTCACAACTTTTAAAATACATAGTTCACTGTGCTTGTTCAAAGGCATGCATTTAGAATGATTCACAATAAACATATTCTGTTGTATCTCCTGGTCTATTTCGTTATTACAGAGTCAGATTCCATTGTGAATCTTTCTGAAAGGGAAACTCTCACTCTTTTAGATGTATCCTGCTTCAGACAGCCTTTTTTATCTAACCCATAATCATTCTTTTCACAGCACATCCTGTCTCATTTTTGTATCCCATGGACAATCTTCGCTTTGCTCTTTTCTTAAACTTAATTGATTTCGCTTGTCCATCAGCCTGTATACTTGATCTCGGATCCAAGCCTCTTTTATCTTATCCATTTGAACTGCTGCACACCTTCTTCGGCAATTTCTATGATGTTGGGTTGAAGGCACAAGTTACTACTCACCCTTTGTACTTCACAGCACATTCTGGGGGTGTTGTTTTTTTAAAAAATTGACTCCTGGTTGGTTTTCTGCTTCCAGATACAGTGGTACCTCGGGTTACAGACGCTTCAGGTTACAGACTCCGCTAACCCAGAAATAGTACCTCGGGTTAAGAACTTTGCTTCAGGATGAGAACAGAAATTGTGGCCCCATTAGCTAAAGTGGTACCTCAGGTTAAGAACAGTTTCAGGTTAAGAACGGACCTCCAGAACGAATTAAGTTCTTAACCTGAGGTACCACTGTACTGAGCATGTGCAAAGTTTCCTTGTTTGCTGAGCCACAGACCACAATTCTGAGACTGCAGTCCTCATATACACTTGCTGTCAGGGACTGGCTAGACAATGATGAATGTTGGGAGGCTCCAAGTAGAGAACTCCTAGGGAAGCTTCAGAAGAGGAAAGCTCAGAGCCAGGAGAGTGTTGGTGGGACACGGGAGACAGGTCAGACCATCAACCAACTATGTAAAACTTGAAATGATAATACATTTAATACAATTGATCTGAAACTTTGTTGAACTTGCTGTGTAGCTTCCATGTGATGCTGCTATAATGAATCAGAAGCCCCAAAGGTGCCAACTCCCTGAGGTCCTGTGTGCCCGAGCACCCACAAAATTCGCCACAAAGGGACTGGACACCCACGAATTTCGGTGCCAGGGCCATACATGCTGCATGACACCCGTGGCTCCGGGCACTCACAGTTGCGGGACCAAGCTGGCACTCCTGAGAAGCCCTATTGTGTATATGGAATTACATCTGTAGTTGTCTGGATGTTGATTCCAGCTTTATTACTGTGAACATCTACTTTCCTGGACACCTGGACTAGAGTGATGGCCTCAACATATATCAGAAAGACATGTTCAACCAGGTTGCCTAACATTGTATCTGATACACCACATCACTCCCAAAGTCAACCATTTGATTGAAGCCACACTTATTTTGTTACAATGTAGGCCAGTTTCTCTGTGTATGAAATTTGTACCTAAAACTAGAGTGCAGCTTCTTTTGTAAGCAGGATGTTTATTTCTTCAAGATGTGACATCTTAGGCCCACTTCAAATTGCTCCTATCATGTCCATGCAGAAAGCACGTGAGAATGTGATGTGTCACCTACAGAGAATGTGATAATATCACCCAAGGCATTCTGAGTTACAAATGTGGTTCCCTAGCAGCCCATTTGGCATTACAGCAGAACATTTTAAATTTTCAGCTCCAGGAATCACGGAAATCAGACTCACTTCCAGGTAAACTGTAACTAACCCCATAAGCAGCTTAAGTCACCCGTTGCATTCCCCATGTGACACCGAGGATGCACTTATGGCAAAGAAGACTGTGAATGTCTGAAGCAGCCCTTAGCTAGTCCGTATTAAGCTTTAGTCATTTTTCTGGTTGGATCTAGATTTATATGAGACACTGGAATTATATGCACATCTGCAAATACTGAAAGCAAATGTTTAGACTTTGGTGGGATATATCAACTCCTGCAACCCAGGGTGGCTGCTTTTCCTTGCAGAGGATTGAAGCACTATTTTGAGAGTATTATGTGTTGCAGGATGTTCTGGTGCAGTGCTACTACCCTTTCGTTGTCTATGCCATCCCATATCTTACATGCATTTTTTACAGCATGTGTTGTGATATGTCCAGATGATTCAACTATACCAGGTGATTAGGCTATAGAGGGGTAGGGTTGGCTTAACTATTGCTTCTCATGGGATCAGCTCCCTGCTGCACCCCATCTCTGATATTAATTCCCCAGCGATGCAACAGTACGATCCCAGAACAGTGCTGTAGCTACAGTGTTCAGCTGATTTGTACAGCAACTCTTGCTTCTGATTTACCCAGCCATGTAATTGTGCAATAAATCAACAGGAAGAAATAAACCATTTTGAACAAGGTAGAAAACGAGCACATCCTTAGCCAGGCATTACTTTTGGTGTCAGAGAGAGTGGAAAATAACAGCAGGGTCAAAGCCAAAGGTGGGAACAGTGCAATCTATGACAGGATCTGTGTTTCCCCTCATCAGACTTAATGCAAGATCTCTGTAAACTGTAACAGTGAAATATGACCTCTCTACCCCAGGCCAAAGAAACAGTGCGGCTTCATCAGTTCCTAGGATCAGAAATGAGCTGAATGTACTAGAATGCACATTAAATAGATATTCATTAAACTGCCAGTGAAATCAAGGCCTGAAAGACAGGAGAAGAACGCATGGCATGGCATGATAACCAGATGCAGTTGCTAATCCTGAAATATAGATCCATCCGAACCTTCAAGTCTGGTCTGATCATTAGGTAGAGTGAAGCAGATTGGGGTGTAATTAAAGGAAAGCAAATTGTTTGCTGCTAAGAAATATATGTTTTGATAATACCTATCCGGGGAATGCGGTGAAATGGTCCACTAGTAAGAACAACCAGCCATTGCTATGCCGTGATTAAGTGAGGAATTTCCACATATACTATAAAGGAGACAACCCTGTTGCCACTGCAAGTGTGTATGAACTGACTAAAAATCCACATCTGGCACAAGCTGCTAAAGCAAGTCAAAACAGCTAGCTATTTTATTATTTTGTTTCTTTGTTTGTTGCATTTATATCCCATCTTTTTCTCCAAGCGTTTGTTTCAAACCCTGAAGAGGCTGAGAGGAAGGGTATGTCAGAAGGAAAACAAATTGATACTGAGTTATATATATATATTAGCAACTTTGTATTAATGTAACTTTTTTATATGTAACTGTGTGTTCTGCACCACAGCAGAAACCAACAGTTTGTTGGAATAAGCAAGAGCCTTTAATTAATACAGTACCCAAAATACTGAAAGGAATAAAGTACTAGAGCATGTAGGAACAGAGAGCTAGGTGCCCTTTCTGAGTTGTCTATTTCAGTTTTGCTTCCACCTTTCCTGCTTGCTTCTGTAATCAGTAATGGCTGGTGTTGTTAATTCAAATATACAGCTTAAATTTTACCAGCCTGTTCATTTTCCATGTTGTGAGGCAAACACTTCCTCTGCAACAGTTTCTACTAGTGAACTCCTTCATTGTCACATACCACATCCACCAGTTGTGTCAGATGGCCCTGAACTCAGGTGCCAATGATGTTTAAAGATTGTATTAGGTTTATAAAAAAAAAAAAAAAAGGTAAAGGACCCCTGGACAGTTAAGTCCAGTCAATGGCGACTATGGGGTTGCGGTGCTCATCTCACTTTCAGGCTGAGGGAGCCAGCATTTGTCCACAGCTTTCTGGGTCATGTGGCCAGCAAGACAGAACACCATGACGGAAACCAGAGCGCACGGAAATGCCTTTTACCTTCCCACCGCAGCAGTATCTATTTATCTACTTGCACTGGTGTGCTTTGGAACTGCCAGATTAGCAGGAGCTGGGACAAAGCAACGGGAGCTCACTCCACCATGGGGATTCAAACAGCTGACCTTCCGATTGTTAAGCCCAAGAGGCTCAGTGGTTTAGAGCACAGCGCCACCTGCACAATTAAAGATTGTACTACCAGTACTACAACAGGGTAAGTCTTCTCTAATGGTCTACAAGTTTTTACCATGTACACTCTCTGAATCTGATGTTACAGATGTGATGTGATCTTAATGCTTCGTATTCACTGGTTGAAGGATTTTGTCTGTCACTGTTTGCAAACAAAGCAAAGTTACTGAGCTAGCAGAAAGAGTCCTGTGGCACTTGAAAGAGTGACAGATTTATGTGGCATATGCTGTCATGGACCACAGCCCACTTCATCAGAAGTATGAAACGTATCCTCATGCACATCATGGAGTATTCTAGGGCAGCCTCCTTGTTCTGGCAGAGCTGTAACCTACACTTGTGATTTAATCATTAATACTTGAACTTTCCCGCAAGAGAATTTGCAATTTACATTCATTAGCAATTCTTCAGCAGATTAATTAGATGACTGCAAATTGAATTTTTTTTTAAAGCGAAGTAGCTTTCTGGTTATTCATCAGGATGTGGGGAAACACTAAGAGAAAGCAAGTTACTTGGGGAAATATGTCAAAAGTAATGTTTTCTTCCATTTTTAAGCCTGTTGACATCACTGAGAACAGGGGGCTGGCATACCTAATCAGTTCTAATTTTTTTCTCCATGCACAAATTGGAGTTTTTTGGTGCAATGCTAAATTTTTTTAGGGGGAAAAATAGCCATGTGACATATGTGGAAATGAATGCTAATAGAAGTAACTCCTTTGCTGAAAATGCTAATTAAGCAGTGCAGTCCAATGGTTATGCTTCCATTAATCATGCTTCAGAAAACAAAATCAAGTCTTTTGCCTTTTCTGTTCACTATCTGAAATTCAACAGAGCTGAATTCTAAAACATTCTCACATTCATTTATAGCTTCCTTTGTCATACCTCTTCTCAAGAAAGGAAAGTGATCATTTCAAGAAGCTGAAAATGGCAATTATGGATCTGTTTCTCAGAAGCTTTTTCAAATGTTCGGTTACTGAAATGTTCAGTGTTTGTCAATAGGATGGATGCTGCAAGATGTAAGAACAGAGAAACCAGTGTGGAACTAGAATTCATGGATTAAGATATTATATAAAGATCATTTTTGCTGGAAAGCTCTCTTAGCTTGCTTGCTAGCCTTTACTAAACAGGATTGCTAATGTCTATTCCAAATTAGTGAGAAAGACTATCTACATGCAGGGGACTCCCTAACTCACTGAGGGTTTGAGACCCATCAACTACCTTCACCTGGTTTAGCTGGTCAGTCAAAGCCATTCCTGGGGTGTGGCTGCTGTCACATGCTGACAGCTTCAAGGAGCCACAGGTGACGGCTGAGCACAGGGTGGGGAACAGAGGTAGACACACTACACCAAAAAGAGCACAATGTGTCCCGCACCAGAGGTACTACAAAGTTCATTTCACTTTTGTACAGAGCTTAGTTTATACCAGAAGAATAATGATGAAAATGCAAGGGAAATATGCAGCTGGCAAAACCCATTCATCCTTAACTGGGCTTCTCAAAAACTAACTTGTATTAATTTCAGCAGGAATTATAATTTTAAAATGTGTTGGCTTGCCACTCAAGAATGTTACAGATCTGCACTGTTCACAAGGGGGAGGATGTTCCATCTTGTATTTGTGTGTTTTTAATAACTCTCATTTGCTTCTGAGCTGATCTGCGCTCTCTCTGCTTTAATTTGTGTTTCAGGTTCCAAGCTGCTCTATATAAAACAAAGCACCGTATTCCCTGTTCACTATACAGTGGTACCTCTGGTTACGAACTTAATTTGTTCCAGAGCTCCGTTCTTAACCTGAAACTGTTCCTAACCTGAGGGACCACTTTAGCTAATGGGGCCTCCTGCTGCTGCTGGCGCACAATTTCTGTTCTCATCCTGAGGTAAAATTCTTAACCCAAGGTACTACTTCTGGGTTAGCGGAGTCTGTAACCCAAGGTGTTTGTAACCCAAGGTGTTTGTAACCCGAGGTACCACTGTAATGCAGAATCCTTTGGGGGATGAAATTTACAAGCACGGGACCACCTCCAGAGTGGATTATGCCTGCCAAATTGCAGCAAATTCATCAAGGGTTTCATTGTCCTTTGTAATACCTTATGGAAGGTGGAAAGGAGGTTTCTTTTGCCCATTCTTACCTTAAATTAATTAAAGGTGTGTATTTTTGCCTTTACAAGCTTCACACCAGACTTTCCTCTGGGCCTGTCTTGTGATAAACCTTATGATGTAAAGCTGCCCCAAATGTTGCCTCCAAAATTCTGAAGAGCTATTGGGAGCGGGAATATAAAGCAGAGCAGCACAGAACTTAAAAAAAAAAAATCTTAAATGACACTTTCAACTTTTTTGTTTTTAAGTACAGTGGTACCTCAGGTTAAAAACTTAATTCGTTCTGGAGGTCCATTCTTAACCTGAAACTGTTCTTAACCTGAGGTACCACTTTAGCTAATGGGGCCTCCCGCTGCTACCGCACAATTTCTGTTCTCATCCTGAAGCAAAGTTCTTAACCCGAGGTACTATTTCTGGGTTAGTGGAGTCTGTAACCTGAAGCGTCTGTAACCAGAGGTACCACTGTACCCTGTTTCAGTGGTTTAACAGCAACAGCAGCGAAACAATCCAGAGTTCTTCAGTGCTCCTCAAGCAGCCTTTGGGCTGCCTCACTTGCTCCAAAGTTTATGGACATAGAGAATCATGGAATGGTAGAGTTGGAAGGGATCCCCAAGGTCCAACCCCTGTAATGCGGGAATCTCAGCTGAAGCATCCATGACAGATGAATAAGTGATATGGAAACATATGGAGCTATAAGGTACCAAAAATACAGGAACAGCAGAGCCAGCGGCGGAGGAAGCCGATCGGGCGTCTGGGGCTGCGCATGTGCCCTGCGCCCAGGGGCGGGGCCAGCCAGGGCAGGATGCTCTGCAGGGCCTCCGAGGAGTCAGTCTGCCTGCCTCCTCCAACTCAGCAACCCTACAGCTGAGGGGGAGGCGACGGGCGGACCGTTTGGGGCACCGCGGAGCCTGTGGGCGCCCAAGCCACTGCGTCACTCCCAGGAGAGACGCGTGGCTTGGGCATACTGCAGGCCTAACGGTGAGTGCCACCCGGCATTTTGTCATCCCCCTCCGTGGTGACACCCAGGGCAGATCACCCCCCACTGCACCGCTCCTGAGCAGAGCAACACAAGATTGGGGTGATCTGAGGGGAGGCATTATTGGCACTCTGGGAGATGGGAAAGGCTCCCCAATGGCCCTGATTCACCTCATTATTTGACCCACATGCACAGCCAACACACATCCCTATTATTTACCCTTCTCAGAGCTGGTATTCACTTTTAGCCCTTCAACATGGAAACCAATTTGTTGTTTCTTGGATATATATCTCCTTTTCTGACTCCCATCCTTCTCTGTTCCCTCTTGCCTTCTGCTTCTATTCCTCCTCATGTCAATCCCTCCCCATTATTATTATTTTAAAGAATGGTGATGATGACGATGGTAGTAAAAACCATTAAGGTCTGAACACGACCCAGGAATGCCTGGCAAGAAAAACAACAATAGGATCTTGCTGTGGCTCCAGCTTTGCAAGTTGTTAACTTGTTTGGCTGCAGCAAACATTAATTCAGAGGCTGATGCTGCCAAGTCACAAAGATAGAAGACACATTGCAGAAAACAGCAGAGAAATGTTTAGAGCTGGGGGGAGGACCTGAGTTCTATGGTTCTGAATGACTGCCATATTTGAGGTCATCACAGAAAAATCTTCCCAGAGGTCAGATTGAGCAGCAATGATTCCTTCTCTTGCACTCCTTCTCTTGCACAAAGTTCTGGAACTTTGAATTGCAGCCAAAAACGTATGTAGGCTATACTGGCGGATATGTAACTCCCATCATTATTTTTTCCCCAAATGATAAAAGCATCCAGTGGGAGGGGGCACTCTAATTTGATAGCAAAGAGGCACAGGTTGTGAAGGTGGCAATCTGGCTCCCAGTAAGTTTCCGAGCACAATTCAAAGTGTTGGTGCTGACCTTTAAAGTCCTAAATGGCCTGGACCCAGTGTACCTGAAGGAGCATCTCTACTCCCATCGTTAAGCCCAGACACTGAGGTCCAGCTCCAAGGGTTTTCTGCCAGTTTCCTCACTGAGAAAAGCAAAGTTACAGGGGACCAGAAAGAGGCGCCTGCCCTGTGGAACACCCTCCCATGAGATATCAAGGAAATAAACAACAATTTGACTTTTAGAAGAATGGAAACAAGAGGAGTTACCGACCCTTGAAGAGTGGAGAATGAAACTTATGGACTATGCGGAATTGGACAAATTGACTGGGAAGATTAGATATCAACGGGATCACAAGTTCATCGAGGACTGGGGAAAGTTTACAGATTATCTGAAAAGCATATGTGACGAACAGACAACGCTAGTGGGATTTAAAGAGGCTTTGTGAAAGTTAAAGATGTATTGTAAAAAAGAAATAGAACTGAAAGGATAATATTAAATGGCAATATTAAATTTAGAGAATGCGTAAAAATAGAAAATATGGATGATTGGTGGAGAAGCTGGTGGAAGTCCAAAAAGCTGAAATTTGTGAATATTGTTTGAGATGGCAAATTTGTAAAAGGAAAAATTTAATCAAAATTATTATTTAAAAAAAAATAGAAGACATCTGAAGGCAGCCCTGTTTAGGGAAGTTTTTAATATTTGATGTTTTATCGCTTTCTTGTTATTATTAATATCAATATTCTGTTGGGGAAACCCAGCCAGATGGGCGGGGTATAAATAACTATTATTTTATTTATTATTATTATTATTATTATTATTATTATTATTATTATTATTACTATTATTGGTTGATCCTCCTCAGTACACTGTTAGTGTGTGTTGGAGGTGAGCACCAGAGTTCAGCTTGTAAGAGCCAACTCACCATGACCAAGGTAGGCCAACAAAAGAAATGTAGCTTCCTAGTGCTGACAAAGAACTGAGGTAGAGGGAAGGTTGTCTTTTAACTAGCTACCTGACTGCTGATCATTTAATAAAACTATGGCCCTTAGGTTCAGTCCAGCTGATGCATCTCATGTTTTCATTCCAGGATGCTGGAGTAACAGAAATTTGGAGCTGCCATTCAAAAAGCAGCAAAGAGCCAAACTTTACTTACAAAGTTTGACTAACACAGAAATGCATTGGCTGCCTGTCAAGCTTCTCCAAAATCAATGCAATTTGCTGGGAGGCTTACAGATTGGTGCTGCCTGCGGAGTAACTTATAACAAAGCCAACTTCTTACCTGCAAATTAGGTCCATTTCTTCAGGTGTCAGCATCCATCCGGAATGTAATGAGATTTGTTCGCATTTGTCTTGAAAAGTCCTTATACGTTTTAAAGCCCAAAGCAGAATTAACTAAATTATTTTTTCCCCAGTTCCCATGAAACTCACTGGGCCTTACTTCTGAGCAGACAGAAATATAGGATTGCAGTGACATTCACAAAACTGGGTGCCTAATTTCCACAGCGGCAGGATTTATAGAATTATTAGCTTGTGTGTGGTTTTGCATTACTTCAGCTAATGCTCAACAGGCTGCATTATTTTAACTAATTCTCAATAGGCTGAGCAGCTTGCTATTTCGCATGATGTCAGAATATTTCTGAAGAAAGTTAGCCCGCTCAAAGACTGAGCCAGTTTGTCATTATGCTTACTGCCGGACCATTGCTCATTATCACTTCCCATTCAAATAGCTGCTCAGTTTGCTGTTGAGATTTCTGTTTGTCCGCAGACAGTTTTTCCGGGTCATGTGGCCAGCATGACTAAGCCGCTTATGGCAAAACCAGAGCAGCGCACGGAAACACCATTTACCTTCCCGCCGGACCAGTACCTATTTATCTACTTGCACTGGCGTGCTTTCGAACTGCTAGGTGGGCAGGAGCTGGGACCGAGCAATGGGAGCTCACCCTGTCATGGGGATTCGAACCACCAACCTTCCGATCGGCAAGCCCTAGGCTCAGTGGTTTAGACCACAGCACCACCTGCGTCCCTTTCGAGATACTTCCTAGTGGTATGCTATTTAGATTCACAAAAAGGAAGAGTTTACATATTCTTCTCCCAATGCCCTGCTTTTTTTGTTTTTATTTTTAAGGCAGGTGTTTTAGATGTTATAAGAAAGTGTATGGCAAGCTTGTAGCAAATACTTTGCACAACATTATTTTCCAGCCACCTACATTCTTTTTTTCCTACTCTGAAACACAATCATTCATTACGTGCTAGCTTTTCTGCAGCACTCTTTAAACTACTATAGATAATACCATTGCAATAATTACACCGTGAAGGGGAAATGAATAGGGTTCTTTTGGATACTGACAGGAGACAAAGTATGTATTCATATGAAATTTCAATGAAAGGAGAATTGCTGAAGCAGGGAAATGAAAAGATACGGGAGAGAAAAGGCAAACTTTGCTCCAAGCCACAGACAAAGTGATATATTACTTTAGAAGGGATTAAGATCTATAGGGCCCAGCAGCTGAGACACTAGCTTAGGAATTGTGTGTGTTTGATTTCCATTTGGCACCAAAGACCCACTGCATAATGTATGTGAGATGATCATATGCCTATGAGTTTGTCAATTCAGTCTCGTGGCCACACTTCCAGTGTGTGCACACCCTCTGGATGCCTGCACTCTAGAAAGTTCACTGTAAGTAAAGACCCCTGGTTCCATACAGTTTGCACACTAAAAGCAACAGCAGCAATACGGGTGGTATTTGCTGGATTGATTTCCATTCCAGATACAGGATGAATAAGCTAGCATTGCCAATTGCGACCCATTTCTATTTCTGTCAGAATTCTGCAACATACCTAATCAAATCCTGGGCATTTGCCAGTATTATATTTATTTGCCAAAGAATCCAGACTGTTCCTGTTGGTCTCACCACAATACTTGTTTGTTTGTGGATTTATCTGTTTATTTTTAACCATACCCTCAGGCTCTGTGGTCAGGTCACTTGCATTTGTCTTATAACTTCTTGAAGAATCAAAGTTGGGTTTTCCAGGCATTTTCTTCTGGGATCATTTGTCCTAAATGCTTATAGTCAATTAATCTCTAATAAATTCATCTTTCAAAATTCTGTACTCCTTCAGTATACATGAAGGAGCATCGCCACCCCCATTGCTCAGCCCAGGCACTGAGGTCCTCCTCCAAGGGTCTTCTGCTGGTTCCCTCCCTGCGAGAAGCCAAGTTACAGGGAACCAGGCAGAGGGCCTTCTCGTCAGTGGCGCCCTCCCTGTGGAGCACCCTCCCACCAGATGTCAAGGAGATAAAGAAGTAGACAACTTTTAGAAGATATCTGAAGGCAGCCCTGTTTCAGGGAGTTTTTAATGTTTGATGGGGGTTTTAAATGTTTTAATATTTGCTGTAAGCCACACAGAGTGACTGGAGAAACCCAGCCAGATGAGCTGGGTATTATTATTATTATTATTATTATTATTATTATTATTATTATTATTATTATTTTCAGTCTGGCAATAAAATGGTATATGGCAAGGATGAGAACCTGTTACCATCCTGATGGCTTGTAGAGCACATGGCTCACATACAAGCTTGTCCCAGGTTCAGTGCTCTGGTGTCTCCAGTAAAACTGGGAATGTTTCCTACATGAAACCCTGAAGAGCTCATGACAGTCAACATAGATAATACTCAGCTAGATTGACCAATAGTATAAGCCAGCTTCTGATATTTCTATGTTGTTTGGTTGGTGCAAGCTGCTTTCGGAAGGCAGCAAACTTGAAAGGCGGCTTAGAAATTTAAAATGAATGTATGTTCTTTTTCAAATAACAGACTCCCGGTGGAAACAATTCGTATCAGAAAGGTACTAGAGAACCTATGAAGCTAGGAACACTTAAAACACCACAAGCTGTTGATACTATCAAGTTATCAGTGGGGTGGAGGGTGGGGACTTTGCTGAGGGGAAAGCACAAAGTGGCATACCAAAGGCACAAAACCTCAGAAATGGCACTGATGTGTTTGAAAGGCATGGATATCGCTCAGGTACATGGTGCGCCGTATTTCAAAGCAGATGAAGCAATCCAGCCAGTACAGCATCTGCCATGAACAGTCCCCACAGTACTGAGATAAAAGATCGCGAAAACAATAAAGCAAATGAAAAAGGATGGCACTGTGACAAAGTGACAGGCAGCTGCAGCAGAAAAAACTCGGGAAACATTGTATTTATTTGCATACACTCAAGAAATTTAAGCATGGGTATTAAGAGTTTTCTCCCAGGTGCCTACTACAGATGAGATCTTACCTGGTTTTGTCAAGACAAATGTATTTTCTGTTGAATGCAAAGGGTGGGTAGCGGCAAATTTCAATAGATGAAAGCAGGCTCCCCACACTGGTTTCTGGACCTCAGAAGGCCCTCACAGATGGCACAGGATGCGTTTTGGGATGAAATCCATGGGAGAGCAACAACAGGGTGCATTCTCAGCTCTCAATGGAGTTAGTAGGCATGCATTGCACTGTACAGCTGTTTTTATGTGTTCTTTATTATATTGTAAATCACTTTGGAGTACCTCACGGGAAACAAATCATAAATGGAATTGTAGTAATGGAAATGGAAATGTAGTAATAGTAATGATGGTGGTGCCTTGAAAAGGATAGCATTCATAAATCTTATTTAGAAGTTCTGTTTGTTTCCAAAGAGTATGGGACTAGTAGATCACTCCCTTCATGAATTTCCCAATTACTGGCATATGGGGTGGGGGTGGGAACCTGCTAAAGAAATTGTCTGTCTGTCTGTCTACTAGTGCAAACAAATACCTTTCACTGCCATCATGACTGTGCACTGACTTATGTTCAGAAACGCATGTTCCTTGGTAGCACTGCTCTTGAGTTATTGAAAGCTGAAGTTGCAGAAAAAGCTGCAGATCAGCTGGGACACAAATGGAGCAATGCTAAAGCCCCCTATGACAGGCATGCTAAAGAGCTGTAAAGCTGCATGATGGAGAAATAGTAAGAGGAATTATTTCCTCAGGACAAGATATGTCCTTGGATAAATAGGAACTTCCATAGGGAAGATAAATCCCCTCAACATACCGTTGAGGTTAATGGACACATATATCAACTAAACTGCAAATTAATTCATTTGGTGGCTCATCAAGCAACCACAGACACCCCAGGTGTGTCCGAAGGTAGGAGACATAATCCTTCAACTACCCACCATTCTGACCAAAATCCGTACTCTACCTGGCATTCTTTTTGTAAACTTTGAGGGTTCCCCCCATCAAGTGATATATAAATTTCATGAAACAAATAAATAAATGAAAAGTCAACAGTACACACAATTCCACAGCCAATACAGTACAGTAGAGCATATCTGAATGACAAGAAAAACACAACTATAGATCTAGGTCTGTGAATCAAAGACAAGTTTCACAGTCAGCCCACTAAATGACCTGTAGCATAGCATTTTCAATACCACTCGAGTCATCGTAACAACATAGAAAGTTGCCTTATGTTGATTTAGATCTGGGATCTTTTGCATGAAAAGCAGATAGCCTACCATTAAGATCCTCCTCCAAAGCATTTGTATTCTCTTGAATAATTGTGACAATGCACACTCTGGAACTGGCTGAAGGAAATGCTCTTTTTTGCCATGTTCACAGAGCGAAGAGACTCAGAAAAGCAATTTTCACACCCAGTCTATGCCTTATGTGATCTAGGTTTTGTGTGTAAGATTTAGTGTAAAAGCTACCATCCTTGGCTGGTGTCCTGGGTTGGGCCACGGAGCCTACAGAGACCAGACCAAAAGAAAAGCAGAGAAAAGAATTGGCATAGATTTAAGCTCCGTTTTAAAAAAACCTGTGTGAAATATCCACCTGTATGAAACTAAGATTACACCAAAGTTCTGTGATCCTCTTAAAAGAACCAGAGAGTGCACCCTAAGCTGAAATACATCCAAATTCTCCATTGATTACTTTTCATTGACTTAACTGGATATCCTGTTGAGTTCACAGAGCCTAATTGTGCAAATCACTATTCAGTAACCTAGAGGGATTCACAAGGAAGTAGGCCCAGATACAAAATTCATTGAAATTCATAGGCGTCTTCCACTGTCTTCATAGGTCAGGCCTTCAGCAGGGAGTATTTTCCTGAGAAAAGGCAAGCAGTTCCTTTTCTTTTTTTCATGTACTATACTTGAATGTGTTATTTTATTTAAGGGCAAGTTTAAGTCAAGGGAAAGAGATGGGAGGAGGGGAGGAAGAAATGAAGATTTTTTTAAAAAAAAAAAAAAAGGTGTAGAACAAAAATAGCACTCTTAAATGTGTGCTTTCTTGGAACGTTTCCAAATGACTGTAAACTCTCTCTCAAGGTTTTGAGATGCAGGAAAATAGGGCTGTTTATGCCCTCCATTGCTCTTTTATGATGTGCAGAGACAGCCTCGTAAAGATTGTTGTTCCTTTGTAATGATTCATCTCTTTCCCCCCCCCCCCAAAGTATTTGGCAACCGCTGGAGGTCCTGGAGCAGGGCCATCTATGAAGCTTCAACTCCAGCTCTCCAGAGTCCTGTGCAACGCAGAGTTTTAAACTGGAGAAATGTTCAGACAGAGATTCGACTCCTTAGTGTCATATTGTATTGACACAGGAGAGTCAGCAGAATTTATGAAAATAAGAGATTGTGAAGATGAGCGCTAATGGAGTTAGTCCGTTAAGACGGATCAAAGCACTGACTCAACTTCAGATGCAAACACTGTGGATTCACCTCAGCTGCTAAATGTTTGGCATAGCATTCAAATCGACTCCGCATAAATACATTTTTAAAATTAACATTTTCTTGTATTTATAGCCCACTTTTCTTCCATTCCTAGAGCCCAACGTGGTATGGATGTGGTTCTGAGGTTGTCTTCCATTCAGTCACTGGCCAGACCCAGACTTGTTTAAGTTCAGAAATGTAATGGCTTCATGTGACCCCAGATCATACACATCCATTCATTTACTTATTTCATAAAATTTATATGCTGCTTGATTGTAACACACACACACACACACACCCCAAAACCCTCAACGTGGTTCATCCATCCACCAGTATTATAATTATTTTGCTGAAACAAAACTGTTCCTTAGATTGCAAAGGTACAGCTCAATTCTGTTCACCAGTAACATCACTGTGTGCAGTGGGGCTTACTCCTTATTCCGCAAGTTTAGGATTTACAACAAATATCATGATATAGTGTGTGTCTACTATGAAGTTGAGCCCCTTTGAGTCCAATGGAAATTATATTCTTGACAACTGCATACAGGATTGCAACCTTTCTTTATATACGGACCACATCAGATGATCACTTGTGATGTTTATCCAAATGCAACTTATCTGAACAGATTCAGATGCCCATGTCATTCATGTGAATGGTTGTGATTATCATATGACAGTCTGATTGTCTGGTGTTCACAGCATGATGTGACTCACCACAAAGTAATCCTTTGTTCTCCTAAGAGAGGAACAAATTTTCCTATGGTGGAGATGGTCTTGGGGTTTGAGGGTTGTTGTTGTTGATTTCAATAAATGCTCGGTTTATTTATTTCATTCTGTTTATGAATCACTTCCTATAAAACAGCTTGAAACAATTCCATATATATATATAAAACCAATTTCAAATCTAATACAGATACATGACCAATATTCCCATAGGCTCCTTTGGGGCTGTGGTGGTGATGGGAATAGGGAAGAGATGTTTGAGAAATGTAATGTGCCGAGTAGTTAAAGCAGTATGTGTCACCTTTTTCTTTTGTAAGGAGCAAAAGGAAGACCTGATATCAAACAGTAACAAAGTCTCTGTTCCATCTCTCCAGTGACTATCTTCTGGGGTGTAAGCAGGTGAGTGGAATCTGTTCATGAGGCCTTGGAAAGGTATAATTAGAAGCATCTGCACTGCTGTTTTTAGCCCTTTTCATGAATTAGGCTCCAAATGTTCAAATACAGAGAGGACAGCTGCATGAGTTGGCCATGCACCTATTTTCATTGCCCTTTCCAGCTCTGGCCTCAGACCTTCTCATATTGGGCTAAAGATCTGATGGGGAATCTGTACACGTTCCGCAAATTCACATAGCATCCTCCATGCAACCGGGTGCAAGTGGGGTGATGGCTCTGAATCATTTGGCCCATGTTCATCTGATTGGGCAGAGGTTTCCCCTCTGTGCATAGGGGTCTTGGGATGAGGACAGCAGCAGGCAGTAGGGACAGCAACAGTGGAACTCTCTGCAGAGGACCTTCTTCTGTTTTGAATGCAAGCTCAAAGTCATCTTGAGCTATTTCATTTATCCTAAAAAGTTTCTGAATGGCATACACATTTACATGTAACAAATAAGCTAATAAAGCCTGAAGGTTCTGGGAAAAAATTAATAACAAATGAAACTGTGGGTGGGATTCCCCTAATGTGCCGCATCAGCGAAAGCCCAGCACAATGACATCCACTTGCGCAATGGGCCTTTCCCTCCTCTTCTCCCCCATGCACCCCCATGACTCCCAGAATTGGCTCTGGGGGGGTTGAGAAAACCCCCAAAACAGCACACAGGGGGTGGAGAAGGGGGGAATCATTCCATATGACAAGCTCCAGTGACTGCAGAGATGAAACATTTGTCAGAGCACAATTCCACCTGATATATTGTGCTTCTACATAATAAAGCTTCCTTCTTCTACACAAAATACTTGGAAAAGAGAGTACTGCTTTCATAGGAAGATACATATTCCAGATATGCTCAAAAACACAAACACTTCTAACACATGCCAAAATGTTTTCTTCCATTGTAGAAACCAGCTGTGGAAGTATCAGTATGAAACAGTCTTTTTTAAAAAAATCCATTTATCATCCGATTTTTGCAATGTTGCTTTATCAGCCTGTTTGCCAAGCTTACTTGTGTATGAATGTATTGCTGCTCCAAGGTTAGAAATATTCGTTCTGTTTTAATATTATTATTTTTCACTTGTGTTGAAACTGTTAAAATTCACTTGTTGAAATTGCATTTACAGTCCTCAATTTTTTATTTTAAAAAATGGAGAAAGTAAGTGGACAGTGATAAGAAAAGGGTATGTCTGCTGACACAGATTCAAGAAGATTAGATACTTTTATGCATTCAATTTCGATTTGAGGGAAATAATAGCTCAATCATACTTAGGGGGAAAGGAAGGCGTTCCAATGAGGAAATCCTATATGGTCAATTCTGCTCTGGATAATGTGAAAAAGATGAGAGCTGAAAATACTAAAGATTATATCTTCCGATGACATCAACATGGCGAATGAAAAGCTATAAGACATGGGATGGCAGACTGGATCTCACCAGCAAGCTCTACCAAGCATAGATATTCTAGACACAAAATGTGCAGTTCAGAAACTTCTCATGTCCAGTCAGAAAAATGTAGAGATGGGAAAGAAGGCACATTATGGTGTATGTGTTTATTGATTTTTATTTATTTATTGCAGTTATACCCCACATTTTTCCTCCAAAGTGTTCTAGGTGGCATGCGCTGTTCTGCCCCTCCTCATTTAATTCCCGCCACAAACCTGTGAGGTAAGGACAGGCTGAGAGGCAGCGACTGATCCACAGCCACCCAGTGAGATGCATGGGCAATTGGGGTTTGAAACCTGGTTTCCCAGGTCATAGTCCAGCACTCCAACCAGGATAAAATGGAGATAGGGAGAACCATGTAGATGGCACCTTAAACTTTCTGGAGGAAAGGTGGGATATAAATGTAATCGGTTTATTTACTAATGCAGCCTTAAAAAGCAGTTTAAAACAAATTGCAATCACAACTACAGTGGGTTCAAGAAATTTATATCCCAAGTGGCAAAGGTAAAGAGGTGCATCTTTAACATACAACCCAAGCTGTACAATGAAGATGTCAAAGGTTGCCTCTGTGGAGAACAGCAACATAATAGGTACAGAGTAAAAGACCCCAGCAAAGCTTTGAGCTTTATAACCTCAACGGCTTCAAACTGCTGACTGAGGGGTTTTTTCAGTCTTTTAAAAAAAGTTCGGTTGTTGCTCCTTGAAAGTGTTAGCATACTGTTAAATATGAAATTCACTCCATTAACTCAGTTTATAAAATATGCAGTACGCTGTGGCTTTGAATAACTAGGAAACCTACAACGGCCTTCAAGAGTTCTAGCTTACAGATCATTCAGGTTTCAAGTCTGAGGGGTTGCATGGGTGTACAACATCTACATAGCTATTTAATAATAACAATAGTAATTTCCTAGCTAGGTTTCCAGTGGAGCAAGTGCTGCCAGTAGTTAAAAAAGCCAATATTTCAGTTAAAGCAAAGCAAAACAAAATGTTACCTACTATAAATACAATCACAACTGAGAAATTTCCAGCATTTAAACAGTCTCCTACCCAGTGTTTGCTGACCCGCAGTGGGTCTCCAGGGTTTCATACACGAGTCTTTTCCAGCCCTACCTAAGGATGCCAAGAATTGAACCTGAGACCTCAGGTGCTCTGCCACTGAGCTTCCCCTAAGCCATAGCCCTTTCCCTACTCTAACAACATCTGAAGAGCATCACATGTGCTACCTCTGCTCAACGACATAATGAGAATTTGAGCAAAACATGTAACTTAATGAAGCTCATTATACACAACACCAGTGTTTTCTCATGCAAACATCTGCATTGTTATTCTAGAGCATGATTTTATTTGGGTATCTGCTACCTTTAGTAGTTCGCTGCCTAAGGAATGCAAGTTGGGGAAATAAACAGGGTGAGGAGACCAAATGGAGGCTAGAAGAGAGGGCAAGCAGAGGTGATGAGACAAACATTCAGCGTCTAGTTTCATTATAACTGTCTGAGGTGTCTGCCTGCTCCATAAATAGAAGAAAGCAGACCTCTCATTTCATTTCATTCATGTGGTTTAAGAGACAACAGGCCTCACCAGCTGCAACACAAGATATCACACACACACACACACACCATGAAACAGGATTCTTTTATCTCCCTCTTAGGAAATGAAAATATGGACAAGTTTGCTTTTCGAGGGTGCAGAAAGCCACAGAAATGTGAAAGGCACTTACATAAATAATACTCACATTTATTTCCCGCCATGTCTATATTTACCTTTACTCGCCACTTTCAGTAGCATAAAACGGAGCATTTCTAGTTTGTCACAAACGGGCCTTTTATTAAAGGCCAGGGTTGAAATACCTTTGTAACAATTCTTCCTATCAATAAACAAGCAAGCTTTGCACTATACAATCCAGACTTTGTCACATTTAGGGTTAGCAAGCTCGTAACCTCATGTTTGGGCCAGATGGTTTGCATTAGAATGGGCACCTTAAGAATAAACACTGCTCTCTGCCTGGAAACTCATTTGATCCATCTTGCCAGACAATGTACAGAAAGAGCAATGGCATGTAGGCTGCTCAGGAAAATTAAATTTGCTAAGACTTAAAGGGCCTTCTTTGTTCTTTGGTTAAAGCTAATGTTTTCTTGTTGGGCCAGTCCAATTAATCTGTGGCTATATCCAGCACTCACTATGCAGATTGCCAATGGCAAAAACTGAGTATCCCAACACACGCTGGGTAAAAGTATGTTAAAAACTGCACCACTGATTGAAATGTCCTGAGAAATAGCTACAAATCATGAACACTCTTATAGAGTGCTATAGCTGTTGGTTGAACTTCTGTCATTAGGCAGATTCCTGACCAATTCCCCAGGATATTTGGTTGCTGGCTAATCAATGGGTTGGGATTTGGTCCTCTGAGAACCTGAGATTCCTCTTTGGTGTTTTAAATGGGACATGCAGTACTGTTGCCTAAACATTTGAGTCCCTCTTCATAACCATTTGTAAAAATAAAATGCTTTACCTTTTTATTATTATTATTCTGTCCACTAATGAACTTTGACTTGAGCCTGGAAACGATTTGATAGCCAATGCAGTCATGCCAGAATTGGTGTTATATGCTTGGACTATCCTGTCCCAGTCAACAATCTGGCTGCCATAGTCTACACCAGCTGCAGTTTGGAAACTTCACATGTATAACAGATTGCAGAAATCCAGCCTAGAGGTTCCCAGAGCATAGACAATGGACGTTAGTCTGTTCATGTATAGTCTGCCTTTCATCCATGAATCTCAAGGCACCATTCATGTGGTTTCAAGACCGCCTTCCATCTAGGCAGCAGCCAGACACAGGCAGTGTAACTTCATCAAAGTTCCATCAAGGGTCTTCCCATTTTCTGGGACAAGGTCTCTAACATATAGAACAACTTATCAAATAGATCACCATTGTTTTATGGGCTCATCCCACCCTCCTGTCAGTTTCCACCAAGAACACCCAGCAAGGATGTGGAGAAGTTCCATGTGATAATGATCCACATAGTGACCAACTCCCATTGTACTCTGACTGCATACACGCTTATTGTTTACACTGCATCCAGTATCTATCCTGTTGTTTCTTATAAAATACTGCATTTTGATGCCTTTCCCCCCCAAACCAGCTTCAATATTAATTGAGAAAAAGAACGACCTAGCTACGATTTAAGCTGGTAATGTGTACACAGTCTCAGTGTAGAGCACTTGGCAGAAGGAGGCTGGTTTGAGAAGCATCTGTCATGGCAAGAACAACATGAGTCAGTCTAGGGGGAGAGAAAAGCCATTCAGTCTACTTAACGCAAGCCAAAAGTCAATCTAGGGGAGAGAAACCATCTAATCTACTTAACACGGGCCTCTGGTTTGAGAACATTAGGAAAACGGATGCTTTGTCCTTGCAGAAACTGCCTGCATTACCCAGTGAATGCATTGTCCATTTCTACTGAACATGTGCAAACAACATGAAAAAGTCAGAAGACAGAGTGAAAGAATCACAAATCGCAGACCGCAGGAGGAGGAGGAGCATGGAGCTCTCTCCCCTGCGCCTCCTGCTCCTTGCTTTTCTCTGGAGTTCCTGCAGTTTCATATGAGTGAATACATGACAAGCAGCCTTCTAAGATTTGACAAGTACCTATGTACTGTGTGAAATGAATATCTGCTTCAAACAGAACAGGAAGAGGACGAATAACTTCCCAGGGGTCTGATAATATTCACTCTATTTTGAAAGGTTAAATTACAAAATATACTAGGATTTCTATCTTAGGGCCTGTGCTGATTTAATACAGCTATTCTGCTAACCATGGTTACGGGTTCAGGACTGGGTGGTAGTGGGCTTTCTCTTCCCCCAGTATCTCCTCTCTCAAACCGATCTTTTCCCTGCTTTCTCTCACCAGCTTTAACCAGTTTGAGGTTACATTGGCAGCAACCTTAGTCTTAGCTAATGCACACAGCATGGGGGGGGCACACAGGGTTTGAAGCTAGTAACAACACCCTGGCTGTTTTTGAGTCCTGATAACATTAACCATGGTTCAGATCAGTACATAACAATGGTGACGGTGTCAGGGGAAATACAAGCCAAATAAGAAGTTCTAGGGAGAACTTCTACAGCCTAGTCCCATTTACTTAAGCACAGTTCAGTGTTCAGTTTTTGTTGAATATATATCTGCTGCTATTAATGCATTTCCTTGTCATAGGCCTCTGTATAAAAGGTATTACTGATGGCAATTTCCACTTGGATGGTACAGAATACATAGTTGAGGGGGTGGGACTTAGCACCAGTTCCTTATTGTCTTCTATATCCATTGGCTATTCTTGATGATGTCCAAACAAGTATTGGGTTGGATATGTATCTATTTCACTTGGAGAGGACACTCTCCTGGATGTGTTGGTGTATGACTAGGGGTGGCACAAAGTTTGTTGTGTGCACAGCCTTATTCATTTTTACATATTTTGACGTTTGTTGTATGCACATACAGTGGTACCTCGGGTTACATACGCTTCAGGTCACAGACTCCGCTAACCCAGAAATAGTGCTTCAGGTTAAGAACTTTGCTTCAGGATGAGAACAGAAATTGTGCTCCGGCGGCATGGCAGCAGCAGGAGGCCCCATTAGCTAAAGTGGTGCTTCAGGTTAAGAACAGTTTCAGGTTAAGTACGGACCTCCGGAATGAATTAAGTACTTCACCCGAGGTACCACTGTAGTAGGTTGAGTCATATAATGGAATCACAGTTTGGGCATGTCTTCAGAATCTTCAGAACCTACTGAGAACCCACAGTACTCCAACAACATGTAAACAGTAGCTGTTTATATTAGACTTCAGTCCCATTCATTGTAGTGGAACTTTCTTCCATACAAGTGGCATAGATCTGCCAACTATTAGCATTTCCATATGTCATTTTCAGTGCAGCTCAAATATAGCAACACTGATTTGTGTCTTATTTGCCTGTGACTCTGATTGAGACTCAAAAGAAGACAGCTGGCATTGCACAAGTACAGCAGAAGGTTATAGCCATGGAGACTTGTGTTTTAAATTTGTAACACAAGAGTGGGGATTTTTACAGAGAGGAAGAAACATATTGAGGCCTTTCATGTTCTTTGAATTCGCTCAGCTTGGAAGTCAGATAAATTGTGCAATCCCATTGTGTTTATAATTGAGGCTAGTCATTAGTCAAAGCTAAATAAGCCTGAATCTACATCTGTGCTGCACCACATATCTATCTTTATTCCAAAGTTATCCAAGTAAACAAATCAATAGAAAGTACCAGTATGTTGAATTTCCCTCTCACTCTCTGAATTTAAAGAACGTATCTTGTTAAATGTGTATATTATATAGTACACTTGTGACTTAAATTACATTCCTTTATAGATCTTTTCCTTACCAGTCTCATTCACCATCCCCACCCCACCAGAACATACAAGGTTCTATATATGAATCTAGTAAATATCTACTGGTTTCAGGTTGCCATCCCTGGTACATAAAAGTCCTATTTTCTTGTGAGTATGAAACTATTTCAGTCATTACTAAAGCTCACTGGGGCTCCCTTGTAGTTAATCATACAGCACAAAGGAGCATAAACATCCCTGAGGAGCACATGAGTAGGTGGTGTAACTTCTCAAAGACTAGACAGGGTAAATAGAAATGTTGGCTGATAAACTGAAAACAGAAAAGCAAGGCTTTCAGAGTGAAAGGGACCTGAAGAAATGGGCAAAGTAGGTCAGCAGATAAACAAGATCTCCCTTTTCCCTTTCTCAAATATTATGGGCACTCCCGATATTGAAGGGAATCCAGATCATTTACAATTCTGAAATTTTCCACGGATGCCCTCCCTTTTTAACATTTCTTTGCTGGGTTCACAACTAGGCCACAAGTCAGGTTTCAAAAAACGTTTCTGTGGTTTGGAAATCAAACCAAGAAAATTTGTCCTCCAAAGAACCCTGAAGAGGCACTGTGGGTCATCTTTGAGCAGTTTTGCACTTAAATTCACTGTAGTCACTATTTAATTTAAATATTTTAATTTTTCACCATGTAAAGATGTACACATATAAAGACGTTACTACATGCTGCTGTAATAACATGCAACTACATACCATGATAGTATGAAAACTACCTTGGTCCCTTTTTGCTAAGTCAAACAGAGTGGTAGAAGGCATGCAAAAGATCTTCATTTCATTTCTCAACATCTCCAGGTAGGGCTGGGACAGACTCCTATCGAAACTTGGGAGACCAGCTGCTGGTCCCTGCAAACAATGATAGTACAATAGTCTGACACGGTATAAGACAGTGCCAGTTCCCTATGTTTCTATCCCTAATTAATTTTAAATCCAGGAGTTTGTCCTTTAGCCTTTGCAAAATGGTGCAGTCAATGGCAGCAAGCAGATTAGCAAATAAATGGATGGGAAGGACAATTCCAACTCTGTTATTTTCAATTGCACAATACAAGATGAGGATGCTTCTCCATCTCATTTCTGAAACAATTCTGCCTTTGTAACCACTAAACACTGTGGTGATCACCAGACAAATGGAATTTTCTGAGATATTAACTGTATTCATTTAGCTGTATTAACAATGAGCAATGAAGGCTGGTGGTGCAGTCCTTTCTGAAACTTGATAGACCTAGTAGTTAGATTGGTGAAAGAAACAGCTGCATCTCTTTGGCAATATTAAGAACTCTCCACAATACTTCAGAGAGCCTGTTTAACTGCATCAACTATCCAACTGCATCAAGTACCCATTTAAAGGATCATTTAATAAGCAGTGCAATTATCTGCATTTCACATCAATTCACATACACACACACCTGACATCTTGATAGAATTGCCAGTTTTTTAAAAGTCTGAGTTCATAATCCCATTGCACAGATTAGTTTCAGGCCCACCTGTTCAGCCATGGGCCATATGCACCATGCATACCAATGCAGGCTTCCTTGTGGTCCTCACTAGCTGGATGGGGAATCATGCAGTCTTTGTCCATTCATGATTCCCCAGCCTGATTTGGCAGCCAGGCCTGAGAGTTCAGAGCTGCATCAAGCAATCAATGCTAGTGCTGATCAGCTGTTCAGGGTGGAAAGCAACAGAATGAATGAAATGCCCCTGATCCCCTTAAATTTCTAATCCACATGATTGACGATTGTTCAACCGGGGATATGTACTCATGACCTCACTTCCTGTGGATAGGGCCAGTGGCTACAAATTGCAAATGTTCTTCATTGCTTCTTACTAAAAGCACATCCTCTCCTGCAACTTATCGTTCTAGGACTACAGTCCTTTCCAAATATATTGTCACATTCTCCCTTCTTCTGGAAGCCCTGGAATGTTGCACTGCTCAGAGATTGGGATGGCGTGCAACACTGTTTTCGATATGGGCAAGAGTCTCCACTATTTCTATCCTTGGTCATCCATCCCTTCTGACTCTGCTGTAGGAAAACCTTGCTGCACTCTCTAAAACATCTGTGGGCACAGTCAATGATACAAATATTGCAGTGGGAATTATGATAGCCAAAGGACATAATCTTGGGTCCTGTTTCCAAGCTAGTGAGAGCATTTATTGACTTCCTTAGATCCCTTAAAGTTATGAGTGATAATCAATATGGTTAGAAATCCAATCTGAGCAAATATAATGAGTTGTGAATGGAATAATATTCTTCTTCACAAGCTTTATGATATTGTGCTGCTCAGTCGATTCTCCTGCCTTAAAATACCCACTTCCCAGATCCACTTATCATGGGATTTTTGTTGCTAAATTACATGGGCTGCACATCACCCATGATGTAGGCATGTATTTTTCAACCCATTTGAATTTAAAGCACATCTAAGTAGTGACTGGATCTGCTCAGGCCCCTACTCAAGGTGTAATACACTAGAACAATTCACTAGAAATTTATGTTCTACAGCCCCAAATTAGTATATTGTCTATTTAAATATAGCTTAATGCAAAGACAGATTGTTTTGTTTTGTTTTTAAGTTGTTTTATGATCTGGGATGGTGTGAACAATGAAGAGAAGGTTATAAAGAGAAGCTGAGGATGGCATACTTGGCTCTTCATCCCATCTCCTGTTTTATCTTCACAACGATCCTGTGAGGTAGTTTAGGCTAAAGTCACCTAGTAAGATTCAAAGCTGAACTAGATTTGATCTTCCTAGTCATGGTCCATCATTTCTAACCATTGTGCCTACTTTATGGGAAAACTTTCATCTTTGTACTCATGTATCTATGGAAAAAAAAACCCTAAACAAAGGGTTCCTCGTTGGCCTCTTTTTTATATTCTTCTATTTGTTCTATTGATTTCCATTCTAATATTTTAAAAAAGCTCAAAGTGAAAACAGTTGAGACAGGATACATAACTGTGAGGAATCATACTGGGGATGTATTTTTAGCCCATTGTGGCTTCTTCTGATCTATGAACTTCATGATTAACACAGGAATAAAAGGCATGTTCAGACTCCTGTTGATACCCAGCATGCACTGTGATCACAGGAACATAGGAAACTGCTTTTTACCTTTAGTCCATCAGGATCATCGTCTATACTAACCGCCAACAGCTCTCAAGAGTTTCAGACAGGTGTCTTATCCCAGCCCTACCTGAAGATGCCAAGGAGTGAATCTGGACTCTTTTTCACACAAAACATTTTCCCATCCAGTGAACTATTGTCCTTCCCCTCACTCCTCTTCTGCTCTCAGCATATGGCACATTGTAGACGAGATAATATGGGTTAATATCCCCATAAGGTAGTGAGGTTCAGCAGACCCTGCTGTTCTTCATTTAACAGCTCTGCTATCCTATAACTATGTCTCTGTATGGATTATGGGATGTCCGAGATATACTGAAAATGATCCCTCAGCGTTTTACTCATAATTATTAGGTTATTAAGTAAATGAGGTGTGCATTCATTTCAGAATAGCATGGAAGAAATGCTCTGCTTGCGAGCTTGTGCTGTAGATGATAACAGCCAAAGAACTCTGCATTTGCCATATGCTATTGCAGCCAAAATCCTAGAGGGTAATAGGAAGCAGCAGGCTCATCTGAATGGCCACCGGTTTCAGTGGCAGTGAAAAGAACAAAGCTGAGAAACATTACATTTGGTTTTAGCTCCATGAGCATCATGGGTTTAGAAGGTGAGCTGATCTAGTACTTCCAGGGTACCAAGCGAAACTGAACAAGCATCACATTTAAAACACCCAGAGCAAACTGGGGCAGTGGATCAGGAATCAAAATTCTTATGTGTAATGTAACTTCAGACATTTTCATCAATGGCCTCAGGAATTTGTGTAGTTGCACCACTACAGCCAACCATCTCGTTGTTACAAAATACGCTTTTAAAACCTAGTAGCGGCATAGTGCAGCTATGACATTAGAAGCTTAAGAAGCCACCTTATCTAAATACACAGCTGATTGGATATGCTCTGGTTTAATGACAAAATTAAATGAATATGACTCATAAAGGCTTGTTAGATAGAGCTGGTGGGAAAATATTCACTCAGGGTATGCTGTATGATAATTTTTTCAGACTGTGATGGAATCATGAAATCCTTAAAAGAACACCTGGAGTGTGAAAGGTTTAAGTCTAATAGCTTTGTAAAATCTTGCCCAGCAGGCAAGGATAATAGCTTAATGTTATTTGCATTTAAGACCAGAGATTTGGGATTCTCTGCAATAAAACAGTAACAGTAAAGAATCTATTTAAGAATAGGAAGAATGCTGTAATAAACGGTATCTTTTTTATAAACATGTATTAGTGTGATTTTATAATGTGCTTTGTGTGAAGTTTTAATTTTTTAGCACTGACAACAAAAATAATGTGTAGCACAATTTTGCTAGCATTTCATAACCATGCTATATTACATAATGCATAACAAAAAAACACATTTCTAAAATACAGTATGCATATTCCTTTAATAACAAGTTCTATACACCGAAATGTTTTTAAGTTCAATACAACTAAAAAATAGCATTTAACATATGAATCAGTAAAGTTGTCTTTGCAGTATTTAATACAAAGTTCCAGTTAACTTTGACGCTATCCTAACTCTCTGTTTTCTTCTTGGTTCTTTGGTAATGAGTTACTTTGGAAATAATTGCAAAATACTGTATTTTATCCAGTGACTGTTTCAGTGCATGTTAGTTTGAGAGCACCCAAGTTTTTGTATGCTTGTGTTTTCTTGGCTATATTAAAAGTTGACATCCCAAACACAGCTGTAATCTGCTAGAGAGGTCTATCTTTCTGTTATAGATAGCAATGCTTTAGATGATTTTATATATCATTTAAAATAAATCCATAATATACTTAGTAAGACACTATTCATCAGTGTTAGGGAAATACCAAAGGTAGTTTTCAAAATCTGAGTTTGTAATAAGTACTAAAGGGGACACATAAAACTTCCACTACAAGAGACCCTAAGTCTCTAGACTTGTTCCATCAGGTCCAAATAGTATCAACAGTAATATTAAATTATATTCTTCCATACATTAATGCAAATAATGCATATCTTTTACTGCATCTACACCACCACATGTCAGTTTTACTTATCAAACTCTACTTGATTTCCTATTGGAAAATGCAGTCATGATTTTGAAACGTTTAAGCCCTGACTACAGTGGCTCATTAGCTGCACATTATCCATTCAGGAAAAGCTCTGATGAACAACAATGATCCATTCAGTTCCACGGTTGCTCCTACATAATAATAAAAAGCACTGTGCTATAAAATATTAACAAACGTGGTCTTATGAAAGCAATAGGATTGTACTTAGTCAAATGCCCTTCTGCTAATGGCACCATTGCAATAATGCTGAAGTAAAAGCAATTTGAGAGAAACTTCCCAAGATGTTTTGCAATGTGGCAAAGAACAGGAAGTACAAGCCTCACATTTTGCCTTTGAAAAGTAGGCACAGCTGAAAGCAATGCTGTGTAACTTTGGATAGATAAAACCAGTTTTATCCTTCCAAATAGTTTTAGAGTTTTTCAATGCACATCCAGTAAACCCTCAATCTGGGATGCTTTGTAGTCCCTAGTAAAAGTAAAGGTAAAGGGACCCCTGACCATTAGGTCCAGTCGTGACCAACTCTGGGGTTGCGGCGCTCATCTTGCCGTTTACCTTCCCACCAGAGCGGTACCTATTTATTTATTTATTTACTTGCACTTGATGTGCTTTCGAACTGCTAGGTTGGCAGGAGCAGGGACCGAGCAACAGGAGCTCACCCCATCGCGGGGACTTGAACTGCTGACCTTCTGATCGGCAAGTCCTAGGCTCTGTGGTTTAACCCACAGCACCACCAGCATTCTGCACAGAGCAGCAATATCTCCTAACAGAACAAATATCAGCCAGGGGAGGAGTGTTATCTGAAAATGACATGAGGAAAGGGTCAAAGTCACACACACACCCAAATCTAAATTAGTCTTGCTTCCTTCTGGCAGCTATTTACTTAAATGTGAAGGGTCAGCAAATCCAGTCAAAAGATCCCCATCATCTTATCTAGGCTCTGATATGTGACACACAGCTGTAATGTACAAGTGGGGTTTGTTTGTTTTCTGGAAGCCTGTTGAGTATTTTGAGCCATAGCAAACATGATAGAATACGAACACAAATACAGATGACTGTTTGGCACCGATGGGACCTTTTTCCTAAGACTTCCAGCCCTGTACAGAAGCCAATCTCCATGTTGATCTTGGTGGAGGAGTGAAGTGACAAGTCTGCCCTTCCCATGTGCTGCCTTAACAATGAGAACTGAGCTTCCTGCCCCTCTAATTCATTAAGGAAAACCAGATACATAGCTGCCTGCTACATATTAAGCAGTGTCTAGGCAAGTTCTAAGAAACAATGCACTTTAATTTGCCAAGGATAGCACATGAATAAGTCCAACTGCTTTATTACCAGTTTTATTGCTAACCATAGCATCTCATTAGGGTCGGCATTCTTTGCCATGGTTGATTTTGCCTTTAAAAGCATCCAAAAGGTTAGTATAAGAAGAGCCTTGCTGGATCAAGCCATCTAGTCCAGCATCCTGCTCTCACAGTGGCCAACCAGATGCCCATGGAAAGCCCACAGGCAAGACATGGGCGCAAGAGCACTCTAGCCACAGGCATTCAGAGGCACACTGGCTCCATTACTGGTAGTCATACTCAGCCATTATGACACTGATAATCTCCTCCTCCATGAATTTTTCTAACCCCCTTTTAAAGCTAGCCAACTTAGTAACCATCACTTTGTCTTGTGGTAGTGAATTACATTTTGTCTCTCCTGGATCTTCAAGTATTCAACTTCAATGACAGAACTTAGGTTCTAGTATTATGAGAGGGGAAAACCTCTATCCCAGGGATAGAGAGACGGCCCTCCAGATATTGCTGGACTACAACTTCTACCATGCTTGATGATGGAAGTTGTAGTTAAGGAACATCTGAAGAGTCAAGGGTTCTCCACCCCTGCTTTCTCCACACCAAGCAGTTTTATGTCCCTTCTTATTCATATTTTTTCTAACCTATAAAGTCCCAAATGTTGCAACCTCTACTTGTAGAAAAGCAGTTCCAAACCCTTTGATCATTTTGGCTATTTCCAGCTCTACAATATTGGGTGGGGCGGGGGCAATAAAGTGACCAGAACTGTATGCAATATTCCAAGTATTGACAGCTTCATTTTCAATCCCTTTTCTCCCCAAGACAGAATTTGTCTTTTTTTACAGCTGCCACGTGTGGAGTCAAAATTTCACTGAGCTATCCATCACAACCACAAAATCTCATTCCTGGTCAGTCAATGCTAGTTCAAACACCATTCGCAAATATGAGAAGTTACAAAAAATTGCCTCCGTGTGCAGGCCACACGATCAGAAAGGTATTCTGATCACATCTTTTGAAAGCCTATTTGCAAGCAGAGAAAACCCGGTCAATGGTCACATTCACACCATACATTTAAAGTGTTATCATGCCACTTTAAACAGTCTTGACCTCTCCCAAATAATTTTGGGAGCTGTAGTTTGTTAAGGATGCTAAGAGTTGTTACAGGAGCCTATAATTCCCCTTACAGAGCTACAATTTTCATTTTTGTGTGTGAAGACAGATTTATTGATAAATCAGTCTAATAATCATAGCTTAGGGGGATATAGGGGTCTTCTCTGAAATTTCTTTCCTCAGTCAGCTTTTAAATGTATAGAAGGGTAGGGGAAAGTCCATAACCTTACATCTCTCGCAAACAAACCTTACTTCAACAGTCTGCCGTTGCCTAAAGAAAACATTTATAAAAAGGTAAAAACCCTACAGATGTCTTTTTAAGACTTGTTTTGCAGCCCTTAAGATGCATAAAAATAAATCTTCCTCTTCCAACTCTTTCTGCCTAGAGAGAGAGAGATGATTTTACCCCCTACCAGCTGGATCACAGGCAAGTAATACATGCTGCCTATAAAGTCCTGCAAGAACAACCACTTGAACGCCACCAGCAAAACAGCATTCCCAGATTAAAATGCAATAAAAGAGAAATATGTGATAATGAAACCTCAACAGCTCGCCACAAGATGCTTACCAAAACGTTATCCTTCTGAAGGATTCCAGCCTCTTGTCTTCTTTTTCTTTTTTACACCAGATGGTCAAGGGACTCAATGTCTCAGTTTATATAATGTTCAAACTTTGCTATCATGAGGCCTGTCTCAGATTCAATTTTCACCTAAGCTAGTTCTTTTCGATGTTATGAAAAACGCAATAACTAATATGTCTGTGGGAGTTTTGCTATCACCATAGGCTTTGCAGGGAGAAAACAAAAATGTGCCTGTTCTGAGGGTTTATTTGGGGACCACAGAAAACATTTGCTAGGAACATTTTTAACATATGTCATGTCTTTATTTTATGCCTTGGAAATATCAGCTCATCCTTTTATCCTTATTTCCACAAGCATTGTTTTCAAATTAACACTTCCATTGGACTTATCAAGTGAAAGTGTAAGTATTTAAAGATTATTGTTTACATTGTTCTGAGAAAAGCCTATCATTTTTATTAGGGGCTTTCCTCTTTAAACTAATGGTTTTCTATTCAAGAGTAAGGCATAACATATTTCAGGCATAGGCAAACTCAGCCCTCCAGATGTTTTGGGACTACAACTCCCATCATCCCTAGTGGTCAGTGATGATGGGAATATTTCTGTTTTTGAGGAGGGGTGTTTGTTTTGATTGGCCACTTCTCCTGTACGGTATTAGCCATTAAACAGCCTCAGCCCAGTATACCTGAAGGAGTGTCTCCACCCCTATCGTTCAGCCCGGACACTGAGGTCCAGCGCCGAGAGCCTTCTGGCGGTTCCCTTACTGTGAGAAGTGAGGTTACAGGGAACCAGGCAGAGCGCCTTCTTGGTGGTGGTGCCCGCCTACCCTGTGGAACGCCCTCCCAACAGATGTCAAGGAAATAAACAACTATCTGACTTTTAGAAGGCATCTGAAGGCAGCCCTGTTTAGGGAAGTTTTTAATGTTTAATGTTTTATTGTGCATTTAATATCCTATTGGAAGCCGCCCAGAGTGGCTGGGGAGGCCCAGCCAGATGGGTGGGGTATAAGTAATAAATCATCATTATCATCATCATCATCATACATTTTCAAATAGTCTCCTATGTGCTCAGAAGCCCCACACTTTAAGCTCTCTGCAGCGTGGCTTCCAGTCTAGAAGCAGTTCTTGGTGTGCCATGTGACTACATAACATCACAAAGTCCAGGGGTTGAGGAACCCCAAGGGTCACAC
This sequence comes from Podarcis liolepis, assembly GCF_965112155.1. Lineage (NCBI taxonomy): Eukaryota > Metazoa > Chordata > Lepidosauria > Squamata > Lacertidae > Podarcis > Podarcis liolepis. Next base: position 47,754,662 of record NC_139556.1, on the reverse strand, counting down.
TCATAGGTGCCAGCTGTTAGGGCTGAGGCACTTTTGCCCCCGCCCCCAGTGTTCAGAAGGTGTTCAGCTTCACCCCTGGCTCTTCGTGACGTTGCACGTGTGACAGCAGGATGTCGCATTGGGGCCCCTCAATTATCTTGAGAAGATAGCACCTCTCGATACACTCCCTTCAAGGAAACATGCCAGGGACCATACACCTGTGTTGGGCAGGGTCAGAGGCAAAAGTGGCCAGAGCAACCTGTATACCTTTGTACTGTAAGCTAGTTTCTACACATACTCACACATCCCTCTCCACCCTGGCATGACTAGAGTCATGACCAGGGTTCAAGGACACATTCCAGCCCAGCAAAAACATCAACGGAAATGTGCAGCAATGCCAGTGAGGACATGGTCTAGGGAGAAAGAGTAGCCTGAAAAAAATCCCAAAAGCCAGACAGAGAGGCCCGGAGGACCACATTTGGCCCATGGGCCTGAAGTTCCCCATCTCTGGCATAGTCACTTGGAGATCTAGGGACGCGCTATGAACATGTGTGGAACTTTTTGCTACAATGTGGGGTTTTTAAATGTTTTTTAATGTGTTAATGTTTTTTAATGTTTATTAAACATCATAGAAAATAATAAAATGGTCAACAAAATTAACAGCAAACACGCATGCCTTCCCCAGGTAATTAATGTACGTCTCTTCTGAATAATACCGGGACGCGGGTGGCACTGTGGGTTAAACCACAGAACCTAGGGCTTGCTGATCAGAAGGTCGGTGGTTCGAATCCCTGCAATGGGGTGAGCTCCCGTTGCTCAGTCCCTGCTCCTGCCAACCTAGCAGGTCAAAAGCACGTCAAAGTGCAAGTAGATAAATAGGTACCGCTCTGGCAGGAAGGTAAACGGCGTTTCCGTGTGCTGCTCTGGTTTGCCAGAAGCGGCTTAGTCGTGCTGGCCACATGACCTGGAAGCTGTACGCTGGCTCCCTTGGCCAATAAATTGAGATGAGCGCCGCAACTCCAGAGTCGCCCACGACTGGACCTAATGGTCAGGGGTCCCTTTACCTTTACCTTCTGAACAAAATGGTCAAATGGACCAATATTCACATTCTTTATGCTCTTGTCCCAACAGGTCAGCCCAAATTTACCATGTGTTAACAATAATAAAGGCCTCTCAGTCACCTCATACAGTAAAATAAGGTAAGTGCAGCCTCCTGTCCTTCAAAAAATTTATTTGATATCAAGACTTTAGCTGCTGCCCATGACGTAGTGGTTAGAATGTTGGGCTAGGACCTGGGAGAGCAGGGTTCAAATCATCATCACAATTTTTAGTTACTGTATTTATTCAAATCTCATGCTCACCTTTTGGGGTCAAATTACATTGCAAAAATTAAGGTGCGCATTAGATCCAATGGTGCATTAGACTCGAGTAAATACGGTATACTTCACCCATCTGGTGGTTGCCCCAGCCACTTTAGGTACCTCCCTACACACATAAAAATAATCATAAAACACCAAACATGAATAGTAACAATCAGATCCTATATTAAAAACTCACAATAACTTTAAAATAAACAACTTATATCAAATAAAGCAATATTCAATTATTCATTAGAATCCCATAGTAAACAATAAAATTAAACATCAGCAAATAATAATTTAACGGTTTACACTTACCAGTTACAATAAAGAATTACTAATCAATGAAATAACAGCAAACCACAATGCATGAAATATCACAAAACATACAAAACCATGTAAAAGGATCAAATGGAGAAACAGGATCAAATGGAGAATCCCCACTCAGCCATGAAGGTCACTGGGTGACCTTGGGCCAGTCATCACCTCTTAGCCTAACCTACCTCACAGGGTTGTTGTGAGGTTAAAATGGGGAGAAGGAGAACCACGTAACCACCTTAATGTCCTTGGAAGATAAATTAATAAGCAAATAAACAAATATTTCCTAATATTTGGAATGTTGTCTTCTTCGATACTGGCCAAAGTACCACTATTTGGATGCATTTTCACAGGGTATCCAGAGGACAAATAAATAATCATCTGGCTACCTTTCCCCCCTCTAAGAGAGCAGGATGTACTGGGAGCAGTGAATGTTAGTCATGTGTGATACTGAGGATCTCTCTGTTCTGACATAGAGAGACATCAGATGGTGGTTCTGATGCAGCTATACAAATCGGACAACAAAATTCAATATCAGATATAAAACACGCCAGTGACATATCTAATTTCACGTAAACTGGAGCAGTAAACAAGGGTCATTGGGCAGTTTTCTAGATGCAGTGCTTCGTTTCTGTAAACTACTTTATTTACTTGTGTTTAGTCTACACGATGTTCCAATTTAATGAAGGATCTGGCATAAATCATAGTTAAAGACATGCCAAAGATATCAAAGATTTATTTTTATTTTTTATTGGCTGGCAGGTAGACCATGAATCCCATGCTAACTCAAGTGAACTGACAATTTCAAGAACTTTTGCTACTGCTGCAGTAAATAGTACATTTGAACCAGATTGTTGTTCTGCCTGTTTATGTGCCGTGAATAAACAGGGCCTTCCTCTGAATGCCTTCCATTACCAGTTTCTGCTTAATACCAAACTTTCAGTGACCATATTATAATCCTTGCAGACCTCATAATTACTACATAGCACAGTAGCAGTAAACAATCTCATTGTGTTTACTTCATCACTCTTACAAAAGACTCTTAAACTACATCTGCCAAAATCATTGTCACAAATAGAAGTTTTCTTTCCATACCTCAAATCCACCTTTCCCTCCACCCATAACATAGACAACCCCTTTCCACTGTTGCCCTACGTTGGTCTTTTTTCTCCTTTCACTCTCACTTTCTCCATCTTTTTCTTTCATTGCCATCGTTCAGCTTTCTAACATCTCCTCCCCATATTTCTGAAATGATATCTAAATCAAATAAAGGAGAAAATGGTGGCTCTAGCACTAGTTTTGATCCACCAGTTGAAGGCCAAGGTGTGTATATTAGAGAAAAGCCATTGGTTCACCATTCCAATTCACTGGTGGATATATAGATAGAGAATATTGTACAACCCAGAACTATATTCTGGGATCCATAACAGCTTGCTGTAAACTGGTGATGGTAATAATCCTGCATTACATTTGCCTCAAAGCAGCTGTAGACACTATAAGGGAAAATGTAACATATAGAATCACTATAAGGCTCATATAAATCAATTTAAGGTCCAACAGGCATAATTCTTTATAAATATGTCAACTGATAAATCCTGTTGCTTACCAAAGCCGAATAACTTTTGCACATGTATATTCCGTTTCCATATATGTTTTAAATTGAATCCATCATGGCTAACTTGTATATGAACTGGGTTAAGCCAGTTTTCAATACAGTAGGGCAAAAACATTAATATAGAATTCCAGTTTCAGAAATGTGCATTAGTCCTATAAGTATGTTATGAATTTTAGCCTTTGAAGTAGCCTTGGCACCCAACTGTCAGTAATCCATCAGCGAGCCATAAAAATGCCATAGGTCTGCAGATCTGTTGTAAAATGAGATAGGAACATCTGTCTGTTCTCACTTTATTATTCCTACACTGTGAAATATGACACAATATATGAACAGTTTTGAATTTTATAGATACGAAAAAGACAAAGTAAGCAATCAAACTGATCAAGATGTTGTTAGGAATTGTAAAAAGAAAGGAAAAAGAATTGGTAGACGATGTACAAAGTCAACACATGCTTTTACAGTGAGAGATGGCCAGTTTGATTTCAAATCACAGAAACAGGCAGGCATGTTTCTGTTACGGAAAAAGCCCTTCCGTAAATAAGGGTTTAATTGGAGCCACAGTGAGAGCCTAGATGGGATGCAACATTAAAGCCAGCAGCTTTAATTCTAGACGAAGGGTGGAAATGGGAGGTGAAACTGAATGGAATAAACTAATGGAAAGAAATGATGCAAAGAATAAAAAGACTAACATTCAAGTAGGCCCTGAGGTCATGGGATTCATTAGGCATCACAGACCCTAGGGAGAAAGTGAAGAATATGGATGTACAATGAGATGAAGAAAGTAATCATAGATACAGGAAAGAGAGATAAAATATAAAAGCAGGATGAGCTCACAGAATTCTGTTAGAATACTCTGGCAAATTACAGGAGAAGCAACGGCAAAGGACGAGGTGAAATTTTTAGCAGAAGATGAGCAGTAAAAAAACTGTTCTGAGTGCAAAAAAAAGAGGAAAGGTCAAGAGATAAAGTACAATCAGAGCTGATATAAGAGCAATAATTTATTGACAATAGCTTCAGACTTGGCTAATGGGGAAAAGGAAGAAAGGAAGGAATGGATTGTCCTTCTCAGCATGCAGGAAAGATGCCAATATCAAATGCACATTCTTTTTAAAGGACAAAGAAAAAATATATATGGCAGAAAATAATTATTACTCCAATAGCACATGAAGAAATTAAACAATTGCAGGAACGCCAATGTCCAGATTTAGACCACTCCAGACTGTGAAAGGAAGGTTGTAACACAAGGCTCCACAGACTATAAAATTATCATATTGTTTATTCATGAAAACATAGTGAAGAAAACCTAGTGCTCATCTTTCAGATTTCAGTGAGTTACTCTGAAATAATGGAGTTGTGGATTACAGCTAGTCTACTATCCTTTCCCCGCCCCCTCAGTTTAAGGAACAGAGCTGGTGATATTTGATCACCTGTAAAGAACATCAAGACTGAAGATTCCACTGTCGGAAAATGTGAATCATTAAATGTGAAACTAAAACAACAAATTAGCTTTGTTGGGCGGGGGTGTCACAGAAATTCTGGGTCTTTGAGAATGTTCTAGCACTCTGATATATTGTCACAACACCTCCATTTTGTCCCTACACCTTCATATTGTCTTTCTTTAGCTGCCAAGCTGGCAATGGCTAGTAGCAAACAGCAATGGTGCTTGGCTATCCAACTCACTATCCACATTCCATTGAAATGAAGATCAGAGATAGTCCAAGCTCACACGGTTCCCAGATGTCCCAATCACACCTTCACCACAGGGCAATCAGGACAAGACCTAGACACTCATAAATGGACAGTAACGAGAGCCCTGTGTGCCTTTGCAACCTTCCCATCTACTTCCTGCTCAACCAAGAAGCCCCCTGCAACCCTTTCTCAGCACCATCTCTGGTGCCTCCAGCCCTTTTGATTCTCATGGAACTTATTATTACTATTATTATTAGCATCCTAGCCTTTTGTTTTCTTCAAAGTATAGTTGTCTTTGGAATCTGGTGTTTGGTGTGCTCTCAGATGTGGTAAAGCAGGCAGACACTCTGCCTGGCCAACTCTTCGAACTCCCATCTTTGAGAAACGTCACGATATATTCTTGGCCAGTTGGAGCCCTTCTGTTGCTTGGGGTATACCTGATCTCCTGATCAGCATCCTGAATGAATGGCTGCATTCTAACCTGTCACACATGTGGAGATCCTATTTCTAAGAACAAATAATGTACTTTAGGACTAACAGCAGAGCTGCTCTCTGAAGCGTATTCTGGTTGCAAAGCGAATTTTATTTAAAAAAATGTTTTTTCTTTTCAATAGATCACAGATGAACCATCATCATTTTAACTATTTGTAGGCTGCTGGGGGGGGGGGGGCAAATGACCATGTAAATTATTTGCAGTCAAAACTAAGAGAAAGCACAGTAGTATAAAATTATAAAACTTCATCATATTAGATGATAACAGTTTGAGCTATGAAGTGGTAAATTATGAACCTTTCCCTATTTAAAAGGTAAATATTTGGGAGAAAGGTCAGTGTCTCCAGCAAAAAATGATTCTTTTTCAATCAGCCATGCATTTATAGATTCCCTAAATACTCTTTTGCTTAGCATGGGAAACATTTTGATGTTCCTAGGAAGACAAACAAATAGCAAGAAGGAATTGCCAAGATGATCTTCAAAGAAAGAAACTATTTACATGAGCTATTTTAAAGTAACAAACAAATGTTGCCTATCATTTGTGCAGAGATATTATCTTACTTCCGCAGTTTGCACTCAAGCATATTTTTAAAAAGTCTGCTTTCACTCTAAGCCAATAATATACCAAATCAACAATGCACATTTCACTCTTCTCTGAACTACTATCATCTACCGGCATCAAGTGCATATATTTTCCATGCTTCTTACAATCACTAAATCAAAGATACTGGGCTGATTAAAATGGTTTTCTAAGTATCCCCCCCCCCCCCAAATCTGGATCTTACTTGCTTACCCCAATCATAAAAAATGTTATCACCTAACAGCACCAGGTACATATATTTTCCATAGTTATTATTTATCACTAAATCAAAGATACTTGGCTGATTAAAATACTTTTCTAAGTTTTATTGCAAACTGAAACATATTTACCAACTCTAGTCTTAAACAAGAATCTTTGTTCTGCATTTTGTAGATACATAAACATTTCTGCAATATTATGCTGCCATCACCTATATAATTGTGAAGTGGCCTCAGTCATCAGGAAAAACCATTTTGGACCACTTGGCAAGCTCCATCACAGTCATCTGCTAAGCCATTATACCAGGACCAAAACCAGGAGAAACTCATATCCAATATTCGACTCCACAACTTCCCCTTCCACCCCTCTCCACAGAGCACAAAATGCCCAGGCATAAATAACCAAGGAAGGAATAGTGAGAGTGTCCTTTTCTTAATATAGAATGCTGTAGTCAGGCATGCAAAGTGGATTCCATATTTATTGCTGAAATAGATCCCCATCATTTTAAAGATGACAAAAACAAACAAACATAGATGTAGATGACAGGTTACTAACCCCCACTTTGCGGGGCTGCAGCTTATATGGGAAAGAAAGAAGTTCAGAAGATCTACTGTGTTGCCCTAATACAGTACCCTATACACACACCCCAACTTGAGTCACACATTGTGGTTTTGGGACTCCTGTGGCCCACTCCTGTGTCATTGACTACAATGTCCATCATCCCTGACCATTGACCATGTTTTCTGGGGCTGATGGGTGCTGGAGTCCAACAACAACTGGAAGCCCATGTGTATTAAAGTGCTCCTGTGCCATATATTTTTTGTCCTTTGGATTAGTTAAAAGGCAATATGAGAAAAGAACAAGAGCGATGCTCCTTGGAAAGTAGAACTGATTGAAACTGGCTCCCCAATTTCACTACCTGATTTGCAGATAGCAAGATGGAGGAATCTCTACAGAAATATAGCTGCAGAATTTTCAAACAGTGTGTCATTTCTGAGTTCAGCTGAACTAATAATGAATGAAACTATATTGAATGAAACTATGTTGTTAGCTCTTACTGGAGGGTGAAGGATAAAATGGGCAGGAGTGTCTTACCCATAGAGGCTAGTGGTGCGGGGTGCCAGGGCCCCAAGTTCTGGAGGGCACCAGGGAAGAGGTGGAGGCTGGACGCAGCACCTCCTGGCATCAGCTCGTCACCCTCACCGGCCTCCGCCATGCCGCGCCGAAGCAGCACTGCGCCCGGAGCCTCTGTCTGCCGTGGCCACCGCGGCATGAAGTGGCCAGCTGAGCTGGAAGGCACCACATCCAGCCTCTGCCTCTTCCTCGCCGGAGAAACCGTCCTCCAGCCGCTGCCTGCCTCCTCCAGCCCTGCCGGCAGCACCGTCCTCCCTAAAAAAAACTGGGAAATGTGGGGGGGTGCCGGAGAGAGCTTTGCACCATGGCACCGGATATGCTTAAGATGGCCCTGAAAATGGGCTAAGAGAGGAGGAAAAAGTAGAGACCGATGCCCATGGCTTCCTTTGGCAATATTAAAATAATTTAAAATAATAAAGCTGGATCTACCACTGTGTCCTCTTAACAAGCTGTCAAATTGCTGGAGGAGATGTTGCTAAATAAGCTCCGGGGGGGGGTGAAATTCTCCAACTGTTCAGGGGAGCCCAAAAAAGAAAATTATCACAAAGGTTATCATAAAATTATTTTCTAAGGAATTTCACCCCAGGTCTAGTACTAATGAGAATGTAACTCAGGTGGCAAGCCTAGATAGATGTGAAGCTAGGAGGTGAACTGAGCTCTCACAGAGATAGCTGCTGTGGTACAAGCAGCTTTTGAATTTTGGAAGCAAGAATAGCAGGTTAAACAAATAAAGAAAAAAGCACCCAGCCTGCCTGAGGTCTCAGCTTTATTTATAAAATGTCAACCGAAGGACCGCAAACTGGTGGGATTTCAAGCTACTCTCTCTTCATGCCACTTCATAGTCAGGAAATTCTAGACAAACAGTATCAAACCAGACAAAACAAGCCAGAAGAAGGACAGGGAAGCTTTGCTGTCTCCAGGGCATCCTGTCCTGGCTTCTGGGCAGTGAACCTGCTCTCACCTTTACAAATGAAGCATTTCATAGATATTTAAAAAAACAAAGAACAAGACTCTTTTCCCCTTGGTGCTGCACGAAGCTCAAAACACTTAAGCTTGAATTGGAGCACATGTTCCAGAAAGTGATAGCCAGCCTTCATTTTTAAAATCCAAACAAGCACTTTTCCCTTTCAAGTTCTCAGCCTCCAGTATGTTTACTCTTACCTCTCCTCCCCACTTACACGCAAACACACACATCTCGGCCTGGGATAACTGTTCTCTGCTTGCTTCCACATGCTGTCACTGTTCTCTTTCTGCAAGGGTGTCTCTTTGCCCATAAAATAGCCAAGGCTTGCAGATAGGGATCTGGAAAGTCGGGACACCCAGTTGCATAGCATCCTAACTGAATGAAGTCCCTGTTGAGAATTAACTGCTTATCCATAGGGGTTCCTTTTCAGACATATACACTCAACATGTAACTGTCATGGATGGCGCTACCCTGAGCATGGGATATCATGGGCCCAGTCAGTGGAAAGTAGACATGCGTTGGAAGAACCCTGCTGGATCAAACCAATGGTACCATCTAGTCCAGCATCCCGTTTCCTACTCTGGAAAACCATGTGCACTTCAAACAGGAAGGCAGCAGTCCTCCCTCATGGTTCTTCTAAAGCAGGGGTCAGCAAAAATTTCAGCACTGTCGCACAGACCTTGTGGGGGGCCAGACTGCCCCACAAATAACCCAGAGATGCATTTTAAATAAAAGGGCACATTCTACTCATGTAAAAACCCGCTGATTCCTGGACCATCCACAGACCAGATTTAGAAGGCAACTGGGCCAGATCCAGCCCCCAGGCCTTAGTTTGCCTACCCATGTTCTTAAGCAGCTGGACCTGGTGGCTGAATAGAGCCATCGTGACTAGCCACCATTTCCACAGACTTTTCCTCCATGGATTAGCCTATCCCCCTGTTGAAGTCATCCAAGTGGGCAGCTGTCATTGCTTTATGTGCTTGTGATTTCCATCATTTAACTACACACTGCATGAAGGACTTCCTTTTGCCTGTCCTGAATCTCCCATCATTCAGCATCATTGGATGATCCCAGTTCTAGTATTATGCAGGAGAGGAGTTTATGCCTCACCATGCATAATTGTGTAGTAAAAATCTTATCATGCACACAGACAGACAATCACCCTTTTCTGAAGCTAAAACATAGCCTGTCACAGTCTTTCCTTGTACGACAGGTGCTCCTTCTCAACTTTACAATAACCTTCCTGAGACACGGTGACCAGAAATATACACAGGATTCCAAATGTGGCCGCATAACAGACTGTCATATTTTCCAATACTTTCAAAATAATCTCTGAATTTACCCTTCAGGAAAACTTTGGAATTTCATCCTTCAGCTTTGCAGAGCCTTCCTTATAAACAACAACAGCCTGTTTCCCCAGAATGGCTGCTGAAGAGTCTCTGTTGCCTCTTATGATTGAATTGATAGTGCATCTTGAATGTACATCTTCATAAATTAACAGACTTCCACATATTAGACATGGATTCTAATTGGAAGAAATGTGATTACAGATAGAAAATAAGAGTAAAACAAACAATGGAAGGGGTAATGGCATCCATGTGGAGAGCTATGGAAAGAGTACTAAACTAGCCAGCATTTCATTGGACCACTTCTTATCTGCACTACACACTGTGTTATGATTCAGCATAATGGCAGCAAGCAATGACATTGCAACTCAAAAGTGTACACAATCCTGAAAAATAAGTCTCACGCTCTGTTGCTACTACCCTGCCACCTGTTGAGGTTGAAATCCTATGCACACTTACGAGAGAGTACAGTCCATTGAATATAGTGGGACTTACATCCAAGGAAACATTGCATTGCACATCTCAAACAGGCATCAGTCACAGAGTACAGGATGCATTACAGTTTGATGAGCTGCCTTTAGAGCAGCTGTGAAGGACCAGCAAGGTGAAAACTTCCTAAAGATGGAAGGGAACAAAGAAAGCCCAGGAAATGCAGGTCATGATAGCCTAATTGGCCTTTTCCTACTAGAGTGTTTTGACTGTTTTTATTTTAGAATTATTGTGCTATTAATTAATCAACCTGATCATCACCCACTCTGAGCTGTCCAAGGATAAGACCTGCTAACTACTAGGGCTATAAACCATATGTCCTATTTCTTTTCCCAGCAGTCTTACAATGTGTGCCATACTTAACATCACATGTGGCAGCACTTATGTAAAATTGCATGTTTAAAAAATAGCTCAGAAAGCTACAACAACAATGCTAACCTAAAATGCACTGAGATGAGCTTGACCCTTTTTGCTTCAGGAAATCGCTGGCACAGTCCCAAAGCTTTGTAAGCAAAAGCCTGAGGTTTTACTGGTGTTTTCACACCCTTCCAGCACTGGACACAATCCAGCCCAAATCAAGCACTTTGTGTCCGCTGAGTTCACTGGGAAAGAGTCAAACACACATTTAACTCTTCCATTAACATCAGTACTGTTATGTACTGAAGTTCTCACCCTGGGCCAGCAGGGGGATACTGTAGATAGTTATGCAAATGAAGGGTCGAAAGTGACATTCAGTGATTGGATAGTTTTAGAAAGTTGCAACAGTTACAATTGTTCTGGAGCTCTATATAAGCAGGCTGACTGAGCTCCTCAGCTCAGTTCTGCTCCAACTTACAAACAAAGAGCTGCTTTGGAAGAATCACTGTGTCGTCTGATATGTTCGCCCCCAACCTAACAAGCACCAAAAAGAATATGCCTAACTTGGGCTGGATTTTGGGCTTTGATTCTTTCAAGGCATCAGAGACCTTAAGGATTCTTGTGCTGTAAGGCAAGTCCATGGCTTGTTTGTATAAAATGTATGTGATAAAGATGAAGGGAAAACATGCTCATCTTAGCAACCACCAACATTATATCAAAATGAAAGCTAAATGCAAGCTAATTTCCCCTATGGGCTCAGCACCTGTTTTATGAGGCTTTGATCCTACATTTGTAATATTACTAATTTCCCTTTCTGATACTTTGACAACATGTTTGCTTAATCTGTGGATGCTATTCATTCTCAAATATAGGTAAATGATGACCTCATTACATATGTCCCATGATTTACGAAACAATTCTTTTAGCTGTTTATCTTTGCTAAAGCAGCAGCTGCGCAATCAGGGTTCTCAAGCCACAAGTAGTCCTTGTCAAGAAATCCCTTAGAAATCTCCTTGGTCCTTTACCTGGTTTCTTGGCTCTTATGCTGCCCAGTGCAGATTTAGCTCAGAATGAACATCTGGGCTTAGAAACACCCTGCAAAGCCAGAGAAGGGCTTGCAGGAGTCCAGATTTGCAGGAATTCCAAAGGAAGATGCCCAAACCTCCAGAGTGATCAGATCTAATGATTTATCAAAGAAGGGTATAAACTTACAGCAAAGGGCTGAAGGATTCCTCCTCTACCCGGCTCACAGCATTCCATGGGGCAGACTCCACAGCAAGGAGATGGCTTGTCCACACCCAAGTAAAGAAGCACACAATCTCTACAGCACCAGGCAGGCTATGTCACATGGGAACACAGGTGACTGATATTAACCATTACCTCCCCCTCTAGCTATGCCTATGAGCTTAGTGCTACACTTATGAGCTCAGTGCTACAGCTGCTACCAATTAGGTAGGGGTCACATACCTAATTTTAGTTTTGTCTCCTTCTGAATACTTGGGGTAGGCATAGGCAAATTCAGCCCTCCAAATGTTTAGGGACTACAACTCCCATCACCCCTAGCTAACAGGACCAGTGGTCAGGGATGATGGGAATTGTGGTCTCAAAAACATCTGGAGGGCCAAGTTTGCCTTTGACTGACTTGGGGTAATACCACATGTGCAACTCAGCAATGCAGACTCTTGTACCAGCCCTGAAGAGCTGCTTCCAATCCATGTAGACAATACTGAGCTAGGTGGACTAGTAGTCTTCATACAGCTTATCAACTTCTTATGTTCTGTGGAACAAGTCTCTAGTTTCAAAAAGCACATTTGCAGCACCATTTCAAGCAGTCTCCAGTGGCCATATCATCAAAAGCCTTCTTAAGATTGACTGCAAGCATCTTCTACAGATGCAACCCATGTTTTGTTTATGCCCCTGGCTCCCTTCCGAACACATAGAAAATGTCATAGAAAAGGCGCGACGTAATGCAGTATTCAGCTTGGTGTGCCAGGAGCTTGCTACAGTGTCCTGGCCCTCCCCAGCCAAGAATGGGACACTTCTGATAGTTAACTCTTTATTGACACAAAAAACACTTGAAGCAGCTTCCATGCTGCTCTGGATACACACACACACTTCTAGCCTCTAAGAATCTGTCCACAAATCTAGGCCCTGGGGAGCAGTTGCAGCAACAAAGAGTCACCCCATCCCATCCTTGCAAGTTTATATACCCACTCCTGATGGGTTACTTGCCCATAACCTGAGACTTTTCCTGCACAGAATTCACCATTGCTCTTCCTGCTTCAAGCCCCTCCTTATTCTAGGAGACAGTGGGGTGGGGGAAGGTGGGGAGACTACTGGCCCATATGTTGACTGAACAGCCTCTTCTCCTTCTGCCACATCTGGTGTGCTTTTCTCCATCTCAGACTGCCCTGAGTATCCCTTCTTCCCTGGCTCCTGTCTTGCAGGAAACATCAAACCCCATAAATCACTGGTCCCCTCTCCCGGGTCTCTCTTCTGGTCCCCTGCCTCCGGCCCACACTCTTCAGAGTCCTGTGAATCCCTGGCATACGGTGACTCATCCAGGAGACTTTTTAATTTATTTTTTACACTCGGTATCAAATTAACTTTTACATAAAACAGGATTGCTCTTTTTGATTAAGCAGGACCCCATATGATCAATGAGAGGTCAGGGAGTCTCTAGTTAAAAATGCTGATTAGCTTTAATTTTAAACTTGGATTGAACCAATGTTGAACCAGAAAATAACAACAACAAATTAATTAGGTTGCAGATGGAACAAACTGTGTCTTGTTTTTTTGGCTTCTTTTTCTCTGTTAATGGAAAGTGATAATCACCGTGCTTGATAATGTTAAAGAGATTTGAATGAATGCGCTGTTACTTTCATGGGTTTATTCCAGTTGCAACTTGTATGGTGGTAAATGAGAAGGCTCTCTTAATGAAATAATTAGAGTACAGTTTCTAAAATGGCAGAGCAATTGAGATCAGAATTAAAATAATCCTGTCAATTATGAACATTCTGTAATTTTGATAACTTAAAGGCATGTGATTTTAAAAAAAACCACAAACAAACTTTGGTATTCATCACAAAAAAAAGTTTATCTTCCTTAAGATGTCTCAGTTTAAGCAAGAATGAGAAAGACACAGATAGAGGAAGCTAGGTTTTGGGCTCTATGAGCATCTTAGGGTGCTGGATGTATCCCTATAGATTTGCATACTCTCCAACATTTCTACAATGAAAATAGGGACATCCCATTCTATAATGATAATTTTACTATTTATACCCCACACATCTTACGGGGTTGACCCAGCCACTCTGAACAGCTTCCAACATATATAAGAACGTAATAAAACATTAAACATTTTTAAAAAACCTTCCTGATACAGGATTGCCTTCAGATGGCTCGTGGGTTGGATAGCTCCATACCCTCCAACATTTCTCCCATGAAAATAGGGACATTGAAAGGAAAGGGACATTCCATTATCAAATCAGAAACCAGGATGGCTTCTCTAAATCAGGGACATCCCTGGAAAATAGGGGCATTTGGAGGGTGTGGATCTGATGAGGGAGCAGTGGCTGTGTCTCCACCTACATTCTTCCTGTATACCATAAATATGGTAATTATTGAAAACACCATGCAAAGTGGTGATTTGCTGCCCAAGGGAATCAAATGTGCAGAAGCACTGTGCCCCTTGACATTTTTACTGCTCAAAGAAATAGATTGTTATGAGCTTAAGGTTTCTTGATTACCAAAGAATGGACAGCTAATATGTAGCAATGTATTTTAATAAAAGAACTCTACTGTTCATTGATTGCTAGGAAAATCTCTTCACTGATGCAGTTAGAGAGGGGCACATCCTTCAGCAATCTTACTTTTTAAATAATCCAGTTTTGCAGTTTGAATAGAGAGAGAAACGAAGCGTTAAGATGCTTAGCAGAGGTTAACAAGAGTCTAGGGCAGGGTCTCCCAAACTTGAGCCTCCAGCTGATGTTTGACTAAAACTCCCATAATCCCTAGTTAGCAGGAGCAGTGCTTAGGGATGATGGGAATTGTAGTCCAAAAGCTACTGGAGACCCAAGTTTGGGAAACCCTGGTCTAGAGCACTGGCTAAAACAGTGGCTCTCTGAAAATGTAATTCAGGATCAGCTATTTTGCTGCCTATTTTCAAGAGCCTATTTACTTCTATTGCTTGTATATGTGTAATTACAATAAACGTTACAAAGATACCACAAACCTCCAGTATTTTCCCAAACAGAAACTGAACTCTGCAGCGTAGCCCCTGGATGTCTCACCACTGGGGAAAGCGGGTGGCAGCATGTTAGCACTGGTGCGAGATACACTGATTCTTTGAAGAGAACTGCAAGCTGCCGAATGATCAAAGATTAAGCAAATACTAGCACTTCTGAAAATAAGACTGTCAAGATAGCAGTTTCCAAGACAAACCAAAGCAATTCTGGAGATACTAAATACCTCCCATACACAGAACAGGAACAAGCCTGAAGTCCCACTGTGAAGAGGTGAGAACCTCATTTGATCAACAGTTACAAAGGGTCAAAGCTGACTCATAGGCCCAGCTGCAAAGCACCCAGTTGGGGGTGGTTGAAGAGGTGGGTGAGCAGCTGGCAAGCTTTTGAGTGTGGATTATTGAGGTCAATTGCTAAGAATAAACAAACTGTCTCTGCTCTGGAGCTGGTCAGCATAAATAAGGATGAAAAGCAGGAGGAACAGCCTCAGGAACTGGAAAACTGCTGGGGAAAGACTGTGCCAAAGGAAAAGCAGAAAGGACACAGGTTAGAAGCCTGGAGGCACAGTCAAAGAGAAACTTAGTTTAGAAGCTCCGCCTTGTGTTCCCATGAAAGCAGATGGAATACAACCGGTACTTTCCTTTAACAGAATGGAAGGCAACATCTCAAGATGATGGTCAACCAGATTCTACCTCAAAACCCAGAGACAGACCCTATGAAAATGTCCCTATTTTCATGGGAGAAATGTTGGAGGGTATGGAGTTATCCAACCCCTGAGCCATCTGAAGGCAATCCGGTATATGAAAGTTGGTTTTTTTTAATGTTTAATGTTTTTATATTTTTCTATATGTTGGAAGCTGCCCATAGTGCTGGTGCAACCCAAAAAGATGAGTGGGATAAAAATAGTAAAATTATCGTGATGGAATTGGACATCCAGTGCTTTTTTCTGGGGGTACGCAGGGGTACCCCTAAACAATTTGTGAAGCTAAGTTTGGCCCCATTGAGGGGCAGTATTTCAATATGAGTAGGGAAATGAGAGTACCCCTCAATAATTTTTTAGGAAAAAAAGCACTGGGGACACCCCTATTTTCATTGGAGGAATTTTAGAGCAGCGGCGGAGGAAGCCACTCGGGCGCCTGGGGCGGCGCGCCCAGGGGCGGGGCAAGCCGCCCATAGGGATGGGGTGCACCACAGGGCCTCCAGAGTCTGCCTGCCTCCTCCCACTCAGCAGCCCTGGGGAGGAGGCAGCAGGCAGACTGTTTGGGCAACACGGAGCCTGTGCACGCCCAAGCCACTGTGTCTCTTCCTGGAGAGACGTGTGGCTCAGACACGCTGCAGGCCCCATGGTGAGTGCCACCCAGCATTTTGTCACCCCCCTCAGTGGTGACACCCCCCCTTCCTCCACCCCTGTGTTGGAGGGCATGCAGAGACTGCTGATAGATAGATAGGGATTAACAAAAGGAACCTGAATCCAGATCAAATGTCGCTGTTGAGGGTCCAAGAAGTCTTTGAAAGATGTGGTTGCTTGTTCTAAACTGTGTGGCACAACCCAGTGAAAAGAACACCTTCATACGAGGTATCACTTCTGTTACAATGGAATTCACTTTTAATGACCTGCCATTAATGACCTGTCATTTGGTCTATTCTAACTTTCTGATATTTTTCTTCTGCCTTATTTCGAACCACTCTGCTCAACAGTATAAATTAGACAGCCATGTTTCCACCTTAATGTGTAATTCTGTCCTATGTACAGCTACTTTAAGGGCATAGGCCTTGGTTGCAAAAGCAGGCTTGTGCCTCAGTACCTCTTTTTATAGGAAATGATGCAGAGCCAGAAATGCACAGATAATGTTTATAAGCCAATTTTACACAGATATTATTGAATTAACTGTTCCATGAAGCAGCATTCTATGACAAACCGTTCTGCATGCTGGATTTCTCAGGTACATTTCCTTCAGTGTGGGCTAAAATAATGATGTCTCTCAGACATTGTTACTTGAATGCTAACAGCTCTCCTCCCCCCCCCCCCGGCCCCCGCCGCCTTGAAATCATTTTTACATTCTTCTCAAGGAAAATGTGAGATGCTCCACTGAAATAAAGGCATTTGCCCATTCAGAACCACTCAGTGACATTACCACTCATACGTGCATTCCAAGGGTCTCTTCTTCAGGGCTTTAATGAGGCATTGCCGAATATGCTGTATGTTTACAAAAGGCCTAACAGATAATGACTTTAAAAAATGCAGAAGTGCAGCTGCCAGCGCAAACGGCCATAACACCAATTATCTCAGCAGCGCTTAGTCATTATGTTGATTCAAAGGCAAAACTGATCCAGTGGGTGGTTTTCTTCTCTTGTGTGGGGGACTGGGGGAAATGGGTGAGTTCCTCTCTCCTTATTCCCCAGATTCTTTGTATTTCCTATTAGATCTTTCCCCAGCTGGATACACTGTTAATTCCCGGGCAAGTTCTCAGAGGAGGTTTTAGACAGATAAAAACAGACAATATGGATATAAAAACAAATATGGTCTCCCACCAATACTTAGCGGGGTAATGATCACATGCATTATGCTAGGAGCATGCTAACTTCCAGTAACACAAACCATATGGGTATCACTCTCTGCCTGAAGTTCTTTCTGCTAAGCAGCTTTCATGCAGTTCAGTGGGGGGGGGGGACATTCTGTTCAAACTTCCTAGGAGTCACTTCAAACAAAAGATTTATCATGTGCCTTGGCACCCATATCGCCATAGGCATGAAAATATTAGCAGTCAAATGGAATTTGTGCAGCCCCTAATGACCATAGATATGCAAGTGTTTCCCAGAACTGTGCTTTCTTGAGCACCAAGTAGGAAATCTATGCTTTCAAACACCTGTCAATAGCCACGATCCAAAAAAACCCCTCCAAAAAGTATGATAAAGTGTATGACAGATTATTATGAAAACCTATTTTGGGGTATCTCTGATAAATTATTATATAGGGACAGGCTAATCCAGTTTTTGCTTTTTTTCTAAAAACAAAAACCTGAAAATTGAAATATGTATTTTGGGAATTATTTTCTAAAAACATACACATTTTTTAACCTATTTTCTCTCCACTTATGCGTTTCTAAATATATTTTATCCTAAAGTATGAATATTGTAACACATTTTTGGTCTTTTTTTGAGCCAAAAACCGCATCACAAAATTCAAAATAGTGCAAAATCTAAAAGGAAATGATGCTCCATTCCACAAACTATAGCATAATCCTAAAGACGTCTGCTCATAAGTAAGCCCTATGTAAGAAGTGTTAGGACTGCAGTGTGGCTCAGGTCAGTTCATACTAGAATCTGCAAAAATGGAATCCCTCAGGTATGCTCATTACGATACAACTAGAAGTATTCTGAAATGAGTTATAGAACTAATTTATTGTGCAGTTGTACTTTTGTATTTTTCAATGCATAAAAAGATATTTCATCACAAATATATTTTTGTATAGAACAGATTGATTTTGTAATTCAGTTCCAGGACGACTTCTAGCTGTACAGCAATTTATCAGAGAGATATCCTAAATTAGTGCCTGTAGTATTTTAATTTATCAAAGAAATGTGTAAACACATACACCATCTATCACTTGTCCGTTTTTCGTCAACAAAGTAAAAATGAAAAAAACATAATTCCTTCGGTCTGGAATTCCATGTCAGAACTGTCTCACATATCTCAGAAGTAAATAGGAAGCCTCTTACACCAGGAATAGATCAGCTGATTCATCTGCCGATGGCCACAGCATCTATTGCTACCTGTCAAACATATGTCACAGCTGGAAGACATTAGATAGATGAAAAGCACAGATATGTTTAGAGTCCTATGACGGAGAGACATTCATACTGAAAGGAAATGGAATAGTGACATGAGTTTAAACTCTCCCCGGGATAGCAAGTAACACTTCCAAAGGAAAAAGAAAGAAAACCAGTGGTGTACATTTACCAGAGATATATGTTTGCATTGCAAGTTAAATAGCAGCACTTAAAAAAATAAATCTGGCCTAGAGGGTCGTTTCAATGAGAAAAATGCTCTCGCAAGTAGACATTCTGTGTTTTCTAAGGCATGAAATCGGTGCAGTGTTAAGAAAAACTGTGTGCTTGAACTGTGAAAACACTGAGCACTGCTTCAGCAGAGGTTATGGATGTATTTAATTCCAAAGTCCCTGGGTGGCAGAGCTGCAATAATGAATGCTGCGGCTGGACAAGTAATATCAATAATTAATGGTCAGTTTGCTAATTCTCATGAAAATGGGCAAAGCACATTTTTATTCATGGTGCAGATGTTCTCACCCTCGAAAACCTGCAGGATTTCAAAAGGATGCTTTCAATGAATAGGGACACAGGAACCTGCCTTGTATCAAGGCAGACTATTGGTCCACCTAGCTCCGTGCTCCCTACACCAGGGATGTGGGACCTGCAGTCCTCCAGATATTGTTGGACTACAGCTCCTATCATCCCTGAGCATTGGCCATCCTGCAGTCCGACAAGATCTAGAGGGCCACATGTTCTCCACCTCTTATCTCTACTGACTGTCAGAAGCTTTCTAGGGTTTCAGACAGGGGTTTTTCCAGCCATACATAGAGGTGATGGAGATGGTGAACATACGATGGAGTCTGATTAACATGGCAAGCTAGTTGACACATACAGCAATCACAACATGGTGACAATATTAAAAAGCTTTCGTGTGGTGGCTTTGAGGCTTTGAGAAGACCTTCCTTAATCACCTGGGGTTCACTGCTGTTAGAGAAGGGATCTTGGATTAAATCATTTTCAACCCAAGGATCACATTCTATTGAGGGCATTTTGCCAGTGCTGGGCAGGATCAGGAGGCAAAAGTGGCATGGCCAGAGGCTAAAGGGCGTGTGATTCATATTTTTACAATACACTACATTCCAGCTTGGCAGAGGTATCTACACACACAAACACACATCTCTCTCTCCTTGATCCTGACAAGCAAGCGGCATTATCCCAGATCAGTAACATCTTCTATGTTACTGTAACCTATTCTCTGAGGTCTAGCTCCAAGGGATTTCTGGCGATTCCCTCACTGCGAGAAGTGAAGTTACAGGGAACCAGGCAGAGGGTATTTTCAGCAGTAGCACCTGCCCTGTGGAATGCCCTCCCATCAAAGATGTCAAAGAGGTAAACAACTATACAGCCTTCTGTAGACATCTGAAGGCAGCCCTGTATCGGGATGCTTTTAATGTGTGATGTTTGGTTGTGTTTCCACTCTGTTGCGTAGTGACTGGGGCAACTCAATCAGATAAATGGGGTACAAAAAAACATATTATTATCATTATTATTATTATTCTAGCCAGGCAAAAGCAGAGCAGATTTGGTGAGGGGTGTGGCCTGGATAAAGGCCTGAGGGCATGATAGAGAGGCTTAAAGAGCTGCATTTGGCCCCCAGACCTGACATCCCCCACCCTAGCTAAAATAGTAACCTAATGTATTTATTTTAAACATTAAACATTAATGCCAATGTTACTTCAGTTTAGACTATGGACAACTGAGCACTGGTGAATTACAGTATAGACCAGGGGTTCACCAACTGTGGCTGCTGACCCCAAGTGGTCTGCAAGCTTCATTCAAGTAGTCCACTGTGAAGACTAGCGGGAGCAGCACCCTAAATACTCATTGATTTAAATTGCATTTTTATTGGTTCTTTTATTTCTTATGTTGTATTTTATTATTTATTGTTGTATTTTATGTTGCATTTGATGCCATTCGAATTGTAATAGAATATAGGAAATGAAAGAAACAAAGAAAATGCCATTAAAAGCTCACAGCATCTAGCACAGCACATTACAAATGCCACAACAGGCAGAAAAATCATTAAGTGGTCCACCAAGACTCTCAGCAATTTTCAAGTGGTCTTTGGGGGAAGGAACCTTGGGAATCACTGCTTCAGAGCAAGCTGAAATTGTATATACTAGAAGAATTTGTTTTAATGTATATGACTTTTTTTAAAAAGGCGGAGGGACTACTTTCATTAAAAAACAACACACCTTTTCATTTCTATGGTTACTCAGCTTTTCCTTTCTGGTGTACACCGAGACTAGCTAATAGTAAGGACAAAAACAATGCAATAGTGGAGATAATGGAATAAGCACATGAAACCCTTATTGCAAAGTAGTCACTTTGTGGCTACATTGTCAACAAAGAGTTCACTTAAAATACTTTTGTTCTGGTTTTGCTGGAAGCAATAACTCAAAGGAGTTGACGGTACAGTGAAATGGAAGGAAATGCAATACTACAATCATTTTAGAAGCTACTACAAATTAAAGTCATAGTCAGAGTTCCAATTTAAAAAGAAATGAATCATACCAGGAACAGGCATAAAAACCTTTGAGGAACATAGGAAGTTGCTTTATACCGCATTGAACCATTGATGCCCTTTGCTCAGTATTTTCTGCACTGACTGGTCATGGTTTTCCGGGGTTTCAGATGGGGACACTACCACTCTCACCTGGAGATGCTGGTGATACAACCTAGGACATTTTGCATGTAAAGTGCTTTACTACTGAGAGATGGCCCTTTCCTTTTTCCCAACCTTTGTGTTGTTGAGCATTCAAAGGGAGAGTAACAGTATTTCTTAGGAGATTTTTCCACAGGCAGGGTAAGCTCACCTGTGCTTTGAAGAACACAATTTCCTGTGCAGAGGACTTGAGTTCACTCAGCTTGGATGAGCGAAAGGTCTCTACAGAAGATCAAATGACCACACAGAGGTTGGGAGCTAGGTCAGTGGAGTCTGATGCTGACACTCCTTCCTGCATTCATTTCACCTGATAAGCCATCTGCTAAGGATTATGATGCTCTGCCAGTCCTGCACATCAAGTCACTGGTACATTTAAAAGTTTGCAACCCTATGTACACAAATCCAAGATGATAACAGAAAAGTCCATGCTTCTACTCCTTATTGGTGCCACCTCTTATGGTGTAGAGCAGGGGTAGGGAACCATCTTTGGCTCTGTGGACTAGATCCATATGAGGATCAGCCTTGCGGGGCAAATTTGAGAGATGGGTTGCATGGCATTTTAGACACAATAGACAGGTAGATTGCTTCACTTACACTTGGGCAAGCTGCAAGGAGTGTTGCCAGCCCTATGCTTTGCAAGCTTCTCCACGCTACTCCTTTAAGCTCCCAATGTCAGAGGTTTCAAGGGGCAGCACAGGGAGGCTTGCGAAGAGTAGGACTGGGAGGGAGAAGCATTTTCTATTGAATGAAATTCACTTCCCACTCTTTGAACAAGTGCACTCCTATTGCCCAATAGTTAGGAGTCTGCTTTTCTCCAGCAAAGGAACAATGTGGAGACCACTTTAAGCTCCTGATTGTTCTTTTGAATCCCTACCCTACCTACCCCACACTTGACAACATGTATGATATCAGGTGTTGGACAGGTAGCCATGGCTTTCCCAAAATGGCTTATTGGGCCAGGTTTGGCCCATGGGCAGAGGTTCCCTAAACCAGGTGTAGAGATATGTGTAGCAGGTTCTTCAGTCCATCTCTCAATAGGCAGGAAGGTCATATTGCTGAGCCGAATCACTAAAAAAAAAATTCCAACTGAATGTTAACACTTTCTTATTTTGAAAATGGTATGGTTAGAATTGATTTCCACCCTTGCCTTCTTCCTCTCTTTCGACATTTCTGCTGAAACACCATTCTCCCTAAGTGGTTTTCTCATGCAAGCATCATTAGCTGAAATGTTGATAGAGGAGTTTATCCAAAGTATGGAACTGAACTAATATCCAAACGCTGCTTTCTGCTCTTTGCATCCTCTTAAGCTCCCCCACAACCATCACTGGCACATCAGCTGCCGGTAAAATAGAATCCGATCAATACCACAATGGATAATAGCAGCTTGATGGAAATCAAAAGGGTACTAAACTTTCAAAAGGTCTTCATCCATTTATGCTGTCCCCTGCAGAGGTTGCTAAAGTATTTTCTTCCGAACTGCATTCCACCACCTCTGGCTAGCTTTACTGTGGCATTTTTAGATAAACCCGTAGGCAACAATAGGTAAACTAGGTAGAAATGAAATATTGTTTATTGTTATACCACTTATTGCCAGAATAGGCTTCTAAGCAGTTTACAAATATAAGAACCTTCACTAAAATATAAACTTCCATAATTAAGATACACAATCCCAATAAAACATATAAACATCCATACCTAAAGTATGCAACAAACAATCCCTTTTTAAAAAAACACACCACAGGGGTTGGGTAAGGGAATGACTGTATAAACAGGTGTGTCTATAATATCTAAGCAGTAAACGCCACATTTTGTATGGCAGTATAATTCCCCCCATCTGGCTATGGCACCCAACATGATTTGAGACCTTTTTTCAATACACACAGGTCCTATAATCAAAAATAGTGTTAGCTTTGTCCACAAAGATACCTAGATGACCTTTTATGAGTGACACTTTCCTCAGACCTATCCTGAGGGAAGGTGTGTGGTGCATAGAATGAATGGATGGAAGACTGAATGAATGAGGGATGCTAGTGCTTTGTATATTGAATGAACATATTTAAGAAAAGGAAGAAGGAAGACATCTCATGGCTTCTTATCAACCTCCTCTCCCCACCCACTACAGTCCCTGTAAAAGTCTCCCAATATGCTTATTATTAATTTTTTTGAAGATTCAACTAACCAGCCTCATCAACAGGGACACTGCAAGGACTTCCACTTGTGCAATGGAGTCCCCCCCCCCCGTGTACCTCCACAGACACACACCCACCCAAAAAATTGGCTCTATGGGTGTCAGAGAACACCCAAAACAGGGTGCAGAGAGAGAGGAGGGGGGCTCATTCCACCTGGCAAGCTGAAATGTTTCAGCAGAGGGAACAATTAAGAGTGTGATGCAGTATTCCACACTACGTATTTAACATAGAGCATACTTTGACTCTAACGTGATGACATTTGCCATCTACGAGCATTCAGTTCTCAGGGCAAGGGCGTCAAAAAACAACACTGATCTTTGTAGTGATCCTAAGTGCTCTAAAGTTCCCTTCACATCGGTTGCATTAAGGGAGACCTATGCTATTAGGATGAAATAGGTCCATGATGCTGGTTCTGAGCCTAAAATCTAACACTGAGCAGGGTAGGTCTGTTTCCAACTCACACTGAGCTTAACACACAAAGATTTTCATGCCTATAGAAATTTATCTCTATTAGCCTGTCCAACTTGTTGCCTTCCAGGTTTTTTAGACTCCATTTCCCATCATCCTAAACTAACATGGCCTATGATCAGGGATTATGGAAGTTGTAATCCAACCGTAACTGTAGGCCAAGAAGGCTGCTCTAGATGGTGTCTGAGTGGGGTGGGGGTGCAGGTTTTTTGCTACTTATTTTATAGATGCTAGACTTGCCATACATCAGCAAAATTCCTGACATGTCCTGTTTTCCTTGGGTGTGAAAATCGTGTCAACAATTTGGGTTTGTTCCCCAAAAAAGCCCAACAATTTTTGGTGGGTTTCTTTTAAAACAAAAAATTGTGGGTGTCAGAAATTATACTTTTTGAAATATGGCAACCCTGTAGATGTAATGTCGGGGGGGGCACACGAATTATCAGTGCCTATTTAAATCCGCAATTGTTTGAACAACAAGGTTGTCATCACCTGCATCCTGCTTTCGGCTATTTTCATTTTCATTTACATATGCATATTTAATTATCGCCTTTGAACTTCATTTGGGTGTGAAGTTCTCAGTTCAGAATGAAGCTTTCTCTTTTCCTTTACAAAAGCTTAGCTCCATTCTGCCATGACCTGCACCTTTTAAAATACATATTGATCCTAAATTATACTATTTAAAAGCTTGACTTAATGTACTTTTTACACCCTGAGTAATGGCCAGTGTTCAAATCCTTTTATAAATAAAAAATATCACTTTATCTGCAGTTTTTGTTTCCCCTTTAATGATCAAGGGTGAGGGGAGAAATAATAAATTAGGGCTGAAATCCTATATATGCTTTACCTGGAAGTACATCTCATTGAATTCAGTGGGACTTACTTCTCAGTAGACATGCATAAGATTGAGTTGCTAAAAGGCAAGCTGAAAAATTTAATCCTATTAGGTTTTTAAAGTAAGCTCAGGGCAGTAAATTATCCTAACCCTTGAGCAAATCCTGTTCCATAAATTTTGAGTAGGCTCTTCATCTCTCTCTCCTCACTCTCGTCTTCCCATGAACAGCAACGTAAAGGAAGATGATGTGTGTAGGAATGTTCTGCCTCAACGTTACCTTTTGAGGAGTTTTTGTGCTGTGTTTCAGACAGCCACAGATTGGACGGAAGAAAGTATGCAGTCCCTAGCAAAGAAGCCAAAGGAAAGCTAAGAGTTTGTTCAGTGCATTCCATCCTGTGTTGAATTTCCCTCATCACACTTTTTAAATAAATACTGAGAACATGCTCACTCCCTTTCTGAAATCTGTAAAAAGACTGAGATGATCCTGAAGGTTAGTAAAGCATGCCATCCCATGTCCAGGTAGCTGCATTGCCTTAAGAAATGCTCTGCAGAAGAATGCATGCTTAGGAATCCTTGTTCCCTTTTGTATTTCTCCATTGACCAAGACAGTAGTAGTAGAACATTGTTCATATAACTCAACCTGACATGTCAGTCTGTCAGTACATTATGGCATCAAGCAGTTCCCTTGGTGTCCCACCCAATAATATTGTTCATATCTCATTAACTGTTAGGAGAAAATGCTACATAGAAAATTAACGCAGTGGGCTTTTACAGTTTTTTCCCACTTTTAAAAATTAATGAATTAAGGATAGATGTCACTCCCACTCCTCCTTGCTTATGGGTTTAGTCTCACCCAAGTGGCAGAAATGGCTTACCACATATGAATGATTCAGGCAGCTGTTGACTGCCAGACTCACTTTTTTCCGTTGTTTGGCTTGGCTGATGTAAGAGACTCCCGTCAGTTGCATACATTTGGAGTCAGGAATCTGGAAGGGAAGGTGGAAGGTGTAAATACAACCTATGAATTTGTATATTTGGCTGTTTTAACGTGCCCCACTGCCACAGATTCTATAATATACATCCTCCCTGCATGGAGCTATTTATACTTTTCCTTTCTTAATGGAATCAATTCACTGCAGAGAGTCCTAACCACCAGGCTCTTGGAGGAAGCCAGTAGAAAATTCAGAATTGCGAGGAAACCTGAACCAGAAAGCACCAGCAAGGGTCAGAAAATGGTATGTGGAGCTCACATTTGAAAGCCCTAAAGTTAAATCCTAGCTTTAATGTTTTACCTAGGTAGACTACCACATTTCAGATTCAGTTTCTGCCCTCCCTTCTGGCCTTCTGAAATGGCAATAATGTTAAGTTGAATGAGGTAACAGCAGTAGCAACATCCAGGTGCTAACTGGAAATAAATTCCATGCAATGTCAAAGGACATTAGGGCCAACAAACTAACAACATTTATGTAGGTCAATATGAACACACTCTGGCTTCATCCATGAGGAAAGTTTATCAAAAGATGAGTATACTATTTACTATGAGCATGTTCATCATGAGTATGTCTAATCCATATAGCCATAAATAAATAACAAGAAAAGAACTTGCCAAAGCTCTACAACTGTCTATGACAGACCTATTCTGCCAAAGACGATTGGGTAGCTATGCCCTCCAGGCCTTTAAAAAATAATAATCCCTGTGATTCTCACATGTTTTTCACATCCATAATAATTTTATTCTGCTGTGACTATAAGTGAGGGTTGCATGAAATTGCAATCAGACATTGTATCAGATGACCTGATGTGTTAATCAACACTAAAGGTACACCACAGGGAGCAAAAACAATAAATTTTAGTTCAGAGACAAGTGTTCCTATTGTTCCTTTGCAGCAATTAAAAATGAAAACAATGGGAGATATTTTAGGAGGGGAAAACACAAAGAGGATTAATGCAGAGATAGCTTCTTTGTTCCCTGTGTGTTGCATATTGTGGGTAATGTAGATTTTTCTTCATCTGAAGCACAAATGAACTTGTTGAGTTCTTTTTATTTATTTTCACACCATTCATATTTAGTGTAAACTTCCATATATTGTGTGGTCCTCCAGAAACTGTTGGACTGCAAGTCCCATCGGACCCAGTAAACACAGCCAAAGGGCAGGGGTGGTGGGAGTTTTACTTCAGGAGAAGCAGGTTCCCCTGCCTAGCAATTAAAATCTATGGAGAGGGCATTGTGGCTATACTCCAAACAGTACTTGATGGGACAGTGAGCCATGTGGGGCCTTCATGGTGGTGGCACCCTCCTGGTGCCGCTCAAGTTGTATCAGGAGTCTTCCATGCTTCAGTTCTGTAGGTTGCCCAACATGCATCTTGTCATTTGGGCCTTTGAATCATTGTGAAAGTGCAAAGAGTTTGATTTAATGCACAGCCTATCAGATGTATTTTCTTACAGCTGTTGGTTTTAATGTTTCTGATACGTTGGTTTTAGTTTTGTGAATTTTGTATCTTATATTAAATGTTTTACAAACCACTCTGGCTTGTCGTTTAGAAAAGCGGTATAAAAATTGAAACAATAAACAAATCAATTTTTAAAAATTGGAGTGTAAACCCTGAAAAAGAGAGTTAAGATGCTCATTTTCTACAGAGTGAGAAAAACCATTTGCAGAGTAAAAGGAATAGCCAGGTCAGAAACGAACAAGAAGTGCCTGTCAGCTCAGTTTCCAGAGAGGTTAGGAATCAAAGACCTTTCTCCTTGCCAGAAATTCCAAAGGCTGGGGAAACTTCATTGATCTGAATGGATCAGCAAGAAACAACTCTGCACAAGGCAGAAACTGTTCAGTTTTTGAGAAGCAAACTTCTCTTGGGCTGTGTAGACTTTCTCTTTCATGGGTTTGAAGGGGAAACTGTCAGTGAGAAATGTATATTTTTCCTCCAAACTAATTTACACAACTCTTACAGATAAGCAAACTTCCACAAGAAACTGCCAGTGGCTTTTGATATTCATACAGAGGCAACACTTGAGCTACTTGCTCTGGATTCTGCAGGTGGGACTTCTCCTGGCAAACTATGCAGAGGTGCCCCCAGCCTTCTTTCTGCAGAGTAGGAAAATGGTGTGTGCAACACATGCCATTGCGGTGACAGTTAGCATAAAGCTTTGGGTTGAATAGACCTGGAATAAACACATGAAACTAGTTCTTCTGCCTCAGCCTGGTCAACCAAACAATACAGCAGAGATGGGAAACCTGTGATCCTGCAGACGTTGTTGGATTCCAACTCCTATCACCTGCAGCCAGCATGCCCAATGGTCAGGGGCGATAAAGAGAGTTGCAGTCTGGCAACGTGTGAGAGGCCATATTTTTCCCATCTCAGCAATATAGCCCAAGGAGCTATAAAGCCAGCCAGTCTTCATAAGGGTGTAATACATTGGTGAGGCAACAGCTCACTGTTGGGTAGTTCTGGCTAGACTTGGCTACAGGGAGCTGTCCAAGGTCTTTCCCAGGGGTCTTCTGCTTTGCCCTAATAACCCTTACTTAGACTTGACAGTTGGACTCACCTTACTCAGACCCTGGTCTTCAAGACCTAACAGTGCTTCTTAATTTGTGAGTGCCTTGGACTCTGTCTGGCCACTGCACAATTTTGGACCCCAACCTGAGAGAGAACAGGACAGGGGTGGTTTTCTTAAGGATAGGCTCCCTCTATGATTTCCTATAAAATGTTTCTGCTATTTATGAGATTTATTACCCATTCTTCACAATATAGTCCCAAGGCAAGTTATATTAATTTTGAAATACAGTATTGAAATCAGTTAAAAACAAACTGCAGTCAATAGAGGGGGGGGCATCCTAAACAATATATCTCAAGTGCCAAAGAGCCACATTCATCCTTGGACTGTCCTCCCCCAAGGCATGCCAGTGGTGAACAGCTCTCTCTCTCTCTCTCTCTCTCTCTCTCACACACACACACACACACACACAAAATCACCTCCCTCCACTGGTTTGAATAGAGCAGATAAGGAAAGGTTATCCCCTCAAATGATTGATTTCTCCATGCATCAAATAATTGACCCAATGTTGAAATAGGAGGCATCAGGGTTCTGGCCTTCCATCATCTCAGTCCTGTGTCTACTTTTAAACAATTTTCTTTGCTACTGTTGCCTAGATTGGTGTGGGTCTTGGGAGCAACCTGGGATGGAAAAAAATTGATTTCTTTCCCCATTGGACTCAGTGAAAAGTCCAAACCTTAAAGAAATGTCACTGACACCACAAGGGAAAGAGAACTCTGTTGGTTCCTGTTTCTCTCTGTTTTTCATTTTTCCATTCTTTTCCAATTTTTGTATGCTATTTTCACTGATATATGCACTGTATGCACATCTCTACCTAAATATGTGTCTTTGTGTATACATTATTTCACTGGAGAACTACATCACAAAGTTTGGAGAAGTGCAAATTTCAGATTCTTTTAGCAAGTGTGATTGAGTAGGTTCACATAAAAATATAACTGAACCCCATTTCTCCTTCATCCCTAGTTTTTTTTATTACTTTTATTTTCATTTATGACAAACATTTCAAACAGAATCATCTTTACATATTTCAGCTTTCCCTTTTTTCTGCGGTTCCTTATATTTAGTCTATTTTTCTGCATATCCCAATTTAAATCTATTTTATATTTTATTTCCATCCTTTTCATAGATGTTTTCAATACTGCATGTTTTTACATTAATCCTGCAAATGACTTAATTTGTTTACAATGAATTTGTAAATATTCAATAAATGATTTCCATTCCCCCTTAAAGACTTTGTTATCTTGATTTCTTATTCTTCCGGTAAGTTTTGCCATTTCTGCATATTCCATTAGTTTGAAGAATGGCTACAGAAACTAACAGAAACCTCCATCCCTAGTTATCACCAAAATTCTCTGCAAAATTCACCAAAATCCTCATTTGCCATATTTTAGTCAAACTTATTTGTAATATTCGGAATGCAATGCAGTATAGTTATGCAAATTAGCAAATGTATTGTTGCATAAAATCTCTGCTACTATTTG
This sequence comes from Podarcis liolepis, assembly GCF_965112155.1. Taxonomy (NCBI): domain Eukaryota; kingdom Metazoa; phylum Chordata; class Lepidosauria; order Squamata; family Lacertidae; genus Podarcis; species Podarcis liolepis. The sequence goes on along the minus strand of NC_139556.1, from coordinate 47,724,856 downwards.
CAAACATTTGACAGATTGGTATTGACAGTAGTGCATTTTAAAGTGTAATACATTCTCTGCCACATTGACTAGAATACGCACTCTGAATATATATGAGGCAGCTAGTGGGAGATGACAATACTATAACACCAAGGCAGGTGCATACTCTTTAGAACAGCTGTAATGAACCTCTAGCACTCCAGATGTTGCTGAACTACAACTCCCATCACCCTTAGCCATAGACCATGCTTCCTGGAGCTGAATGGAGTTGTAGTTCAGCAACAGCTGGAGAGCCAAATGAGCCAGAGTCCATCCTGTTATCAACTGAGAAAGGAAGGAGCAGCATTCTAGAACTGTCAGTGCTGCTACAGCTTCTTCTCAGCCAGCTGCATTGGCAATAAAATGACATAGAGGTGGAACTGCAGAGCCTCTCTCCTGACACCAGCTGGATGTGCTTGGTAGAGTGATTTTCAAATGCAGCAACAGGGATTGAGAGTGTGTAAGGAGAGAGAAATATATGCTTACATAATTTTTTTGCATGGGATCATATGGTTATAGGGTTCAATCTTTGTTGTTTTGTTGTTTCTATGACTTGTAAACTGGGCTGTGTGTAGCAATGTAAAAAAGGGTTACATCAAATAAGAATGAAATTAAAAAAATGAAATATGGAGTGATGGCAAGGAGGAGAGGAAGAATGGGAAGAGCTATCCCTGCATACAAAAGCGTTGGTGTTTCAGGAAAGTGCAAACAACAAAGCAGCAGGAGTAACAACCTTAAGTGCAATGATGGAAAACTCAGGAGGAATCTGACTAGGCACAGGCCATTTAAAAGCATCTCTGGTGCACCAATGGCAGCCAAGCAATTTATGCACCACCACCACTCTGTCTGGGTAGCACCAACCAAGAATATTTTTCCATATGGTCAACAACCAGTTAGAATCTGGGAGAAAACGTACCCAAACAGAGCGGTCTGCTTTTAAAAATGAATAAATCCCAGCAGGTATTCAAAGAATAAATGAGATGGTGTTTTGAGCTGACCTGGGAATTCATTTTTCTCCTCTTATCTGCAGTGTTTCATATTTTTTCAAACAGTTTCATTTTAATTATTTAGTAAGCAAGTTGTATGATTGTAGTTATGTGATACTGCTTCAGCTTACTTTCAAAAGTTTCAAGCCATCTGAAGATATACACAGTATGTGTGCGTATGCTGTGTTTCAGGTAGGGAAACAAAACGTAATAAATAACTAAATATAAATAAAAAATCAATATGTGTTGCCTTATAATGAGCTGAAGATAAAATTTGTTCTCTTCCGACCCTATAAGAAAAATGCTTTACATAATATTCAGAGGAACACCCCTAGGTGGAGAAGAAACGGCATCCCATCACAAGGTGTTCAGTGCCCAGATGAAACTCATGACATCACTCCTGCAACCTGCCTGAAGTACAAAACAGGGACATCCTTTCTCCCTTTCGATGAAAAATTGCTCACTTGACATTTACATGCAATCTGCCTCTGAGAACTTATCTTTATGCCCCTGAGATAGTCCGAGCTAGGGGACTAGTGGATAAACTCCCCGCTAGTAAAGGAAGCAGTTCCGTGGGATTTGTTTCCTCCCATTCTGCTGGCAATTTGGCAGAACAAAATAGCGCTGCTATTTCACACCTCACAGAGGAAAAAAATGTTTGTCAGCTGTCAGAAATGGTTTGTGCTAATGCCCCTCCAATCTAGCCAAGAAGACAGCAGTAAGAAAAGAAGTGTCTAGGAAGCTTGCCTTTAATGAACCCTAAAGAGATTTGTTGATCAAAAATAGTGCAAATTCCAAAGGTTTCAGGCTTGGGCCTATAGGCATACCTGACCAAAGCCTCAGTGATGGTGCCACTAGAGAGGAGAAGACCACATGCCATGAATAGCTAACTCACTTCAGAAGCTATTGGCTGACTTGTTTACTTAGTTTTGAGGTCACTCTGGATGAAGCATAGCCCTAGCAGAAAGTATAGCCCCTTCTACCCACTCTTGCTATAAAGTATTTGCATCTGTCATGCGATCTGGGATGGGGGGTGGGGTGAGGATGAGCTCAAAACTTGCATTTGCCCGTTTGGAGACCAATTACATCAGCCAGAAATGTCTTCCCTTCCCTTCTATTATCTCTTCTCCCATCCAGGGCTGAGCCAACATATTTTGCTGCCTGAGAAGGACAAGATGGCGCCTCATGCCCCTCCTCCCACATCCCATGTCTAGAAGCTGACCAGACAAACAGTTGAATCTTACTTTAACACTGGTGACAGGTGGGGAATTGCGGGAGGTGGATGATTCAGTTCCCATTTAAAGGCAACCCTCCATAATTTGCTCTTAGTGAAACAATACACAGGCTGTCCTTCATAGTTTGTACTTCTCTGAATTTTGCGGTGCAGTCCTTCAGTCAAGTAACATATAGAAAATTAAATATACTGGAGTGAAGTGTGCATTAAAAAAACTTATTTGTAAGAACAGCATACAGAAATGCAAGCTACTGAGGTAAATTGGGGGGGGGGGTGTATTGGAAGAATCTGCACTAACTTGCTGGTGAATTTTCGTGAGGACTTAAAAAGAAAAAGAAACACCAACCAAAATGTGGAGAACTGAATTTAAGATTAGGGGAAACGAGAAAGTAAGAGAAAGCAAAACTGGCCTATGTGTCCATCCCTAATGAAAGGACAATATCATCGACTGCAATGAAGAGCAGCAGGTTAGCTTAGAGGACACAGAGCAGGCCCCATGGCGTGCCCATGGCCTTCAGCACCTTGCTGCCATGCCCCCAACAGCTGCTGCCTGACACAGCTGCTTCACTCAGCCTAATGGTAGGGCTGGCCCTGCTAATCTTTTGCTTAATTCAACCTTAGTGACAGCATTACGGCTCATATCTTTCACCTCTATTCCATTCACCCCTCAGAGTCTGTTCTCCTGTCTCTGCTTCATTATAGTGTTTTCTTCCATATTTCTACTTCACCAGCTGGGTTTTAATGCTGCCCTCCCAATCCCTCATCTCTTCTGCTGGTGGTATTGGTGCATATCAGCTTCCAGGTACACCTGCAGGCTCTCAGCCATTGCTGCTTTGATATCTTGGAACCACAGCCAGCCCTGTCTGGCCCCTGCTTCAGAAGGATGCAGTGGAAGTCCTCCACTGAAGCGTGTCAATTGCTGGAGAGAAAAAAGCACCGGTAGTTCATTTGTGCATTAAATGTTCTTATATGCATTCAGCATTGTCTGTTTTGAGGAGTTTTTTCTCCAAAGTTTAACATCAGCAGCCAAGGAGAACGTGGATCACATTGTTATTTTATACATGCTTGCCAATTTTCTGGCTCCAGAATAGGAAAAGGACATCTGCAAAGCTGCAAATTAAGAATTTTGAACAGTTTTAGATGATTCTTTGGGGAAGAGAGGCAGACTTATAATAATACTTGATAACAGATGTTGACCTTAACGTATTTTGGAGCAGTGATTGACCAAAGAAATGTCTCGAGGGTAATCATTTATGCCAGCATTAACCAAATGATTGATTTAGGCAATGATGTGTTAAAAAGTAAACAGAGAGAGAGAGAGAGATTCTAACACAATAGAGTTGTATAATAAATGCCTGTGATGTATTTTTATAATTTAGCCATGGTGAATTTAGACTTCAAGGTAAAACAATTTGGAAATAGACAGCCAGTGTAGTGAGCAATGGTTGGGAATGTGGAATCCATGGCAAGGGGTCTGACCAACCTCTCGTTGCATGCCACTACCTGAATGAGGCAAAGTGGTGTAATGGTTTGAGTGCTGGATTGAATTGTATTCTCGACTGCCTTCTTAATTTGTTCTTAGGTGTTTTGTTTCTTTTCAAACTTATTGTTGCGTCCTTTGCATTTTCTAAATGCCTTTGGACTATTTTCTGAGATCGCCTAGCCCATGTGTGATCTCTGATTGAGTCCTTATCTACCGCAATCTGTCATATGTGCGATTTTTGCTCAAAGTGGTTGCTCAGAAATTCACCTAATTAAAAAGTGCTATCCATCTGTAGAAGCAAATATGAAATGACAGTGCTTCAAAACAAATCTGCCTTTTAAAAAAAAACACCTCCCTCTCACAGCCAAGTAATAACATCTCTCTCGTTTTTTACCTGGAGTATGCAAGAGTGCTGTTCAGACGCTTGCCTTAATAGTAGCAATTTATTTTTATTTATTTTCTGCATGTGCATTTTAAAAACCTAATTTCGGTGCTTTTTTCAATAGATGCAGCCTGAAATAATCCTTGGAAATTGGCGATCTCATTCGAAGCACGTTTTAATTAAAAGTAAATTTTCCTGGAATTGATAGTACTCGCAGTCATATAAAATGGAAAAAGGACTGGGCCAGAAGGTCCGGTGGCACCTTAGAGACCAATTTAATTGTGGCAGCAGCTCCTATGGACAACAGCCTACTTCACAGTTTTAATTGACAGGAGTGGTTGAAGCAAACTGTTGGTCAATAAAGTGAAAATTAAATATGACAAGCATGGAAATGCACACATCCTGGGATACCAAAGAAGAACACAATATATAATCTACATTGACTGATATGCAATTTTAGGATTACTAAGCATCAATACAGTATAAATGGAGAAGGCAACTGCTGTTTGCAATAAACAGCTACTCCTCTAGGAAGGAGCAAACTTTTGAGAAGGATCAGAGGAAAATGGTATGAATACTTGTAATAGCCCTCTTGATATGCTTTAGCATTCAGAACTGCTCTGTCACATTCAGAAAGCAGCTAATAAGAAGTTGACTGTTCAGACACTGCGCTAGGAGCAGAAGAGGACCTGCTGCAGAACGATTCTTCTACCACTTGCCAGGCTTGTACAGGGCACAGCAGTGGGCAACAAGGTTGGGAGGCACAGTCGTTTTGGCAGGTATGCCAGATTGGTTCTGGTAGGGTGACACAGGCACACCAGCAGGGCCAAATCAGTGCTCCTGCCAATGTCCCAGCAGTGCCATGACTTTGCCACCTGCCTCAACCCCAAACTGTCCTGGCGAGTTGTAGCAATGCCACTGCTGGAAGGCTGGCTCTGCATGAGTGCCACAAGATGCCAATCATTATTTCCCCAAACCATGAGCCCAGCCAGACAAGCCTCTATAGCTAGGCAATCTTCGCTTCCTGGTACTCCACCCTGGGATTATATGATGAAGGATAGGCTAGGAATTGCCAAACATATGAAATTTTTAAAAACCCAAAAACCGTACTTTGAATAACATGTATTTATGTATTTGTCGCATTTGTGCACTGAAGTGCCTCAAAGCAACTTATGCAGTAAAACTAAAACAACAGAGACATTAAAATCAGATAAAAACAAGAATGGACAGAAACAATATATTTAAAAGGAACAAGTCCTACCAAAGGAGCACACAAAAGCCTAACTACCCTCCTCATTAAAAACCATAAGCCTGGGTAAAGGAGGACATTTTTGCCTGGTGCCAGAAACAGATAGCAATGGTGCCAGGCAATGGAAATAACTCTGGAAATTGTGCTTGGAAAGTGACCAGTAGCGATTGGAGCTGTCATAACATGGCAATCACCTGTTCCCTGCAACTGGCCCTAGTGAATAGTCTGTCTGCAGCATTCTGAACCTTTGTCACACGCAGGGATCACATCTGGCAGCAGCAACAGTACACAAAGCTGTGGAAGAGCTTTTCTTTCCTTTAGTGTGCAGTTAGACAGAAAAAGTGGAGTTGGAATTTGTCCAGGTCAAAAGCTGATAATGTCCACTTTGAAAAACTTAGGGAGGGGGAATAAGACACATTAGACATGTGTGTTTATGGAGCACTTAAATGATGGTCAACATTAGGGACACCATGTCAAATGGCTAAATTGTGCTCATGGTCCATATATGAAGTGTCCAAACCATATTAAAACCCCTTCTTCATTTTGGCCAGAACCTCCTCTTCTTCACCTTTCTCTTCAGGCAAGTAATGCTTCATTACATCCCTGAAAATACCCTTAAAGTAGTCCTGATTTTACACCTGTTTGTTGCGGAACTAAAGCAGGTTCATAAATGAATCGCTGCTTATGAAAACTACTGGCTCCTATGGGGAAATGTCCCCTAGTTCAGGATATAAGCAAGCAGCAAAGCACACTTTTCTTTTTCTAGAATAAGGTGTCTGATGGAAAATTTGTGCCATTGGAAAATTGGCTTTGAAAAAAACTCTGGTGGACTTTCGAGCTAGAAGGATCAAGTAGGGGGTGATGGAAAAGACTGAAACCCTGGAGAGCTGTTGCCAGCCAGGGCAGGCAGTCCTTGTCTTATCTAGACCCATCACTCAGATGGGTACATCTGAGTTCCCATGGCTATGGTTATGTAACCATAAAACTAATGATTTACAACTGAAGATAAATTAGCAGGAACTCATGGTGGAAAACAAAGGCTCAATATTCTACAACTGGATATTCAAGTCCCAGCTTTCCGGTCTTACTTTTGACTAATACGTCTTGGTATTACCCACCAAGCCTCTTTTATTAGCATCTTAGGTTACCATAAACAACAACACAGCATCCAATTTTCTCAAAGGTTAACATTTGACCTCTTCCAGCTCTGACTAAAGGGAGGTTTTGTTGGGAATGGCTCTGAACTTTCCAAAGATGGGAGAAATAGGGAGTACAAAGCAAGTTGTGCTTCCTCTTCTCACGCTTGTTTAGATAAGTATATCTGAAGCATCTGTCAATACACATTCTTAAGACTCTAGTGCTCCTGAGAAGGAAACAACACCAGAATTTGCCTTTCAGGAGGGAATGGCTAACCTGTGGCCTTCAGAGTTTATTTGTGCACCTAAATCACTCCACCCCAATAATGAGCGATATGGTATTCCTTTGTTCCCCTTTTGTGAGGCTGTAGGCTGGGCCCACCAGCCGCCACAAAATGGTTGCCTCTGCCTCAATTTACTCTGCACTTGGCTTACTCTGCAAAGGCAGCTCCTCTCTCCTTAGTATGATGCCACTGCAGGAAGGTCCTAGGGCTCAGTTTCCAGAGTCCCAAGACAATTCCACTTCCTTCCCCAACACTGTAATGAGAAGCAAAATTGCTGAGCATCCCCTGTCCTCTGGTGCTTAGCTAGCTTTCCATATCCCTAGTTTGCAGGTACACTACTGTATGGTAAGTATGTATGAAATTATGGATGCTTTCTAGGTGGCGAGTGTGCATGTGTGTGTGCACATGTTTAGTCACCACTCCTTCTATTGACACATGTCCCTCAGAGGAGTGACTGACTATCAATGCAGCCCTCAGAACAAAAAGGTTTAGGCAGCCCTACTTTGAGAAGATGCATGGAACCATCTTTGGTCCTTCTGAACAACCAAGGAAATGAAGGAAATGCTGCTCATTTGCGCTTTGCCCCCAAGAATGTTCAGAGTTGCCCCTAATTCTCTTATATAGGAGAAACCAACGTGGCCCAGTGAACAGATTGCTGAGGTGGACGAGGGGGACGATCAATTAGAGCTTTGACTATTCGTCAGAGTTATTTGATAGGTTTGGCCAAGCCATTCTCTTGCGGCCTTTGTTCCCCATGTGTAAAATTGGGGCTATTAAACCACAGTGCACTTGAGAGAAATTGAAAGCAGTCTGTGCACCAAATATGAAATATTGCAGGAACTGTAAAGCAGTGGGTACATTAAAGAAATTATAAACAATGAATAGTAGCTGAATTTTATGATGGTCAGCAGCCACTCCAGTAGAGTGTACATTACAAGATTTGTGTTGAAAATGCAAATGGAACAAAGTGTAGCTTATGCCAGGGGGATGTTATCAATATGTATGGTTTTAGTTCACCCGTTTAACATTGGTAGAGCTCCCAGCTTTAATCCTTGGCAACTGCACTTTGAAAAGATCTCCAGTATAGCAGAGTTGGAAAGGTCTATGTCCACAATCAAAGAAGACAGTACTGGGCTAGATGACTAGGTGACAGTACTGGGTGAGTCAGAGGCCACATCTGCACCTTACATTTAAGCACTCTCCTACTATTTTAATAGTGGTGGCTTCTCCCATAGAGTCATGGGAACTGTAGTTTCTTACAGGTGATAAGAGCCCTCACAGAGCTACCATTTCCACATTGGTTTAACAACCAATCCTTCTTCTCAAGGAAGAAGGTCTGCTTCAGATATCTCAGTAGGTCTTATTTCTGTCCACCTCCAATTTACAAAACCTCCACTGTGTTGTGGTGGGTGGTGTCATTTTGGTTGTTGTAATGGGAGCCAGAAATACTTTCCAATCTACTTCAGATCACCCAGAAATCTATCAGTTGATCTTCTTTCTGTGCACCCACAAAACAAACCCGCCACAGTCTTTGTCTTCTTTCATGGTTGGCACAGGTAGTTCCACATTGCCTTCCCCCCAGCTGCATTCATTCAGTCATTGGGGAGCAGTTGAAAGAAGCGAAACTCAATCTTTTCCAAAGCCCCATTCCCCGCCCATCTGCATGGGGAGAGGCAGAGCAGGTCGATAGCAGCTGGTGTGCTTCCTTCATGAGGTGCAGCAACAAAGGCCCAGCAAACACTAGCAAGGGAATCAAATACTTTATTGAGTACATACTATACCAAATGTTACACAAAGAAATCAGCCTCAGACATCGAGCTATTTTTCCTGGCATACAGCTGGAGGGGAAAAAATACACTAATATTTTATAAGCAGCCAATGCAGAGAAGGAAATATTCATTTTCCCTTCTATGCTTGTTTTGCCTACAATTCACCCACTGTATGTCTTGGTGGAGGTGGATGAGATTAATCTCTGCAAGAAGTGGAAAATAAATTGCCTTTCCGAATTAGCATGAACTGTTCATTTTTTCCTCTAGTCCACTTGCGGGATGGTGGGGTGGGGGAGAAAATGTTACATTTAGAGCTGTACATGACTTTTGTGCAAACAAATATGCCCATTCTGTGAACCAAGCAAGATTTGGTGGGAGTAGGCCACACATGTTTCATCATGTGTTCATGTTCAGAGCAAGAGATGGTGGAGTGGGGTGGGTTCTAACTTTTACATTCAGGGTTGTGTGGCCGAGGGTTTTTGAATCCTCTCCTGCCTTAACTCTCCAGACTCTTGTCACTTCTGGTGCATTTTAGTTTTGAAACCCTTTGCTCGTTCTAACACTAGAAGCTGAGAGAAAAGTGTGAAAATTTAAGCATTATTTATTCCTTTATTTATTTTTCTTCATTAAAGTAATTATTTTCCACCCTCTCATAAAACAGCAGGGCAATGTGTAGTAATATAAAAATATTAAAAACAGTTCAAAATGGTCATTAAAATTACTGGCTACTCTAGGGACATTTTAGACAACTGCATAAGCCTGTTGGCGGGGGGGTGGAGAGTCTATACTTGAAAGTCAATAGCAAGGCTGGCTGCCGAATCTCTGCTGGAAGAATGTTCTTCAACATGGTGAGGCAGCATGCATTGTTTGGTTGAAGGATTGGATAAAATTAAAAAGAGAAGAAATCCTCGATTTAGGACATGATAACAAATTTGGCTAGCATGCGTATTTACGCTATAAGAAAGATAAAAAACATAAAAGGTTTCATAATCATATAATAAGGAAAGCATTGATAAAGGTATGGAATAAATACAAAGATTTCTTAGAACCTAAAATACCATGGTGGTTGTCGCCAGTTGAGGCAATAGCAATGAAACCGTTGAATAAAAAAGGAAACTGGCCAACATATAGAGATTTGTTAATAGAAGAAGAGAAAGGTTTGAAATTAAAAAGTTATGAAAATTTGAAAGTTGGTTCCACCACAGACAAATTAACGAGCAGTTTAAAGAAGATAACAAAAGGGAGTTCAGCTACACTATCTCAAACTTCCAAAAGGAAATTGTGGAGGGAAACACCAAATTACTGAAGAAAGTCGCCATAAGACCTTCAGGTATAAGGCAACATATAAAGTTAATAATAAATAATAATTTAAAGCAGAGAATTCACAGGGTAAAAGAACTTAAAACCAAAGAATTGCCAGTGTGATACAATGCAGGGGCTGTCATGATCCATTTCACAATATCCATATTGAGTAAACACTTTGCACAATGCTTTTGGAGCAGCAAGGAATTAAGCTTGCTACACAAATCTAAAGCAAATGTAGCCCTTTTAAACTGCATGTTTCATGAATGACAGGTCATGAAGCTGTTCAGAGCTCTCTCTTGTCTGGACCATCTGGGATAGGGTTTCCATCCAGAAATAATTTTTACAGGCCAGGATTTCACGTTCTTGTTTGGTTGCCAGAACTGTGGAACTAAAAAGGCCATTAAAAATCCAGCTGTATACGTATTTACTGTCATAATGCACGCGTGTGTACTAAGGAGTCACTTGGGAACAGCAGCTGCCTTTGCAAAATAGTACACTTTTGCAAGCGCAGTAACTGCTATCATAGGTGCAGTGCATTCCCATGGGAGATGTGCCATTTTAGTGACATGTACAGATGAGTTTGCATGTGCAAATGACAGCTTCATGAGTTGGAGCTCTGAAGGGGGTTGCAGGAGAGGACCAAAAAGGTCGTGGGAGTCAGGTGAAGACATCCCTGCTTCAATTCTGATGTGAAGAACAGCGTGCAAAGGTGGCATGAAATGCAGCAGGGGGAAATGACATTGCTGCATTTTAAGCAGTTAATGTGACTGCAACCTTAGACAGTTGAATAATCTTAGCCAGATGGAGGAACATTCTCTTCACTAAGGAAAGGGACTGTTCATATTAAAGGACACTTTGCCTTAGGTCAGGTTTCCTCAACCTCGGCCCTCCAGATGTTTTTGGCCTACAACTCCCAAGATCCCTAGGTAGCAGGACCAGTGATCAGGGATGATGGGAATTGTAGTCTCAAAACAGCTGGAGGGCAGAGGTTGAGGAAGCCTGCCTTAGGTAGTTTCAGGCTTGTCTACTGTACTTTGAAAGGAACTCTGCATCTGCTATGACACAGTCTACAGTTCCACGGTTTTTTAAAACAGAAAGGTGACAAATCATAACCTAGGAACATTATCATGTTGCAGTGAGGAAAATACAATTCATTTCCAGGTTCTCAAAAACTCATTCTGATTCATGTTCACTTCATGATTTGATTGCCAAATATTAATTGAAGGGCATTCTGCATTATCACAAGATTAGCTCTAGTGTGATTTTAAAAATTACTCTTATCAACCTCATTCTTTACGTTAATCAAACTAAAACCCAGCCGAACTGGCTAATAGGGTCACCCAAAATAACAGCAGAGACATCTGGCAGTATCAACTGATCCACAGTTCACTGTTCTCTTTAGCTACATGGTAACACGGGTGATGCTCATTGCATTCAAATGAGGCAGCCTTACTGTCATCAAATATTCTTCTCACAGCACCATCTTGCTGGCCAACAGTTTATGCATTCATTAGAAAAATCTGCTGTATCCAGTTTTCTTGATGCACTAAAAACAGAAGTGCATGCTGCATGTTTTTGCTAAGTCAGATACAAACCTTGCTGCTTCTAATGAGCAATTTCAGTAAGCAGTAAACTCTAAACAGCTTCCACCTAATCCTCATAATTATCAAAAGCAACATTACTGACCGACTGGTTTTCAAGCAGCCTGACTGGGTTATTTTTTCTCACTTGGCTAGCTATGCGTGTGTGTGTGTGTTATTTTTGTAATATATGTTCAAGTCAATTTCAGTATTAGGAAAGGAGCAATTTAGATTTGTACACATTTACATGGCTCAGCAGTACAGTACATGCAAAAAGTCCCAGGTTCAATCTCCAGTATCACAAGGTGGGGTTGGAAAAGGCTCCCATCTAAGGCACTGGAGGACTGCTACCAATCAGTGCACTGAGCTAGGCAGACCAATGATCTGGCTTGGAATAAGGCATCTTATTCCAATGCACCATGTGGAATGATCAATAGCTAGGGAAAGAGGTATCACCAAACAACCCCCTCCATATTTAAGCTGCACCTGATGTGGGTGTTCAGCTGCCCGCCCCCCCCCCATCTTATCTATTGGTCAAAATAACAGAGCTTGCTAGGGAGATACCTGTCCCACTGGAAAGCAGCAGGGCACAGAATTTGGCACTGGGTTTAAGGTAAAGGTAAAGTGACCCCTGACCATTAGGTCCAGTCGTGGCTGACTCTGGGGTTGCGGCGCTCATCTCGCTTTATTGGCCAAGGGAGCCGGCGTACAGCTTCCGGAAACGCCGTTTACCTTCCCGCCGGAGCGGTACCTATTTATCTACTTGCACTTTGATGTGCTTTTGAACTGCTAGGTTGGCAGGAGCTGGGACCGAGCAACAGGAGCTCACCCCGTCGCGGGGATTTGAACCGCTGACCTTCTGATTGGCAAGCCCTAGGCTCTGTGGTTTAACCCACAGCGCCACCTGTGTCCCTTGGCACTGGGTTTAAACAGCCCAATATGCAAGTCTTATTGAAAAGGATATGGAAGAAGCATGGGGGAATCATAGGAAAAGGGGGGGAAGTTAATGGCATCATGTAGATGGCCCCAGAAAGTAAGTGAATGGAGTGCAGCAATTTCAAAGTAGTATGGAAGCACCCTAGGATCATGCAGAACCTAAAGCAGCCACCAAGGGCTCGAGTACCTGTAAAATGGATATATTGAAACAAATCTGAAATTGCTTAAATGACATTTTCCATTTATGATATATGAGCTTAAATATGCCTAGGTTTAATGAGACTTAATACCAGATTATATTAAAACCCCTTGAAAACATATACCAGGAAGTCTGTAGTGGAATCCTTTACTTGCCTATATTTCTTCTGCAAAGGAAATATCTGCTTGCCATCATACTTAAAGGACTAGATGCTGCTTTTCTCTTAATTGTATACATCAGTTCTCTGGAATAGGCAGCCAATTATTGTAAACTATGTGTCAACAGCAAGTAGGTGACTAATTGTGGCCAGCTGAGGTTCATCTCAATCTCAGTCATCCAGACACACTGCTTAATTTGTTTGTGTGAAAATAATTGCTCATCTAGCAAACCTTGCCTCGTTTAGCTAATTCAGAAGAGTACTTCCCCTGAAATTATTTCCAAACACAGCCAATGTTATGATGGATAAGAGCTGTTTGTCACAAACCTTGTAGGGTGGTGAAGGTTCATTATAGATATACACAAACCATACTGTGCTAGCCTAGACCTTTCTAATTTCTTCTCAGATATATTCCTTCTGCCTCCTATGTTCCCTCCAAATAGATGGGTTCTCGTTTTCTTAAAATATGCCTCTTCTAAAACTCAGCTGTTGGTTTGAGAAGCTGTGTACACATGATGTTGGCCATGATCCATATATATCCTGAATCTGTCTGGTAGTTTTAATACATTTTTCTCAAGAGGAGGAAGCTGACAGCGTCAGCCCCTGGGCTAGTTGTAAGTAAGAAGGCAGGGCAGGTGGGGGACTGACTGAAGGCAAACTGAATGCCCTACTTGCCCCCAATGAACCAGCCTTGACTGCTGTGATGTGAATGACACTGGTTGCCATTTGAGTAACTTTAGTTGCATGGACTCTGAGAGTCTATTTCAGGGTACAGGCAAATTATGAACATCCATCCAGCTCCAAGACAGCAAATGGAGAACTCCCTTCTCTGTACCACCCTTCTGAAGATCTCTGGACTATGAAGAAGTTGCTAATGTAGGCATCAGGTCCCACCGAAAGACAACAGTTCAGCCAGGAGGTGGACTGCCTTAAAGCTGTTGCTACTAAGCAACACTGGTTCATACTGAGCATGTGTGTGAATTTCCTCCATAGTTTAACATTCATTGGGGGAAATGCCCTTTTAGTAAAAACTACAAGTAGGTTGCATTACCACTAAATAGTGGCAAATACTAAGCGTTCCCCTTGACCTATCATGACAAACGATCTCCCAAAATGCTCAGTACAAATGGAGGAATCTTCACAGAAAGTCCAACCTAAGCAAAGCTTATGGAAATAAAAGACAAAATACGTGTGAAAATGCCAGAGTAATTCATCCAATGTTTAACTCATTTGATATAAGCCATTTAGTAACCTTTCTAACCCAGATTTGGCCTGGACCACCCGCAAATGTCTGTTTCTTACACTGCCAAGTTTCAAATCAATCTGTAGGGCTATTCTTGAACTATGAGCTGTAGAACCTACTGCCCCTGATTTCCCGTTATGTTGGCAGAATGCAATTCAACCAGCTCACCCTTAACATAGAGCATTAAGATAGATCTTCCACATTTATTCTTCTGAGAAATGTTACAGCTTCGGAAGCCAATAAGATCAAGAATGTCAACCAAAAAATCCAGCAAAGAAAGTTGTGAAATTTATAAGGCAGAAATAAAGAACTGGATCATCCATATTTCTTTAGAGCAGAGGGGCAAAACCTGTGCCCTCCAGATGTTCTTGGACCTTGGTCATTTGCCATGCTGGCTAGGGCTGATGGAATGTGGAGTCGAAGAACATGTGGAGGGCACAGATTCCCCATCCCTGCTCTATTAGTAACAACATTTGGGGCATTCTAGATTAGAAAAAGGGAAGCGGGTGGCGCTGTGGGTTAAACCACAGAGCCTAGGGCCTGCCGATCAGAAGGTCGGCGGTTCAAATCCCCACGACGGGGTGATCTCCCATTGCCCAGTCTTTGCTCCTGCCAACCTAGCAGTTTGAAAGCACGTCCAAGTGCAAGTAGATAAATAGGTACCACTGTGGCGGGAAGGTAAACGGTGTTTCCATGCGCTGCTCTGGTTCGCCAGAAGCAGCTTAGTCATGCTGGCCACATGACCTGGAAGCTGTACGCTGGCTCCCTCAGCCAATAAAGCGAGATGAGCGCCGCAACCCCAGAGTCGGTCACGACTGAACCTAATGGTCAGGGGTCCCTTTACCTTTACCTAGATTAGAAAAGTGGGGAACATGATAGTGGTTTGGTGTGGAGAAAGTGGATAGAGAGGGTCTCTTGTATTTCTAGAATCCAGAGCCACCCAATGAATGTCGGGAGATTCAAGACAGACAACAGAAATTGTTTCTTCATGCACCACATAATTGAACTATGGAATTCACACCCATGATCTGCAGTGATGACCATCAACTTGGATGACTGTAGAAGAGGATTAGACAAATTCATAGAGAGTACACCTATTTCTACGTCCACAGTCAGAGGCAATATGCACGGAATACCAGTTGCTGAGAATCACAAGCAAGGAGAGTACTTTTGGACTCAAGTCATGTTTCGGGCTTCCTAATGGCTTCCCATGGGCATCTCATTGACCACTGTAAGAACAGGATGCTGGTGTATCTGGGTCTTTGGTCTGGTCCAGCAAGTCTCTTCTTATGATCTCTAGAGAATGAAAAATTTCTCATTTTGTTTCCTGTCAACATGCCTCAGTTGTTGTTCAGTTTATTCTGGGTGCATCGTTCATTTGCTTTTGTCATCCATATATTTATTTTCTTCTGTTTAGCCAACACTATTCCGGACATCTTAAACTGACAGTTATCTGATAGTAGGGAAAAACATGATAGTTACTGTAGTGGAAGAATAAATAGAACATATGCCATGACATCTCAAAGAAGTAATGCACTATAGCTGACACACTAAGTAGTCTGCATATGTTAGTATGATTAATTGTAGTATCCCTGCAGTGAAACTGGGTGTGTATCTCTCATTAGTTAATGTTGTTGATTTATATATGCACTGTAAACCCACACATAAAGGAAGCTGGCTTTGCTACACAACAGAGTTGCATGAAACCAAGAAGCTTTGGTTTTGGAATCTCCTTTTCCATGGAATGTTACAGTTTAATAACAGAAAAGTGTAATCTAAATATGTTTAATTTGCATTAATGCACCCCTGAAATCTTGAGATTTGTTCTTTGTTGGCTTTTTTTTTCATCAAGAGATTAAGCCTGCCTTTCTGAAGAGGAAACATGCAAAGTGGGTTGAATAAATAATAAAAGCAAAAGGCACTCATCAGTGGAATATCAAAAACATAAGAAGAGCCTGCTGGATGAGGCCAATGGCCTATCTAGTCCAGCATCCTGTTCTTTCAGTGGCCAACCAGTTCCCTGTGGGAAACCCAGAAGCAGGATCTGAGCAGTTCTCGTCCTGTGGTTTCCAGAAGCATTACTGCATCCGTCTGCAGAAGAAGAGCGTATCCATCATGCCTAGTAGGCCATCAGTGGTCATCTTCTCCATGAATTTGCCCAGTCCTCTTTTAAAGCCATCTGGCTTGGTGGCCATCACTGCCTCCTGTGGCAGCAAGTTCCATAGTTCCAACTATGAGCTGTATGGAGATGAGTAACATGCCCCATTTGGGGGTCTTATGCTGCCATATGTGGCCAGAATACTGGCGGTTGTAACATGTGCTTCGCCATACTTTCAGCAAGTGCACCAAGGGCCTCCATGGCGGCAAAATCCCTCTGCCAGCACAGCCTGGTGGAGGTACACCTCTGCTGTATCCTCAACCGCACCAGAGCACAGATTGGGACTTGCAAGACTCTTGCCTTCGCTGCAGCTGACCGAGATGGCTACCCATCTGGGAACTATTAAATGCAAAAGACATTATCATCTTCATAAGTGTTGTGCCTGTATTTTGCACCTGTTCCTGAGTGCCAAATGTAGTGGAAGCAGCAGTCTCTATATACGAAGCACAGGTTTCCATTAAAGCTGAGGGTTCCAAATCCACCACTGGCTATTAGCCAAACTTGTCAGAGTATACATCCCTAGATGTCTTATTACAGGAAGCCAGAAGTGAATGATTATTGACAGCTTAAATCCATAATAGCCCAGTGGTTCTGTGCAGACTACTCAAAAAAGCCTCTGTTGCCTCTAGAGACAGGATACAGGAATAGATATAAAATGGGTCTGACATGGAAGGACCCGTTTTATGTTTCACATTAGGAGTGGACAAGTTCCTTCCTCCATATTCACAATTTGTGCCACCATTTGGATTAGTATGGATTTTATGTAAGTGCAAATTTTCAGAGAGGTGAATGTAATTGCTCATCACACTTTCAGATTAGCCGTTACTTTAAAAGAAGAAAAATTAAAGAATGAACCTTCCTACCACTACTGAGTTGCCTTGTTTTATCCAAACTGGGTGTGTTTTATGACTCACATTTCAAATTTAAAGCAAGCCAAATGTGTCCCATATATGAAAGTATCTTGCATATGGGATTGCTTTGGATTCACATTGGGTGTTGGAAAACCAGATAAGCAATACAGCCTCACCTCTTCCTGCCCCCGCAGGTTCCCCATGCCTGCTTTTGAGGAGGAAGGTCAGAGATGGATGCAGAGATAACTGCTCTAGCTGAATTGTGGAATTTCTTGGGTTGTTTTTCCTTTGGACCATGCTTAATGTATTTTGGTGTTACTTACGAAAGAAGCATGCTGGACAGAGGTGACATGAAGTAGGCGGATCTCACTGGAACCAATGACATTATGAGCTCAATCGACGAAGTTTAAAATTACAGCCATTATGACCAATGTCACTGCTAGCTTCCTGAGCAGCTGTTTCCCGTCTTATTTATGAGCCAATGTCAAATAAATTAAGGAGTGATGATCAAGAGAGAAACTCCAAACATGTTTGCATTTTATTTTCTGAAATAACATGACGAGAAGAACAGCATGTTCCTGTTGCCCAGTTGAGTCTTCTCCATGATTTCATACTGCACAGGAACAGTGAAAAATTGTGTTTATGGTCCCTTGTGACAACTAAATGGGGGTTTTAATGATTTAATTTCCTTGGCTTTTTGTTTTTGTTTTTCTTTTTTATTCCTCCAGCACAGATGAAAGGAAAATGATGCCTTAAACATTAACGAGGGAAAGATTGTGTTGCGTTTGCATGCTGAAGGGCCGCAATAGCCTACCCCACTTTTCTGCCATTAGCAACCAGGACTATCATGAAGATGATAATGATGCGAAGCATTCTTAACATCAGAACTCTAGATAGGACATTTGCTAACCAGAGAAATGCCATTAACATTCTGTGCTACATGTGTTTTTTTAATATGTAAGGAATTGCAGTGAATACATGGCAGAAATAAGTAAAAAATGGAGCATAGGTCATGGCCTTCTACCAGATCAGACATGTTAGTCCATGTATAGTAGTAATAGTTGTAGTATTTTTTAAAAATCATTCTCCTTCACCAGCAAGTCCCAGTGTGGGTATAACAATTTAGAATTAAAATAGATTGCATTCACAGGAACAGGCTGGGCCTTGAAAGCACACATCTCAGGTGTCAAAGGCCAGGGTAAAGAATTTTGACTTCAGCATTCACCGAAAGCTGTATACTAAAGATGCCAGACCCACTTCTGTTTGCTACCCTGGGCTCCTTGGCAAGAAAGGATGGGATATAAATAAATAATCTTGCCCAGGATTGTCTTCCCTCATTAGCAGCAGCAGTGAAGATCTTTGGCAGATAAAGATCTCTCCCAACCCCTGCACCTTTTTTTGTGACCCTCCGCAACTCCCATCAACCCTTACCTTTGGCCACACTGCTAGCTTTGAGTTATGGGAGTTGGAGTCCAACCACACATGCAGGGCACTGGGTTGGTTAACCCTGAATTAGTCAGTCTGTGAGTGCCCTGAATGGGAATAGGACTGAAGAGTCAAGCACTGTTTGGAGGGCCACAGCTTCCTCCATCCTTGGTCTAAAATATTTATGCTTTCATTACATCCACCCAAGCAACAATGGGCACAGACTCCGTACAGCAGCAGATTGAAAACAGAAGGGTGCTTAGCATGAGGCCAAAATGCCACACATACTAATGACAGACAGGCTTGAATTTTCCAGAGATGCCTGGTGATGTCAGAATGCACATGTGTGGATAAAATGTTCAGCCTGGTGTGGGTAGTATCTCTTCTCCCCACACAAACACAAACACAAAAAGGGACCCTGCAGCATTAGGAAGATGCACAATATATTTGTCTGTTCCAAAGCAGATTCACATTAGTCCACCTTCTGAACTAAAATTTAAGCCAGAATGTGGTCTGCTTTGGATCTACACTGCCACCAAATTCCATGAGATGCTCCAAAGCCTGACCTTGTTTCTCTTTTAAAAACAAATACCAGCCTCCAGGAGCAGCTGGAAAGCAGGAGCTCCAGGACTGATGACCAGACATAGAATCATGATGATATGTCTATCCCAGGGACTTTAAGGAAGTGCATGATGCTTACACAATGCTCATCTCCTGCTACCTGGAAGTGAGTGGGCCACGCATGCAGCATCGGGCACCATGGCTAAGCTGGCTAAAGCACCTGTCTAGTAAACAGGAGATCCTGGGTTCAACTCCCAGTGGTGCCTCAGGTATTTAGTATTTTGCCCCCTATCCGTATGAGTGTGGCTCAGCAGAGCTCACAGAGCATATTTTGCTGCTCATTGAAGCAAGAAGACAAAACTCCAACAGGCCATGATGGACATTTGATGTTACTGACTTTCTTTGTGGAGGAAAAGCAGAAGTTTTACCCATCCCAGCAAAAATAAAATTTGAACCTGGGACCTTTCACATCCTAAGCAAGAATCATACATCTAGACCAACAAGAAAGTCAGGAGATTCCTCTGCATTTAGGGTCATCGTGTTGCCCTTGTTCAAGAGAACTTGCCACCAGGCTTTCCTGGCAAAAAGGAGCAGATGTTAGAGATGTGCTGCTTTATCCCTGCCTTCAGGTAGCAAGTGGACCAGGCTTACAGTGGGGGGGGGCACTGTAAGTAAGCTGGCTGAATCTTTCGCATCCTGAGCCAGAGTCATGCCTCTAGATCAGCCTTTCTCAACCTGTAGGTCCCCAGATGTTGCTGAACTACAGCTCCCATCACCCCTAGCTAGCAAAGCCAGAGCTCGGGGATGATGGGAGTTGTAGTCCAACAACATCTGGGGACCCACAGGTATGAGAACCACTGCTAGATTAACAAGCCAGATATGGATCAGTTCTGCATTTCAAACAGTTGTGACACCCACATTCAAAAAGGAACTTGCCACAAACCTATTTGGCAGCACCACTTCAAAGCTATCTGCCATTAGCAAATAAGCCAGGCTTCAGTATGGCCAAGGTGCCTGTTTAGTACAGTGTTTCCCAACCGGTGTTCCGCGGCACACGAGTGTGCCGTGAGACATCGGCTGGTGTGCCGCGAGATGCCTGGAGGGAGGCGGGCGAGTCGGGCGGCGAGAGGCGGGGCGGCGGCGGCGAGGAGAGGCCGCGCCTCCTGCTGCTGCCTGGCGCTCCTCCTCGCAGCCGGCAGCGCTGCCTGGGCGCCTCCGCGCGACTCTGCCTCGCTGGGTTTGGTCTCCCAGCAGAGACGGGTCACACGCGCACCTCCCTCCCTCCCTCAGCCTGCGCGGAGGGAGAGCCAGAGAGAGGCATCGCTCCTGCGCGGCGGGAGAGGGAGCAGCCGGAGCGATGCCCCAAACGAGCTGAATTCCGAGCGAGGGACTGAGGGGGGAGGGAAAAAACTTTCACTTTCGTGCGTCCCTCCCGGCGTGACGCTGCGCGCTGACGTCACGGGGCGGGGCTTTAATGGTGGTGTGCCGCGAGATTTTTTTTCAGTAAACAGGTGTGCCGTTGCCCAAAAAAGTTTGGGAAACACTGGTTTAGTAGACAGAAGAGTCTAGGGGTGTGATTGAAGCTGGTGCCTTAGAAACCATCCCTTTGGGGCCTAGCAGTAGAGTGCAGCTCATTGTGGCTAACAAAGGATATTTTACAATTTCCTGAAGTGGGAAAAGAAATCCATTAAACTGTGTTGCCATGATGTGCTAACCCTTGTGATACCATAGGTGCTAACCCTTTTGGGCCCAGCAGGTGGGTACAGCTGGGTGGGGTTTCCTGAGGGCCTTTTGCCACTCTCTGTGGTGAGAAAAGAAATCAATAAAAGTTGTGAGTTCGTGCCGTGACTCAGGTTCGAACCGAGGTTGCTGCGGCCACAACGCAGAGTACTAACCACTATACGATCACGGCTGGCGTGGAACAGCTGCCTTCAAGAAGCTTCAGAAAACAAGGAAAGATGGCTGAAGGATACGTCTATTGTGTCTTGGCCGGACCCTGTGTGGAACAGTGAGTAGAAAAGAAGCTGAACAGGCACCATAGCTTAGCTGGCTAAAGCACCTGCCTTGTAAACAGGAGGTCTTGAGTTCGAATCCCAGTAGTGCCTCTGGCTTCCTCTTTTGAAGCAGATCCAGGAAACTCCCATTTTCTTGTAAGGTAAGCCCACCACCTCTTTCCTGTGCCTCTGAAAAGACCATATGGGTAGTGAAAAATGAACATCTGGCCATTTGCTGTGACTGATGCACAACCAGTTTGGGGCAGGGGGGCTTGCAGGTTTTTCAGGATTAAGTACTGAAGCTATGGTGACTGAAGTCTGAGTCTGGGTTTGATCCCGACGTGTGGCCCTGGCTGTTGAGGTACATCTCAATGTGGTTTGCAGAAGGCCTTTTCCTACTTTCTGTAATGGGAAAAGAAAAGTGTGAAAAGAAATCCAAAAAAAAGTTGCTTGTTCCTGCCATGACTCGGATTCGAACCGAGGTTACTGCAGTCCCAGTGCAGAGTACTAACCACTGTACGATCATGGCTGGGCTGGCATGACCCTCTTCAAGCAGCTGGGTCTTCTGAAAGCAGATAGCTGAAATGTCAGTCTGTAAGTTGCTTGCTCAAAGCTTGTGGCAAGCAGGGATCAAAAGAGATGCTGAGCAGGACCCAATAGCTTAGCTGGCTAAAGCACCTGCCTAGGAAGCAGGAGACCCTGGGTTTGAGTCCCAGTGGTGCCTCTGTTTATTTGTTTTGAGGCAGAACGCAGTGCTTTACTTTGGTGGCCAGTGGTGCTCAGTGCAGCCACCCTATGGCTGCAGAAGGACCATGGAGATGCCTGCTTGCGTGCTGTGGAAAAGAAACATCCCGTGCATTTGTGCTCACACCCCTGAAGAAGACTTGAGAGCCTACATATTGGATGAAGGGCAGGTGAGTTTGTTCATCGTATAAGGGGGAAGCAACCCACTCACATCCCCTGGGTATGTCATCACACCTGTTTCCTAACCAAGGACTGCATTATTCCCCCCCCCCCCAGGTAAGTCTTATGTATGTGGGGGAGGAGATGTACACTGTGTTCACCTTAGTGTACCTGCTCATCCCTGCGGACAACCCAGAACACCTGCCCCCTGCCAGCCTGTGGCTGTAGGTGATGACTCTTGTATGCATGCAACCTTGATGTTCCTCAGGGTTACATGGTATGACCTTAATGTGTTCTCTTGCTCCACTCCAAACACCAATGCAACCAAAGAGCCCAAATTCTAGAATAATCCATCACCAATTACGGTAAATTAAATCCAATGTTTCAGCATACAAGCCAATGTCAATTAAGCCAAATGAACCCAATCACCTAAAAACATATAACCAATCCATGGAAATATTTCCAATCAGATGAGATCCAACAGAGAAAAAAGCAACACATGGTCTGCAGCATGAAGTGGGCAAAAAGGGGAGATTATTCCAAACACAAAATTCTTCAAGAAAAGACAGCCACACTCCAAAAGGATAGTGGATGGGTGCTACAGAGTAGAAACAAGAGCAGCAGTGGTCAGATTCGCCTTAACTGGCCAAAGTCTATTCCTTGAGGCAGGAAAAAGAACTCCGCAAAAGTTGCGAGTTCCTGCCGTGACTCGGATTCGAACCGAGGTTGCTGCGGCCACAACGCAGAGTACTAACCACTATACGATCACGGCTGGCGTGGAAAAGCTGCCTTCAAAGAGCTTCTAGAAGGCAAGGCAAGATGACAGATCAGCCTATTGCATCTTGCTTAGAGCCTGTGTGGAGTAGGAAATAAAACTGCTAACCAGGCAGAATAGCTTAGTTGGCTAAAGCACCTTCCTTGTGAGCAGGAGATCCTGGGTTCGACTCCCAGTGGTGCCTCTGGCTTTCTGTTTTGAAGCAAGAGCAGAGTGCTCCCATTTTCTTGCCTACCAACCCCTCCCATGCTCACGGAAACAAAACGCTGTTCCTGTTCACACTGAAAAATATAAATCCACCTGCCTGCTGTGATTTGGATTTAAATCAATAGTCATGCATCCTCTGGAATATCCTCACTACGTGGCCAGGTCTTGGTGGGCAGGATAGCGGAGAACATCTCTGTCAGTATGGAGAGGCAATAGCAGCTGGGTCTATTGCCACAGACCAGCTGGCCAAAAGATTTCTCTGGGTGACTTTGTAAGGAACAGTAGACCTGTAGCCACACCTCGAAAAATCTGGATCTAAATGAACATCCAGACCCCACCCCACCCCCACCGCTACTGAAAACAGCCCATCTTTGATTTTGAACTCAAGACCTTTCACATCCAAAGCCAGAATCATACATTTAGATCAGCAAGCCAGAGAGGGGACTGTTCTGCATTTCAATCAGTTGTGATACCCACATTCAAAAGCAACTTGCCACAAACCTGGATGGCAACACCACGTCGCTCCTGTCTTGTATTCACAAATCAGCCAGATTTACAGGGTTGTATATACTGTAGCTAAACCAGATGAAATTCAATCCTGGATTTCATTCTCCCAAGAGGGGAAAATTAAATTTCAAAATATGCGAGTTCCTGCCGTGACTCGGGTTCGAACCGAGGTTGCTGCGGCCACAACGCAGAGTACTAACCACTATACGATCACGACTGGGCTGGCATGACTGCCTTCAAGCAGCTTCTAAAAACAAGGCAAGATGCCTGAAGGATAGGTCCATTGTGTCTTGGGCCACAGCCTATGTGGAACAGGGAGCAGAAGTGGAGCTGAACAGGCACCATAGCTTAGCTGGCTAAAGCACCTGCCTCGTAAGCAGGAGATCCTGGGTTCGACTCCCAGTGGTGCCTCTGGCTTCCTCTTTCAAGGCAGGAGCAGACTGCTCCTATTTTCTTGGAGGCATAGCTACCAATCCCTGCCTTTGCTCAAGGAGGACATTTTCATCTGAGGAATGTTGGAAAGTATGTGATGTTGCAAGTTTGAGGGGGAGACTCAAGTGCTTTTTGCGGGTAAAACGTTTGAGAAGGAAGAGGGAATGAATGAAAGGGAACCACTTTTTTAAAAAAACAAGAACACTCTAAACTTTATTTTCATCAAATTCTTTAAATTAACTCCTCTTAGGATCCAAGCCATTGTCCTCAGAACATTTAAATTCACAGTCAACTTATACTCCTTCTCTCTCTCTCTCTCTCTCTCTCTATATATATATATATAAAGCACCAAATTGTGATGAGTAATTAATCATTTCAAGCCTGCCCTCTTCTAAAATAACTAGGTATAAGCTAAACTTTTGCCAGGTTCAGCTTTTATGTTGTTTTCAGCAAAAAATAAATTTCCATTATTAACTAGTATAAAAAAATACAATTAGAATAATTTTCACTCCCCCCCTTTTTTTTTTGAAAATCACTTTTTATCAGCGCTCCCTCCCTATACAACTAAATTTCTATCTTTTCCTGCCTTCTGAAGGAAGGATTGCTGACTTTAAGAAAAATCCAGCCTGGCCTGATCTTTCAGCTTGATATGCAACTAGGCAATTCATGCGTGCAGACAGGCCCACATAGTCATTCAAGGGACTGTGCTCCTATTACTTCTCTGGACTGAGCAAATGAGTCCTAATTAGGGATGAGAGAGAAATTTGATTCAGTTTTGCATTTAAAAGTAAAACTGGCAAATTTGCACTTTCTGAAATAGAAACACAGCCGTTCTTTGAAATTCACATTTCTCTGAATTTTGCAATGCAGTTCTCCAGGCAAATAATATGTATATATTAGAGTAAAGTGTGCATAAGTATGCATATATTGGTGAAAATAAATCATTCAGTGGGGGGGGGAGCTTTGCAGAAATGTGTACATTGGGAGAAATTCACATTAAAATGCTGGTGACTTTTCTGTGCACTTAAAAAAAAGAAAGATGTAAACTGTTGTGGATATGTGAACTTATGGTTAGAAAAATGAGAAACAGAGAGAACCCAAAATTGACAGGTCTGCCCATCCCTAGTCCTAATATAAGATATGTTGGCCACAGTAACCATGAAGCACCTGTTTCAAAAGTTAAGCAAGAACAATACAGGGCCCATGGGTACTACCACTGCCTACAGAGAATGAATCCATCCATAGGGAAAAGAGTGGGAGGAGACATTGGTCTTGCATTTGTGGTGGGGAAGGAGGGGAGTACTGAGCCAATGAGCTAGGCTTGCTGAGTCTCTCAGTGTTCCCTATTACAGAAACAACATAGTTTTGTTTTGTTTTGACTTTTCAGAGAAAAGCCACATGAAAAGTGTGGCTTTTTTCTCTCCTAAAAAGTTATAAATAGGAGGAACTTGGAACACTGGCCAGCATGTTGCTGTTTTTTCAAAAGTCAAATGGACAAAGTTCAGGTTGGGGAAATGCCTCGTCTTTATTCTGATGCTAGGAACTTGTATAATCTGATTTGCTTGCAGGGTGTTTACATGTCTCCCCCTTAAATCATTCACAGAGCTGGCTCTATGATGAGGCAGACTGAGGCAGCTGCCTCAGGTGGCAGAAGCTGAAGGGAGGGGGGGTGACAGAGCTGTGAGTACCTTCCCTGTATCCCCTACCATAGCCTGCTGCCCTCAAGTACAGTGGGAGACACTTTCCTTTCACCAGTACTGGGGTAAGATTCAACTGCCAATCCAATTGGCTTCTGTATGTGTCTTAGGGGAGGGCACCAGCTTGCCCTTCACCTCACATAGCATAATGTCTTGAGCTGTCCCTGACAGTGTGTCACGCCACACTTTTCAATGCATTTCCCCATCACTTTTCTAACAACAAAATGCCTGTCTCTTGTAAAAGTGGATTTGTTATGCTCTAGGGCACCAGAGAGATTTAATCCACTTTAATTGCATAAAACTAAATTTCCTGGTATGCTCTTGAATCCCTCCCACAAAATACTGACAGTCCAAGGGTGGCCAACAGCTACTTATTAGAAGAACAGGCCTTATTTTCCTGCATAAGAAAACCTGCACTGACTTTTCTCCTTTGGCTCAGCTCTGCCTAAGCAAATCTGACTTATTTTTAAAATGCTCTCTGTTTGTAAGTCATCGGTTTCTATATCCTGTGGTGATACTTAACCACACTGTGGATTTTTTCCATTGCCAGTGACAATTATAGGAGCCCAAAGCCAAGTGGTGAAAAATGTTTTCGACTGCCCTTGCATCTGGCTCCCTGGCAGCCACTTCTGCCATCGACTGCGGAGCTAGCCCAGTGCCTCTGTTGCGTTTAAACTATCCAGATTAATTTTTCCCTTGGACACTATTATTTGCCTTGCCTTTCAACTGCTTTTACAGGCTTTTTCTCATTTGTTAATAGGATGGCATTTCACAGGAGTTTCGTTTACAAAACAATATCTCAGTGATCATAAAAGGACTGGGGGCGCTTTCTCACTATGCAAATATGGAAAGGCAGAAGCTTTCCCCATCGCCTGTATGAAATGCATTTTTGGATTACTTTATAATATTAGGCCATCTTATCTGAATTAGGTGTCTCGGAGATGTACTCCCTCAAGAAACAATCTATCTTAAATTGCCTCACTGTGAGTTATTGAGAGATACACAGAACTAAGATGCATAACACCTCGATTCGTTTAAATTACAGGGAGGGGGGAGGAGCAGTCAGAAGGACCCCAATAAAAGATTCCAACCAAATGTTTAAAAATGGTGTTACACTATCATCAGAAAGTGTCCCATCTTTCATTTCTGAAGACAGCATCAAGCACAGTGTTACAGTGCTATTGTGGGAGAGGACAGCTGATTCTGATTGTTTTGTTTCTATTATAATTATAATTATTTTATTATTTCTGTCCCCAAGGCCACACGGTAAATGACCACCCTCGAACAAAAGCACTTCAGAGAGAGACTGGAAAGTGAAACCTTTGACTTGCATTCCATCGAGAGGTTCAGTGTTGGCAGGTGCAGATTAAATTGGCACGATAGAATTCTATCAAACTTCATGCGTCAACTGGGTTACCAATTCCAGGCTATCTGTGATATCAGCAGAACTTTGCTGTTGCTGTTGTTAAATAGCCACTGGTAATAAGGCAATTATCACCATCTGTACACACCCACATCTCAGGACGACATTTTGCACAGCTGATGAAGTGGACTGTAGTCCAGAAAAGCTTATGCCATAATGATGATGCTAGTCTTTAAGGGGACACAAGCCTCTTTGTTATGATTTGATGAAGGTACTGCAAGCTTTTGAACTTCCATGCCAAGGAAGGATGGTAGGATGGAAGGAAAGAGAAAGAGAGAGAGAGAGGAGGGTTGGTGGGCTTCATTTCTGAGCAGAGGTGCTGCAGTATCTGCTCAGCGCCTGTCCTAACCTAAGCACATAGGCCATGCTGTTAGTTATGATTGCTACTATCTGCCCTGCTTGATCTGGCATATGGCCTTTTAAAAGTACAAAATATTAGAGGTTACCGCCCACACACTTCTGATGTGCTTTTCTACTTGTGTGGTGGCACCTCGGTAAAACCACTTCTTACTGTTTGTAGCAGAGTTTTCCCCGGAAGCACAGGACAAGAACATAAAACTCCACTGGAAGACACAAAGCACTGTCAGCCTGAAAGTCAGTCCTCCTGTAATTAATCTAAATGCCTCGCTGATTATTTTAGTCTGTTTTACAGTTACTTCTCACGTTTTCAATACACTGCCTAGGGCTAGCGTAAGTTGTCCCCCATTTTTATCCTTTTTGCTCTCTCTGACATCAGAGGAGCACAATCTCATGGAAGGCGTTTATTGGGTCAGATCTCCCGCTCCTTTATCTCCACCATCCCTCCTCCATCCCCTGGAATGGCCTCCCAGGGACCACCATACTATGGCCCAAATATTATGTGGGGCGAGCAGAGGAAGAGAAATCGGGCAGCTACTTCAAGTGACAGCAACACGTTGGCCATGAGCTTCCAATTAAGCTCCAGTGGCAGTCCAATGTATACATGTGACGGACATATAAATTGCATCAATCTTTTAAAGTGGCAATCCTATATTTAGTTGAGTGGGAGTAAGTACCATTGAACTCAACAGGACTTACATTTCAGAAGATTATATATAGGATTGTTCTGGAAGAGCGAAACAGCTCAGCTGCAGTTGAGTAGCAAGTTAATTGTTTTGGCTGAAAAGAAGAAAAATTGAGCCCTTTTTCCATAGGCAGACTAATCCTCTCATTACTGAGTAAGAACAGAATGAGTGTGGGTGTACAAGGGATCAAACAAGGGAGGAGAAAGCTCTATCAGCTTTACAGCACCGTGCTGAATGAGATAACTAGTTACTAAAGCAACAAAGGCTTTGCTTGGTTTTTAAAAACACATTAAAAAAATAAAAAATAAAAAAATAAAAAGATACAGGATTCTAGTAAACAAAGTTCTACTCAGAGTAGACTCACTGAAATTAATGAACCAAGTTAGCTGTGTCTACTCTGAGTAGGGCTAGTGTTGAATGCCAACCATGCCTTGCATTTTCTTTCTTACAAATAAAAAATGTCCATTAATACAAATTCGCACAGCAGTCATTGCTTCCTTGTGACTATGGGTTCGTCCATTCTGGTGTTTAATGTGGATAGCAAGCTTCCTATAGCACCATATTTTCTCAAACAAGGATACCTGAAAAGGATATCCTGACGGGGGTGGGGGTGGGGAGGCAGAGTGCAGGAAGGCAGTGATTGAGAGAACATTATACGAATAACAAAAAATAATAATGGTGGTCCAGGAACCTTACTATTCACACTGAAGATCAGCATGGATAAGGTCCTACAGCTTTAAAAAAGGTGGTCTGATTGCGGGAGGAAATAATAATAATAATAATAATAAATTTTATTTATATCCCGCCCTCCCCAGCCGAGCCGGGCTCAGGGCGGCTAACAACAGTCAAATAACAATCAAATAATAACATATTCTAAAAATATTCCATTATAAAAATTAGTTAAAATCAAATTGATGGCAACCGATTAAACAAAATTCTGTGCAGGTTGCCGAAGGAGGGAGTCAGGCTGCGCCCTGACCAAAAGCTTGGCGGAACAACTCTGTCTTGCAGGCCCTGCGGAAAGATGTCAGATCCCGCAGGGCCCTAGTCTCTTGTGGCAGAGCATTCCACCAGGTTGGAGCTGCAGCCGAGAAGGCCCTGGCTCTAGTTGAGGCCAGCCTAACCTCTCTGAGGCCTGGGACCTTGAGGGTGTTATTATTTGTAGACCGTAGGTTTCTCTGTGGGGCATACCAGGAGAGGCGGTCCCGTAGGTACGAGGGTCCTAGGCCGTATAGGGCTTTAAAGGTTAAAACCAGCACCTTAAACCTGATCCTGTACTCCACCGGGAGCCAGTGCAGCTGGTATAGCACCGGATGAATGTGATCCCGCAGCGAAGACCCCGTAAGGAGTCTCGCTGCGGCATTCTGCACCCGCTGGAGTTTCTGGGTCAGTCTCAAGGGCAGCCCCACGTAAAGCGAGTTACAATAATCCAGTCTGGAGGTGACCGTCGCATGGATCACAGTGGCTAGGTCAGGGCGAGAGAGATAAGGGGCCAACTGCTTAGCTTGGCGGAGATGGAAAAATGCCGCCTTTGTTATAGCTGTAATCTGCGCCTCCATAGAAAGGGAGGTATCGAAGATTACACCCAAACTCTTAACGGACGGTGCTGGCACTAATTGCACCCCTGCAAGAGATGGGAGTTGCCCCCTCGATCCCATATCGTCCCGCCCCAGCCAGAGGACCTCTGTCTTCGAAGGATTTAACTTCAACCGGCTCCCACGTAACCATCCAGCCACAGCTTCCAGACATCTGGTCAGTGTGTCTGGGGCCGAGTTAGGATGGCCATCCATCAACAGATAAAGTTGGGTGTCATCAGCATACTGATGGCAACCCAGCCCAAAACTCCGGACAAGCTGGGCGAGGGGGCGCATAAAGATGTTAAAAAGCATCGGGGAGAGAATCGCACCCTGAGGCACTCCACACACCAAGGAGTGACGCGATGACAATTCCCCCCCAAGCGCCACCCTCTGTCCCCGATCAGAGAGAAACGAGCGCAGCCATTGAAGGACTGTGCCCTGGATCCCCACGTCGGCAAGGCGGTGGTCCAGGAGTTCGTGATCCACCATGTCAAAGGCTGCTGACAGATCTAGAAGAATCAGCAGCCCCGACCCGCCTCGATCCAGCTGCCTGCGGAGATCATCTGTTAGGGCGACCAGAGCCGTCTCGGTCCCATGACCAGCACGGAAGCCGGACTGGAATGGATCCAAAGCAGATGTTTCATCCAGAAACCTACCAAGCTGTTCAGCAACCGCTCTCTCAATCACCTTACCCAGGAATGGAAGATTCGAGACCGGGCGGTAATTGGATAGATCTAAGGGATCTAACGATGTTTTCTTTAAGAGCGGACGCACCACCGCCTCCTTCAGTTCCCCTGGGAATATCCCGGTGCCAAGGGACAAATTGATGATATCCCCCAGGGGGGCCCGCACCTCGTCTGGACACGCTCTAATCAGCCATGACGGGCACGGGTCAAGAGGACAGGTGGTGGGCTTTCCAGCTTGGAGGAATCTGTCCACATCGGCTGGAGATATCCGGTCAAAGTGGTCCAATACTGGACCCGAGGACAGTCGAGGGGCCTCCAGTTCCTTTATTGTATCCAAATTGGCAAGGAGGTCGTGGCGGAGCAACAGGACCTTCTCCGCAAAAAAGCTCGCAAATGCCTCACAGCTGTGTGTCAGATTGTTATTTAAATTTGGCTGTCCTTCAAGGGACGTTAATGACCGGATTATACTAAATAATTGCGCCGGGCGAGAGCTAGCGGATGCAATGGAGGCCGAGAAGTAAGACTTCTTAGCGGCCTTCACTGCCATCTCATAGGTTTTCATAAAGACCCTATAAGATGTTCTTGAGGCTCCGTCACGGGCACCCC
Organism: Podarcis liolepis; assembly: GCF_965112155.1. Lineage (NCBI taxonomy): Eukaryota > Metazoa > Chordata > Lepidosauria > Squamata > Lacertidae > Podarcis > Podarcis liolepis. The sequence goes on along the minus strand of NC_139556.1, from coordinate 47,694,050 downwards.
GCCATACTCGCTCTAGCCGTCTGAGGTCCCGCTTCATTTTCCGAAGCTCCTCGGTAAACCAGGGAGCCCGGTTTCTGCGGGGTCGCAGAGGGCGCTTAGGTGCGATCTCATCGATGGCTGCCAGGAGCTGGGTATTCCAGCCCTCAACAAGCTCAGTCAATGAGTCGCCAGGGGGAGCAAGGTCCCGCAAGGCTTGACGGAATCTATCAGGGTCCATCAGCCTCTGCGGGCGAGCCCAAATCGGCTCGCCACCTAAGCAGGGTGGGGGTGGAAAGTCAATCCTGGCTTTCAGAGCGTAGTGATCAGACCATGGCACCTTCATCGAGGGGGACATGATCACATCTATACCGGCGCCAAAGATCAAATCCAGCGTGTGGCCTGCTTGATGTGTGGGGCCCGAAACAAACTGGGAGAGCCCTAGTGTCGCCATGGAAGACACCAGGTCCAGAGCCTGTGAGGAGGGAGTGGCATCAGCATGGATGTTGAAGTCCCCCAGTACCAATAGGTTGGGGAACTCCAAGGCCCAGCCGGCCACCGCCTCCAACAGGCCTGACAGGGTGGCTGCTGGTGCGCTAGGTGGCCGGTACACCAGCCAGACAGCCAAGCTCACCTCGGAGCCCCACACTAGGCCAACACATTCAATGCCGGGGATCGAAGGCGATGGCAGAGCCCTGAAAGAACAGTCTTCTCGGATTACTAATGCCACCCCTCCCCCCCGGCCCACAGTCCACGACTGGTGGAGGACGGAGAAACCTGGGGGCGCCATCTCTCGTAAGGTAACAGTTTCCCCTTCGCGCACCCAGGTCTCCGTCACACAAGCCAGGTCAACCCCCTGCGAGGTGAAGAAGTCTCGCAGGGTGGCGGTTTTTTTGCCTATAGACCTGGCATTGCACAACACCAGTGACGGAGGTGAGTAATCCTTGCTCACCCTACCTTCGTCCCTCGGGATGGGGCGCAGATTGGAAGGGGTACGAGCATATCCATATCTCGATCCCCTTCGCCTATGACATCTGCCCCCACCGCCATACCTCCCTCGCCCCACTACGGTAGCAATCCCAAGCCTCAAACCAACCTCCATTTACATAATAGAAACAAGTCAAATCAAAAACAATTGTACCAACACAACAAATCCCCACCCCACTCAATAACCAACCCCAAACCAAACTAAAACAGAACAAAATAGAAATACATCAATAAAAACCACCGTTCACGGTGGGGCAACAAAATAAAAAATAAAAACCCCTATAAAACATTTTAAAATATATAAAACATATTAAGCATTTGCCGCGGCAACATCAGTGTCCTTAAAACAGTAGCGGTGGCGAGTGTGGGCCCCGCCCCCTAGGCCTGGAAGAGTGTGCCTACAGGAGGGAGCGGCCTTCCTCAACCCCCACGATGGAGCCGCAGCAGTCCCTGAACATAGGTTTGTGCTGAAGTGGAGATGCAGCCTTAAAGTGCTATGGAAGTATGAAACAAAGCGACAGGAACTATCAGAGGCAAGCCATTGTATTTGAAAAGCTTGATTGCTGGGTGATCATATTTATGCAACATTCCACAGCCCTTAAATTTCCCTTTCAGAGGCATTTCAAATTACAGTAATAGGAGAGAGGCTCTGCTCAGTAACAATTACGCTTTGGAAAGCAAAATAAAAGAAATCATTTACAAGGGTGCCGGCCCAAAGACTGCACCCTTCAGGTGAGGTTGGGGTGACTGAGGGCCTTTGAAGAGCTATGCCTCTCAGCCAAATAGATGGAAAAGTATTGATGAGAAAGGCAAAACCCAGAAAAAGGCTGCCTTCGAAGACATTTGCTCTGCCTCTTCCTATTGAATGCCACATTAATCTCTCTCTGGTGTGTGTGTGGGGGTATATTTAAAAAACCAATTTTCTTACCATTTTGCTTTTAGGAAGGTTCAAGGAACAAGGAGGAACATACAACACAGAACAGTACATGTATCCCAAAGCAAATATTTATAATCCTGCCCTCCCCTTAAAAAGAAATGCAGCTATGGATTTTATTCCATCAGAAGGCTGCTTCACTGCAGTGTAAATGCATGGAGGAGACGACGGCCTCCACCTAATAATGCAGCCAGTGAAATCATGTGCACAGCAGACCAGCACCCCATCTTCTGCACATACAGTCAATATCTGGAGGAGAAAAAGTGTATATATACAAAATCATAAGCCTCTAGATAGCATGGGGACTATGTGGGACAAATTATATTTTTCACTGCAAACAGGAACAACGTGTTGTTTCTGTGAACATGGGAGGGGTTGGTGGGTATGCCTTGCAAGAAAATGGGAGCACTCTGCTCCTGCCTCAAAAGAGGAAGCCAGAGGCACCACTGGGAGTCGAACCCAGGATCTCCTGCTCACAAGGAAGGTGCTTTAGCCAACTAAGCTATTCTGCCTGGTTAGCAGTTCTATTTCCTACTCCACACAGGCTCTAAGCAAGATGCAATAGGCTGATCTGTCATCTTGCCTTGCCTTCTAGAAGCTCTTTGAAGGCAGCTTTTCCACCCCAGCCGTGATCGTATAGTGGTTAGTACTCTGCGTTGTGGCCGCAGCAACCTCGGTTCGAATCCGAGTCACGGCAGGAACTCCCAACTTTTGCGCAGTTCTTTTCTCGCCTCAGGGGGTGGCAAAACGCTTTCTGTCGGTCCTAATGAGCTGCATGCAACTTCTGGATCCAAAAGGCTTAGCATCCAAAGCACCATTAGTAACTGCCACAGTGATCATCTACTAGAGTGGAGGTTTCGCCACTTAAACGCAGAGAGAGAGAGAGAACTGCAAGCCTGGTCCACTTGCTACAAGACGACAGAAGCTAAGCAGCACATCTGCAACATTTGCTTCCTATTTCCAGGAAGGATTTTAAGAACTTGTGCTTTCTTGCCAGAACACACCACCCTCCCCTCAGAAGACTTAGATACTGATAAGGACAGGGGGAGAGACAACATTGGCACAGCTATGACCCTATAGTAGTTGCTCCTCTGAATTGTGGTCAGAGCAATTGTGGTTCACATCTTAGACACAACACAAACCTGTGGCTTTTATGTATTTATGCTTCCACCTCAGGGTGTGGCAAAAGGCATTCTGCAAACCTCACTGAGCCACACCCACACTCTAGGCCAAAACAATTATTGTACAAGTCACCACTGGGAATCAGACCACGGGTCTCCTGCGTATGAAACAGCAACTTTAGCCAGCACTCCCTGTGGCAAGCCAGGCCCACAGGTGTAAAGCAGCCCCTGAACACTAGTGGAACATCTGCCTTAATTGCAAATGAGCAGGAGGTTGTGTCCACACTTGAATTAAGGGAGCCTGTGGTCACCAAGGAAACCGGCTCTCACCATGTTGCCTCTGCCCCCGCTCTGTTTCCTGGTCTAGGGGTCTGGTTCTTGTTTGGGGTATGAGTAATCCAAGGTCAAATCCTGGAGAAGCCTTGTCCACAGCAGAAAGGTTGGTTTCACCATTAGACATTGTGTTTGCAAAATGTGGGGTGTTTTTTTGCACAGCACGCAAGCAGGCATCTACATGGTCCTTCTGCAGCCATAGGGTGGCTGCACTGAGCACCACTGGCCACCAAAGGAAAGCACTGCATTCTGCCTCAAAACAAAGAAACAGAGGCACCACTGGGACTCCAACCCAGGGTCTCCTGCTTCCTAGGCAGGTGCTTTAGCCAGCTAAGCTATTGGGTCCTGCTCAGCATCTCTTTTGATCCCTGCTTGCCACAAGCTTTGAGCAAGCAACTTACAGACTGACATTTCAGCTATCTGCTTTCAGAAGACCCAGCTGCTTGAAGAGGGTCATGCCAGCCCAGCCATGATCGTACAGTGGTTAGTACTCTGCACCGGGACTGCAGTAACCTCGGTTCGAATCCGAGTCATGGCAGGAACAAGCAACTTTTGTGGATTTCTTTTCTCACCTCAGGAAGTCAGAAAAGGCCTTCTGCAAACCCGATTGAGATGCACCTCAAGGGCCAGGGCCACTGGTCCTTTGACTATCAAACCCAGACTCAGACTTCAGCCACCATAACTGCAGTACTTAATCCTGCAAGCCTGCCTAACCTGCCTCATGGTGGCACAACCATTTGAAATGCAGAACAGACCCCCAGTTGGAATGATTCTACCTTGGGATCTCAGAGAAGCTCTCATCACAACTGGCTGCTCATTTAGATTTAATTTTTGTTGGGATGGCTGCAGCTCTAATATTCCTTCACGAAATCGCCCGGGGAAACTTTTCGTCCAGCTAGTCTATGGCAACACAACCAGCTGTGAGAATGAAGGTTCCCCCTACCCCACAAAACCTGGCTGTGCATCAGTGTGGCGTTTGCCCTCCTATGTGTGTGACATCATACTGGATTCATAGGGAAAGGGTTAACCAATTGTAAAATGACTAACCAATGGGAACCCAGGGGGCAGAGTTAACTGTGTACAGTGGTACCTCGGGTTACATACGCTTCAGGTTACAGACTCCACTAACCCAGAAATAGTGCTTCAGGTTAAGAACGTTGCTTCAAGATAAGAACAGAAATTGTGCTCTGGCGGCGTGGCGGCAGCAGGAGGCCCCATTAGCTAAAGTGGTGCTTCAGGTTAAGAACAGTTTCAGGTTAAGAATGGACCTCCGGAACGAATTAAGTACTTAACCCGAGGTACCACTGTATAAGTTTTAAGCACAGAGGTTTTTAGGGAGTTAGAGTTATTGAGGGGACAGTCTGGGGTTGGGCTAGTCTGGTGTGAGAGAGTAAGAGAATTTGTTAAGAGGAGTCAGTCAAACAGTTGAGATAATCAGTCAGAAGGTATTAGGAAGGTATAGGCCAGTAAAGAAACTAAAGTTAAGATACTGACAGGAATATTATCTGAGAAACCATAAACTTGTTAATGTTTGTAAAAGGAACTTGTGGGTTTTTTTGTTCACTTTTAACAACTGACTGGACTCAGTGTTTTACCAGAGAGTAACTGGTTGGTGGCAGCGAGGAAGCGAGTACAGTGGTGGCACAGGGATCAATAGACCATTAAAAGTCCGGGGACCCTGTGTGATCGCCATCGTCACAGCAAATGGCAAGATTTACCTTTTTCACTGCACACAGGACCCACAGGGCATTTCAGTGTCACAGGGAAGAGCTGGTGGGCATACCTTACAATAATATAGGAACACCCTGGGCCCTGCTTCAAAAGAGGAAGCCAGAGGCACCACTGGGAGTCGAACCCAGGATCTCCTGCTTACAAGGCAGGTGCTTTTGCCAGCTAAGCTATGGTGCCTGTTCAGCTCCACTTCTGCTCCCTGTTCCACATAGGCTGTGGCCAAGACACAATGGACCTATCCTTCAGGCATCTTGCCTTGTTTTTAGAAGCTGCTTAAAGCTGTGCCATCCCAGCCGTGATCATATAGTGGTTAGTACTCTGCGTTGTGGCCGCAGCAACCTCGGTTCGAACCCGAGTCACGGCAGGAACTCACAACTTTTATGGATTTCTTTTCTCAACACAGAGAGTGGCAAAAAGCCCTCCGGAAACCCCACCCAGCTGCACCCACCTGCTGAGCCCAAAAGGGTTAGCACCCAGGCACCACTGGGTGTTGAACCCTGATCACTTGCATACTAGAGTGGAGTTTTCCTCTGCTGAACTATGCCCCCCTATACATACACACACACCACAAACCTGCTCTACTTGCTACCTGAAGGCAGAAGCAACAAAGCACACATTTGTAACATCTGCTCCCTTTTGCCAAGAAGGCTTGGTAACATATTGCGTTGAACATAAAATCATAGAATTGTTGAGTTGGGCTGAAATGCAGAGGAACTTCCTGAATACCTTGTTAGTCTAGATGTATGGCTCTTGCTTAAGATGTGAAAGGTCCCAGGTTCAAATCCCAAGCTAAGACTTTACATTGCTTTATTTATTTATTTATTTATTTATTTATTTATTTATTTATTTATGCTGGGATGGGTGAAACGTCTGATTTTCCTTCAAAAAGAAAGTGAGTAACGTCAAATGTCCATCAGGGCGTGTCAGAGTTTTTCTCTTCTTCCTTCAGTGAGCAGCATAAGGTGCTATGAGCTCTGCTGAACCACACTCGTATGGACAGGGGGCAAAATACTAAATACCTGAGGCACCACTGGGAGTCGAACCCAGGATCTCCTGTTTACTAGACAGGTGCTTTAGCCAGCTTAGCCATGGTGCCCGATGCTGCATGCCTGGCCCACTCACTTCCAGGTAGCAGGAGATGAGCATTGTGTAAGCATCATGCACTTCCTTAAAGTCCTTGGGATGGGCATGTCGGCATGATCCTATGTCTGGTCATCACTCCCAGATCTCCTGCTTTCCAGCTGCTCCTGGAGGCTAGTACTTGTTTTTAAGAGAGAAACAAGGTCAGGCTTTGGAGTATCTCATGGAATTTAGTGGCAGTGTAAGAGGAGCATTGTCAGGTTTGGGACCCACCAAATTCCAAAACAGAGTTTATTGTGCACCTTATGAATGCTTCAGGGTTTCAGATGTGTGTGGGAAGGGGGAAGAAGATATACCACCCACATCTGGCAGAATGCATCTTATCTCCATATACATGTTTTCTAAGATCAACATGCAAGTTTGGAAAATCCAAGCACAAGAGATATGCCACATCCTCCCCCTCTTCTTCCTGCTATGCAGTAGCAATTAAATTGTTGGTAGGTCAAGAACTACATGTTTGGAAAATTAATGCTTCTACCTACAAGAAGCAAATCCATACCTTCATCAGACCCCTGGAGAAAAGCATCTGTTTGGCCACTGTAGGAACCAAATGCCTCTCATCTGGCAGCTGATGAGGTTATGGATTTTCTACTTGTAGGCAGTAGTGGAAGGTGGGGTGGCAGTACTTACTTGACCTCCCAACAATTTCATCACCGCTGCTAACCAGGAGGCAGAGTGGGATGATGTGGCAGGTCTCTTGTGCATTGATTTGGTATGATCTTTATTTGGTAGGCATCCTTCCTGATATATAGATTTGTTCAGGCATCCATCTTAATGAATAAACTCAACATGGGGTTTTCTATTTGCAGGAGTGCTTAAGCTGTGTGACTCCACCTATGCTCAACTTTTATATTTGTAAATAAACCCAAATACTGCAAAAACAAAACAAAAAGTCTAAAACCCAACATCATAATTATCCAGTCTTTTCTGCTTCCAAAGGAAACAAAGCCCAGGGAAATGCTGTTCCTGAAACTTCTCAGCACTCGGTGGGGAACACATCACTATCTTTTGACTTCACAATGTTCTGACTTTACAGAGGTAGTAGGGTGGTTGTTGTTTTCCTAATTCTGTTTATATACACTGAAATGCTCCAGGGACGGAAGATGCACTGCTTGGATTTACTAGGGTGGTGCAGACCTGCAAGGAGTTTGGCTGCAGCCAGTGGCGTGGCGTAGCGTGGGTTGTCAGCACCCGGGGCAAGGCAAGTAATTGGCGCCCCCTAACCCATGGATTTGCGCCCCCTAACCCCCAGATGTTGTGCCCGGTGCGGCTGGCCCCCCCTGCACCCCCCACGCTACGCCACTGGCTGCAGCTCAGAGAAGCTCCAGAGTGCTGCTGCTCAATGAAGCAAGTAGAAACATGATCAGAGCAGACTTGGGCCTAGAATACCAAAAGGGTGGTAATGCTTAATTTATAAATCTTCCAGATTGATGTAAGTAGCAGTGCATCCTCAGAAAGAAAAGTGGCTCTTACCGTATTGACCTAAGAGATATCAAGTAGCCAGGATTTCCTGCTTCCTTATCATTAAGGTTGGAAGAGGAACCAGTGTCTCACCTGTGAGGACAGGCAAAGGCACTGGGTGCACAGAGCACTCTGGCTGCCACGACCCACACCCACACCCCAATCCCGTTCCTGGAAGCGCAGGTCATCCTGTTAATTGGACTTTGATTGGAGTAAACTACAGGCACGTGCCAGAGACAATGAGATAAGAAACTGCAAAAACAACCCAGCTACAAGGATGAAATGTTTGGATTGAGCGCAGATTTTATTCGGTGAAAGAGACGATGCGGGGAGGGGAGCCCATGGTTTGCTTAATTAAGGTTTTTCTCTACATTTTGATATGGCAACTCCCACCCCACTCCAGAATGCAAGATTTAAAAATATCTGCACAAATGAGGATGGAGGGAACTGGAATATAATATGGAATTTAACAAAACTGGAACTTCATGTGAGAGAGAAAGGAACTGAGAGGGAAAGAGGGGGAAATGCTATGCTTTTAAAATATAGAGCAAAATCCTCCCTAACCTCGATTATCCACAAAGGAATGTGTTTGAGATAAGGATAAATTACCATAACTGAGCGGCAGGGAGGAAAGGGATCTACCAGCTGTGAGAATAGAAGTTTTTGGATTAACTATCTGCAGTCTGGATTCAGACCGTTCTTCCTAGGTTGGAAAAATGGCAAAGGGTTTTTTTTTCCTAGAAGCCAAATCATGGGACGAAACAATGCAGTAACTTTTGGAAACTGAGGTAACAGCTTCTTCTGATACATGACGGGAACCATCAACAGTTGCAGGAATAGAGGATAAAAAACTATATATCAGGCATCCCCAACCTGCAGTCCTCCAGATGTTTTGGCCTACAACTCCCATGATCCCTAGCTAACAGGACCAATGGTCAGGGATGATGGGAATTGTAGTCCAAAACGTCTGGAGGGCCAAAGGTTGGGGATGACTGCTATATATGGACGGGAAAACTTCATGGGGGAAATTGTCACACGTAGGAAAGAATAAGGATTACAGCTAAAGTTCCTCACTTGAAACTTTATAAATTACCTGTTATACCAACACGAATTGAAATCACAAGATTGTAGCTGTTATATAAGGGATTATTATATCTGAATGGAATGGAATGGAAATTATTAAAACTTTGGAATGCATAAAAAATGTAGAAGAATGAACTTATCAACTGTAGCATGCAAGGGAGCCAGTTTAATTAAATTGTATAATTTGACATTTTAATAATTGGCATTAATAATTGCATTAATTGGATAAAATTGGTATTGTTATAATGAGGCTATTATTGGCATGATGCTGGAAAAGCAGTAAAAAAATCTTTTTTTTTTTACAAAAGAGATATCAAGCAGCCCTTTATTTCTTCTGATCTCTTGTGCAATTTTTTTTGTATGATCCTTGGGTCCAATGCCAAAAGAAATACATCCTTCCTGGTATATATCTTTGTTAAGGCATCCGTCTTAATGATTAAACTCAACATGAAAAACCACATCTTCCATTATTTCCATCCACACAGATAAAAATTAGCTTCAACTCTGCGACAAAGGGGAGAGTGGGGGAAACCCAACAGCAGCAACAACAGACAAATCCTACAATGGATCACAACTGAGTTCTTGAGAACCTTTACTTTTGTAGCTGCTTGAACAAACAGAGCAGCTTCCGACCCCAAGCAGTGCACTGAGTAAAGGTGAAGATTCTTGGAATATGATGTTTGCACTTGGCCTGAATGTCAGGAAATTATTTGGTCACACCCTGCTGGGTTTCTCATAGCAGGCCCCAAGGGTTGAAGAAAACTGTGGTTATAGAACCTTCCTCTTTAAGATGGTGATGATGGGGGTGCTGAACAAGCATTGATTGTTGTTGCTTCCTGCCTCTCGAAATTATATCTTACTGCAGAGTTATTGCAGATGAATTATGTATGAGGCTGAAATCACTTTTCCAAAGTACTTGCAGCCTCTAGCAGAGCTGCAAAACAGACCAAGGTCCATCTTCAGTCTATGTGGTTATAGCATTCTGCATGGCGTTATTCCATTGAAAATGAATGTGCTTAAATCATAACTGCTGCTATCAAGTATTTGTATCTAGATCAATCTTATCTCTGCCCTTTCATTGGTTGGGGCCTGCTGAGCAGAGTGTCCACTTCTAACTGCTAGGTGAGAAGAAATCTACTGTTAGCACTATTTGGTTTCCATTTAGCTGAATCAGTCTGTCTCTATTTCCTATCCGAGACCATAAGGGACTCAGTTTGCTCAGACCTAATGGTTTATTGATCTGCTGCATGGCATATATGCCTTGTAATAAATAAGAAAAGGAGCAAAGGGTCCTTCATTTTAAATGCAAGACATGGCACTCCTTTAAAGTGTTTCTTTTGCCATCTGTATTAATTCACTGAAATTAGTCATTACCTGATTTCACGTCCCATTGATCCCAAGTGCAGACAGAACTCTCGGAGCTCAAAAAAAATTGGGAATAGTCCTGCCATTAGTATGGATAGAAGAGTTCTGTTTCGTTGCTTTATCAGCGAAAGGGTTCCTATCAAGCTCTTCTCAACACGGCTTGGGTTTTTGTGTATGCTTGAGACTGCCCTGTTCCGGGACTGTTTAATGAGGAAACATCGCCAGCAATTCCAAATGCCTAGGATCAAAGATGGTGCAAAACGTCTACAAGTAGCTCCCTGAGAAAAGGGAATTACGACGGCCATATAATACCCAATCAGAGCCAAATAATGAGTCACACTGCTTGGGAATATTATCATTCTACTCATTAACATGAAGAATGGACATTGATGCTATGCTAGCATGGAGCCATTTTATGTGCTGGGGAGGGGACTTTTCTTGTGGTAAGTTTGCTTTCCGGTGCCATTCTCCCTGTAGGTACCATAACCATGACTAATAACAGTCCCAGAGCATGCAATGTCTTCCAGAAAATGAAAAGCACTTGCTCCTCTTTTCATCACTTTATTATGCAAAGTTCATTTATTCAGAAAGGTAGTGTCCAGTCCTGGTTTATTCCTTTTCTGGAACTCATTGCATAGCCCTGAAGGTACTATTTTTCTGTGTTGCTTGCTGCACACAGCCATATATTGCCCAGTGGGGGCATTGAGACCAATGAATTGGCTTGTGGTGATACAGAGGCAGACATTTTCATTGGTGACTCTGGTGTTGTGGAATGCACTTCCTCCTGAAATATGAGAGGTCCTGGCATTCCACCAGCTGTGTAAACACACATGTTTACAGAGACATTTCCTTGATCTCTTAACTTGAGTCTCCTGTTTTAATTGCTGTTTTGTTTCAAGCATCCTGTCTCATCTGTTCTTCTCTTCCTCATAATTCCCAGCTATATCTTGTCGTTTGAACTCTCCCTCTTTCTGGCCATCTCCTCTCTGTCTGCTATTGGCTCTCCTCACTTCTCCGCCATCCCCAGTGCTGCCTGCACATCCAGTCAGAACTTAAATGCCTTTTGGATAGGTAGCAACTCTACCCCCTTACTGTTTCCAACTGAATGCCAACATTCAGTTAACAATGAAAACACCTAAAGCCTTCATCAAAAGGACATTAGGCCGCTGGAAACAGCGTGAGTGGGTGGCTGAGGATGGGTGGGGGAATCCACTTGATTCCTTTATCATAGGAACACAATAAGAGCCCTTCAGGATCAGGACAAAGGCCCATCTAGTCCAGCACCCTATTCTCACAATGGTCAACCAAATGCCTCTGAGAAGCCTGCAAGCCACCAACAGCCAACACCTGTAATACTCTCAATTTCTTACCAGTAGCAGAACTCATTCAGCCCCACTGGTGGATCTCAAAACTCTGAAGGTGGCCAATCCACCATGATTCCTCAGATCAGGCATACACTGTTCTTCCCCTGCCAGTTCCCTTGTACTGTAATGGATGGTGAACCCTTGAAGTGTAGCTTATCACAGAAAATTAAGTCTGCTTAGTACTTTAATTGGCATGTCAATACACTTCAAGAATGCCTTGCCTAAAATGTGGCATGATCGTCTCCAGAATTTTTCCCAGTAGTTCAGCAGTCCCAGTAACTACCAGGGTCCCTGCATCTGTAATTAAGAAAGCAAAAGAGAGCTATGTGCTATATAGCCAGTGTAATGTGTAGTTTGGTCCTGAGAAACCTGTTGCTCTCTGCAAGTTGAGCTGTTAGGAGGCCCTATTTCATACCCTACGGGCTACAGCCAAACAGGATAAATGTCAAAAAATATTAGCAACATCTTTCTAAAGACTTTTCTCTGTTTTCTAATGAGACATCAAGGACAAAAAGATTTATTTCAGAGAAAACAGTAGCAATGAAATCTGACAATCAGTGAAGTGCCATGAAGTGGTAACCAAACAAAGTATTAAGGGAAATCCTTTGAAAGGTAGGATCCTAGCACAGCCCAGAGTAGATTTCCAATAAACAAACAAACAAACCAAACTATGGGCATGGCATGAACCAAACGGATTATTGCTCTTTTATCATCCTTTGAACTAAATCCTGCTTGGCATTCTCACCACTAAAGTCAGAGGAAATAACCATACAAATCAATTTAGTGGGATTCAAACCTCCTGGCCAGATTCTAACCTCATCAACATCACTTTATATTGTGGCAAAACCTCCATTTATTTCAGTGTATGCATTTCCAGTTTCTGCAAAGCCAAGTCTGTGGCAGCTTTGTTGAAATGAATTTTTTTTTCTTGTGTTTGGCACTTCAGTCCTAAATACATAGACTTGGAAAGTAAACCCAACTTACTTCATTGTAAGAAAGTTTCAAATACATGTATTTATGATCTAAACTTAGCAGCTCTGTTCTATATAGTTGTGTTAGTTCTTCTGGCATTAATAGCAAAAATTGTATGACAATATTGGCAAGTAAGGGCTCATCCTGACTCTCAGCTGCCCCAACCCCAATAGATGGCAGGAGAGAATCAAATATTTGTAGAACAGAGCATGCACATTGTCAAACAAAATCAAATACTGGAAGTCAAATATAATTGCCTGCCAAATTCTATCAGACATCAAATATCAGGTGTCAAATGGCATAAGCTGTCAGATATTGAATATTTTCTAAGTTCTAACAGAAGTTGTCAAATACAAAATATAACTGCATATTAGCCAATACCGTCAAATATAAAATTTCCAATATCAAACATTGAAATCAAATACCAAATTTTCCTGGATATCAAATACTTATGCTGAATGTCAAATATTCAATGATCATTTTGAGCAGAATGGATGGAGACAGAATCAGTGGTATCAGGTTTATTGCCTGAAAGCAGGAGGACCATTCGGCTGCTATGACTGCATCTATCTTCAGTGGCCTATTTACCATAGTAAATTTGCACACCAGAATGGTATTTGATAGTAAATCCCGAGTATAGTAAACACCTCAGAAGCAGACTCCTTCCTTCTAAACCCTGAACAATTACCAATGTGTCTCAGAATTTGCCTTCATCTCGCACCACTTTCACACGCCAAAAAACATCCACAGCATGACAGCTTCCTGTAATCCTCAGCGCACACACATATCCCTAGATAGTTCAGAACAGTTTTAACAAAATATTGCTCTGAAGGTACACTCAAGCAACTTACTGAAGAAGGCTAAGGAGCTTGTTTACACCCAGCATACTTGAAGGACTAAGTACATCACAATCTTAAGCATGCTTACTCAGAAGGAAGTCCTGCTGAGCTCCTTAACAGGGTCTTTACCCCTACTAAGGCTGCTGTCACGGTCTGGTTCACGGGCGATCAAAGTCCCAGCTGAGGATGTCGGGACCGGGGGCAAGATGGCGGAGTGGGAGCAGGAACAGAAGTCCAGAAGCCAGGAGTCAGAAAGCCAAGGGTCTGAGGGTCAGGAAGCAAGGAGTCACGGAGTCAAGGGTCCGAGGATCAAGAAGTAAGGAGTCATGAAGTCAGGGGTCCGAGGATCAAGAAGTAAGGAGTCAAGGAGCCAAACACAGCAAGGCAGGGAACGTGTTGCTGCAGCAAAGAGCTGAAGGTAAATGCTGACCTTATATCCCTTCCTGGCTCTTGCCACCAGGTGCTGTGAGTTACCAATCAGCCTCACCTGTGTGGCTGCGCCTTGCCTCTTCAGAACAAACTTAGGAAGGCCCCAGTCCTGCAAAGTCCTTCTGGTCACAGGGCCTGGCTCCTGCACACACTCCTGACAGCTGCTGCCAATCTGTCACTATTTTGTGGGTAGGATTCAATACCATACCAGTAAATTCAAGTTGTGCACTTAAAGTGAATTGGGCGCTGGTAAGTGTGGGATAACACCTGTTTGATGTGATGACCTATGACCCTGCCACAAATAAACGTGAATGCGTGCTCAGTGGACAGTAGACCTTCCTGCAAATTTTGTGCAAACATGTCAGAAAGAATGCATAATGAGCAGGTCATCTGGAAGTGAGTTTTGTGTTCTTAGGGTTGCAGTCTCTGTTGCTCCCAGCTCCTTGTGATTATACTACCAGGGTTATTAGCTGCAAATTTCTTAAAGGCTGGTCACTGAAGAAATGCAATTCCTGGTGATTGTGGTCTCATCATTTTCTGTCTCTGGTCCTATGCTGTGTGTTTCCTGTACTTAGGAAAGCCCAATGCAGAAACATTTTTAATAGCACTGGATCTTATTTGTAATTTGATGCCCCCCAGGAAACTTAGAACTTGGCATATCCTGCCCTTGCTGCAATTCCTGTATTAATAGTCAGGGCAAAGTGCAAACTTTGAGTATTTCCACATGCCCAAAAAGCTTCTGCCTTTATAGCAATGAATTGCCTTGAACAGAAGGTACACGAGCATTTGAAGTAGAGCAACCAGCTGCTTTGCTTTCCCAACTATCTTTGGGTGCCACACAGGTTTTTAAGAAGATTCCTCTCATTGCCCCCCTCCTCTGCATTGACATATCACCATATTGAAAGAGGTCACAGTAACGTCAATGTCAAATGCTAGCTAGATTAACCAATTTCACTAGTTTTTCAGAAAGCAGCATGGTTGCAAGAAGTCTTAAGAAAAGTAGTTTTAGTTTACTATTTAGTTTTCCTATTTACTCACAATGGTTTAGGGAAACCATTGAAGTATAGATTGATTTCAGTAAGCAAAGTTCTCAGTCGGAAGAGTGCTTCATTAATTCAGCTGTGGTCAATAGCCTCTTGACCCACCAATAAAGCATTAAATATAATCTGGATTCCTTAGACTTCTAGTCAAACACTTGAGTCTTTGAATGGGTTTACCGTGATGATGTGCAGAGTGACCTTCCATGATTTGACCTTGGCTAAATCTATATTGCAGGAGTTATTTTCATTGATGCATTCATGATTCATGGGTGAAAGATAGCCATATTATCACTAATGATCAATCAGCATTTTCCTCCCTTAAGTCTTATTCTAAGAGTTGGCAGGCACATAAAAGAATATGAACACTACAGTGGTACCTCGGGTTAAGAACTTAATTCCTTCCGGAGGTCCGTTCTTAACCTGAAACTGTTCTTAACCTGAAGCACCACTTTAGCTAATGGGGCCTCCTGCTGCCGCTGCGCCACCGCTGCATGATTTCTGTTCTCATCCTGAAGCAAAGTTCTTAACCCGAGATACTATTTCTGGATTAGCAGAGCCTGTAACCTGAAGCGACTGTAACCCGAGGTACCACTGTATTTTGTTTCTTCTTATAATTGCGATTTGATTTACCATCCGCTTTTAGCCTTATTTTTCTTTACCATCTCTAATGCACAATTCAACCAACAGTGATATAAAGAG